>NW_026294606.1:118744453-119344453 GCF_007827085.1 Peromyscus californicus insignis
TTTAATTTTTCTTCCCTTTCCCGGCTGCTCACATGAAATGGGATCAAAGAAAAAAATTATCCTCACTGGATTTTGTTAAAATATTAATAGGTTAGGGTTGACTGGCTAAATTGAATATCTTTGCTGATCTCCCTTGCATGTTTAACTTGTGCTTAGGAAAATATGTTTCCTAGGTGATAACCTTTTATGTACCAGACTGACTTCATTGAAATGCATAGAGATAAAAATATGTCACGCTCAGCGGCTATGCTATTCTTGTGTGCCTCTGCGATTATTCAGATGGTAATTGACCCCCACCTGTAGACAGCTCCGATTCTGTAGTCAATCATTTCATTTGATGTTAAAATATGTGAAAGGACAATTATATAATTTACATTACAAATCACGCTGAATGCCAGGGGTCTCTGAACCGCGCAGAGAAATGCAAAGGCACCCAGGGTTGCGGGGTAGAGGGGGGAGAACGCTGGTCAATAAATGGAGTGAATTACACCGGGTGAGGGTTCAACTCTTCTTATTTGTGTCCACAACAAGAGCTTTTGTGCGTGTGTCACGGAGAGAGTGCCGATGGCCTTTCTGCACCACAAATGGCACCGTTTTGGATGCCTTTCTGAGGACAGCATCCTTTTCCCAGGAAAAGATTGCTCTTCACGGCCTCCCATTAGTTAAAGAAGTGAGGGCTTGTGGAGGAGGCCATAAGGGGAAAACAGAGCTGATAAAGGGGATGGTATGGGGTCTGGAAGGTGGGAGTAGCTTCTTCATGTGGAACACAACTCAGGCAGGAGTTATCACCTTGTCACTTAGCCTTGCAACTTTCCAAGTCCCAGTTCCCAGACATTGGACCCGAAATGCATTAATATGACTAGCAGTCAGTGATTTTTTCCATTTGGTTTTTAGTATGTGGTCAGCACTGAGTTAACCACTTCATTTAACATCATCTAGAATATCGGTCCAGGTTTGAACCTCTACTGTGCCATCTGGACTGTGGCACACCTCACCCTCACACCCAGAAAAGTGGCTCTGCTCTCACTCATTCCCTTTCAGAGGAAGACACCCTCTTGGGACAGAGGGTTCACAGGGTTTGCTTGCCCAAGGCCATTTAGTGAGAAGGTGGCCAAGCAGGGAATTATGCCTAAATCCTTTTAGCGGCAGAGTCTTGGCTGGGGACCATTCTGCTCTTCTGGGCCAGTCATCAGAAACTTACAGACACAGGAGACAAAGGGAATGTCTGGAACATGTTCTCAGTCTCTGCAGGGATGATGGGAAGGCAGGTAGGTTGGCATGGTAATAGGGACCATTGCTGACAGTGACCCAAGGAAGGAACTCACCCACCACAGGGCTCCTGATGGAGTGGGAGCACAGGCTGTTTTGAGGTAGGACACAGACATTGGTCCAGCTCTGATGCTTGCTTGATGAGTGAGACTTTGGCTTCCTTAGTCAGGGAGGAGGCAGGCATGTTTACTTCCTACAGGGATGCAGAGCGCTTCCTGCGTGGGAACCATGCAGTCTACACTCCCCCTGTGTTTCCATATTCCACAGCCACTGGGACAGCAGTATGCAGGGCATCTGGCTTTCAGAGTGGGTTAGACTACTGGTCCAGGTGCACGGAAGAAAAGCTCTCCTCTCCCCAGAATGGCATCTGGGCCCCAAGGGCTGGGTTCATTTATGATGTGGACACTTGATCCACCTGATCCTCAAATTGTGCTGGGCACCCTGCCCCCTGGCAAACAAGCTCTTCGCTCCTGCCAACCCTCCTCACAGCACAGGAACTGGCTTCTGGGCAGCATTGCCCTGGCAGTCTCCCGGAAAAGCAGGTGATGGAGTCGTCACCTGAGCTGACTTAGAAGACAGACACTTCCCCGATCTCTGCCATCTCCTATCTTTTCTCGGCACTGGGCAACTTCCTGAAGAGCCAAGCACCGGCTTCCAGCCCTGCCCAACTTCCTGCATGCTGTGACATTTAGCACAGAGTCACCTTTTCTGCTGGCCTCAGTTTCCTCGTACCTCAGTGGAGTACCTACCTCATAGAGTTGGTATATGAACTAGAACAATTGAAACACAAACACTCAGTGATACCCGATACAGCTGATATACATCTTGATCAGTGTTCATATGTTTTCCCTTTCTTCTGAAATGATTGTCTTTTGTGTGTGTGTGTGTGTGTGTGTGTGTGTGTGTGTGTGTGTGTGTGTACAAGCTAAATCATTTGTGACAAACTTAAGTGAAATATATGACCATTAGTCATTGTGTTAAATTCTGTTCACAGACACCCCATCAGGGTCTGGATTTGTGCTTTGCGAATCCCCAAAGAGGCAGTTCAGATCCATTGTCCTGGCTTCAAGGACCCCCTACAACCTGTCCCCCACTCTCCCCTGTGGATCTGTCTCCACTAACAAGCTCCTAGGTACTTTAGGCTGTGTCTCTCCAGGCACTGATAAAATGTGTTCAGGATGAGTTTGCCCACACAAGCCTGGAAGCCCAACAACTCAGGAGGCTGAGGCAGGAGGATTGCAAGCTTAAATCAGCCTAAGCTACAGAGTGAGTTCAAGGTCAGTCTAGGTAACTCAGTGAGATCCTGTCTCAATATAAAAAGTCAAAGAAGTACTGGAGATGTAGCTCAGCAGTAGAGCATTTGACCAGCATGTGTGAAGCCCTGGGTTCAATTCCCATCACGGAGGAAAGTGTCCAGAGGCAGTGCAACTTAGTAGAATACAGGTCTGGATTTGACTCTCAGCTCTCCACCCGGTGGATTGTGTAATAATTACTCATCTTCTGCCTCAGCTTTCCTGTGTGTGAAATGGGGATAATAACAGATTCTACCTCATTAGAGAGATTAGAATAATTAAATGAGCTAATTCATGAAAGGTGTTAGCCCAGGGCATGGCAAAGAGACTGCTCACTAAATGGGGGGTAATGACTGGCCAAGGGCTAAGTTCTCAGCTCCCCTTTCCCTACCGGAGACAGCTCAGCAAGGAACCAGGGATGCTGAAGGAGTGGCTTCTCTCCACTCCATCAGAAATCCAGCAACAGCAAATGCCCACTTGGAGAATGAACCAGATGCCCTGGCCAGGCAAAAAAAATTCCCAGGCATTTTCTGGAGACTCATTTTTTAAAGGGAATTGAGACATTATCTTTAATTAAAGTGGCAATCTGCCTCCCCGCCCGTGAGCGTCTCTTCCCTCCATGCTGGAGTGCCTCCTGGCTTGTCCCTCCCTGCCTTCTCCTCCTCCATTAATTTCAAGCTCATGGAGGGCCAGTTTACTAAATTGGTTTTAATGGAAATTTAGCCAACATGAATAATAATGAAATGTAAAATTATGCCTTGGCTAATGAACAGCCAGCGGCTTTGGGGTTAATGGCTTGCTTCTGGTGTCAGCTTATTTATATTGAAATAGAATTGCAATAGGATGCCCAATCAAAACGGTTTCATCTCTTTGATCATCACTTACCTAAGGGCTCATTCCTTATCACAGTCATTGTATCGCAATCATTCCCACTTGGATCTACTTGTGAATTAATTAATTACCTAGTTAAACCTGATCGAGGTTTTTTTTTTCTCCTTAAAAAATTAGAAACATCTTTTCTCACCTTGTTATCTACAGACTGTTCTATGAAGAAAACACGAACAGTAAGGTTGTGTGATTGCATTTCATGCTAACATGGTGTTTTTATTCCAACAACATCCGTAGGCACTGTTTCTGTCAGCTTGGAATTGCTGTATCAGATCACACGGACAGCAAAACACTTGTTCCTCACATTTCCAGAGGCTGAGAAACGCAAGATCAAGGTGCTGGCAGGTCTGGTGTCTGGTGAGGGTCTGTGTTCAGGTGTGCAAGAGGGCTGTGTTCTTGGGTTCTCAGGAAAGGGGGAGCTTACACCAGTCCTGCTTTCCCCACTGTGACTAACAGTCAACACAAGGAACTTCAGGGAGGAAAACTTGGCTCCTACTTTCCGAAGGATTTGGGTACATCATAGAGTGGGTAGAGGCAAGGTGGCAGACCAGGAAGCAGGCTGGACCCAAGGTCAAATATAACCTCCAAGGGCCCATCCTGGTCACCTACTTCTCCCAGCCAGGCCTCACCCCTTAGAGGTTCCACAAGCTGAAATAAATGCTGTAAGCTGGAAACTAAAAGTTCAGAACAGGAACCTGTGAAGGACATTTCAGATCCAAACCCTCACAGAGATCTTGTTCTCTTACAAAGGCATCATTGGTCCACTCACAGGGGCTCCACTCTCACTGCCTAATCACTTCCTAAAACCCTGCCTCTAAGTGCCACCCCGCCACAGGGGTTAGGACTGCATCATTTCTCAGAAGAACCATTAGTCCATGGCGCACACGGACACCTTCACTGTTCTCTAAATCACTTGGTCCCCTACCTGTCCTGGCCAAAGACGTTCCTCAGCTTCGGGACAGAGGATGGAAGAGTAGGGAGGGAGGGTATGGCTGCCTCCAGAAACTCAGCTTCCACAGGACATAGGATCCCTATTTTAAAAAGAGGGAGTTAAATCATTTGGATAATGCTTCTCAAACCTATGAGGCTTCTTCAGGAGGTACTTCCAAGGATGCTGGCATATTGGCAACATTCTATGGGTTCTCTTTTTATAGACAGGTTCTCTGAGTGTGATAATTAAAGCCATATCATTCATTTGTGGCACGTGCATGCGTGCGTGCATGCATGTGTGTATGTATGTATGTAAAAGAACAGTTTTTGAGAAAATTGGTTCTCTCCTTTCACCATGTGGGACTCAGGGATCCAACTCAGGTCATAGGGCTAGGTGGCAATGAGTCATCTTGTTAGACCTCTGAAGGAGATTTATTTATTTGGAGAAATAAAAATGAAAGTGGGTGGAGGGCTGTAACAATCTGTGGCTACATGAGAGTCACCGAGGCAATGGTTCATTGGCTCTGACTCTAAGAACAGAAATAGTGAAGGGGAAAAAAGAAAAGTCAAGAAAAATAAAAGAGGTGGGAAAATGGACTAAATAAAAATGCAGAACTTCTTCGCGACAAAGGATCCTACCAAACAGAATGTAAAAGGGAGAAAATATATTTGTATCATGTATAAGATAAGAAATGAATAGCCAGAATAGATAAAGAGTCCCTAAAAATCAACAATGAAAAAGCAAGCAACCTGACTCCAAACGGGCAAAAGATCTGAATGGACATTTCTCTTCAAAAGATGAGCAAGTGGCCAAGGGGCATGCTCCTGAACTTTGCATTCCACTTGCCTGTGTTCTCAAGGTTCCTATATGCAGAAGGGAATTCTATACCCTATTCTCCACTCAGAGGAAAGAGGGCTGGGCAGAGACCCTGCTGAGTGTGTGTAGGCTTCTCAAAGCTCCCCACAGTGGGGAGGCAAGTGTCAGAACCAGATGTGGAAAGTGCTGCCTTGTTCAGGACTGCCAGGGATGACTGCTTTCAGAGGGACCCAGATCTGGCCCTGGACTTCAGACTGACCCCCACATGCTCTTGGAACACTCACTTTCTCTCTCTGGATTTCATTAACAAGGTCGGCTGGTGACATCCAGTGGGACAGTAATCCCATTAATTCCAACAACCCTACCTCAATAGATTAAATGACAAACGCCACGGGAAGAATTCGGCACAGCAAAACACTTAGGAAATGACTGCTGTGTCCATCAGCTCAGTTGATGCATGATGAGCCACTGACACCGGCCAGATAGGGCGTCCGGTACATTTCCTTCTAGTGACCTTGGAAGGGTTGGGGAAAAACTGGACATAAAAGGTTAAAAGTGACAAAAGTAGACTGGTTCCTGATAATAGTAACTTGTATTTGTCTCTTCTTGATCTTTGCTGCTGTTGTTGAGAAACATCATCTTACTGAAAAAGAAACACTAATTCATTCCTCTGGTTTTAAGGATCTAGTTCCTAAAATCACCGAATCGAAGTCAGCATGGACTAAAGTAGTCCCGGCTCAGCTGTCGTTTACCCTGTGTTAGGAAGGGAGCCTTTATCCAGGCCTGTCCTCTAGGGGCAAGGAGGCAGCACCATTTGGAAGTCAGGAGCAGCCTTCAGCAGTTTCCAGGCCAACAGCTGCATCATCAGAGCATGGAGTGACCCGGGACATCCAATGTGAGTTCCTGCTCTTTATGGGGACATTGAGACTCCGGAGAGGGAAGCTCCATCACTCGGGGATTTCCAGAGCAGAAGGGAATTGTATTGTGACGTTCTGATGGCCTGCCATCTGCTTCCTACCATACACCACTGAGCACTTGCCCTTCCATGGCGGTGTGTGTGTGTGTGTGTGTGTGTGTGTGTGTGTGTGTGTGTGTGTGTGTGTCCCCAGCCTTGTCATCCAGCCTGTCTTAGTTCCGTTTCCGTTGCTGTGGTCACTCTAGCTCACACGTTCAGGTTACAGTCCATCACGGGAGGGAAGTTAGTGTGGCAAGAACTTGAACCGGCCAGGCACATCACACCCAAGGAAATCATTGCGTGCTTACTATTCAGCTTGCACTCCCTGCTCTTTTTCAAAGGAATTATTTATATGTTTAGGTGCATGTGTGCATGCCTGCATGGGTTGATGTGCAGATGAGGCCAGAGGGTATGCGATCCCCTGGAGCTAGAGTTCCAGGTACTTGTGAGTTGTCTGAGATGGGCATTAGGAACCAAACGTGGGTCCTCTGCAAGAGCAGGAGACTGTACACCCATAACCACTGAGCCATCTCTCCAGTCCCCTTTTCTTTAGTCTTACACAACTCAGGAACAAACCCAGGGAAGGGCACTGCCCACCTTTAGGTTCGATCTTCCCATATCAGTTAACACAGTCAAGACCATGCCCCACAGACGTGCCCACAGGTCAACTTGATCTAGACAATCCCTCTTTGAGACCCTCTTCCCGGGTGATTCTAGCTTGTGTCAAGGTGACAAAACCAATCATCACTCAGCCCTTGGTAACACTTACCTCTTCTTGGACTGTTTCGAGTTTCACCAAAGGTTAAACTGCCCTTTAACAGGGATATATACAGCTCCATGGTAGACTAGTCTGAAGAGAGCTCTTTTTTTTTGTTTGTTTTGTTTTTTTGTTTTTTTTAGACAAGATTTCTCTGTGTAGTTTTGGTGCCTGTCCTGGATCTCGCTCTGTAGACCAGGCTGGCCTTGAACTCACAGAGATCCGCTTGCCTCTGCCTCCCGAGTGCTGGGATTAAAGGCGTGCACTACCACTGCCGGGCTGAAGAGAGTTCTTAAAAGAGTACCTGGCATGTCTTCAGGTGACCCTATGTTGGCTACACTTGCTTTACCCCTCAATGCTCTGCCTCAAACTCAGGTGGGCCTGAATCTGTTCACAGGACTCAGCAGCCCCTTTAGTAGATGCTTACTCAGTTTCCTGGACACTTGGGCCTGCCTCCACAAAGGGCAGAATCCTCTAGCTGCTAATGCCGCAGGTTGCATGGGAAAACTAAGTCTGCATACTTTGTGGCACCCAGATATCTTTCTGTTCCTTCCTCCTGATACCGTGGAGATGAGAATACCGAATCTCAAAACCAAGAATTGCATTTTGAATTGTGTCAAATACGGTTTAGAGCTCGTTTACTGTTAAAATATAACTTACCCTTGCTTTAAAAGCTTCAGCAAAAATGAGAGGCGGGGCGATGGGGCGGGGCGATGGGGTGGGGCAAGGACAGACCATAAAAAGTCCCCCATTCCTGAGTCATTCTGACTTTGACAGCTGAGTTCTTTCTCTTGTCTCACCTTCAGGATAAGGCATTGTTATTTTCCTTGGCAACAACTTTAGTGTCACCCTACCCCAGGGACCCTGTGGAAACAGTGCCGTGCCAGCTCAGAAAGGACTAACAGTATGTCTGGGAACAAAACTCTCCTAAAGTTAGGAAGGAAAACCACTGTCATCTAAATATGTCATCCACAATGAGCCTTCGATTTTGGATCTGTGGTCGGACAGGCTGAGAGTCAGAGCTCTTAGTGTACTGAGCTTGGCTGAAATCAGACTGCAGATATAAAAGCAATTAATGTCCCTCTCTTTACTTTTATTTATTGGAGTTTCACGATGCAATTACTTAAGAGGCCTTCCTACGGAATCCCAAGAACCATTTTCAATCGTCAGAATGGAAATGTTGCCTTTTGTGATCTGACAAATGTGTGAAAACAACTCCTTTATATGACTCTGTGTACTACTGTTCATTATGGGCTAATTGCTGTGGTCTCCAAATGAAATACGGCACACTGCTCCACCTCTGTGCCAGTTTGTTCAAAATCTGCAAAGCTTTATTATTAACACTATTTAATTATGAGAATGTCAGCCATGGAGAATTCCAAAGCCACACTCTCCCTTCATCATTAGTAACAGGGCAAAAATGAAACACTTTCAACAATGAAGGGTTCATATTTCAAGCTTATACAGTGGCTGCTAAAAGGCTATACTCAGAAAATCAATTTTATTAAAGTCCTCCAAGCACTAAAGGGACCTGAATGCAACTAAGCAATTTTAAAAACATGTCCAGGAGCCGCCACTTTCTGATTCATGTTTTAGTGGGGTTATTTTTGAGTATTTTCAATATTGTCTCCTTACAGTGGGGTCAAAAGTGATTTAGGAAAGGGGCAAGCAGAGGAAAGGGAACATGTCCTTATGATCTTTTCCTGTCTCAATTTCCACCTCGTACGGGGCTCTGTGGAGCAGGCCATACACAAAAGAAGTCAGTGACATAATTATGAGGAATACACATAGGTGAGATTGACGGAGAAATACAGGAGCAGGGGAGACCTGGCTTAGCCTTTATTTTGTTTTCCTTTATTTTCCATCTTAAATTCTGCTATGAAATAATAATCTCTTAAAATTAATAAAGCAAATATAAACACAGAGGTACATATTAATAACAGAATTTAGAGTCAACTCATTAAGACAATATATTAAGTTCTTTAAAAATAACAGCTCAGAGTGGCTCCAGGCCACGGGTTTGCCAGCTCTAGTTTCTGAGGGCCGTCTGCGACACCCCAACCTTTCCAAATTCTGCTAACCCTCCCCAAGTCCTGCTTGGCTAACGCCCTCACATGGATTCCACAGACTGGCTTACTACAGCAGTCTATGCTGCTGACTATTGGTTTTGAAGCTGCCTGGTAGTGTTTGGTGTGTGTTCTCACATCCAAACGGGCTGAAGGGTATGGAGAGTAGAGACCCCAACCCATCTCCTGGATCCATGAAGTAACCCCACTTTTACCTTGAACTACATGCTTAACCTTCATCACTGCTGAACTTGGTACCCGATAGTGTCTCATCTTTCAGACTTTCCCTGCAAACTATTTGGCAGACTATGGCTTATGCCACCAATTTGTCCCAAGGGTGTTTGGTCACAGCAGGTGCTTGGCCTACATCATTGTTAGTACTTGATAACCTACTGAGCACTTCTTGATGGCTGGATGAGCTGGCCCAGCCCCATTCTCCTTAACACAGTATGATCTCCTGTCTTTTAGCAGTGTTATGTAGGACTAGTGGAAGGTCATGTGAGCTCTAAGTATTGGCTCCCCAGTCGGGCAGCCAGGGTCTGGGTCCTGTTGTCCTTTGTTCTTGACTTGTGCCCTCTTCTCAAAGTAGATTATCTGAGAGTTTAAGGCAGAAACAGGCCTCAGACAGTTAGTTTCTCACCTGGGTTAGATTTATCCCGAAGAGCTGGGGCCTTCCAGCACACAATTGAACAGGGATTTCGCTCTGTCCCTGTGTGCCCTTGGGCTTTGCTTCTTTATATCCCGCGTCTTCGGCAGAAACAACCAGTGCTGATGACAGCTGAGGCATCTCTCCAGCCCCATCTTTTTAGTTTTACTCTTCTGTCTCTGATTGGACTGAGATTTACGTGGGCGTAAGAAGGGTGGTGAACCCTGACCTGTATTTTCTAAGTGTTAATCAATTCCCACACCCACAGTTTCATTAAATCATTATTAATTTCTTGGCCCATTGGAAACACCTCATTCAAACAAATGAATATGTAAATTTGACTTTGTCTCGAACTTTCTTTCCATCTGTGGATATCTGCCCGCATGTGTTCCAATCCCATAATTGCTGTTGCTGGCTGGTTCAAATAAATCAATACCCAAAGCCTGGACATTAACAATACTCCAGATGGAGAACTTTGGATGTGAGGTCAAAGTCGACATGGACCTATTACTATTTGGAAGGTGGCATCTAGGCAGCTGTCCATCAGAGCAGCACAGTGGTCTAGCGACACTCTGATCGAATAGTTTGCCAATGAGTCATTTGACTTTTATTCCTAATGGCTGGTGGGAAGTTTTGACAACCATCACTGGGACATTTGTGAAAGACAAGGACACACAAGTTGCTTAGGTGAAGGCTCTATTTTTCACAGAACCCAAAGCAATAAGGCTCCGGTTTTACTTTATTTTTACCCTTCAAGGCACTTATAGATTGTTCAACGTGCAAATCTGATGTCAAGGCCAACACGTGTGTGTGTGTGTGTGTGTGTGTGTGTGTGTGTGTGTGTGTGTGTGTGTTTTGTAGTAGTTGTAGTAGTAGTAGCAGTAGTAATAGTAGTAGTAGTAGTAGTAATAACTCCTGTTCATCCTTTGTGGCTATGAAGTTGAGTGAGATGATGTTGGTGGAAACAGTACTCCAGGGCCTCTTGTAGTGAAGAGTTACGAGCACCATATCTGAACCACTCTTCTTTTCACAGATGAATTTGAAAACCAGATTTTTCTTCCTTTTTTCCCCCTGGTGCTGGGTACTGAACCCAGGATCGTGTGTATATCAGGCAAGTGCTCTCAGGCAAGTGCTCAGCCATGGAGCCACACCTCCAGCCTCGATATTTATTTCTTTATTCGTCTGCACAGCAGTCAGGCTCTTCAGCAACCTTCACAGTTCTGAGTGAGAGATCAAGAGGCCTCCAAGTACCGATGGCAAGGAGTCGGTTCACTCTCAGAAGTTATACAGTCCATTTTGTTAACATGGAAGGAAGTTTCCTGTCAAGGAAAGAGCATGGAGGATGCTCCAGTTTATGGAAACACCTTCCCTGTACTTGTCACCCATGATAGATTCTCAGGTGTTGGTGTGTGGGAATGCAGCATCCCAGGAAGCGCCTGTTCCTGCGCCCTGATGGATGTCTGTATCCCCCACAAAAATTTGAGGTCATGGACTTCCACGGTAAACTCCTGACAATGACCACGTCTCATTATACTCTTTGCTGGTTCTTCCTTCTCCTTTGAACTTAGTCCAACCAGATGCATTTCCATTGAGAAAGCTCTCATCGGAGTTACTGATGGCCTCAGTGTTGCCAAGTCTCAGATGTCACCTGACTCAGCCTCACAAAGGTGTTGACAAACCAGTTTTCCTCAGCTTCTAAGACACCATACACTCCAGGGTGTCATCCAGCTCCATGGAAACCATTTCCTAGTTAGAGGTCTTCCACATCTCCTGACCTTGACTGGGAACATCCTGGTACTTCCTCTTCCCTCTCTGTCAACCTCTTTCTTGTCTTGCCACCTTTGACCATTTCCCTCCTCTTGTTTCTCTGGCCTCGTGGCTTTCAGTATCATCTTTTTTTTTTTTTTTTCGAGACAGGGTTTCTCTGTGTAGCTTTGTGCCTTTCCTGGAACTCGCTTTGGAGACCAGGCTGGCCTCAAACTCACAAAGATCTGCTTGGCTCTGCCTCCGGAGTGCTGGGATTAAAGGCGTGTGCCACCACTGCCCGGCTTCAGTATCATTTTAAAACCCATCTCCAGCTGCCACTTCTGTTTTGAACTTGAGGCTGACCTACCCGGTTGTCTACTTAACATCTGTGCTTTGATGTTTCTAAAAGGCATCTCAAACTTAGTGGATCTAAACCAAATTCCTAGCCAACCTAGTCTGAGCCAACAGGCTCTGGCTCTCAGGAGCAACCCTTAGCCTTTGAAGTATCTCCATGTCACATCTCCACCATCCCATTCTGGCCATGATCTCTTGTAGAAGAACCAAAATAGTCCTGAAAAAAAGTCACCCTGACCACGACGTTCCCCTGGACAAAAGCTTCAGTGGCTTCTGCTTGGAGGGGAGGTCAAATCTTCCCAATGGTCATGAAGACCAGGGTCTTCCTTGCCTTCTCAGATCTCCCTCCACCTCCTTTTTCTCTTATGCACCCTACTCTAGTCAAATTTGCCCTTTTCATTGCTCCTGTCTCAGGACTTTGCCTTTGCTGTTCTCTCTGCCTAGACTGCTTTTCCATCACATGCCCAAATATTTTACACCTTTATTTCCTTCAAGTCTCTGCTGAAATGTCATGCCAAACACCACGCCATCCTTTATAAAGCACTCCAGACTTCGCTATTCTCTGTCCTGTTTCATTTTTTTCTCTTTTGAGTTTACCACTCCCTGTCTTATATCCATTTATGAAGGTACATGGTAGGTGCTTACCGATGCTTGTTGAGTGAATGACAGAATGAGGCCTGGAAAACAGACTCCTTGGAGGAGTCTGGGCCTAAGGGCTCTGGTCCTGCTGCTCAGGGCATATTTCTTCCTCCAGCCTCTGCTCACCTCTGAGGTCCAGATCCTGCAACAGGCCTGGGGACTTTGGCTAGACAGGCAGTGGCCCCGGATCCCACTTGTCTCAGGAAGGGCAGGAGGGGAAAAGAGGGACTTGCTGTTGGCACTCAGGCATTTGGGCAAAAATCCTGAAAGGAGACAGAATTACTTTACAGGAGAGGCCCAAAGACACGCAGGTTGCCATCCCCACTGCCAAGTTCAAGTTGCCATCAGTTTGGGGAGGATTTATCTGGCCTGATTTCCTTGGGGGAAGTGGGAATGTGTGTCAGCAATTACTCTTTCAAGCAGAGACACCGTCTTTATCACAGTTTACTCAGGCGCCTGCTCCCAGGGCTGTGGGAGGCAACAGGACCAGAAACAGGCTCCTGCCTTCAAAAGGCCTCCTCTGTCCTGGATTAGAGCTGAGGTGGGCATTGTCTCAGCACCCCGACCCCCAAACTGTCTCTGGGGACCCCATGTTGAGATACAAGAGCACCTCCGGGCTGGAGCCTGGGAAAGAACCAAGCCATGCGGGGCTGGTTTTATGCTTTTAGCTGAGATAGGGATCGAGGGGGAAAATTCCCTGCATTTGTGGAATCATAAATTTTTTAAGGTCTCTTGGCTCCACTTTTAAATTTAGTGCCTGAATAAAATGTTGGCTCGAGCTCCATATTCGATTATTAAAAATCATACTCAGGCCTGGGAGACAGGCATTTACACATCTGCCTGCTCATCTGCAGAGAAGCGCATGAAACCCAGCTCTCCTCAGCTCCACTGTGTAGGGAGAGGCCTCCGGGATTTTGGGCCTGCTCTGTCAAGGAAGGAGTTGAACTTTGCTTAAATTCCCACTTGTTTGATCAAAAATATTTGTTAATGTCATAGACTATACTTTACCAAAATTCATTCTTTTTGTTTGTTTCCTTGATTTGTAGAGATTGGTGAATAGCTACCTGCAGTGTGTGTTTATGTGTGCATGTGTCGTGGGGGAGTGCATGCACATGCCTACGTGATTGAGAAACACAAAACCTGAAAAGGCACAGATTAAACTGGCCATAAGAGTGTTCCGGTCACCATTGGAGAGGGTTCCTCATATGGATTTTTTTTCCTAGAAATGCATAGTCTTATGGCTATTGCTTTTTTTTTTTTAATTTTAAAAATGACATTTATTTTAGTGTGTGTGTGTTACATTTGTTTAGTGTGTGTGTGTGTGTCTTTGTGTGTGTGTGTTTGTATACGATTGCCACAACCTGCATGTGGAGGTCAGAGGTCAACTTGTCAAAGCTGGTGTGCTGGTTGTTTTTTGTTTTGTCAACTTGACACAATCTTTATTCATCTTGGAGGAAGGCACTTCAGCTGAGAAAATGCCTCCATCAGATTAGAAAGCAAATAGTAGGTAGGGTCTTTCTTTCCACCATGTGGACTCCGGGGAGGGGAGTAGGGTCCTCATCAGGTTTGTCGGCAGGTACCCTTACTCACTGAGCATCTCACCAACCCTAAAGTTATTCTTAAACTAGCCCATAATGACTCTAGATAAGCCAGAAGAAAGGTCAAAGGTGAAAACGAAAGCAAATCTTCCTCCGTGAAATATGGACATTCTACATTAGGAAACGTTCAGTGATGACCAGGTTCATCCACAAGGCGTCCCTGCAAGTATTACCAGTACATTGCTTTTACAGGCAGGGTGATAGCTTTGGACTCATGGCCAAAAACGATAATATATCTTTTCCTCTAAATAAAAGTCAACCAGGAAATACTCTGGGGAGGAGAAGTTTCCACAGTGTCCGTTTGGGCCACTTTGGGGACATTTAAGAGCATCTGCATGCTTTGTCTTTGGTGGATTATGGATCCCAAGAGTCGCTGGCATGATAAATAGTCACCCAAATGAGGAGAGAAGGGAGAGGGGATGCTGGGATAAGAAGCAAACCTCTGGTTTCTGTCTTAAAGGAAGTTTAGTAAAAAGCCAGCTTCCTCCCAATGGCTCTATTAGCCCTACAAAAAATCCCATGAAACACCTGTGATTCAGGTACTGCTGACACAGCAGAACAGTAGTTTTTTTTAAAAGCCTAGAAACAGCTAATCTGGAGTTTGGACACTTTCCCCATGAACTTTAACTGGATTTTGAACAGCATCAACAGAGCCTAGGGCACACATGTGCACACACACACATATTTTACGGGCATCAAAATGGAAAAACCAACACGATTAACTAGATAAGTTATTTTTATATAAAAATTCTTTTTTTTTATTTTTTTATTTTTATTTTTTATTTTTTATTTATTTATTTATTTTGTTTATATAAAAATTCTTAAATCTCTTAACATTTATTAACTTTTGGTTAATGTACAAAATAATGGGTCTCCTTATCACATTTTCATAGATGACATTGTATTTTGTTCATAGTCCCTCAATATGTAAGATAGAGCAATGGAACAATTATTTTTGCTATTTAATGCTTTTTAAGTTTTATTTTTTTAATTATGTGTATATGTGCATCTCTGTGTAGGTATGTGTACACTAGTATCAACACCCATGGAGGCCAGAAGTGTTAGATACCCCTAGAGATGGAGTTATAGGCGGGTGTGAACCACCCAACAAGGATGCTAGGGATAGAATTTGTGTTCTCTGCAAGAGCATAACACACTCGTAACCACTGAGCATTCTCTCCAGCCCCTATCATTTTTGAAATGATGTCCCAGATAAGAATGTACGGCACAATGTTGACTTTTAATATTGCTAAAACATGACCAAAATCTTAAAGAAATAAAGCAAGAATGGATTTGTTCATGATACAGAAAAGTGAAAGACTCAGCTTTCCACCTCAGTAATGAACGGGGGCTCTAGGGTGAAGATGAGGAAGATAGAGACTTGAGAGCAGAAACACAATGTTCATGCTGGAAACTTTCACCAGCCCACGTGGGGCCTGCTGATGCTCTCATGGGCACCCCACGGGGAGTAGAAGGCATCATCTCCTTCCGAATCTACCTGGCCCAAGGTGCTGGACCCTCAGCAGCTAAGCTGCATCTGAGAAACCCACAGGGCTCGCACAGATAGTGGGTACAGGAGAAGTAGGCACGGTTCCAGGTGGGAGTAGGGTTCATGTTCTCATGACAGGTTCATGGTTTTGTTGCTTTAAGCTTCAAAGCTGTGATTTCAGATCATCTCCATAGCACCTTGACCTTCACAAACATAATTCCTGTGCTGGAAAACCCGGGCCACAAATGAGAACAACTTGGTTTAAACTCTCACACCTTCATCCTGAAGATGGAGTCATCATAACTTAGGGTCACCAGGAGTGGGAAGTGCTTCTGGTTAATTTCCCCTGTGACATCATGGGGGACAGTCTTTTTCTTAATGCTTCTACGGGAGGAAGCTCGTTCTCTCTTCACAGCTTGGAGTGGGTAGCTTTTCCTCAGACTGGGTTCGTATCTATCCTAAAGTTCCTTCATCTAGTGGCATGGGCTGTAGGGTCTCTATGGTGAAAGACCACCCCATCTTTCTGCAACCACCCTCAATGTGTTTTCAACTATCCCCATCGTGCATGTTTCAAAGTTCCTTTCCTATTGGCTTGTTGGGTTGGTGACATCCCCCTTGTCTGGTTTGGGATGAGTGGGAGACCTACAATTTGATTATTCAAGGACAAAATTCAGCTTTTGGGATAGGTTGTATGAACAGGGTAGGACTCCTTCCATAGTAAGTAATGGGATGCCCAATTCAAATCCGTGTTTAGGAAAACAGGGGTTTGATTGGCTCACAGTGGGCATCAGTGTGCTCAATAATATCCTCAGGATTCAGTCTCATTTCTGTCTCTCCCATCTTTGCTACCTTCCAGGCCAGCAAGATGGCCACCAGCCTCTCCACACCTCCAGTATGACCCCTTCACCTAGGGGAACACAGGGCCTTTGTTCCTGATGGTTGGGGAGAAATTTCCAGTGACAGCCCTGACTGATTGACCTAACCTGGATCGTAGGCCTATGCCTACAGGGAGAGCTGAGGACACAGGGGTAATGGCGCCCTGGCAATCCAGGGTGAGCCAAAGATGCACCAGAAGGCTGTGCTGGAGTCAGCTCCTGAACTGGGATTTATTCGAGCACAGTGGGAATTGTGATGAGAAAGAGCTGGGAGAGTCCATGGATGAGCAGAACAAGTGAGTATCCTTTATGTGGCTTCAGATCAGGTTGTCAAGGAGGCAATTCACAGATGCTTGGGGAGGTTCAGGGATAACTTGATGGACCTCCACCCAACTCAGGAGAATCCTTCATGAACACAGTTCCCTCCTACAGCTGGCTTCCTTCTCTCGGGCTCTGGTAAAAGCTTTTCCTTACAGCCTCTCTGCCTTAGCGCCACCATTCACAGCTTCTAGCTTGTTACCACCACGTTGTTCCTAAGGAAGCTTAATTTTTTACACCTAAATTAGGTTGCTGAAAGAACGAAAACAAAAACAAACAAACAAATTAAAAAACAAAGTCAAACCCTAATTATCTCCTCTTTTCCTCTCTTCACCTCCCTCCCTCCTTCCCTCCCTCCCTCCCTCCTTCCCTCCCTCCCTCCCTCCTTCCCTCCCTTCCTTCCTTTCTTCCCTGCTTCCTTCACAGACAGTATTCTCACCCTGGACTCATTAGAGTCTGGGTGCTTACCACAGATCTTGAGATAAAACACGAAGCTGCCTCAGCATCCCTAGCCAGCAGGCAGTCCTGGGGCTCTGGGAAGGCTTTGATATGAAGCCAGAGGGTTCTGGTACCTGGAGCCCTGCTGGACTGGATTCTGCTCCACATGGAAACCAGGGGTTAGACACCACTGATAGGCAGAAGGTCGGGGCCTCAGTGACAGCATGTTCACTCTGTGTTACTCTAGAATTTTGATGAAGACATGAAAAGATACCAAAATAAAGCCTGGAAGATATACTTCAGCAAATACAGTTTCAACAGAGCTTTAGTTTTAGCAGTCACACTGAGTGCCATGATGAGTGGTTCAGGTTTTAGGTTTATATTTTGTTTTGGTTTTGACACAGAATCTAGTATGTTCTGGCTGGTCTAGAACTTGTGTGTCCTTTTCCTTCACCTCCGTGGTGCTAGGGTGACAGGGGTGTGACAACCTGTTTGGCTTAAGACATAGTAGTTTAGTAAAGACAAGTAATATTCCAGGAGAGAAACAGACAAAAGATTTAATCAGGCAGTTTATGAACTGCAACAAAGAACTAGTGAAGACTTAATCTCCATTGCATTTCCATCCAAGAAACAAAATTTAAAACAGAAAGAGGTCAGTCTTAAGTGATAATGTTTATTTACATATTTGTAAATAAACAGTCCAGAGCCTCAGACTACTGGACAAGTGTTCACACTGTACTATGCCTGCAGCCCCTACAGTAAAGGCAGCAAAAGGGATGAACTCCAGGGTTAGTGAAAACAAGGTCACAAATTCCTCCACACTGTTCAGTAGAACAGGAAGTCAGCCTGTGTTTTTGGAGGAAAAATTGGCCATCTCTATCAAAAGGTTCAAAATTATCTGGAAGACATTATCAAAAATATTTACAAATAGTTATATTTAAGAGTAATTGCTGGGGGCTGAGAGATGGTTCAGAGGTTAAGAGCACTGGCTGTTCTTCCAGAGGTCCTGAGTTCAATTCCCAGCACCCACATGGTGGCTCGCAACCATCTGTAATGAGATCTGGCGCCCTCTTCTGACCTGCAGGGACACATGCAAACAGAACACTGTATACATAATAAATAAGTAAATTTTTTTTTAAAGAGTAATTACTGAGGCTTTTAAAATTAATTTTTATTTAATAGTTTATTCTCTGAGAATTTAACAAGTTGCTATTTCCAGTCTTTGAGGGTTGGTTAAAAGAGCTGTGAATGGACGGATATGGTGGCACACACCTTTAATCCCAGTGCTCAGAGGGCAGAGACAGATGGATTTCTGTGAGTTCCCGGACAGCCAGGGCTATGTGAAGAGACCCTGCCTCAAAGCAAAGCAAAGCAAAACAAAAATGAGCTATGAAAGGACTGAAGAGATGGCTCAGCTGTTAGAGGCTAGGCTCACACCCCAAAACATAAAAGAGCTAGGAAGAGTCATATTTTGGAAGATTTTGATAATATGAGAAATGTTTAAGATATATATCTGAAATTAACAAACAAATTACAAGATAGTAAGTATATATGTAATAAAATAGCATGTATATATGTGTGCGTATATATGCATATTTGTATACATACATATAGACATATTGGCTTAGAGGAAGGAAGTTGGGAAAGATAAACCCTCTGAATTATGATTATTTCTAGATTTGGACAGTAGATAATACTTGTATATATTTTTCTACTTATTCAATCATTAAAAATAATAATGATGCCAGCCAGGCATGGTAGTGTATGCCTGTATTCCCAGTCCTCAAGAAGCTGAGACAGGAGGATACCGGTTATAATAACAACAACAGCAAGGACAATGATGGTTGCTACTTGCTGCAGATCTACGACACATCAGGCATTGCGGTACTCTCTGCTTAGATGAACCCATCCAGAGCACCCTCGTAGATAGACATAAGGGTACTATACCTACCTTAGACACGAAATGGAAAGGATGTGCAAACTCACAGCCGAAGCCTCTCTTCTAGGCCACACGACTAACAGCAAGAGACCAGAGCCCAATGCAGCCGGGGCCTGAGCTGAGCTCAGCTGGAAGGACAGACTCACAGTTTGTATATCCTGCCCCACTCTGCCTGTCATTCGGTGCCATGCACACTGATGAAATGCATGTTACTGGAGTCTAAGCTGGGGCAGAAAAAGAAAAGTCTAGAAAGAAGAACCCTCAAGAATATCTACACAGCCCCTTGCAGTGATTGCTCGAGCTCCATGCTCAAACCCTCTCACAAATGACTAAAACAATGAGAGCACCAATGGTAAGTGACTAATTCTCATGGGAGGCAACCCTGAGATCTTCCTGGAAGAGGAGGCCACGAGGTAGATTCTGGACACTCAATACCTCACTTGGGCCTCCCTTGCCGTGGCCTGTTTCCTGTGTTCACCGTCCAGCCACACTCCCCCAGAGTGACCTCATCGGTGCAGGTGCTCAGTTTCAGCCATTATCTTTGTCCCGGCTTTCCCCCACGAGGCTGCTCACCATCCCTGCCTTCCTTTCTCTTTGTCCCTTCTCAGTTGCCCTATTTCTGGTGCTTAATTACAGTCCTGCTATGCAGACAATGTCGATGCCATCCTTCTCAAAAGATGATTGTGTCTGCTTGCTCTTTTGTCCAGAGCAGAAAGACAGCAAGCCCATCTGATCATCAAAAGGAGTGCTGTGTTAGTTGGGAACCATTTCAGGAGGCACCGAGTGATGTCGGCTGTCACCACGCTCACAGGTTCACCCAAGTACCCAGTGTAGCTTCCGATCCGCTTGCTCCTGAAGGATAGCCTATTAAATTTATTACATGTTTTAGACCTGAGTGCTTTACTTAAAACAAAGCAAAACTCCTTTCAGCATGTACTTGAGTATTGTGTGTGTGTGTGTGTGTGTGTGTGTGTGTGTGTGTGTGTGTGTGTGTGTGTTTTAATGACAGCAAAGGAGAGCTTTGCCCAGCAGGAGCAAATTTAGGCTCTCAACAGTCTTGCTAGGAACTAAGCTCCTCTGTTCAGCCCAAGGTACAGCTCCGCAAACGGACTTCTTGTCTCCATTGGTAATGCAAACCAAAGACTCTGAAACTCTTCAAGACTCTTCAAGTTCCGTAAGACCTGCGGTTCCAAGTCGAGGCAGAAAGCCATCAGCCCCCAAGGGAAGGAAAGGGTACCAACAAACTGAAAATGAATAATAATGTTCCATACAGAGCTAGAGAAATTGTATTCTTAACAGGCAAAAAATTCTAAGTAGTGTGGAACACGGCTGTATTTTGCTATACACGATCTCGCCCAGGGGCAGCAAAGAGGAGGCATGGCAGACTAGTGGGGACTTCTGCAGGACCTGCTGGCCACAGGTTTGCCTTTCTCCTTTCTCTCATCTTTTGGCCTCTTAGAAGCCGTCTGGAAAGATCCAAAGAGAAACCTTTTGTACGGTGCAGGAGAGCTTTTATTTCCCCCATCATAAATCAGAGAATTGGAACTTCAGTGGCAAGAGGAAGATTTAAGAATTAAAATGATGAAAACTTACAAGATCTCCCCAACAGGATGGTAATTGCACTGCTAATCCCCTTTGTTACAAAAGCTACTGTATTTGGGTGACCTTGACTTCCATTATGTACTGCTACCTTTGGCTCGGAATCTATAACTCAGGGGACTATTAATTATCTGGCTGTAAGTGGCTGCAAGAGTGAGGGGCTTTCTGAAAGAGTAAATGCCACATCGATATGGAGTGGAGTGCCTCCACGGCTTGACGGCTGTTATCAGCGATTAGGGCTCAACAGCCCATAGTCAAAGCTGCGAGATTATTCCTGCCTGGGCTCCCACACCAACTCAAACTTTTCTCATCACCACAACCTGCCTGTGATTTACTCCAGCTTGTAAAACAAAATAGTTTATATATGCAATTTAAACACTCCAACTTTCTTTTTTTAATCACCCACATCCCTGGGGCTATATTCTGCATCTAAGGGTTGGTTGAAGATAAAACACTGTGTTTTTAAATATTTTCTTTTCTTGGAGTGTTTGTCCCAGTGTATAGCTTTAGCTTGCAGAATCGCAGAATCATATATTCTCATCTTTCCTGTAGGACCATCAGAATGGAGCATACGGGCAATCCTACACCCAGTTCAATAAATGTTCAATATGCTGTGTTGGGGGTTACACAGAGAAGCTTTTTTTTTTTTTAAATGAGCTAGAGATCAGATAAAAGGCAGGCATCTCATTCACCATCTTTGTCTTTAAAGGCCTCTCCCAAATCTGTGTTCTGGCTACTCCGTGGCATCCCTCGGAGACTTTTGTCTTTCGATTATAATCTTTAGTTACAGCCGAAGAATGATTCCAATTCCAAGAAGTTCTCAGCAGTCATGCCTAATCCCAAAGCCAAATTTCCATTTTCCCTCCTAATGCCCTAATTGAATTTAGGGGTGGTTGTGTTTTGCATAGGCACCCACCCCACATCAATGGCATACGTTCAAAAAGAGACTTATGGAGTGGATCAGATAAATATGGGCTGCAAATGTGCTGATTTACCCCAGCTTGTAAAACAAAACAATTTACGTATACAATTGAGACATTCTTTCTAGTTTTTCATAAACCACATCCCTTGGGTGTATAATTGAGATTTCCTTGCCACCCAGAGAGGGTGAGATGGTCCGCAGGGCTTTGTTCCTCTTCCGCGGGAGAGCCGGCTGGGGCTGAGAGCTGCTTCCTGCTCTTTGGAATGAGCTGCAACAGCCTGGGTTGGTCAGTGCTGCGGAGGCTGCGGCTGGGGTCAGGTGTTTGACCCAGTCCACGACGCTAGGGGGCAGGCTGACACCAGGATTACAGCAGGGACCATGTCTGGGAAGGCAGAGGCTCCAGCAAAAGGAAGCTCATCTATTTCTTTAGGCTTCGAGAGGGAAAGGAGAACCCAAAGAGGCCACGGATTATGCTCAAAAGCTTTTGCCAGTTGGAGCTATGCTGCCTCGGGAGATGCAAAAACCGCTAATACAAGGAGGACCTTTACTTCTGTGACTGAGCCCTGTGGGCAAGACGCAGATCTTTCCTACAGGGGAAGCTGTGGACCGGAGCTCTTTTTCTCAGTTGATGTCAGAATAGTTACAATAAGGTGATTCATCCTGACTAGGAGTGGAGGAGAAAGACCAATGCAACCAGGTCCTCTGGTGGACTATCACGACACAGTTGAGGAGAACAAAGTAGATTTTCACGTTGGAAAGACGTGTTGGAGAATCATACAAACACAACACATGGTGTTAGGCATTGGATGTGGCTGAGTACGCTCTGGAAGCGTACAACCGAAGGCTAGAAGGTAGCGCTGACGCTGGGGAGGGAGATAGAGAAGAAGGCTAAGGATGCGAGCAAGAGCTGGGAGAGCTGGGAGCTTTGGGTGCATTGTTTTATTTCTTGATACAAAAGAAGTCAAGGCAGACATGACTGGGGAACTTGGGTTTCTGTGACTTTAAGGTTTTGTATTTAAAGCAATATGTTTTCTAAGAAAAGTAATAGGAAAGATGTGTATGTACTGGCCACTTTGAAGATAGCTCCAACCTCGGGTCTAAAACTCAAGCCAGAATTCGGCTCAAAAGTTGTAAAAGTCATTCACCTTTATAATTTCAAATTGCACCATTTGGGGGTAATTGAGTCTCTTTTCGCCCCCGCCCCTCTCCTTTTAGTCAAATTAAACTTATTGATTCGAGCCCATTAGTATGTAATGGATTGTTAATTTGACTCTTTTTACAAATCATATTTATCTGCACCAATAAAATATTTGGATTTAACATTCATATATCACATTAATGGTGACACTGATTGAAGGCCAAGCCATTGGAAGGGAAAGCAGACACCTTGTTCTTTGTGCACACCAGGGAAATGTAAGTTAGTGCCGTGAACTCTTGCAAAGACGGACACTTAGGGGTGAGGAGAACTACAGAAAAGGAAAGAAATGCACCCCTTCTTTTTTCAAGCTTTAAAGCCTATAGAGTGTTTGCGTATTCTTAGCTGAAATGGGGTACCCCAGGGTGTCGCTACTGATGTTATTTAAATTGTGCTTGTAAAAATACCCGCTAAGACCAAAAATCAGATTTTTGATAAGCTTCTACTGAGCCATAGCGTCATCCCCATCTCTCCTAGAGAGAAAGGGGAGCCAAAAAAACAAGCCTCCACCTCCTTCGGTGATGGAAGGCACTGAGCAAGCAGCTTTTAAAAGGGAAAACAATCGTGGTTTCCGTGTATTTCAAATAGATATTAACTGAATGCTGCAGGTGACGAGGCTTTTGGGAACACAGGGCACAACACTACAAGCTACTACCCTTTATAGAGTGCCTAATCTTTGTGTAACTCCTGGAGTGATGCTAAAACTACTTAATGTCTCCAACAGCAGGTGCATCACCAGTGGAAGTGAGTGCCAGCCCAAAGCCGAACACTGTAAGCTTCCCTGGGTCTTCTGCCCTGAGTCTTTCTTGAACAGGAAAGGTGGCATCTAAATTCCTGTAATGCTCATTGATAGGAGCTGTGGTTTCCCTAAGGGAATAATATTGCTCCCTCCCTCCCTCCCTCCCTTCATTTTCCCCCCTGCTGTCCTCCCCCTCCTTTACATTTTTTAAAATTTTTCCTATCTGTAGCAGTCTTAATGTTTTTGTTTGCTTGTTTGCTTTCTTTTTGCAAGCCACCTTAAACCTATCGGGAAGTGAGCAGCTATGTGTTTTAAATGAATAAAAAATAAACACAGGCTTTTCCTGATCATGGCCAAATAAGGAAAAGGAAGGCACCATCAAAATTTCTTTGTTACTCTCGGGGCTTATCAATATTGTATAAAGCAAGCAAGTCCTTGGCTAGGTTTCGGAGTTCCTTTTATTATTTCAAGGTTTGGGGAGGGGGGCAAGGAGAGGTATAATGAGAGCTGACCTGTAAAAGGAAAATTTCTTTTTTGCAAAGTGGCATTAAAATTTTTTTTTTCCCCAGACAGTGATGGGCTGTGGCAATAAGCGGCCCATGATCTTTGCAGGCAAGCAGAAGAAGAGTGTGGCTGGTCGTCATTGAACACAGAGCTTGATAGTTACAACTTTTCTCCACAGCTAGCTTCCATAAAAAGTACACTCAGCCGATTTTCAAGTCATTCCATTTGTCACTTGACAGACACATGTCACACAGGAGGTGCCCTGAATAAGGACCCTGATTTTTCCCCTCACTTCTCTTATAAGATTACCTGTTCTTTTGCCCAGTATGGAGCAACCTGATTTTTGAAGCAGTAACCTTTATTTTTTTTAAGTCTATTAACAAGCAAGTTTTCATACTGAATACCTTTATAATTCTTCTCCTAAGAAACTCCACCCCCTCCATCGGCAATCATTATCCTAGGTAAGTCTGCGGCCCTTAGCACAGGAGAGAGGAGCAGTTTCCTTGGACTCAGCATAAATTTGGAGACAGAAGCAGAGCCAGCTGGTTATAAAGGCGAATGCTTTCCCTTTCTCCCCTGGGTCCTAGACTTTTACACAAAAATACATCAGGGCTTCAGACTGAACCATAGAACCCCACAGGATCAGGAACCAGTCCACTCCTTTATCTCTCCGCAGTGCGCTGGTGAAAATGTATTCCTTGATTACACAGTAAATTTAGGGATTAGAAATGTTCTTAAAAATCTCGACTAAATGACTTCTTAGCTGCAGCAATCCTGTTGTATCATAGCTGGAAAATTAAATGTTAATTGATTCTCGTGTTTATTTGACTATTGTATGAACTGAGTAATAAGGTAAAAAATGTAAGAATACAAAAGAATTATTTAGTAAATTATATTACAAGGCACTGTCCTTTCTGATATTCAAGGTATCATGAAATGCTAAACACCTTGAGATTGAAAAATATTTTTCAGAGTCAAATGACTTTGAAAGTTACCTAATGTTCTATGAGGTCTGAGGTTTGGAACTTGTTTTTCATTTCTATATTTGAACGTTCCTCACCCGGGTTGACTCGAGCAAGTTAGTATGGGTGCCTAATGGCGTATCATAGAGGATTTAACTTAATTCCACCATAATGAATTAATTCTCTCAGTGACACTGTTTTCATTATAGATTTAATGACATCACCTTGGCCAAGATTCAGGAATTCCGGACTCCAAGTTATCCTGAACAGTCTAAGACCGAATATGGAAGGGCGATTTTGCTTTGAGTCCATGTGAACTCTGTCGATGAGGGGATGAGCATCTATTATTCTGAGTAGATGAGTTAAAAATAAAACTCCCAACACCGGTGAGGAAATTGGATTCCATATTCTCTTAAACTGTCCTCAGAGACCTTCATTTTTCAAACAAGAAACCAAGTTGAGGAAAGCCTCGCCTGGCATTCCTTTTCATCTGCGGATGGTGTGCATCCTCATCTATTCGGTGTAGACAGAGAAGGCTCCATGCCATCCAGTCAGACTGCAGGAGAATGTTTTCACCAGCTCAGAAAAGGGGGAATGGGTGTAAAAATATTTATGCTGCATTTTCCAGGACTGGGTTTGATTTCCTTTTGGGTTTGTTTATTTTGTGGAATGAGAGGGATGGTGCATCTTATTTTCACAGGCTTGTATTGTTACCCCAGGAATGTTTTGGCAGATGCAAAATTAGAAACAAACTTCATGTTTTCTTCAGTGCCCTTCAGGGCCTGAGAGGACAGGAACAAAGTATCGTGGTTTGTCATCAGAGCTCCAGGAAGCCACAAGGAAACGGAGCTTATGAACCAAATTGCTCAAAACGGGCAAGAAATGAAAAATGTGCAGCAGATGCTCTCAGACTGGAGAACAGGCCCGAGGAAGGCCCGCAGCAAAGCTGATTGGCCTCGAACAATAGCTGTTTGCACACACACACACACACACACACACACACACACACACACCCCGACCTGCTTGTCTCTAATTCTCTTCTATAGTCATTTCCCTGGGATTTGAAATTGATAACTGTGGACACAAAGACACACTTGGCCTAATTTGCCAGGCTATTTGGAGTCATGGGTGTCACCCTGTGTGTCTGGTATGTGTACAGATGGTTCCTGCTGGCTTTAATAAAATTGGAAAGCACAAAGTCTGTCATTTTTTTTCCCAGACTATTGAAAGGGGCTGCTTGTCAGTGCCCGGGTGTTGAAATGGGAATGTTATACTGACTCTTTGGAAGTGTTCCTCATGTTTATAGACCAGTAATACAATGTGTGGGTGAGAGAGGGAGCCAATCAATACTGCGGTCCAGTCCACTCTGAGTGCTTCATCCGAGCATGTGGGATTTTCCCCCCTTGCTGGGAAGTAAGCAATGCTCTTGCTTGTTCATGTAAACATTCATTAAGGCAGCAATTTCCAAATGTTATTTTAAGTACCATTTTGTGACTCTTTTGCAATTATCTATCGTTTACCTACTTTTCAAAGACACTTGGTTTCTTTAAAAATAAAATAAGTCATCAGGCAATCTGAGGTAGGAGACTTACCTGCTTCAAGACAACATCGGAGAGATCATGTATTAAAAACAAAGCAAGGCCGGGCGGTGGTGGCGCACGCCTTTAATCCCAGCACTCGGGAGGCAGAGCCAGGCGGATCTCTGTGAGTTCGAGGCCAGTCTGGGCTGCCAAGTGAGTTCCAGGAGAGGCGCAAAGCTACACAGAGAAACCCTGTCTCGAAAAAAACAAAAACAAAAAAACAACAAAAAAAAAAAACAAAGCAAAATAATAATAATAATAGTAGTAGTAGTAGTAATAATAATAATTCTACAAAGAAAGTTTACAACATTACTCTAAAGAGAAACACACAAGAAACAAAGAACATTCACCACCGCTACAAAGTAACCATCAAAATGGTCTTGCCTGTCTATGGTCAGGGAGTTCCAAGTAGGAGTCAGGTGCTCAAGACAGAGATGCTGAAATGGAGAACATCTCTGAAGATGAGGATGGGCAGGTAGTGAGGAAAGGACTGAACAATCTGAACCAACTCTGATGCCTGCGGAGGCCCTGTCTCCATCCCGGAAGCAGACGTTTAGCTTGTGTTAAGGCAGTGGTTCTCAACCTTCCCAATGCTGCAATACAGTTCCCCATGTTGTGGGGACCCCCCTCCCCAGCCATAAAGTTATTTCGTTGCTACTTCACAACTGTAATTTTGCTACTGTTATGAATTGTAATGTAAATATCTGAAATGAGACCCACAAAGGGTTTGTGACCCACAGATTGAGAACCACTGCTTCTAAGCATTATATGTTTCTTGGATGAAGAAAAAAATACTTGTCTTTCGGGACTGATCACAGACATGTTTATTGTCTTTTTTCTAGATACATGCACTGTGTGTTGCAAAGGGAGCTTACTATGTGATAGTCCATTTACCAACCGCTGTTTCTGGAGATTCAGATGCGGGCCTTTGGCTTTGTGATTTTGTGGGCTCTTGAAGCTGACCGCACAGGCGGGCAAACTAAAGTTTAGAGTTTAGTTGCCAGTTACCTCACACTGGGGTAACTCAAATCAGGCTGCCTATAATCTGGGGCATCTTCTTACTGTCTAAATCTTACAGTGTGTTAAACTCATTCATATTTGGTGTTTTTGTCTCGACAAACACATTTGTCCAGAAAAGTGCTTGCTTTCTCTAGCAGTTGGCTAGTGCCACAACAATGCCAGGTCATGAACTCAAACAATGGCTGATTGTTTTTCTTTCTTTCGGCTGCCTCTAGAGAACCAGATTCAGCACCTGAGAGAGATACGTTCCAGATGTCTCCTTCCCCGTGCACTGGGATTCTGGGGCTACCCAGGACCCACCCTTCTTTGGGCAAAGGCAGAGAAACAGAGGACTGGCAAAGTGATTTCACAGAAGTGTATTTGGAGCAACTGGAGATCATGTCTTTGATGATTCCATTGGCCAAAGCAAGACATGGGCTGAACACAAAGTCAGTATGGAGGCAAACCACCCTTAGCAGGAGAGACAAAAAACACGGCAAGGCCTGAGACTGGGAGGGATGGCACATTGAGTTCTTTTGAAATTTGTTTTATGTTTTCCATTTCATTTAATTTCTTCTTATTATTATTATCACTCTTTGTTGCTCATGCGTGCCACATATAGCCTGTTTATAGCGGTCAGAAGACAACTTCTAGTAGTCTGTTCTCTCCTTCCCCAGTAGGTTCTAGGGACCAAATTTGTGTTCTTTGAGCTTGTTTGGCAAGTGCTTTACACCACTGAGCCATCTTGCTAGCCCCATTTTTATCTCCTTTTATTTTGATCTTTGTCTTTGGGGAGATGAGATCTCTCATGAAGTCTGATCTCCAGCTCATTATGTTGCTAAAAGTGACTTTCCTGCCTGCCCCACACCCCTAAGATCTGGGGCTGAGAGGGAGCACAGCCACTCCTGTTCTTACCCACAGAACAACAATTTTCCACAACTTTTAAATCTCAGCACTCGAGAGGGAGAGGCGGATGGATCTCTGTGAGTCCGAGGCCAGCCTGGTCTACAGAGCAAGATCCAGGACAGCTAGGGCTATACAGAGAAACCCTGACTTGAAAAACCACACACACCCCCCACACACACACACACCCCACACCCACCACAACACACACACAAACACACACACACCACACCACACCACACACACACACCACAATACACACACACACAAACACACACAGACACACACACACACACACACACACACACACACACACACACACACACACACGAAGTACCTCATCCAACCCCAGTCTAAGTGCAAGGATGTTTCACTACAGCAAGGACAATGCACTAGTTACTGAATGTCCAATATGACCCTCTTTGCATTCTGAAGAAACTGAAGTCTAAAGAGTTTAAAAATAAACAAACAACAACAACCAATAGCAGGAGCAGCAGCAACAAAACAACTTTCCTGGAGGGAGGAAGTGGGAAAATGCTAAGGATGCTTGAAAAAGCCACAAGGAATCACACTGCTTTTTACTTATGGTAAACTTTATACAATACATGAAGATACAGCACATATACATATATTGTTCAGATGAAGTTGGGCCACTTGGACTGATCATGCTCTGGCAAAAAACTAACAAAAACACTGTGTGAAAAATCTCCTTTCGAGTTGTTGGTCAGGGTTGCACAAAGAGACTCTCAAAATAACATAGGCTGCTGGCATCGCCCTTGGTTGCCTCCCAGAGGTTGAAGGTAAGTCCCTCCTGCTGAAAACATGATGCACTTTGGCACAGGATTCAGAAGATCTGGGCTAGATATGGCCTGGAAACCTCCTCCCTGTGGACTAGCTTTCCTAGTGCTTGAAGGTGCTGTGTAAGCTTCCAACGCAGGGAAGCAACCAATAATCCTACCTGGCTGTGATGCCTATGGTCCACAACAATGACCAGCGTGGCAAGATCTCTCTAAAAATGCAGAGGACAGCCGATCGTGGAGTGTCCAGCCGAATGAATACAGCTACAACACTCCTGCACCTATGGAATACTGAAGAAGAGGGGTCAGAACTATTGTAAGAACCAGAGCACTAGAAATCTGCTGTGAGATTCTATCCCCTAGAAATGACAGGGCAGCTTCACCCATGATACCTCAACAACACGGCTGCCTGGATGAGTACAACACCAATGGACACACTGACATGGAAGGGGGAAATCTTGTGGGGCCCCATGTCTAGACAAAGAACTGCAGACAACCAGGGAATGCTGAGCAGAGGAGGGCCATGAATTTTAGAGGGAGCAGGGGAAAAAGAAGAGATTAGAAGGAAGAAGGGGGAGTGTAATCTATTTTATTCTTTTAAAACTTTATATATATATAATCAAATGAGAGGCAGAGAAACAGACCAATCCCAGCTCTGTCTGCCCCTGATCTACAGAATCAGTGGGATCGGAATCACAGGCATTTCCTTATTTTCTTCAGAAACTGAGGGAGCTGTTGACCTGCAGGGAGAACAGTTTAGTTCAGAGGAAAGCACAGTACAAAATGTTTCCACAGCTCTTGTAGCACCACCGTGGGACCATCCAACCTTTGCTTTTGGTTTGTTTGTTTGTTTTGTTTTATTAAAATTTACTTGTTTTATGTATGAGTGCTCTATCTGCATTGCACCTTTATGCCAGAAGAGGGCACCAGAGTCCACGATAGATGGTTGTGAGTCACTATGTGGTTGCTGGGAATTGAACTCAGGTCCTCTGGAAGATCAGCCAGTGCTCTTAACCACTGAGCCATTTGTCCATCTAACCTTTGTAACTGAAGCTGGATGCTAGGCATGTGCATAGGCTCACACTGAAACTAATGCTTCCATAGACTGACTTACCCTATCTTGAAATATTTTAAAAGCATAAATAGAGAGATAGGCCAACGTGTTACACAGCACTCACTGGCTCCTTCACAAAGAACCGAAGCCACAGGTAAACAGCTGCATGTCTGCAGTGACAGCAGAAGAACATTAGAATTCAATAGTTTAACAAAAAGGGGTGGGGTGGGGAACCTCATAAAAATCCAGAGACCTGGGGCAGCAGCATAATAAAAAAACATATCTCAGTAGCTGCCCCCTGGCTTCATAGATGGGGTGTATGTGGGAGGGGGAGGTGTCTCTGTGAAAAAAGGAATTCTGGAAACATCAGTCAAATGTGGACACTGATCATCCTAGCCAAGTGGAAAACCAAATAACCCCTGTAGACTTTTAGGTCTAAGTTGGGAAATGAACCAATTGAGGTCTGCACAGTAGCCTGGTTTTCGATATGGAATTCACTACATCTCTGAGGGACCTTCTGGGAACTGTGTCTAGAAACTGTCTTGGGAAGATGTGGAAATCTAAACATAGGAGCACAAGAACTGTGGAAAAGACAATGACATAATCACAATCTCATATCTTCTAAAGATCATAACTTACTACTACTAACAGATTCCAAAGATATTGAGGTGGCTAAAATACTTGACAAAGCATTTTTCTTAAATGTGTTGAATTAGTTCAGTGGTAGAGCACTAGTCTAGCATGTGAGAGGCCCTGAGTTTTCAGCAGAGTAAATAAATAAATAAAATTCAAAAGAATTATCTTGTGTGGGGTTGGGGGTTCACATGCACCTGGGTGCCTGTGAAGGTCGAAGGTTGATAATAGGATGTCTTCCTTGATTGCTTTCCACCCTATTTGTTTTTTAAATCAGGGTCTCTCACTGAACCTGGAACTTGGATTAGACTGTCCAGAAAGCACCCCCCCACACACACACACACACACAGCCCTGCCTAGCTCAGCTCTCCCACAGCAGGGTTACAGACTTATGTTACCACTTCTGGCTTTTTACATGGATAATAGGGACCCAAACTGGGGTCCTTATATTCACACAACCAGCACGTCACCCAGCGAGCTCTCCTCCCAGCCCCTAACAAGAACTATTTCTAAAAAATCAATAAGATCCAGAAGAATACAGAGAAATAGTTGAATGCATATAGGCATGCCATATAAAATATGAATGAGAAATTTTGTGAAAGGATAGAAAGTCCAAAAGAACCAGTGATGAAACTAAAGGGCTTCAAAAGTCAGATAAAAAAATCTAATGAAATCGTTAAGAAAAGTCCAGATCGAGTGGGAGAAAGAAAACACAATCTTGAAGACATATTTTTTTTGAAATAACACAGCCAGATAGAAATTTAAAAACAAAAAATAGTGATGAGGGCATGTAAGAGCTCTAGAACATCATTAAAAGATCAAATATCCATACCATGGTGTATACACACAAGGGAAGAAATAAAGGGTAACACCATAGGAAATAGACCTCCTTGTGTTGGGTGAGAAATGGACACCCAGTTCCATAAAACCCTAAATATATATGAACAGGAAAAATTTTCACTGTGACGTATTATAGCCAAACTGTTAAAAGTACAAGACAAAGAAAGCATATCAAAATTTGCAAGAAACAAGTGACAATCACACTTAAGGTGTTCTCATCCTATTGACAGCATATTTTTCAGCAGCCTACAGGCCAAGAAGGCTTAGAATTATGTATTTCAACTCCCAAAAGAAAGTAGGTGGCAACCAAGACTATTAAACCCAGCAAGACTGTCCTTCAGAATCTAAGGGATAAGGTTCTATAGGATAAACAAAAGCAAAAAGAACTCATGACCACTAGACTAGGCTTATAAAAGACACTAGTTTCAGAAGTAGGAAAAAGAAACTATAGTTCTTATATATAGGATGTGAAAATATAGAACCCACTAGAAAAGTAGATACACAAATGATAGACTAGAAAAAGCAAACATTATCAACACAGTGAGGCATCAAACCATAAAAGAAAATGAGAATAAGAAATGAGCAAAGAATATTCAAAACTATTATAAGAAAATCAACAAAACAATGACACTAGCCTACACATTTCATGAATAACTCTGAACATAAATGATCTTAATTCTCCAAACTAAAAGATATTAATTAAACCAATTACAAAACAAAACCCAACAATATGCTGCCTACAAGAAATTCATCTCACCAGCTAAAAGATGGAAAGTGATAGTCCAAGCAAATGGAGGCTAGATATAAAATTGGCAGAATAGACTTTTAAAAAAAACAGTAAGAAGAGGTCTAGAAGGTCATTTTATAGGGGAATTCAATGCACCACTCTTATCAAGTATCCGATATATTATCCCAACCAATCACCAACCAACCAACCAACTAATCAACACACACACACACACACACACACACACACACACACACACACACACACACAGAAAGAGAGGAGGGGAGAGAGAGAGAGAGAGGCATTAGAGATAAACTACACTGTAGATTAAATAGAATCAATAGATATGACCGAAGATGCACAGCACACACACACACACACACACACACACACACACACACACACACACACAAGGGGGGAGGTGCACCAGAGATAAACTACACTATAGATTAAATAGACTCAATAGACATTACAGAAAATTCCATGTAACAATATAGAGCACAAATTCTTCTCATTGGCACATGGCACTGTCTCTAGAATGCATCATATATTAGAGCCCAAAATAAATTGTATCAAAATTTTTGATATGAAATTATCTGCTGTATTTTTCTGCTCATAATGGAATGGAAGTAGAAATTAAAAACAAGAAAAACTTTAGAGTTTACAAAAATACATGGCGTCCAAGAGCACAGTTTTGAATGATCATTTAGGATGTTCAATGCTCATTTAGGAAGTAAGGGTAAGTTTTTTAAATTCCTTGAAACAAACCAAAATGGAAGCACAATATGCCTAAACATGTAGGCTATAGCAAAATCAATACTAAAAGGGAAATGATCATCTACATAAAAAACAACAATGAATGGAAAAATTTCGCATAAGTAACCTAATGATGTATCTCAAGGTGTCAGAAAATCAGGAACAAACCATGCCAATATCTCATAGAAGGAAATAATAGCAAAGATCAGACTAGAAATGATGAAATAGAGTGTAAAAGAACAACTCAAAAAAGACCTGCTTGTTTGATAAACTTACAGCTAGACTAGAAAGACAGACAGATGGGGAGGAGGGGCAAATAAAAAAATTAATATGAGAAATGAAACACTACAGCTGTTACCATAGAAACTGAAAGGCTCATTTGAGAAGATCTAGAAGAAGTGGAAATTATCTGGACAAATAATACTAAAATTGAATCAAGTAGATACGCACACACACAAAAAACCTGTCTGCATAGACGAATGACAAAAATATAGAATCAGTAATAAAAACATCAGCAATGAAAAGCCCAGGGTGAAGGATTCACTACTGAATTTTACTAAGAACAATACAAACGCTTCTCAAATGATTCCATAGACTTAATATGGAAGAATGTGTTATGTGTCCTATAAGGCCAATATTACTCCATTACCAAAGCCTGAGGACACACACACACACACACACACACACACACACACACACACACACACCTGGAACATTGTAGAACAATATTACTAATGACCATAGATACAAAATTATTAACAAAACACTTCCAAATTAAATCAACAGCATATCAGAGATGTCATGCACCACAGCTGAGTTGGTATCATTCCACGGATACACAGTGGTTCAGTGTACGCAATCCGTTATCACAATCCATAAATAGAATGAAGGAAGGATAATGGCAATGGATATTTTCAACAAATGCAGAGAAAGTAGTTGATAAAATTTGACGTCCCCTCATGATAAACCCTCTGAATAAAGTATGCATGAAGGGACTCTACTTCACCACAAGAAAGATGATGTTGACAACTTGCAATTCTCCTTCTGTTGAATGGAAGCATCGACCAATAAGACCAGAGCAGTGCTGAGCGTCTGAGTTTCTGCTTTCTCTGCTGTTATTCCTTACACTTCTGGGAACCTCAGCCAGAGCAGTTAGGAAAGAAAAAGAAATAAAATGAGTGTAAAGAAAAAGGAAGAAATTGCCAGGCATGGTGGTGCGTGCCTTTAATCCCAGCACTCAGGAGGCAGAGGAAGGTGGATTTTTGAGTTCCAGGACAGCCAGGGCTACACAAAAAAAACCCCTGTCTCAAAAAACAAAACAAAAAAAGAAATAAGAAGTTAAATTACTCCTGTGTGCAGATTTGTGCCTAGAAACCAATTTAGTAAAGAAGAAGATACAAAGTTTAGTAGCTTTTCTATACACCAATAATAAGTTTAAGGAAGTTGTGGCAGCAATTTCACTTAGCACACACATGCACACACTCACGTACATCCATGTGCACGCACACACATGTACACGCACACACGCACAATAAATTTAACTAAGGAAGTAAAGACCCCTATAGTGAAAATTACAAAACATTGAGAACAGAAATTGAAGAAGACATTAAAAGATGGGCTGACCTGTGCTCACCAGCTGGGAGAATTTCTGGTTTTTAAATGATTGTATTGCCCAGAGCAATCTAAAACGTCCTTGTTGTCTTCATCAAAATACCAATGGTATTTGTCACTGAACTAGAAAAGGCAATCCCAAAGTTCACATGGAAGCACACAAGACCCTGAAGAGCCAGAACCATCCTAAGCAAAAAGAACAAGGCCGCTGATATCACAGTACCTGACTTAAAGACACAGGACAGACACACAGCAAGAAAGACAAGCCAGCGTTACATAAAAACAGACACAGAGCAGAGAACCAAGTGAAAAGTCAGCATAGACACAGCTAAGGGACCACGGACACACGCTGGAGAGAGGACAGACTCCTTAACCACTGGTGCTGGGGAAACTGGGACTGGGCTGAAGGCAGGAACCTTCCCATTAGTCTCCTTTACAGAACCCAACCCAGGATACCTCCAAAACCCTGGTGTCAGACTAGGAGCTCCGAGGCCATAGAGGAAAACAGGGGACACTTATGGATATCAGTGCAGGAAATGACTTTCTGGGTAGGAGTCTAAAAGCACAGGAAGTAAAAATTAAAAATAGGATTTGTCAAACTTAGATCCATAAAACAAAGGACACAAGCCACGAGTGAACATATAGCCTGGAAGAACACACGTGTGTGTGTGTGTGTGTGTGTGTGTGTGTGTGTGTGTGTGTGTGTGTGTGAGTGAGCCAGTGAGTCACCTGACAGAACAGAGTGTTAATGGTTAGACTATAAAAATTGTAACATGAAAAAAAATCAGTACCATTGGCATCAGGGAAATGCAAATCAAGACACATCAAGGTGCCATCTCATTTAAGATAAAACAACTCTAATCAATCAATCAATCAATCAATCAGTCAATTTATAAAACAAAACAAAAAATGCTGGCTATAGAAACACAGGGGCGTTTATACACTGTGAGAGTGTAAATTAGTGCAGACACTATGGTGGACAGTATGATGTTTTCTCAAAAATGACTGAAAACAAGTAACTACCACATGACCCAACTATCCCACTCCTGGATATATAGCTCAAGGAAATGAAACCAGCACCGCAGAGAGGTACCCAGGGACCCATGCTTATGATGTTTATAATACCCAAGATATGGAATCAACCTAGCAGATGATCACCAGATCAAAACATGTGTGGATAAGGACAATGGTGTATGCACACAATGGGGTTCTATTCAGCCATGAGGAAGAAACCTGTTGTTCACAGCAAAATGGACATTCAGCAAAACTTGGCAGACATGGGAGGACAAAGGTCATATATTCTTCCTTAGGTAAAAAGCTAAAATAGGGCTTACTAATCGGAAGGGTGCCAGGAGGTGGGGTGGCGATGGTGAGTCAAGGGTAGAGGGTAGACGGAAATGATTGATGCCCAGGCAAGCAGCCATTAATTCATACACTAATTTATCATTGGCATGTGTTAAGGATAAAACAAATTAACATACTCCAAAAGGCAAGAATAATGAAGTCCTTTGTATCATGCTGTTCTATGGCCTGTTATAGTCAGTGAGGTAAAATGCTCTAGTTTTGTTTACATCCGGGGTGGATTTTCACTTTAGGTCTAGGTGATGTTCCCATTTTCTCATTGAGGAAAATAAAGTCAGTCTCACTTATTTAAGTGAGCGAGAAAAGGAAGTACCATATCCATGAGGAGACACACATCTTACATTAGTACTGAGTCGTGACTGTATATGTTCTAGACAATCCCTCCCTGGAATGTGGCAAGTTGTCCTCTGCCCAGAGGAAGAAGCCAGGGTATTTTTCTGCTCTGTACACTGTGTGACAAGGAGCCTCACACACATGCTCCAGCTGTGAAGCATCAATGTGTAAGCTTAGAGCATCCCAGAGTCACAGTGTAGGGCAGGATTTTAGCTGTTAGACCTGGAGACAGCGAAAGGACCATCTCAGCCTCTCCCTTTCGGAGGAAAAAGAGACCCAGAGAGATGCTGTCTTGCCCAAGTCAGAACAGCTCATAACTGGTTGGTCCTTATAGATGCATTAGTGTCTTCAAGGTTGACATGAGGATCCCTGACTGCCCTGTGAGTTATTCCCAGCATGTCGACCTGTCTTGTGCCTGCTGCAAAAAGAACTTGCTAACTGTGAGCGATCCTTACATGTGCACTGCATTTAACGGTTGTAGTTAGAGTTTTCCTGCCTGGCCCACAGTCAGGACAAATCTCTCTCACCTGCCAGTCCCACAGCCGTCAGACCCAAACAAGTAAACACAGAGACTTATATTGGTTACAAACTGTATGGCCGTGGCAGGCTTCTTGCTAACTGTTCTTACAGCTTAAATTAATCCATTTCCATTAATCTATACCTTGCCACATGGCTCGTGGCTTACCGGCATCTTCACATGCTGTTTCTCATCATGGCGGTGGGCAGTGTCTCTCTGACTCAGCCTTTCACTTCCCAGCTTTATTCTCCTCCTTGTCCCGCCTATACTTCCTGCCCAGCCAATGGCCAATCAGTGTTTTATTTATTGACCAATCAGCAACATATTTGACATATAGAACATCCCACAGCAAACGGTTCTAAAGAGCATTTACTGATTGGAATCCTGTACCATTGACTAAGTAATTCTGCATTCCCCTGAAAATGTGTCTAAAAGAAAAGGCAATAAATGCATGGTTTAAGACATTAAAACATAATAATGTTCATGAGAGTGAATTTCAGAACAGTTCAAAGTTCATAACAGAAGCGGCCCAACAACACCAGAATGCTTAAACACATGGTCATTTTGTATAGCCATTTTAGTGTGTGTGTGTGTGTGTGTGTGTCTGTGTGTGTGTGTGTGTGTGTGTGTGTGTGTGTGTGTGTGTGTGTGGTAGTTTAGTAGTCTGAAGGCTTATGTTTAAGTTGTTTGTCCATTTTGTGTTGGTCTTTGTGTGAGTTACCTGGTAGGGATCTGGTTCTATTCTTCCACATACATAGATGCCGTTTTCCCAACACCCTTTGAAGAGACTGCCTTTTTTCCATTATATCTTCTTGGTGACTTTATTAAAAATCAGCTGAATATAAACATATGGGCAACATAGGATTTTCTTCTCAGATTTGATCCTGTCTCTGTCTCTCTGTCTCTCTGTCTGTCTGTCTGTCTCTGTCTCTCTGTCTCTCTGTCTGTCTCTCTGTCTCTGTCTCTGTCTCTGTCTCTCTCTCTCTCTCTCTCTCTCTCTCTCTCTCTCTCTCTCTCTCTCTCTCTCTCTCTCGTACACATGGAAGCCAGAAGGTGTCACATCTCCCAGAGGGATTTACTTTTGTTTATGGGTGCTAGGAACCAAACTTGGGGGTTCTGGAAGAGCAGGAAGTGCTCTTACCTGCTGAGCCACCTCTCCAGCCCCATTTTAGGAATTTCTGCCCCTTAGCACTGGTCTTCTGTTGTTAACACCAGCATCATGATGTTTTGAATACTGTAGCTTCACGTTTGAAAATGCAGTGATGCCAGATTTTTAGTTTGTTTTTTTTTTTCAGACTTTTCCTTCTTTGAAAGCTCTCTATTGTTTATCTTGACTCTTCTTTCACACAGTAGGGCCAGTAATGTGAGGATGCCTTTACAGGAGTTAAGACCTGAGACTCAGAGACACTGTGGCGTCGGCATATCATCCCACCAGCTAGCCTGGGAACGTGGCCCTGAGGCTCAGAGCCAGTTTTTCTTCAGACCTGGAGCTTTTCGCATCACACAGGAGACATTCAGATGAGTCAGTTTATTTATAAAAGAAAAAATACTTCATGGAGACCCTGAAACGAATTTAATCTGAATTCATGCAGAATTCGGGCAAATATGGCACCCTCAGATCAAATGAAGCTGCATCGCAACCTGCTCTAGACAGCCCTGATCTTCCTCCAGCAAGCTCTAGGAAGTGCTCGGGACTTCCTGTTGATGTATGTTATACTTGGTGCACCCACACAGCTGCTTTTGGGCTGCTTATTTAAGCTTAGAGAAACACATAATTCTGGTACCTTTGATCTCCCGTCTTAAGCCTGGCTGTTGTAAATAGATAGGATTCCAGCTGAAGTATACTAATGATTTTTACTATGCAAATTATTGTGTTTCCTTAGCAACAGAGCAAATAAGTGTTTCCTCTCTAATGCTGTTGGTTTAAAAGAGGTACACAACAAGTTAATTAGAGAGGGGTTGAGGATGTTTCGTAAATGTCACATTAACATGTGGATCATTCTTGTAGCACTCACAGACTTTAAAAATAATGGAAACTATTTCCAATATGACTGATTTGTTGTCTGTAGAATGTCCCCCCCCCCCCAATCAATATTTGGAATGAAGTGGCTTGTGCTGCTTTCGCTACAACTGCTGGTTACCAAGGTGCTTGGTTTAGAGACAGAGGTATACAAAAATCCAGCTTGCAAGTGAGAAGTTGAGTCACTAGTACACTCCTTGTACTGCAAAGCCACACGAGCAAGTCCTTCCTCTTACTGGATGAGAACTTGGGCCTAGAGTTAACAAAGACTTGCCTGGGAGGCCAGGGGCTTGGCTGAACTTGAACTCAAACCCAAGATTTCTCTCTCAGTCACGGTAGGCTTTCATGACATAATATGGGTGGCCTGCACAACAGCTCTGGTGAGTAGAACTCAAGGAACAAGGCGCCAGCATGGACAGTTTCTAGCGAGAGCTCTTGCTGTTTTCGAGAAACCCACCCTCTAGCTGTGTCTCCATAGAGCAGAGAAGGGGGCGGGGCAAGAGAAGGGAGGTGAAGGGTGAGGGAGGGGCTCTGCTAATGCCTTAGGAGGACACTGGTCTTATCATGAGGCCCCCACCCTCATGGCCTCACCTAACCCTAATCGTCTTCCAAAGTTTCCATTTGCAAACTCCATCCCAGTAAACAGGTCAGGGCTCTTGATTATGAATTTAGAGAGACCTAATTACTCTGTCCATAACAGCCTTCATTGCTCTGTCTACCACCCCTTCTACATTCCAAGTCTGGCCCCTGGCTTCCTTAAAGATGGAACTCTTCAGAGTCTCCAAGTGTTTGTTTCGAATTCTGTTTTCTACTGATCTTGGACTTGATTTCTGGTCTTTGCCCTTATGAGCCTCCCCCTCGTTATGGCTGGACTGGCCTGAGGACATCTAACTCATGAGCTGCTTTCAGAGGGAAGACTGGGAGTGAAAATGTGTTTAGAGAACAATTCTACAATATTAGGGTAAATTCTGAAACAACAACAACAATAATAATGATACTAATAAAGAGAGCTTTAGGGGCTATCATTAGTTAATTCATTTAACTTAGTCTAACCCTGGCCTGGCCTACTGGCTCCCGTAGAACAATGACAAAAAAACTATACAGCCTTCAAGGAGGCAGTGCCCAGAGAGTACAGGTGGTCATAATTTTATGATGGGCTGTTTCCCTGTAATGCCATCTAACTTGAAACTCCTGTAGATCAAAAATGTGCTTAATGTACCTAACCTCTGGTCCCTAGACTTAGAAGTACAGCACATGGTGGGGGGGCATGTCTGACTGTAGGGATGAGGGACTTCAGCAAAGCCACTACCAGCATCTCCAAAGAGTATCTCACAGCGTATCCACAGCACGGACAGAGGTCAAAGTTCAAAGCGTATATGGTCCTTACTCAAGGCATACTGCTTTTTCACTGTGAAACAGTCAAAAACTTAATTCCCACCATGTTAGTTCTGGGGCCACCTGTATGTACTCAGTATTCACAAGCACCTCCTTGGGTGGGCTCTGAGAAGCACGTGCCTCAGGCTAAAGGGAGCTAGAGACTGTTCACAAGGATCTAGGAGCTCTGAGAGTGGCTGTGGATGCAGGCTCAGCAGAGTGGGCTGAGCCAAAGGAGTGAAGGCTGGTCCTGTCTATCCCGAAAGTTCTATCAGAGAACTCAGGCTAATCGTAGCTCTCCTGTCTGGCTGTTACCACTTTAAAGTCCCGTGGTCAAGAAAGGTAAGAATGAGCAGCTGATTGTCAAAGTCAAAAGGTTGCATTAGTTCAAAATAAGATGGAATAAAACGATAACCTCCCATTTTAATTATATCAACACACATTTTAAGTGCTGACGGAGTTTTGTGATTTTACATCTGTTGAAATTGTCACTCATATTAATTACCCCGAAGTTTAAAGAAAAAGAAATGCTTTTCCTATTTTGTAACACCCAGGCAATGAGTAAGGGAAGGTTTGGTATAAAGAGACAAAATCAAGTATTCAATAAGGAGCACACTTAGCAGAAAGTAACAGAGAGCCCACCTGGAAATGACTCAACGCCCGTAAACCTCTGTGGTGGACTTGGGAGTAAGTCTGGAGACGCGGACTTTCAGTGTTGGCTCAGAACATAGACCCTCAGGATCTCTTCCCAGGGTCTCCCGGCTTCACATGACCTGTGCAGAAAGGGCACACCAGGCTAGAGATGAACGATCTCATACATACTTCTTCCTTGATTAGGGAAGAAAAAATATTTCCCAGGTAGCCCCGCGAGATCTGTTGTATCTCACTGAGGCCAATTCACTTAGTGGGGGAGAAGTCTTAGGAAGCTGGCAGGGCCAGAGCAGACGTGACAGTGACAAAGAGCTGTGGAAACACGTCGTTGCAAGCTGCAAGGCATGGAATTCGCAGAGTGTGCTGTCTTCTCCCAAGCCATCATGCCAGACTCCGTCACTTCTGCAGTACTTGCCAAGGACAGAGTCATTGGCCAGACCCCTTCCTTTGACATGTGAAGGAAGTGTAATTGCTGAAGTGGTGCCTTCCCTCAATCTCAGCTAAGAGCCTGGCTTTTATGACTGTTACTGCACCAGGATTCCAATTAGCTCTTATTCTTCAGAGATGGGGGTGGTGACAACGTGGCCTACCGCGTCACATTAGAGTCTGCAATATCCCACACACCGGCAAAGACAAACAGTCCATTCTTTGTCAAGGTACTCAGAGGGACATCTCTGGGGACTGGCTGACTTAAACTTCCCTTGGGTTTCATTTTCTCCATGGGAAGAAAGGCACCTATGTGTATTAAACACAATCACCTTAATGAAACTGGGCTTTTTAAATTAAGACGCAAAGCCAAGCTTCCATGCGGTTGTTGAAGCCCTCATCTAATAAGGCAGCAGATTCCTTGGTTGTTTTAATTGTCTCTGGAGCTTAAGGTTGGAAAACTCTTCCCTCTTCTCCCGACTCCTGACACTTCCTCGATGCTTTTCTCCTGGCTTCCTGAAGTGGAGTGGCCGGCATCTCTCTGTCTTCTTCTGCTAAGAGCACCTCTATTTTCCATCCGACCTCCAGAGCTGTTCTCTGCCACTCTTTGCCTTGTTCTGTGTCCTTGGTGACTGGCCTCTACAGTCCACATCACCAGCGGCCCTTGTTCTTTGGATTTCTATTGGAAAGCACTAGGAGGAGTTGGCAGATATGAGAGATGGGCACCCTGAGTCCCTGGCACTCTTCCTGGCAGCATGTTTGGTAGTGGATTCTTCCTCTAACCCAGCCTCAACTCCTCAGTGAAAGTCGACTGTATCTCTCAGCTCCCACTGGTAACTCTTGTCCAGCTCCTTTGGGCTGAGTGGTAAAAGGCTCCCACGGCCGGCATTCTGTGGGCAATGTTCCACTCTTTTGGGCTCCCTGAGCCTACACCTCTGCAAACTTTCAGTGGTGTCCCCTATTTACTGCACCCCAATTTCCATTTGAGAAGTTGTCTTTCTTCCACTTGAGTGAACCAAAGGAACCCTTGTAGTTGAAGTTTTCTCCACTCCTGCCTGGCCCACGGTCAGGACAAATCTCTCTCACCCACCAGTCCCGCAGCCGCTCAGACCCAACAGAGTAAACACACAGAGACTTGTATTGCTTACAAACTGTATGGCCATGGCAGGCTTCTTGTTACCTAGTTCTTTTATCTTAAATTAACCCATTTCTATTAATCTATACCTTGCCACGTGGCTCGTGGCTTGCCAGTATCTTACATGTAGCTTGTCATGGTGGCAGCTGGCATCGTCTCCCTGCCTCAGCCTCCCTGCCTCAGCCTTCCGCCTCCCAGAATTCTTTTCCTCCTTGTCCTGCCTACCCTATCCTTTCTGCCTGGCTACTGACCAATCAGAGTTTTATTTATCAATCAATCATCCACAGCAAACCCTTGATGAGGGGTGCCTGCTTTACTCTGGTCAAGATAAAGGATACTGTGGAGGAGCATGTGGCCCAAGTAAGTTCTGTGGATGCTCTTCCTGTGGAGTTCTGATCAAGAGAGGGCAGCTACTAGTTCAAGACCTGCAGAAGCTCAACTCTCTGGTTGTACAACCAGCCAAGCTGAAGAACATCTCTAGAGCCATCCAGGACAGTGGCCTTCCAGGCCTCATTCCACAGCTTTCCTCCTCATCTTCTATACTTAGAGAATTTTCTAGCCTAGTCTATCTTGCTCCAATGAGCTAGTATAGATCTTTGTTGTCTATCTCAGCGACTCTTCGCTGTTTTGTCTCCCAAGCAGCTCCTCCAGCACTTGCCAGCCTCAGATGTCCATAGGGCCCAAATGCCCTTCTTCGTCCTCTGTGGGAGCCACTGATCCTTCTGTGTGCCTCAAGTCGTTGAACTTGCTGATTATTGTGTTCACATGTATGGTTCACGTGTAAATCTGGTTATTGTGTAAATCTGGTTATTGTGTTCATATCTATGGTTCACGTGTAAATCCCTATTTTATGATAGTAGTTTTCCTTGGTATCTTCCAGGGGACCTTCCTTTGGGGGCTGCTATCCTTTGCCTGTACTTCCTCTGATGGCTGATTTAGGACTCCAGACCTGTGAACGACACCCCCAAATACCAAATACCACAAGGAGACCAACTGTGCCCTGTTTGCTGAGCGACTGTCCCTTTCCTCTCCATCGACTCTTGGGAGAGGTAACTTAAAAACAAACCAACTCCTAGGTCTTGCATTTGTCTTTGAGTGGTATGCACATAATCTACCCCGCCCCTGTAGCTGGTTGACACTTATAATTGTGCTGACTCATCCACCTCTAGAAATATCCTTTTAAAAACAAAACAAAACAAACAAAAACAATAGTTTGTGTTTTAGGCCTGGGATAGTTTAGAGGTCTTTTCTTGTTTGTTTTGTTGAAGTAAGATTACATTTACTCAGGCTGGTTTCTGGCTATTTAGACTGAAAATGGCCTTGAGCTCCTAATCCTGCTACATTCACCTCCCAAGAGCCGGGATCACAGGTGTGCACCATGATCCCTTCTAGAATGTTTGGAGAATGTAGAAATAAGATCTCCGCAGCTGCAGTTAAGTGAAAGATCCTGAGATGCGATCACCCTGGACCTTAAGGTGAGTCCTAAATCCAATGAATGATGTCCTTCTTGTGGGTAGAAGAAGATGAAGAGGTGAAGAGAGAGACTGAGAGAAGCCTGCCAACACCGGAGCCATCAAAGTGGGGAGGGCAGCGCAAGATCTTCCCAGAGGCTGCAGAAGGATGGCTGGGCCAGTGCCTTAAGAAAGAATAAACTTAAGTCGACAAGCTGCTTCCCTATTTGTCACAGTGCTAGGGAAACTCTCACTAAGGCTTGTAAGGGAAGCAGAGAGCTGTTTTCCACTAGGGATTAAAATTGATAGGTCAAGATTATACTCAGTTCTCCTGATTCCCAACTCGCAACAGGTTTTTCTCATATTGCACTCTTCTGTGGGATTTTCTCCATCAGTCAGAAAGAGGGGTAAATATCCTAGCCTGTCTCCTTTTTCCTAAGGTTTGGGACCAAAGAGTCTATGGTGACACATCCAGTCCCTCACCAGTTTTACGCCACTCCCACCTATGAACCTCCTGTGGGTGCTGCCTGCAGGTGGGGATGTGGACAAACCTGCTAGAACCAATACTTGAGCAGATTAGAGTCTGCTCTCCTTGGGGCAGAGTAGGGGATAGAGCGTCTTTGCAAACCTGTCATTCGGGCAGAATCATATACTTAATGGATGAACCAGGGTGAATTTGCAGGTACATACAGTACCATGACTCCCTGTCTTCCACACAGTGCCATGTTTCCTGGGGTCAGTGAGGAAGGGAGAGAAGCATCCTTCCTTCTTTCAGTACTGCCTGTGTCTCACAGTCTAAACAATCAGCCTGAGGATGATGCTGGAGTTTAATTATATATGTATATCATATATATATATATATATATATATATATGTATATATACATATATACATATATATATTGTCTTACAACCCGTACGGCTGCTTGTCTGCCATGCATCTGAACTCTATGCTGGCTTCCAGGGTGTGACTTCTCCCCTTCTGTCCCCGATTCACCTCCCCTGAGGCTTCTCAGCTTTCTTGCTCAGTGGTTTTTCTTTTAAACTAATAGTTGTCTACAAATATGTAGAGCTCACTAGTTTTGGTGTGTTTCTCCCATACATATTTGTGTGGACTTCTACATAATTAAGGGATGAAAAGATCTGAATGTAACACACCCAGCTAATGAAAGCCCCAAATAAACTCAGAGCTCCCGCCCAAGGAGACAGCTAAGTCAAGGAGAGTCTGGCCCACTGAGCTCAAATGCACAGCCTCTACTTTCAGGCAACTGGACTAGACAGCGTTTCCCACCTTCTCTTGCAACTAAGGGAGGTCATGTGGTTAAATTCTGGCCAATGAAAAATGAGCAAAGGGTGCCTGCCAATCCCATGCCTGGCATATGTAACCCTTCATTCCTTCTCTTCCCTCTGGGATCTGGAAAACTGTGTGGAGGCCTGGGGCCTAGCTCCAAAGAGCGAGATTTCTGCCCTGTGCTTAGAAGAGGTCAGGAACGTGAGATTGGATGTGGTAAAAGCAAGAAATAGATTTTTGTTGTATTTAATTGGTGCGATTGGGGTGTTTACCTGTGATAGGAGCCAGTTTTAGATAAACATACATTGGTTTTAGAGTTGTTTTTATTTTTTAAATAAAAAGACTGTGCATGTATTATTTGTTCAGTTAAAGATAATTTTTCGAGGAAAGATGGAGTGCTTCCAAACTATCGTAGAAGAGGGAGGTGTGTTGACTTCTGTGTGAGTGACAGTGGTCCTCTTCCAGAGTACCTGGAGCTCTGTGGGGAAGCCTGATGTAAACCACCGAGGGAGACAAATGGCTCTCCACGACTGTTGGAGGAAGTGAGGGTGGAGAGGAGAGGCCCATGCCTACACTGTCAATCATTTTGCTACCCGGGCCCAGTTCCCCTTCCTGCTAGAAAGTCAGGCGGGTGGCCAGGAAGTCCACTCAGTCTCCATGTTTGTGGGATAGGACCCTTTGACCTGTTCGACGTGGACCAAGAAGAAATAGACCGGGGACAAGTTGAGTTGTGATGTGCGCAGGGTCCTCAGCTGGTTGCACAGGAAGCTGAGGTGAGCTTTTGGAGATGGCCCAAATGGGGCAAGGTGCTGGGCCAAATTGTTGCAGTTACCTTTGGTTAGATTAGCTTTGGGATGAGGACCTCCCCTGGGAGGGAAAAGCCATCAGAAACCAACGCTCCCAGCAGCTGCTACAAGGCACAGTTTCTTATTCCTCGGGGAATCTGGCTGTGCAACCCAGAAAAAATTTCTGCTCCATTCATTCAGAGCTGGGGAGGGAACCAAGATAAACCTTGAATCTGAGGAAGCTTTGCTAGCTACCCGGAGATTCCCCACACAAAACGATTTAAAAGTTTTCTAGACATTTGACAAAAACTGTTTGTGAAGGGCTCTAGCAGGCCCAAGCGTGGAAAACATGGCTCTGGCAGGCTTTGTCCTTCCCCAATTCCCTCTTCCTGGCTAAACCGTTAGATAACATTCCTAAAGCTGCAAAGGTAAATATTCCTAAAGATAAATTCCTAAACAAGGTCCATTTCCTTATTTGGCCACTTCCTCCTCCTGAAGCTGACCACCAAGTGAAGGGGTTAAAGTCTCCCACTCTCACAACTGAGTTTAGGTTTCAGTTCTCTGAGAAGGGCAAAACAGGTTATTTCCCACAAAGGGCCATTTATCCACAGTGCCCTTGCATTCAGGGATGAGGCCTGACCTAGCCTCACAATGTCTCAAGGACAAGCCCAGTGGCCCCTTCAGAGTCACAGCTGGACTTGACCAAGCTTGTGCAAGTGTGTCCAGAAATGGTAAGACTAAACCTCAGCCAATTAGAAATACACTAATGTAACTGCTGCTCGCTTAACCAGTTATGAATGAGATGACCTAACTGTCCCTGCACCTCCCTTTACCTGCGCTTTTAAAAGGAGCCTGCACGCTCCTCTTGGAGGTCGTCGCCATTTTGTGTAGGTGAGCAACCCCACATGCAAGCTGGAGTGATAAATAAATAAATAAATAATAAATGCTCCTTGCTCTTACATACTATTTGAGTCTGGGGTCTTCCTTCAGTGTTCCCTCGACCCTACATTTGGTACATTGGCCAGGAATGCTGGGAACCGCCCCCCCCCCCAAACTCATTGGTGGAGCATTCTAGGAGAACACCTTCTGTTCTCCGCCAATCGGTGTGTCTAGGTTTGTCTTTGTTTTGTCTTTGTTCTGGTTTGGTGACTGGACAAAGGAAAAAAAAAAAACAACTGGTGCTAGTCTGGTGGCAGGACACAAACTAGAGAGTACTGAGGACAGGCAGATGTGCCTTTAACTTCCTCCTGGTCAGGGAGTCTGAGGACACACAGGACTCCCTTCTGGTGGAACCAGAGAGTTTCAATCTATTGGAGTTAGGAAGCTCCAATCTGGTTATGGTAGCCTGTTGTTTTGTTTTATAACTGTGACTGCCTTTTAAGCAGTGGACTGCCTATACCCATTTTCTTTTCTTTCTTAAGCCTAAGCACATTGTAAAGCACACTGGAACTTGTTTACAGGGTTTTTTTTTTTTTTTTTTTTTTTTCCTGTCTGGACTTCTTTTACTGCATATCTCTAGTCTCTTTTGACTGCGTGAGCAAACTTTAGATTCACACCTGAATCTTCCAAGCAGCTCTTGGCTAGCTCTCCCCGCTTCTCAGAGGTGCATGACCAAGAACTGCATTCAACCTTTCTAACTGTAGGAAACCTGCACCTGCCTTGTCACAGAGATTTTTTACTTAGCTTGCCATTTCTATTTAGTATTGCTGGCTGCTCAGCAGCACCTCTTAAGGGAGGCATATCCTTTTTTTTTTTTTTTTTTTTTTTTTTACTCAACGTTCTCAGGCCCTACATGGAAATTCGAGAGCCTCACATTGGTACACCAAAATATTGTTGGTTGTTTTTGCTCTTTGTGTGTGTGTGGGGCCTACCACCCAGCTCCCAAATAAACCACACACAGAGGCTTATTTTTAATTATGAATCCCCAGCCTTAGTGTGGGGATTTCTTGCCAGCTTTTCTTAACTTTAAATTATCCCTTCTACCTTTTGCCTCTGGGCTTTTTCCTTTTCTTACTTCTGTAATCTTACTATCACTCTTACTCTGTGGCTGGCTGTGAGGCTGTGTGGTTGGCTGTGTGGCTGGGTGGCTGGCTGGGTGGCCCCTGGAGTCCTCCTCCTTTTCTTCTCTTGCTCTTTTCCCTTTTGCTCCTTGATCTTTTTTCTCCTCCCAGATTTCTCCTTCTATATACATTCTCTGCCTGCCAACCCTGCCTATCCTGTCTCCTGTCTTGCTATTGGCCGTTCGGCTCTTTATTAGACCATCAGGTGTTTTAGACAGGAACAGTAACACAGCTTCACAGAGTTAAACAAATGCAACATAAAAGAATGCAACACATCTTTGCATTATTAAAATAAATGTTCTACAGTATAAACAAATGTAACACATCTTAAAATAATATTCTACAACACTAGCCACTGATGGGAAAGTTCCCATCTATTGGAGTTAGGGAACTCCAATCTGGTTACGATAGCCACTGATGAAAAGGTTCCCATCTATTGGAGTTAGGGAACTCCAATCTGGTTACGGTAGCCACTGATGGGAAGATACTTATCATCTGGGTGCACGGGACAGGCCACCAACTACTTCTTTTCAATTTCTTTTTTGAACACCTGTGGGTTTGTTATATATATATATATATATATATATGTTTGTGTTCTGTTCATACTCTTTTGTGTTCTTGAAAAATATTGTTATGGGACAGACAGCAAGCTCCACCCCCGTGGACCTTGTCCAGACACATTTCAAGGGCTTCAAGGAACAAGCAGAGAGTCTGGGGTTAATTGATTGGGGAAGCTAATGACCTTTGTCAGGGATGCTGACTGCCAGGCACTCTGTGCCCACCAGCTGCTGCACTGCCCATGCAGCCTCCACTCCCCCTTCCCCCAAAGTCAAAGTCTTCACTGTTGATACAATTTACAGCCTTGTGATAACACCTCCCTCCACCAAGGTCCTTTCCTGTTCTGACACTCCCTAAGAAACTGCTGAATTAAACCAACCTATATACTTTAAGATGTCTTCGTTTTAAATAAAAGTCAAAAAATATATTATATTTGGAAAAAATTAATGCTTTTTTTTCCACAGGAAAGAAAAATACATGGTTTTTGGTCATTTAGATTTGGTGGGTTATAAATATTTATCATCATTTAAGGAAGTTGGTTATGTATTATTATTAATCATGGTAAGAAAAAAACTACTACTAGTCTCAAATATTTCACATTGGTATGGGTTTTTATATGTTGATACAAATTTAGGGTTATTTTTGTTATGGTATGTATGTATTTATATATTTATATATTTATACTTTTGTTTAAGGTATTTATACCTATACAATATTCTAGACTACTAAAAGAAACCACAAGAAGGACTTTGATGAAATTTTTTGTGTTGTCTGGAAAGCAAGAGAGAAGACAGGAGACTGGAATAAAAAAATAAAGAGAAGGGAAAGAGCAGTTTGTCTAAAGTAAAAATATCTGGCTGAACCAGAGGAGTGGAGATGGGAAAAGCTTGACCTGAGGGTATGTAAGAAGTTGTAGAAGGTCAGAGGGGGTGTGAACTGTATTTGCTTTGGCTTCTCATACCTGTAAATACTGAATTTGAAAAAAAAATCATAAAATGTGTTGGAAATTTGACCATATTACGTTAATTCTGGTTGGTTTTCTTCATTTAAAAAGAAAAGCTGGTGATTCTTCACTGCAAAATGTTTATATTAGAAATAGGGTCAGGATCTTTAAAGGAGGGTGGAGGATTGAGGTCTTATGTCAGACTTATTTAAAAATATAATATATAATTAAAAGTACAAGTTAACAATGAATCATCCTATTACAGCCCTCTGGGTTGCAGGGTTCCGTATCATCGGCCTCCTGTGAAATGGCCTGTGAAACAGGACTGAAGCTCGTAGCTGTTCAGAATTTCATGGAGACACCCAAACCTGTTTCTTCAAAGTTGTTAACATTGCATCTATGGTCTGTAAATAAAAACTGCCGTCTAACTGCTCCTATAATGTCTAAGGATATACTTATGTCTATGGATTAAAAAAATGTAAAATAAAAGCTAGACCTGAGAGGGCCATTTGATTGATATATCTACAAAGTAACATGATGGCCTGGTTGTTGTTACCAAACTTAGATGTATTTTCAAGATTAAGCCTAGGGTTTGTCCATATCAGATATATTTAATAGACAATGGTCCTCAAACTTGTCAAATATCTGATGAATATGACATTTTAATTGTTTAATAAGAACGCTTACTGTGACAGAGACTCCAAGCTCCTAACAATGACCTGGAGGTCTCCAAAAAAGATAATGGAGCACTGTGATGACTCCAGCTGGGTTGTTGATAACACTGACCACTGGGCAAAATACTCCAATTCAACAGCTGCTGCCAGGACCTGGCCCAGGCTGTGGACAGGCAGGACACTGGAGAATTGATTGCCCCACTTTGCCTAGACAAAATAAGGTTGGTCTTCCCCATGTTCCTCCTCCACAAGAAAAACTTTAACCTTATGGGCCTGGCAGCCAAAGACTGATGCTATCCTGGGACTCTGCCCCAGTGTTATGGAGACCACAAGAGCCTGGGATATCTGTCTAGGTAATTAACTAGTCTCTGTCATTTTAACTGATACACAAGATATTCAGATTATACTTCATGTTATAATTTAGCCTTCTCAGATCTCTGATGATATTAACAGCAACAGGAAACCAGATTCTTCCACAGGGCTATAACTAGCTTGTTAGCTCATTTTATATATAAAAATTAAGCCTTGCTTTTTCTAAAGCTAATATGTTTCCTATAGAAAAAAAACTGGTTTCAAATTTAACTTTCCACTAAAGGAACATGCTTTACAAAGACTGTTTTCAGTAGTAACTACTTGTATCTCTGATAAATGATTGGATGAAAAAAATGTCCTAAAATATGAAAGTCTGTACAAGTTTTAAGGGTCTAAGAAAATGTTCTCAAGTTTTGAGGGTCTAAGAATGTTTTAAGGTGTATAAAGTTTGGAGGATATGAGAGTCTATCTAAGTTCTGAGGGTATGAGATATATAAAGGTCTGAGGATATAAAAGCTTAAATTCTGAGGGGCTCAAAAATTATTTAAGATGTAAATACAAGTTACAAAAATATAAATAAATGATTTAAGGTATAAAAAAATTCAGATTTCTTTCCCCTTCTATGATATTGTTATACCAGGATTACAAAAGTTCAGAGTTGAACATTGATAGAGTTCTGATAAGCTGGTAGAGCAACAACTACTTACTGTTTAAGTCAAAGTTCAAGATTTTAACTTTCTTTGTCTGTCTTCTAAATACAGACTTAAAGGAGCTTCTTGTGGTGATGTATTGTGTACCCCAATAAAGCTTGCCTGAGAATCAGAGGACAGAGCCAGCCACTAGATTAGGCACAGAGGCCAGACATTGGTGGCACACATCCTTAATCCTATCACTCAGGAGGCAGAGATCTATCTCTATCTCTGTGAGTTCAAGGCCACACTGGAAATAGAGCCAGGCAGTGGTGACACACACCTTTAATCCCAGTACTGGAAAGCACACGTGCCTGTAATCCCAGGACATGATGGCAGGGTAGAGAAAAGTATATAAGGTGTGAGGAAACAGGAACTAAAACAGTTCAGCTGAGATCTTTCAGGTGAGAACTCAGAGGCTTTCAGTCTGAGGAAACAGGATCAGCTGAGGAGTTGGTGAGGTGAGATTGGTTGTGGCTTGTTCTGTTTCTCTGATCTTTCAGCTTTTACCCCAATATCTGGCTCTGGGTTTTTTACTAAAAGATCATCTCAGATTTGAACAATAGCTTCTCATCAGGCCAAAGACATCTCTGTCCAATCTACATCCACCTCTCTGGACAAAAAAAAAAAAAGTTCATGCTTTTTAACCCACTATAGCTTTTGCTAGGACTCAAAGGTGTGAGTCTACTCAGCTGTTTTACAGACACCTGATACCATCTTTTTTTACAATGTGGGTTTCAATACAGATTGGTAATGCTAATATGTCTAAAACTTTTATATCTTTTTGTAAACTGAAAATTCATATAAGCATCAGAAAATCTGGGGAGACATAAAACTTGGATCCACTTCTCACAGGTCAAAAGAACTGGAGGTAAGTATAGCCTATGTTTCCCCACCTGTCTATTCCTGAAAATGGCATTTCTCTCTCCTGGTCTTGGGACTCCTCCCCTTCATCAAGTACTAGGACTATGGGCCTGAAAATTCCAAATGTAATGTATTTTCCTTTAAGTTCATGAATTTTTACTTCTGTCCCTAGTCTGTATTTGTCTCAACAAATTTACACTTGGCTGACAGACATATCCAAGCATCAGCTGCTGACGACAAGGTGCTCCAAATGACTACGAGCCCTGGACTTGCTAAAAGCTGATATGGACCAGTCCAACTGATGTGATTGCTCCCTGTCTCTATAGCTGGGTCAGATAACCACATGCTTCTGATGAATGCCCCATTGCCCAGCCTTTGACTAGCTGTTCAGCCTTCCTGGGCCCTGACAACAACACCCCAGTTTCAGCTGGAAATAATTACGAAGAAAATACGTCATTGCCATTTTATACAGGTGAACCACCTCGCACATGAGGGAATATTAGTAAAGCCTCTTTGCTCTTACATACTATTTGAGTCTAGAGTCTCCTTTGGCATTTCCTTGGACCCTGGCAAGGTCCAGCTATCAATCAAAAGCCCACTTTTGTCTCACCTAATTAACATGTCCAATCAAAACAAAATAAATCAGTCCAACACAGGGTTTCCTCCTTTTCCTCTATAAACTGCCATTTGCCTATGTGCCACATCTGTCTCCTCTCTATCTAGAGGCAATCCATTGTCCCTTGGGGTAAATATCCCTCCCCCTCTCCCTTCCTTTTCCTCTTCTCCTTCTTCCTCTATCTCCTGTCTTTGTCTCTTATTCCCTACCCTTTGTCCCCCAGGAGCAAATAAATCTCCTTTGTGCTGAGAACTTGTTTTTGGTGTGTCTTGTGCCTATTCTGTTCCTTTCAGTTTGTACCTTATAAATATCCACAATTATTATTTTTTAGTTTAGCTAACTTTTGTCAAAAATACATTGCCCTGGCTACTTTTCTGGTGGCTGTGATAAAATACCCAACAAAGGCAACTTAAGAGGGGAAGGTTTATTTTGGCTCACAGTTCCAGGATGCAGTCCATCATGGTCAGAAAGGTGTTGCAGCAGGAGCCTGAGCAGCTGGTCACATGGTCTGCAGTCAGGAAAGAGAGAGAGGTGAATGTTAGTGCTCAGCCTGCTTTCTCCTTTTGTTTAGTCCAGGGTCCCAACCCCATAGAATGGTGGCACCCACAGTTAAGGTGGGTCTTCCCACCCCCATCAACTTCATCTAGATAGTCAGTCCCTCACATGGGTGCTGGGGGGCTTGTCTTCTAGGTGATTCTATATCCTGTCACGTTGGCAAGAGTAAACATCAAATACAGGTTTAAATATTTAAACTATTTTAAATAAAAGTCTGTGTAAGTGAAGATGTTCTGCTATTAGTATTTTTCCAGATGATTTCTGCTCCTCAAGCCCCTCTTCCCTTTTGTTCGTAGGTATTCATCACTGGACTCGACTTCCTAACATTTAAATAGGGCTTCTACACCAGTGTTACCAATGGGTTGTTTTATAATTTCCCTTCCCTGTGAAGCTTGTGTAAGGATTCATATTAAATATTTGAAAGAAACAAAACCATAAAGATGACTAAGTGAAGGACAGCTGGATTGTATTGCTCTCTTGCCTTGGGAGGGGTGTGAGTGACAAGAGCCTTGGGGAAGAGAAACCCCTCAAACACAATGAGAAGGCCCAGGCAAAGGTAGATCCAAATTAGCCTTTTCTGGAAATTTCTCTGCACATTTTCACTTAGCGATGATGAATGGAGGGATGACAGAAAATTGCTAGTGTCCCCCTGATGTTCTGAAATTAACAAGGACATAGCATATGTCAGAAAGGTGAGAACCAGGGCCACTGTAGGAAATGAGCTCTCATGACCATCCATGCTGTGGGCCCATCTGCTTACAATATTAAACCTTAAGAGTAAAGTCACTGCTTTTTGAAGTGAAAACTGAGACGGTGCTGCAACTCGGGGGCTGTGAGTACAGGAGCCAGCAGGCAGCGGGTTCTAGAAAAACTCTGCCAGGGGGAAGTCTGTCTGTGTCTTCAGGATGCCGGGAAGTGTTTTATAGACTCACTGTGTTTTTTGACCCAGGGGTCCTTATTTCCTGTTCATGGAACTGGCATCCTAAACAGGCATTATGTTGACTATGGAGCCTGTGGACAGCAGCTTCTTATTGGTTCTAGCAGTGACCTTCTCCAAAAGGGACCGGCATTTTCCAGGGGAGGTGGATATGACCTTTTGGGATATGAGATGGATGTACTAGACTTTCCTATTTTATGACTTTTAAATAAATGTTCTATATCAGTTCATGTTGTTAATATACCACAAGACATGCTCAGAATTTATATGTGAGTACATCTGTATTTGAAGTGCATCTTTGAGCAATGTTTATCTATTAGTAATACACACTTTCAAGATCTCTCTTTAAGGATCTGATGAAAACTCGGGGTGCCCTCTCCCAGAACATTGTCTATGTGTGTATGACACAGGGGTCTGCAGACTGTTAAGAAGTTTGAGGAGTCCTTTAAAGCACTGTGGATCACACAGAAAGCCTTTTGTTTTCCTGTGTCCTCACTTGGGGGTTTCTCTATCTTGTCTTCAGGCTACTCCAGCCTTTGGTCACCAAGAGGGGTCTGCAGCTGTGAAGCCCGGCAGCACAGTGGGGTCTCTTTATGTTCCTGACGGAGGATTTCCAGTGCCCAAAGTATAGAACTCTGTACAATGGACTCTCCCCTATCAGCTGCTCAATAGAACAACCTCAGCAGGCACCACCAGCCTTGTCTGCCATCTATCATTGGTCACATTTTCATACACAGGCTCATGTGTGCACATGTGCACAAACACAAACACACATACATAGAGAGACAGAGAGGCAGAGAGACAGACAGAGACAGAGCACGGTCCTGCGGAAAATCTGCAAAGATAGAAATACATAACCAAGAACTATTAAAATGTAACACAGTCTTCCAGGGATAACCACCATTCTCATTTTGGCACAGGACCTTGACACTCTCTTCCACTCATATATATAGTGATACAGAAATCTTGACTTCAAGAGTAGGGATCCAGGCTCTTCCCAGGAGGATGTCTGTGATAGACTCTCCTCTGCATTATTCTCTTGCCTCAGTCCTCTCCCTCTTTTCCTTCTCCGGCCTCCCCACCTCCATTCATTTGCTTTTCCTGCAGAGATGTTTTGGTGGTGGGGCCTGTGTTAGTCCTGAAGACAGTGGTAATAATACGCCACTTTGTAATAGCTACTTCAGAAAGCAATTCTGCTTAGAGAATAACATATAAAAATTACTGTTGCTGTTTTTTGACAAGAGCGACCTTTCCTTCAGTCTTTGCACAGGAGACACAGTGGCACGCTGAACCTGGTGTCCCTCTTGTCTCTGTCCTCTCTCTCTTCCTTCTGTCCTGTGTCACTTTCCATTGTTGGTATCCACCTGTAGGCACTAATTTCTTTTCTCTGTAACTTACACCTCTGGAAAGATCCATGCATGTAGCCGTCTCCCCCATGGTCAGTATTCCGTGGACTGTCAGATCTGTGAACGAGGCCATTCTCTCTGGATTTATGGATTGGCAAAGTCATTTCATAAAAGATGATTAATGATAATTAACATTTTAACTTCAGGCCATTTAATGGCACCTTACAGAAAGGTCAAGTGTCATATGTCAGATGTCACAGTCATGAGATGGAGCTGTAGAATAGCTGAGCACTGGTTGTGGTTGGTGTGGGGGCAGTTCCTATTGTCCCGCTGGGGCCGCTTCCATTGTCCACAGCCGATGCCAGCGGCCGCCGGAGGAGAAGTGTGTAGGCTTCAGTTTGAGGGTATGCATAAGCATTCTGTTTTTTTAAAATGCAGCAATGGTACCTACACTGTTTCCATGCCCTGTGTGCTGGGCACCAAAGCAAGTCCCTGAATGTTCTTCATTAAGGGACTTACATTCTGAAAGTTTCCAAATGTGTTCACTCCACACCCTGGTGGCTCTGAGCTGGTGGTTCCCTCAGTGACATCCATCTTCCTGTCCTCATTTCATGTTCTCGCCCCAACCTGGGTTCTTCTCTGCTGTCTTCCCCTTGCTTCTTGCTTTGTGAAAGTCTCTGGTTCACTATTTGCAGTGATCCTTCCTGTGGGAGCCTCACTCGCTACTCTGTCCCCGCTTCAAAGATGAAGCTACCCGCCGACCTATGGTAGCAATAGAAAGGAAAGGTTGGAGTGTTCCTGGAAAGTCAAGAATTAGATAAGATGGCTGACTCCCAGTATTAGATCTGGATCCATGGGAGGAGACGGCTTGTGTTAAGAGAGAAGCTGTAGTGTAAAGGAAGGCAGTCCTGGCGAGGAGAAGCCTAGGTGGGGGGAATAAAGGGTCACACAAAACAATGCTTCTGTCAGTGACTGTCAGCACACACCCAGATTCCAGCATCAGGAGAACGGTCCCTGTGGGTAGAGTTGAGACCACACTGTGTGGACTAGACCAGGTCATATCAGGGCAAGGACGTGGGTGACAATTAGTAGCTACTTGTCACTTCCCCAGGGAACCCAATCTCACCTGAAAAAGCTAGTAGTAGGCATTTACTGATTCTGTGCGTCAGTTCTGAGTGGAATACACACTACTGACCAGCATCACCTCATGAGCTAGCTTCTCGTCTTACTCAGTTTTACCTCGGAAGAAAGAGAAGCTCAAAAAAGATCCGAGAGTCCATCAAGGCTCAGGGAATTGTGTGGGAGGAGGGGCAGAAAGATCATAAACCCAGAGGTGGTGGATGACTTCAGGGAAACAGTTTCATCGACACTACGGGGCAGGCACATGTGTGCACTCACCAAGACTGTGACAGCATGCACAAGAGCTGAGCAAACTCCCAGCATGGAAGTGAGAAGGAGGCACCATTTTCCACCCCTTTCCAAGAAGCTGCTCTCAACTGATAGCTGCTGGAAGAAGGAAAAATCAGTTTCCTTCAATGGAGTGACGTTGAATAGATCACGCATGCTCCAGGAAAGGCCTCTTGCGCAGGAGTAGTCAGCTAGCAACTGGACTCCATGGGTGGTGGTGGTGGTGGTGGTGGTGGTGGTGGTGGTGGTGGTGGTGTGTGTGTGTGTGTGTGTGTGTGTGTGTGTGTGTGTGTGTCTGTCCATCCATCCGTCTGTTCAGATTTTTTCTGTTTTTAAGAAAGAGAAAGAGAGCCGGGCAGTGGTGGCGCACGCCTTTAATCCCAGCACTCGGGAGGCAGAGCCAGGCGGATCTCTGTGAGTTCGAGGCCAGCCTGGGCTACAAAGTGAGTTCCAGGAAAGGCGCAAAGCTACACAGAGAAACCCTGTCTCGAAAAACCAAAAAAAAAAAAAAAAGAAAGAGAAAGAATATGAAATTTGGTGAATAGGGGGTGGGAAGAGGATCTGGAGGAAGGGAAAGAGAACAAAATATGTTGTATGAAATTCTCTGAGAATCAATAAAACATTATTAAGAGAGGAAGGAAGGAAAGAGAGGGGGAGGAAGGAAAGAAGAAAGGAAGGAAGGAATGAAGCAAGCTGAAAGATTGAGGGGCTTGCACCCCATCACCTAGGACTACCTGGTTGTGAGACAGGAATAAGAGCCCAGCTTGGTGTGTGTCCTCATTCACATGCTCACACCTCCAAGCTCACAGTCCTTGAGTCCAGTTATGGTGAGCTGGTTCTGCGTGGAGAATGAACATAAATAGCAAGATGCCACGAAACATGTCCGTACACTCTGAAAACATTTAACTACACAAAAGTGAGCCTCCTTTAAAAAATTGAGTAAAAAAATAGCAGGAGTTTGTATATAGCCTAAACCTTGAAAGTGAAATGAAAAGTGGCCTGAGCTGGTAAGATCTGAAATGCACACAGAGGCCACAAGAAACAGGAGATGCCTAGAGAACAATGGAGAGTAAAAATGTCCCCCGCTCTAGGCCAAGTAACAGTCTCCACGCGCAGCAGTATTCTGACCTTCCATGGTGCGGCCAATGTCAACAGCTGTTGTCCCTAGTCGATGGGCCGCCCGTTTGCTACTTAGAGAGTCTCTTTATGCACTTAAAAGGCATCATTAGTACCAAGTGGCTATTAAAACAGTCTTACTGTTCGGAATGATTTTCTGAAGCAAATGCAGAGGAAACGTGTTGAGAGTTGAAGTCATTATCTGTGGCCACAGAAGGACTGACCATGGGCAGTTGGTGCCATTAATCTTGCTAAGGGGAAGTGTGAGTGATTCATAAAACCTGCTTGGTGAGGTTTCTCCCTAAATGGACACCCGAGCAAATGACCCCATGTCTTTGCTCGAGGTAAGAGGGACACATTTGGCTGAGACATCCACTTGGTGTAATGAATGGTGGGGACACAGCGGAGATTCCAGGTGTTGGCAGGGACAGCTGGAGTACAGGAGCTGGGAGAGCTGGCACAGCTGCCCTCTTCTTGAACGCTGACTGAAGGCCAGACACAATCCTGGTACTTTACATATCAGCCGTTTAATCTTCCCAGCAGTCCGGTGAGGCAGATAGCATTATTTCCGTTCCAGAGGTGAAGAAATTGAGGTCCAGAGAGGTTCAGTGACTTGCCTGCGGTCACCCAGCTAGTAAAGGACAAAACTAAGATTCAAACCCAAGTTGTCTGTTTCTAAAAGCTGTGCTCTTGGGACAAAGGGATAGCTAAGTCAGGAAGGTGCTTGCCAGGAAAGCCTGAGGACCTGAGTCCCATCCCTGTGTCCATGTAAAAAGCCGGGCGGGGGTGGGGGGGCAAACACAAGTGGACTCCAGGGCTCACTGGCCAGCCCACCTAGCCTACGTAGTGATTTCCAGGTCTCAGTGACAGACCCTGTCTCAAGAATTAAGGTGGACGGCTCTTGAGGAATGACACCGGATGTTGGCGTCTGACGTTGCATAGGCGTACATGTGCATGCACATGCAGCTGTGCTCTTAATCTCGATATACGGAGTGTGACTTTGGAGTGGACACAGTCACCCTCCTCACTATACCCACCTTTATTCCCTGGCTTTACATTTCTGTGGATTTTAACCCAGGTTCTGGTGCATGCAAGGCAAGAACTGTACCACTGAGCTATACTTCCAGCCTCCTCAGCCCTTTTTGACATTGCCTTTGCGGGGCACACACACCTGGATTTCTGCTCCAATTCTGTCATGTCCTGGTTGTTGGCTCTTGGACAAAGGACTCATTCAAGAATCTTCTTCACTCTTGGGGTAGAGGGTGGTCAGGAAATCATGTGATACTTGAATGCACATCTTTGCTCTCTGGTGCCACACCCGGGGGACAGACCCAGTGCTAGCCAGGCCAGGCCACCTGTGGGAAGATGGGGATGTGGCAGGATACCTGTCTTAACTAGACTCTGTGTACCAGAGCCAGCTGGTTCATGGAGCGTCTTCCTGATGATACTTTTCATGCTGAGATCTGGGTAAAAGTCTAGTAAGGACTGGATGGTCGTGTCTCCTAAATTTACTTGTTGAACCTCCCACGCGACTTTAGTTGGTGACAAAACCCATGAAGAGATGACAAAGGTCATGAGGTCATAACTGCCTGATATGATAAGGCTTTTTGTCCATGTAAGAAGACCGTAGGGAGTCAGGCCACTTCTCTGTACAAGTGTAATGAGAAGCAATATTTGCAAGCCAGGAAGAGCCTAGACAGGAAGGGAATCATCTGGTCCCTTGATTTTGGACTTTCCTGATTGAAGAGCTGTGAGAAAATAAACTACTATTATCCAAGGCATCATTGTATGGAATATGTTGACTCCCTGCATGGGAGAGCTAAGACCAGAAAGGCATTCAAATCTCAGCCTTTGCCAGCACTACCCTGTGATAGAATTTTGGTAAAGATGGCTACTTTGCTACTCTTGCCATGAAGTAGTAGTGTCAAAGGCCTGTAGATGTAACCAACCGTCTTATTAAATAAGAAACACAGAGCCGATTCAGAGAAGAAAGCCAAGAGGTCAGAACTAAGAGCCTTACCCTTCCTGCTTCAGCCAAGAGAGCTCTCCAAAAGGGGCCTACTTCCTGTGTGTATGTCTTTAAATAGTCTTTCTGTTCTGCCTTCTCATTGGTTGTAAACCCAAACACATGACTGCCCTCGTCACTGCCTGTCTGTAGAGACTTCCAGGTCTTCTATGGTTGGTATTGAGATTAAAGGCGTGTGTCTCCAATGCTGGCTGTATCCTTGAACACACAGAGATCTACCTAGCTCTGTCTACCAAGTGCTGGGATTAAAGGCGTGCGCCACCACCGCCACGCTCTTGCTATGACTCTAGCTCTGACCCCCGGGCAACTTTATTTATTAACATACAATTAAAATCACATTTCAGTACAAGTAAAATACCACCACAAAGGCCCCTCCTTTTGAATAGCTTGACCAATAGGATACAGTGGAAGCAATGTTCAGGGACTTCTGAGAATGGGTCTTGCAACTTCTAGCCAAGGTCACTGGGGGCTGTTGATCTGGAAACTCAGCTATCACCATGTGAGGAGCTGTGAGCAGGGTGAGATCAGAGTCCTGCTTGGACCTGACTGTCAGTGAGTAGAGGACCCTACACCACACCTGCCCAGACACAGTTAGATGCTGGGGCTGGGAAAAAGGAACAGTCTGGTTATAGTTTACTGGTTTTCAAAGTTCACCATATGCTGGAATCACTGAGGAACTCTGAAAAACACAGAGGGGCCACACTTCTACAGGTATGGCTTAAGGTGTCTAGAGTACAGCGTAGGTATTTCTATTATCATTAAGATGATGACTAAACCCAATAAAACCCCCCATGGCTGACTTCATGCACCATCAAGGTTGAGAACTATATACTTGTTAGCATGATCATGGCCCACTCCATTGTTTCAGATAGATACCCTTAAACTTTAAATAAAGCCTGCTTGGAATTTGGAGACAGTCCATCTGAGGAACGTCCAATGAGAGAAGACAAAATTTATCCCCCACTAGTACTCATGCTTATCTGTTGCTATGACAAAATACTTGAGTAAGTGCCCTGCCTCTTATAAAGCCACAAATGCCACCTTGGTACACTACCCACCTCATCTAACTTGAAGTACTTTTCACAGTCTTCCAAATTAGAGGAATCTATTTTCAAGTATTCTTTTTAGATGTATTTGTTTGTTTGCTTGCTTGCTTGTTTATGTGAGGGTGTATGAATGTGTATGCATGGGAGGGGTGTGCATGATCATAAAGGCCACAACTGTCTTCTTCTGTCACCCTCCACCTATTCCTTTGAGGCAGGGTCTCTCCATGAATCTGGGGCTCAGGATTTGTTTGCTAGACTGGGAGCCAGCAAACCTCAGTGATCTTCCTGTCTCTGCCCCTTCAGAGTTCAGGTTACAGGTATGCACTGGAATGCCAGACTTGTCACCTGGGAGCTGGGATCTAAACTCCAGTCCCCATGATTGCACAGCAAGTGCCCTGAATTGCTAAGCCATCTCTCCAGCCCCAGCGAGTCAGTTTTTAATACATAAATTTGGTAGGGCAAATTCACACCACAGCAATGCTCTACATTAATACAGATTAATTCACTAAAGTATGAACACTGGTGAACTGGGCTGGGTAGGACTCACATTCCATGGAGTAGTATTTATGTTTGATTTTTAACTAATATAGCAGTTGTATGGGATATAGTTACAGGAACCATATGGCATTTCAGTATAGCATGCAATGCGTAAGGATCAGACCAAGGAGTGTGTCCTATCCATCACCTCTATCATTCATGTCTTTTTCTTGAACCTTTCAAAGTCCTCCTCACTCGCTATTTTGAAATACACAGTTTAATTACTGTTAGGTGTAGTTACCCTACCGTTCAATAGACCATGAAAAATTGTTCCTTCCTGTGCCTTTGACGACCTCCTCTCCATCTCCAACTCCTCACACCTCTCCCAGGCTCTGTAACAGTGATTCTATCTTCTACTTCTAAGCGTCCAGATTTGAGAGAGATTCTGGAGGATTTGCATTTTGCTGTCTGTATAGTTTAAGTTTCAAAGAATAAAATGGTACAGATAGGATGGTCCTCTGCTACATCATTTCGAGATGCCCAACAGGCTTCATTCCTATTCTGACCCCTGAGTAAGGGCAATACAGTCAACATGCAGGAGGGATGAATTGAAAGTCACAGAAAAAAAAAAAAGAATCACCAGAAGTTCTATGGACAAATCTAGAAGGCACATAATAAGCAATTTAGTCCAAAAAGAAAGAACTTTCTAGAACTTGGGTGTGAAGTAGATGGGTCAGGAAACAGCTGGGGTATTAGCCTGACCCTCACCTTGGTGCTGGGAGGGCATTCACTTTAGGCCAACAGCATGCTTCCTATGCCTTGGTGCTGAGCTTAGAGTCTGGCCACTTGAGTGTCAGTCACCAGGACTCAGGTCTGAAATCCATCACATCAGTTGTGGCATTTGTCAGATGGGCACATAGCCTAGCCCATGACATCCTGTGTGAGTCTCCGGTTACAGGCTGGTTTTGCTCCATACTGACTGGTGTTGTCTGAGACAGCAGGCTCCAGGGAAGTGCAAGCAGTGAGATAGACAAAGGATGCTCCCTCTCAGGATACAGCGTGACCCAGGATGAACTAGAAGCCCCTTTCCACTGGGCATTCCCAAGGAGAAAGGAGGGAAACCTCTTTCAAAGCCCAAAATGATAGTTCATAGATTTTCTGAAACCCATGCTCTTAGTAGTTGAATAAAATAAATATAAAGTGATAAAACATCCTGATGGGAGAGCCTTGTGGTTAAAGAATCCATCTTACTAAGAGCCTGACGTTTTTAACCTAGCTGGATGCCTGGCCCAGAGCTACACAACCTCCATCAGTCCATTTCCTGATTCATTAGATCCGCATACTGATAAAGAGAATGTTGCTTCTTCAAAGTGTAGCAATATATAGATGAGTCAACACATTTAAAGAACGGAATAAGATTATGTCTGTGCCCAACCCTAAATGTATCTGCTGAAACCTACCTCCCAATATGATGGCATTGAAAGTGATAAAATACTGATGTTAGTGTGCCCCCTGAATTCCATGATCCAATTAGAGACCTTATAAAGAAGACTCCCAGATAACTCTCTCTTCTATCATGTGAAGATACAGTGAAAAGTGTTATCTAGAATCCTGAAAACAGGTCCTGCTGGTGCCTTGGGCTTGAACTCTCCAGCCTTCAGAACAGTGAGAAGTAAATTTCTACTGTTTACCAGTCCCCCAGCCCACAGTGTTGTTATAGCATTCAAATAGACTAAGGCACAAGACACCAAGCCTGGCATACAATAGGGGCTCCAGATGTGCTGGTGAACCCCAGCAAGGTGACATAATTTCAGGTTATGTAATTGTAGATGTGTAAATGTGCATGTAAACACAAAGTCACCTAGTGAGTTCAGTGCTCGTATAGTGATATCTGGCACACGAAGGAACACAGGAAAGGAGACCCAGCCCTCCTACACAGTTTCCACTGTGCTCTACAGGCTAGCCCCTGGTGCCACCCAAGAAAGCAAAGGGCGCTTTAGCCATCTATGAACTTTGGGGGTCTAAGATCACATTGTGGGCGGACACTTACTCTGAAGAACTTAAAACAACGGCCAGCTGTGTCCGTGGATACCAGCAGGGTCCAGCGTCCCCACCCCCACCGTCACATTTAATCAAAAGTGTATTCAAAATATGATTCTGGGAGATTATAGTGGAGATTTGCAGGAGGCTCTCAGTGTGGGCAGAGGTAGTGGGAACAGATTGTGGCTGGGGGCTTGAGTTGGGATAATCATAGGCTCAGACGTGCCATTCTCAGGCCTTGGGCTTCACCGTCAGCTCGGGAAAAGACCTTGAGTATTGGAAGGAGGAGCGGCAAATCTCATGCCTGCCCGCCCCCGCCCCCTTTCCCGGCATTCACTGTGCCTGGTTTCCAACTGGGTTTAGCAGGCTCTCCTGGGTAGTGAGGGCTTCAGTGGGCCGGTTTCCTAATGCTGATTCAATGTGGAAAAGCCCCTCCACCCTCCTCTAAATGACTAGACCCTACAAGGAGTATCAGAAGCCTCAGTCTCCCGGTGGTGGAGGGGAGGGGGTCTACCTGGACCAAGGAGGGGGTATGGTGGAGAGCGCCTTGAAAGAAACCTTCAGCTAATGCTCTTTATTACAAGCGTTAATCCTGCAAAGCCGACTGGAAATAATGTTTATCTTTTCGCAGTTTAATTTTCCGGACCCTAAGCCTCAGGTCAGCAAGGGCGACTGCAAAGTCCCCGGGGAAGCTGGGGGTGGGGGGTGGGACGGGACCAGCTGTTGCCCAAAAACCAAACGCAGGGGGGTGTCTCCCAAAGGAGGTGAGGGGGGGAACCAAAGGAGGGCTTTGGACTGGAGCAGGATCAATCAAACCACAAATCTGAGATAGCTTCTGGCTCCCTCCTTGGGCTTCAGTTTCCTCATCTGAGGAGACACGGGTAGTTTTGTAATTCTTGACCTTTAAAGACACGCCCCACTCTGAAGGGTTGGGTTTGTTTGTTTGTTTGTTTTTTCTATAGTTCCCCTAATGTCCAAATCTCTTTTCTCTCCGCACCTTCCAAGGCTTTAAAAATCGGATGCTTCTGCCTCCCTCATCCTTCCGTCCCCCACGCTGATCTGGAGGGCGTCCACCAACAGGGGCGGGTCTCACCGCTGGGCGGTCCAGCCCAGGAGGAGACTGAATGTAGGATGAGGTGCTCAGATGCACACCAACTCTCCTTCCTAGTTCCTATGGCTTCCCAGGGCTCCCTCCTAGGCTTTGCCGGGTTCACTGCCAATGTAGGAAGCTGTGAGTTTACTCATTGACTGAAGTCCAGTCCCCTGGAGCTGGGAACTGGCCTCAGGCAACCTCATCCAGCCTGCGTTCTGTGGGCATCTTCAAACCTCTCACCCAACTCCAGACAGACTCCCAAAGGGACAAGGACACAAAGTCCCTGCCTGGACCTTCAGCTCTCACTGGTTGGCCTGTACTGGAAGGGTTTGCTGACACTTAAGATTAAACAGAAAAAATGCCCTCTGTGGTCTCTACCAACACCTCAAAACTGCCCTACTTCATTGTTGGGCTCTGTGGAAGCAAGCAGTGGGTGGAGGGGGCTCTCAAGTTTCCCTTCATGGATCGACATAATACGTTTATAATCCCAGTACCACCAGGGAACAAACCTTGCTCCTCAACAAATATTCTGGTGTCACTCTGCTATTCAGCTACTAGCTTGTGCAGTTTGGGGGTCACCCTGTCCTGGGCATGGTGTGTGTGGCTTCCTCGGTTTCTCTCTCTGCTACAGAACTCAGGTCTGCAGCCCCAAACTCTGTCCCCAGAAGCCTTTGTGGCAATTCGGTGCCCCATTCCTGCTCTACCAGACTTCTCCCAGAGTCCCTGGCATTGACAGGCTGCACACCTTGGGTTCAGCTAGGTTATTTTTGAAGTTATAGCCTGGAAAGGGGAAGGAGACACAGATAGTCTTTAGAGACCATATCAACAAGGAAGTTACAAAGTGAGCAGGCTGGGTAAGGGTGGGTGAGCAGGAGGAGATGTTCTTCAGGCCCCCCATCCAGAGGAGGAAGAGAGACTTGGTCAAAATATGCTGGTCATCCACTGGGCTTTCCTCAAGGTGCCTCCCATCTCCCCTTCAAGTCTGACATGGTGCATGTCTGCCTGGCCAGCCCCACCCCTGCGTGCACGGATAGCTGCTAGGATGGTTCTGTGTGTTTGTCTTGAGCAAAGTGAGAACTCCTGGTCCCTGCCGAGGCCTGGAAGCTTCTTAATATGACGGTGAATCCAGAAGCAGCCGTTTCCAAAATTATTCTGCAAACCACAGCCATTGCGCTAACCTGCTGAGAGAGGAAAGATTGATTAAAACCCGAAGGCCACTTGGCCGTAATTTCTAGAAAATCGGAGGTCAGCTTGTGTCCCACCCCAAGGGAAGCCAAGGTCTTGAGGCAATTTGCTTGTCAGAGGTAATGCTTGGGCAAGTTATGTGTAAATTCACATAACAGTGTAACCCAATTTTCTAAGCCAACAGCTAATCCTGAGAGAAATTACTACAAAGACCAGAATCCAACATAAGTAATTGCTGGAGGCTGCCTAGTGCTTAGGGACTGTCCCTTTGTAGCGGTAAAGTTCCCCTTTACCAGGCCCTTGCACATCAGAGGAAGAGGACATTCAATGGTAGTCTTGCCATGCTGGGGGTCAAACCTTTGGGAGTATCCCCAGGGACAGCCTGGACTTTGGCTTCCAAGATGTAAAATTCAGAGAATGTCTACACTGTTCGAATCTTTTAGTAGGCCAGGAGAAGCTGCACACTGACCACTAACCCGTGGTATGCACAGCCCAACCACTCAGCTCCAAAAGCCAGACCAATTCCAGGACATTCTTGGTACCAGCCAAACAGAGACCAAGGAGTCTTCTAAGAAGGCAGATGAGGGCCAAAGGTGCTTATGGGGAGAGACCAGCATGCCTGATGCAACTTGCCGGGTCGTGACACAGGGCTAGACTATCCATCTCTTCAAAGATTATGTGATTTGGGGGAAATCCTCTCCTCGGTATTTATTTTTATCATTTGGCTTTAGATTGGGGTGTTTAGACTTTGAGAGTGTTATGGACATTTTCGCACCAGATCTGGGGAAGGTGATGGGTGGGTATCTTTTGGACAGGCACTCCCAGCGCCTCTGGGGTCCCACTACCTTCTGCTCCAGACGGGTACTGGAACCGCACTTCAGGCTCCCTCCGCCTAGGGCAAGGCGCACAGTTCAGTGGCAGCCCCTGCAGGGCGAACGTGGAGTTTCCAAAGGCTTTGGCAGCAAGAGAATCCTCTTCGACTTCGGAGTCTCTGGGGACCAGGAGTCGCCTGATGGAGATGGGCTGTCTGGGAATCATGTGGCACTCGGGACTTTGTGCCCTGGGAGGGGTTGAGGGAGCACTTTCGACAGCGCTGGCTGCTGCAGTGTGAGCCAAGGACCAGATTCGGGGTTTCTGGCCGCTTGGGTAGTGCACGATCATTGTGGGGCCACTTGGCTCTGTTGTAATGAAGTCAGCTTCTCTTGACCGCGGAGCCTCAGTGAAGGAGAAGCGGGGTACCGCCAGGCCGCACTCTCTGCTCTCCAAACGGCTCTCTTGAGCGGCACAGGGCGCAGGCAGGGACCGCACGCTCTTCGGAAAATCCGCCAGCCTGCGGGATGCTGAGACCGCTGCCTCCTCTTCTTCTGCTTCCTCCTCGTCCTCCTCTTCCTCCAGGTCTTCTAGGTCACTCAGTCGCAGCCCCTGGGCCTCCTGGCTGGCAGTAGCGTCTGTAGGAAATCGAGAGCAAGTGAGAAAAGCATAGTACCCTAGGGAAACTCGCGGGAGGGTCCCTACCCAGAGAAGCTTTTAGCGAGTGGCGCTCCGCACTTCAGCGTTCTCTCACCCGCCACCCGCAGCTCTCCCTAGAGCTGGCTGCTGGCCCCAGGGGAAGAATTCCCCACATCGCCCTGCTTGCCCCGCCTCTCTGATCTCCTGGAGTAGCCAAGGAAAGGCTACTTTGCACTGCTGGAGTCCCTCAGTTATAAAACGGGGAGGGACACTTTTCTTTCAACTTTAGCACCTACAGCGACTGGTGTCGTGTTATTTAATCCAGCAAATATTCACGTGTGCAGAGCATCATTTCGACCTGAGACATTTAGAACTACAGCAGTAAAATGTCTTCTAGGGGAGGTGACCTTCTAGAGGAATAGGCAAGAACAAAGTGCAGAAAATTTTCTTACAGCGATAAACATGGGAAGCGAGCAAAACCGAACTAGGAAGGGACTATCTGGTGCAAAGGCCCTGGGGTTTGCACTGCATCCAGGGACAAGGATAATTGGAGCATTAGACAATAGTAGCACAGATGGCTTTGGATCCGATGTTAAACGTCTTAAGGAACCTGCCAGGTGGGCTGGTGACTTGTTTGTACCTTTGGTGTCTTCGGCCAGGCAGCCCAGAGAGTCTTCTCCGGCACCTTCGCCTTTCCTCTCCTCCCCACCTTTGTTCTTGGGCGCCCACGTCATCTTGTTCTCCTTCTTGAGGCGCCGGCGCGCGTTGGCGAACCAGGTGGACACCTGGGTGAGGGTCATCTTGGTGATGATGGCCAGCATGATCTTCTCGCCCTTGGTGGGGTACGGGTTCTTGCGGTGCTCGTGGAGCCAGGCCTTGAGTGCACTGGTGCTCTCTCTGGTGGCGTTCTTCCTGCGGCCAGCACTGCTCAACTCCACTCCAGCATACCTGTGGGCAGACAGGGCTCAAATTCCAGGCTGGCAACCAGGGGCTTGGCCAGTAGAAAGGCCAGGCGCCTGGAAATTGAGTTCTGTTCCCCCCTTCTTTCACCAGGGAGAGGGCAGAGATGGGGGATGATCAAAGAAGGCCAGCCACCATGCTCCCCTTTTCTCACCTGTCATACTGGTACTGCCCCAGAGTTGGCTCATAGGGGTAATAGGCCCCTGGCTGGGTCAGGCTGGGGGTAAAGTTTCCTGCAGGATCCTTAAACTCATACTGAGGACTCTGGTGTGAGGGGAAAAGAGAATTCAGGACTACACAGGAGAAGGACACAGGTGACTGTCTAGATCAACACCCCAGTACCACCCTTTGCAATGGCTGTACAGTGTTGGGCACAGCCATTTAATACTCTGTGCCTCAGTTTCTCCCTGACTAAGATTGAGGCAATAAAGTCATTTATGCTGGTAGAGTACTTAGTAGAGTCCCAGGGACAGGACAAGCAGTGACAGTGAGTAGGTATCAGCTACCATGATGGCTACAGCTTCTGGATTCCTCACCAAATATACACCTACTGGGACCCTTCCCAGCAGGCTATTCCTGGCCCTTGGCATTCTTGTGATTTGGGGTAAGTTATTTGAACTCTACACCTCAACTATTCACCTGTAAGTCAAGAATAATGATGATTTGCCTACCTTGCAGAATTAAAAAGGTTATAAACATTTTCTCAGCAGTGTGGAGTTTTGCAAACTGTAAAGTGCTGTGAACTTGAATTTTTCCTTACTCAGTATGCTATTTTCTCAGCGTCGTCTGTCCCATACAGATTTTCTCGGGACAAGGCCACAGTAGAGTTCATCTGTGCTGATTGCCTATATTCCCAACCCCCAACGTTAACTGAGCAGTCCCAGGCCCCACCCCATCACTCACCAGTGCACCACACAGTGGGGATGGCTCTGGGCCATAGGGCAGGTACCCAGGGTAGCTCTGGGCAGCTGCATAGGGTGCTCCATAGATGCCCAAGGCAGCACCCAGCTCTGGCCGAGCACTGCCCAGCAGCCGACTGTCATAGGGTGTACAGCAAAGAGCAGAGGCAGAGGTGGAGGCGGAGGCCACATCTGACACTGATCGTGGGGCAGTTTCACAGCAAGTGGCACTGGAACTTGCAGACACCAGAAACTACAAAAACACGAAAGGAGTCACTAGAAGTTAAAAATCCAGCCACACCAACTACTGGTTCTAGCCAGAGGAGGGTACCAAGGAAGCTTGGTACCTTCATTCCTTCCTTCTAGTAACCAAATACCACCAGGTTCAGAAACTCCTCTGACTGCTGGGATGGGGATTCTCTGATGGCAACTTACCCAAATTGCGCTTACAGATGCAACCAGGCCATCTTTAAGTCTTCATAGTCCCAGACAGCTTGTGGAGATAGGACCAAATCTCTACCCCCCCACCCCCCACCTCCCGCCCCGTGGGATTCTACAAAGGCACAGTTAGAAGTTAGCTTCAAGATCATCACCAGCATCTCACTCCCGTCCCCATTGTACTAAAAGGATATCCACCTAAGATCAGAATAGGAGACTTGCAGCAGGTCAAAGGTCGACCTGATACTAAACCCCAAGGGAGGGAAAATACATATATACTGAGCACTCTGTTGGAGAAAATGGAGGACAGTGGTGGACATCCTCAGAATTCTCCCGGGAAATCCTCACCACTGCACAACATCCTGGTCTGGAAACCGGAGGGATGCTAAAGCAGAGAGCTCAGGCCAGCCCAAGAAAGGAGTGCGATCAGAATCGAGGTCAACAGATGAGCGGTGTGGTGCCAGCGCTCTGACCTGGAGCGCATTTGTTTTCTCCTGAGGGTCCACTGGCCACCTCACGAATCTGTATAAGGGAAGCCCTGACTGCAAGATCCCCCAGATCCCACGCCCCTCTGCGCAGAGAGCAAGGTTAGAGTGCCCGCGTTTTCAGGTGACACTCAGGAGTGAAAGCTCTCAGTCTGGCATCCGGATGTCAGAGGGTGCGGTGGACAGTTCCCAGTCCTTGCTCCTAGCTTCCCTTGTGTCACCGAGAGGAGGAGAGGAGGAAACTCAGGGGTCAGCGCGCGCGCAGCGGGCATCTTCCCCCCAGTTGCGCTCCCTCCCCCCGCCCCCAATAAGGCACTACTCACCTGGGATGCGCCGCCATACGGGTGTCCAAAGGGCGGGAAGGCCATAGCAGCTGGCCGTCTGGGACGGCTCTCCCTCTTTTCTTCTGAGTCGTTCGCTCAGTTCAGCTGTTCGATGACCCCAGCCGAGCGGCTTCTGGTTTCCTTACAGGGCTGCAGGTGTTCGGCGCCAGTTCCTTGGCCCGCTAAGAGGGAATGGAGGCAGCCCAGCTGCCGAGCCCTGAGCTTGGGAAGGCACCCCTGCGGCCGGTGGGGTCCTGAAGGCAGAGGGGCCCATGGATCGGCAGAGTTAGGAAGAAGGTGCAGGGTATCAAAGGCGCGCGATGGCGAGGTGAGGTGCGGCGCGGCGCAGAGCTATGAGGCTCCAGAGGTGTCCCAGTCCAAGGTGGCCAGAGGCTCAATGTGACGTCACGGTAATCCCGGGCCGCCAGAGGGGACCGCGGGCCCCGGGGCCCCGGGCCACCGAGCGTGCCAGGGGCAGCCAGCCCGTGTACGCGCGCGCACACTCAGACACTCTTGCTCCGCGAGGTTTGTGCAGCGGGCGAGGAACGTCAAAAACCCTGACCCCTCTGCTCGCCGCTAGATCCTACCAGCTTTCGCCTCCAGCTCACGCGCGCGCGCACACACACAGACACTCTCCAAATTCCCCGGGAGAAGTGCGAGATGCGCCTCCCTGCGCGGCGCGCGGGCCCAGGGCGCAGCGTGCTCGCCTCCTCCCCTGCGGCCCCGAGGAGGCGAGAGGCAAGCGGGGCGGCGAGGGAAGAGAGAATACAAAAGAAGAGCCTGGAGGAAAGTGGGGGAGTCAGACAAGGGGGGAGAAGAAGGAGGGAGAGGAGAGATGAGGAGTCTGATGGCGAGGGGTGGGGGAGTGCGGTGGGTGAGGGCTGGGCGGAGGCAGAGCCGGAGCAGGTGGAGGAGAGCAGCGGCTCGCGGGACCAACCTCCAACCATCTCCGCCTCTCTGCTACACCAAAGTTTGTTGGACCCGCCGGCCCCGAGCTCGTAGGGTTGGACCAGCTCCGGGCAGCTTTGATGGAGCCCATCTTTGTCCTTGGGGATCTGACTTGGGTTTTAGTTTCCCAAAACCTTTGGCTAATTCCAGCCCTGGCCAGGCCCTTGACCCCTGGCGTGTCTCTGCAGGGGTCTGACCCCGGGCTAGGCAGACGAGCGCCCCCTCCAGACCAAGGTGCAGCATCCGTTAGAGAGCTCCCATAGACGAGCCAAGTTTACTCGCAGGTATCTGTAGGCTGCCAGCCAAAAGTCTGGGCCATCTCCTCCAAAGGCTAGGCTTGGCTGCCTCCCGAGCGCCGCCTGCGGTGTCCGCCCAGAGCCTGAAAGACCGACCGGCTGCAACTGCTGCGCTCTTCTAGGGGTGGCGCTGGCGAGCCACAGTGGAGAGCTGTGGAGGGAGCTGCGCCAGGGGAACCCAGCTGGGCCCAGTGGTGTAAGAAACCCCTTGCCGGGCTTCTCAAAAGAACATGGATTCCCCCGGGGTGTGTGTGTGGGGGGGGGGGGGGGGTGTGCGGAGGCGGAGGCGGAGGCGTTACTTGCCTGTCTCTTGGACAAGGGATGCCAGTTCGCAAGTGCTATAGATTTTGCACACTTGCAGACCGACACCCTTCCAGAGACTCCAACATGGGCCTAGAAGACTAAGATACAGAAGGGACTTGCAGACTGGCGATGACAGGTCTTAGGTGGCGCTGCTGCGGCACCAGGTGGAGTTTGCAAACCAGAAAGCCTTTCCTTTTAGTCACGCGGTCACAGTACAGTGCACTTGGCAGTTTTTGGACAGTCTTAGATCTTTGCTACACCTCCTCCAGGCGTGGTGGAGGCTTGATCAAGGACAAGAGCAAATCTGTCTATCTGTCTATCTATCTATCTATCTATCTATCTATCTATCTATCTATCTATCTATCTATCTACTTATCTTCCCATTGAAACTCGAGACGTCAAGACCCAGAGGGTACTGACTGCTCGGGGCTCTTGCCCAGCAGAGGTATCTCAGCACCAGAGGCAAGGTTGAGGTCCTGTGCAAGCGTGCCTCTGGCCTCTGGCCTGGTAGGCCATCCCAGTGACCTCTTTAGAATGACACCTTGGCTCAGCACCTGCTCACCTCTCCCAGCTTATGCAGAAGAGACAAGGAGCTTAAACAGGCCACAAAGCACACAGGAGTCTGCAAACCCAGCTGCTACCACAGCCTTTGGTTACCTCGGAGAAACCTTGCTGTCAAACTGGGAGAGGCCTAGTTAGGAAAAGAATTACAGTCGTTGCCAGATTGACTTAGCGATAAAAAGTCACAGTAATAAATAGATCCCTTGATTTTTCAAAACGCACTTTGGAGCAATTCACCCCTTTATAGCTTGGATATCTCTAAGCTCTCTTACTCTCTCTTTTAAAGTAGGAATTGGAAAAATTTCATTAAATTAGTCCCCTGGGGAAGATTACTACTAATTAATTAATTGCAAACATTTCCAGAGGGAAGGTATGTCAATTGTAAAGTAATAAAATTAGATAGTTGAAATACTTACTCAGCAACTTTGATTGCCCATTCATTCCTAAGCAGAGGATTTTTTTTTTGACAGAAAAATGGGGATGAAGCTAGAAAAAAAGCATTAGCCCTGTCCCTTGGTGATATTGTGAAATAGAAACTACCTTATAGGATGTATTGATTTTTCCACTGATTTATAAAGCCCTCCATGGTGTCAACGCTATGTGTAGGGACTCTGGGCCTACCTCTTGTCTTTGCTCTAGGATGTGAGAAAGCCAACAGGAATTTGAAAAGAAAACTCAAAACCAGTGGCAAAACAAATTGGGACATAGGACTGACCATAGTACAGCATTTTCCTTCTGCTGTGGGAGTGGGTAATACACATGGAGCATGCTCTCTGTTACAGTTCTTTACCTGCTGTTTTCAGAGTTGCTTTATGGTTTGGTGGCTTTTATTAGAATGAATCCTGGGGAGGAAGGCTGTCCCTGTCCTCTCTATTTTCACTACCTTAAGAGACCCTGGTTTAATGTAGCCTTCCCAGGGACAGGGTGTAAGTTGAACAAAGCCCCCTGTCTTAATGGCGCTTTGTTATTAGAACACACCTTGAATACTTAGTGGTAGTCCCTAAAATTTATTGTTATGAGATATGCTTCATAAAAAAACAAAAGCAGCAATTTAAGCCAATATCCACCTCTGGCAGAACCCTCATGGGCAGAGACATCTCTTTCTTGGAATTTCTGATTCAGGAATTCTATAGAGTTTACTTTCTTCTTCCTCTGTTTCCAGACTCTCACTTCTATAGCCTGGTGCTCTGGGCTCCTCCATCATGTCAGCTTTTCATTGCTTTGTTCAATGCTGATTAATTTATTTTCAGGGGAAAAATCCCCAATTGTATATGTGTGCTTATAGAATTTTATTGAAGCAACTAAATAAACCCATCAAATACACAACCCCCTCCCCAGTTATATTTAAGGGAGTCAACAAAAACCACTCAGTGTCTCTTGGAAAAAAATGATATTGGTTTTTTTTTTTTGTGTGTGTGTGTGTATGATATTGTGCAACGTGTCTGTTAGTTCTTCTAGCTGCTCAGTAAAACTAATAGGAAACAAAGTGCACGGAGGCCCGTTTGGACCACAGAGAACTCTAATCCACAGCGTTCATTTGAAGTTCCTATTGCTCCCTTTAAAGCACACTGACAATCTTGAGCAAGCACAGTAAAGGATGTGTCTTTGACAATAGCTTGAGAAGACTACTCCGAAAAGGGGAAAGACAAGTGAAACCGGAAAAGCAAACCATCCTGTAGTGTTTGGACTTCAAACTGCCCACGATTTCCTAGTGATTTACACAAAAGACCAAAGGTCACCAGGAGGCAAAGAGTAACCCCAAGGTAGCTTTAAAGGTCTCAAACCACAGATAGAGTGAGTGAGCTCAGGGGCACAATGACATAGTTGAGACTATACTTAAAATACATTTTTTAAAAGTATGGAGTATTTTTAGTGACTGTTTTGAACTGAGAAGAATGAAGTTTCCTCCAATCTATGCATGAATGAACAAGTGCATCTGGACAGATGCATCCATAATTTATACTGATCAGTCACCGCAGGTCTCCCCGAGTAAAGCCGAAATGAACACTAATTGTTTTGACGGAAGTAGTGTGCATGGCATCTGATAGAGAAACGCAGCGCGCCCCTGCCTTGCCTGAATACATATTGTCAACAGAAAAGCTGGCATCAGGAGAGGAAAAGAAAAAGGCAGCAATTCCCAGGCGAGGGCGTGAAGCAGCTCCTCTGGAGGACGGCAAAGAGGAAGGATTAACTTCTTAGAGACAGTATAAAACTCGACTGGATGCAGAGAGCCTGGTTTGCGAGCATTGTGTCTAGCTTAGTGCTAAAACCAATAGCTGGATAGTAAGAGTCTAATTCTTTTGTATTCTGTGAGCTTGGGAGCATTCCTAGACACCTCCGATTTATCTTATTAGAGGCTCCCGAGAAGAACACTGAGAGGTGAGAAGAAGGTCCAAGATGTCACCGAGCCAAACAGATGACAGAGGAGAGGTCAGCATCCTGACCTCTCGATTTGGGTCTTCCTGTAAAAGTGTATTTTACATGCATAAAGTCAGATACAGTCAGGAGAGGTTGCTGACTCCAGCTGAACTGCGAATTCGCAGTTAATGCCTCCTGACGACAGTGCAATTTAGTAGAGAAAAATCTGAGAAGATGCTGCGGTGAGCCAACAAGTTCCAGGAGGCTTCTGCGTGTGTCGTGTTGGTCTGTCTTATGAAAGGGTTTACTGACACAATAACTGGGGAGTTTTAAAAATTTGATGTGGCTCATTCATTAAGGTAGTGAACAGCAGTCAGAGTCAGCTGTAATTGATGAGCGTGTGAAAACAAGAGAAGAGGGAGGAGAAAAGAAAGGCCCTCTTGAAGCAATGCACTGACGATTGCCTCTGTATGACTGTCCTGATTTAAAAACAGCAATGGAATTTAGCAACTGGTTCTGTTCTCCAAGAGGAGGTTTTTTAATCTTTGATTTGGAGGCCTCTAAGCTGGGTTCACTATATTAGCGTTGCGCTTTCCCAACAGTCTCTGCATAGAGCATGTCTTGATTATTTTTTTTTGTCCTGTGTATGTTGACATCTTTCGAGTGATAGGATCAGGCGTCTGCTCTGGCTTCAAGGAATTAAGCCTTAAAGTAAATAGCAGATGTATGGATTTGAAAGCTGGAGAACAGATTTTTGAAGCCAAAGTCTTTGGCAAAGAAATACAAGTAAGCAACGGAGACTTAAAGAGACAACCTGTAGGGACCCCAGCATAAGACTCTGTGTTTTTTTCCCTTTGTGATGGGGTCCGGGGATGGTCCTTGAGTGTACAGTAAGGGAGCAGCATAGTGGTCAAGACAAATGAGAAAGGGAAGCATTGCATTTTGGGCTTCAACTACAGAAGGGGTAGGATACAGTTTTAGCAGAAGGCTGGCTAAGGAAGCATTTACTAGGATGGTATTCTGTTATTCTTGACCCTAAAGGGTTTTACCACCGTAGAGAGTAAGACTTCAGTTAAAATTGTGAGCAAGTTGGAGTTGCATGTCACCTAACTGGTGGCATTCTCTCAGAGTGCCCTTTCCTTAGATTTCCAGGATGAAAGTTGGGCATTAAGCTGGGCATGGCAGTGCATGGGTAGAATCACAGTACCTGGAGGCTGAGTTAGGAAGCTTGCTAGTTCGAAGGGTACATGCTAAGACAGTGTCAAGGAAACTCAAAAATACAAAAATAAACAAACAAGAGGCTCAGATTTTTAGAGCTGGCCTGAAGCCTCCTCTCTGGTGTGGCCTGAGGTTTGCTACTTCAGGAAAGGGGAGGTTTTGAGAAGCCACTCACTGGGCAAAGTAATTTATCACAAATGTTCACAAATCAATAAAAATATGGGAAGTATTATTTTTACAGAAAAAGAGAGAGAGAGAAACACATGAAACATGCCCATTAAGGCATGGTTGTTCTAAAACCTGTGTGTCTACATGGGTCTGCAATTAAAAACACTCTGGCAATAAATCTCCTTGCAGTCTCCTTTAATGCTTTTAACTTTTCTGAAGGTTCAAATTGGTATCCCAAAAATGTGCCAGGACGTTCACAAGGTATTTTATAGACTCATAAATAAATATGGCAATTAATCTATGCTATATTTCTTTCATATTTGATGACAATTTATTATGGCGTTCACCCATTCCGTGCACAAAAACTCTAATGCACTTAAAATCGGATTTCAAACCAAACATTTTATGGGAAAATATAGTATTGATCATCCATTTAAAGATATCATGAAGATGATTCATAACCTGCTGTAAAAAAAGATCTCATGAGGCTCTTACAAATGAGTAGGCTGGTGTGAGAGTCTATTCATAAAAGCAAGGCTAGGTCGACTCCTCTTGTTTCCTTCATCTATCTCTGAGTTTTTCCAGCACTGATTGCTTTTGCATGCTGCTGTTTCATAAGAAAAGCCCCCTCCTATGACATTTTTCATAGTGACACAGGTTGTGGGATTTCACGGAGCCTTCCTGCTGCAATTTTATGCTGACATTCTGTCTGCAGAAGGAGTTTGAGGGGCCATGGAAGAGGTCTCTGTCACTTGGGTGCTTATCAGGTTTTTGGGTGGGGGCAAGGCCTGCCTTAGCATTTGTCTCATTGTTGTGACAAAATGTCATGCCGGACAGAGTGACTTGAAGAAGGGAGGGCTCGTGTTTCTCTCACTGTTAGAGGGTACAGTCCATCATGGCTTGGTAGTGAGAGCAGCTCTTGCTGTGGCAGGAGTGTGAGGTAGCTGACTCCATCGTCAGCATGGGGAGGGGAGACAGAGAGACAAACAAGATGAATGTTGGTGCTCAGCTCGCTTTCTGTTTTATTTTTATTTTTATTCAGTCAAGGCTTCCAGCCCATGCAGTGGTACCACTCACACCCAAGGTGGCTCTCCCCTCCTCAGCTAACCCTCTCTGGAAACACCCTCACTCGCACACACATCTGGAGGTGCATCTTCTAGGTGATTCTAGATCCAGCTTAGCTGATCATGAAGATGGCCCCTCAGTCCCCATCATGCTTGTTAGTTATCGGCCAGCAATGTCATATCTGTGAACTCAACCCAGCATGGCCCATGGGTTCTATAAGTTATTAACTATCTCTTGCACACATGTACTTCGAGACAGAAGGAGAATATAAGAGAATCTGAGGTTGCTGGCCCCTTTCTTCAAGGAACACAGCTTATGAGGGCAGAAGGATGCAGATGTTTGTTCAACAGATGTTTACTGGGTGTCTACTAAATACCAAGGCACCTAGGAAACTAGGATTCATCATTGAACAGAAGCATAGTTTCACCCGTGTTAAATACTTTGAAATCAGCCTGGCCCCATCCAGCACCATAGTAACTTGGGAGAAATACCTAGTAGTTACTGAATACACAGAAGTCTCTAACCATTACAGTACGTATGTTTTGCGTCACCCTCACTTAGCGCCTCCACCATGCAGTTATTGAGCACTTGTTAAGAAGTCCTGAGTGGGGACGAGAGGTTTAGTGATGAGCCAGACAGTTAGACTCACCCCCACCCACCGTAACCAGTCTCAGAGTTTAGCAATAGTCCTACCTGAAGAGTAAACAGAATGTGCTACATTTTATAGCTTCTGCCCACAAATGCTTCTTCGTTTGTCCAAGTTGTTTTGTTTCTGTGTTTGGCTTCTCTAATGTTTATGTCTATGGAATACCAAGTATTTGCAGAGAAAATGAGAGAGTTGGGGGTGTTTTGTCTCCTTTGGATGCTCAGCTGATATCGTGAACTCTTGACTTCAGTGGATGACTAGTGCCCCCTGTAGTGTCTAACGGGTGACACCTCTCAGCAGCATGCTCCTCCATGTGGAGGACAGAATATATCACAGTGTAACTTTAAGGCATTGGTCCCTTGGTTACTTCAAATCCGTGCACAGTATTTCTATTCACCACTTCATGCCTTGCCCTCTTGTATACTCCGAGTCACTCTGGGCAAGGTTCTTATTCTCTCTGTACAGATGAACAGAAACACGTTCAGGAAGCTTAAGCCATGGACTCGGATCATGAAACTGAGCAGCATCAAAGACAAGCCTGGGACCTTGGGTGTTTGAATTGCTCCCTGGTCCACTTACAGGACTCAGCATCTTTTGTGAAACAATATAAACACCTTAATAAAGGTCAAAGCTTGGAGTTGCAAAGACACTTTTGTAGACAGCATAGCAGCCCCTCCCACCACTGGGAAAGGGCAGCTTACTCTGCTAATTTCATTTGCAATTGGACTCTCTCTAGCAGTGTTAAAGTTCCATGAGCCACCACGTTCTGCTGGCTCAGGCTTGCTCTTGCCATGACTCCCAGAGAGAAAGAGAGCTTGCCATGTTCATCACAGTGCCCAGGGCCACTTTATCCACTGTGTAGACTCTCCAGCAGCACCTGGTCACGTGCAGTTCTGAACCCCTCCATCCTAGACCCGCTGTCCTATAGACAAGGTGTCCAGGTTTGCTGGAGGCTCTCACTGTCTTTGTCTGCAGGGATGGGGGCAGAGGGGATAATGACTGTCCTGTGCTGAGAGAAAATAGACGTGACACAGTATGAAATACACAGGGCAGGATTACTCCATCCATAGAGGCTGAAGAACATAAAGCATTTCCTGTGTCACTCAGGCTGGAGAGCAGGGATAGAGCAGAGGGGAAACCTGTGATGATAATTATGAAATATAAATTTATACACATATTATGGGAGCCTTGAGAGTGGACAGAAACCACTAAAACCCTTTTACATTATCAATACCACAGGGATCTGGAAAGGCAGGAGAGGGATTAAGGGCATCTTTCTGACTCAAAACTAATTTATAACTGTAGATGATGTGGTCAACAGTGAAGGGAGCACCGATGTACAGGATTTCACTGTAGAAGTTCAATGTGAGTGTTGAGAGGTCCTAGCCTTGCCTGTAAACATGTGATTACGAACACAAGTAGCCAGGCATGAAGGGAGTCAAGTACAGGGCTCTGGCACCCAATCCAGCCCTGACTAAGCTTTTGATCACCTGGTGCTCAAAACCCATCTGCTACCTGTGAACATGGACTGTCTAGAAAGTTTTTTCTCTTCTTTTCTTTTCTCTTCTCTTCTCTCCTCTTTTCCTTTCTCTCTCTCTCTCTCCCTTTTTTCTTTCCTTCTTTTTGACTGAGGCTTACTGTGTAGGGTAGGTTAGCCTAAAACTTGCTAAGCTGGGCTTGAACTCTCAACCTTCCTGCCTCTACCTCCCTCATACTGGAACTACAAGCCTACCCTCCCATGCCCAATGCTGTCAAGATCCTCCTGCCCTGAGTGAATCATCAATATCTTTAGAAGCTCCAAAAACCCTTGTTCCGTGGGACTCTGACCAAGTCTTCAATGGGACCAGTTTCTCCATTCCAGAAAGCTGTAAAGAAGTGGCCACACACCCAGAAAAAGGCCCAAGTGGGTGAAATGAGGACACCCACCCAAATGTGGTTACCCCTGCCTGTCACTTGCTGGGGTAACCTTAGGCAGTCATGGACACTGCCTCCTTTGCTAGGGAAGAAAAAAGTATGTTATGTGTTCCACTTCTGGTTAATCAGACTTAGGAGAAATCTACAAGAAAGGTTTGGGGAAAGCATGTGTTTTTAAGATAAAAGAGGACATAGTCACTGATGTGAAAAAAAAAAAAGACATGACTGAAGCTACAACACTCATTCATCCTTTCTATCCATCCATCTGTCTATCCAGTCATCTGTCCATCCATTCATCAATCCATGAATCATCCATCTGTCTATTCAGTCATTCATCTATCTACCCACTGACCCATTCATTCATTTAACTACCCACCCACCCTCTTGTTATCCATCTATCTGTTTACCTATCTACCCTTCCATCCATGCATCGTCTATCCACTCATCTGTCTATCTGTCTATCCTCCCATCCTTCTCCTTTTTCCTCCCTCCCTTCCTCCTTTCATCCATCCATGTTCCTCTAGCACCTGTTCTGCATTGGTTAAGGTTTTAGAGTGCCCGGAGGTGGCTGTGAACAGAAGACAAAGTGCCCATTCACGGAGATGGCATGGTAAAAGATGAATGATAAGCAGGTGGACAGGTAAGACGCACAGGTGTTAGATGAAGACAAATTCTGTGGAGAGAAAAGTAAAGCAAAGAAAGCTCATTACCAGGAGCAGAAGAAGATGCTTGTCCAGAAGTCCTGGAACTGGGGAGCCAGCAAGCCACTGTTCCTGCTCTCCTAACTACGGAAGACAAACTGGTTTTGCTCCAGTCTCTGTTAATTTGGTTTTCCATTACTTATGGCTGATGGATTCTTGAGAAAGTGTAGTAGGGGTGAAAAGACACAAATAAGTCACCTGATTATTTTATCCCCACTTCCCAGAGGCACGGACTCGTAGCAGATTCTTGGCCGACTTTCAGAAATCTTCCATGTTAGCAGAAGCCATATAAGTCTGAGCTGTATACACAAGCTCCCCATTTCTACATGCACACTCACATGCCTGCACTCTCTGTCTAGGATGGTTGGGATCCTGCATGTGAGCAGCCATTATTACCTAACACGGCAAGGAAGCAGCCTGACCACTCACTAGTTCTATTACCCTGAACATGTTAGCCTTTAGGTTTTGATTTCCCTCTCAGAGAAGTAAGGATAATAAGTCATGCATGCAGGTTTGTTACGATAATTTACTAAGTTGCTATATAAAGCATATAGAACTGTGCTCAGTACATTGTAAACAGGCAGACATGTAATTTTACATGCTACGAGTGTCATTAGATCTCACTAACAGGCACAGAGACAGCCCTCTTTTTGTCGCCTGTGTCTCAGTCCTCAGTATAGAGGACACAGGTAACTTTCCTTAGTTGTTCTTGATGGAGGACGACAGTCTCTACTGAAGCTGCCCGACAGCAAACAGGATGGCCTGCTCAGATGGGGCTTCTTTGTTCTTTGCTATCCTTCTCCTTAAACACTTTCCTTTCTGGCTATACATACACTCTGCAACTTATCCCTTCAGGGAAAAGCATACACACAGGGCAACCTTGATAAGATCCTCAGTTAAGAGCTCAGTTAAGCTGCTCTTCTAAGGGGCCTGGGTTTTATTCTCAACATCCACATGCTGGCTCACAGTCTTCTGTAACTCCAGTTCCAGAGGACCCGATGCCCCCACCTCCTTTGGCCTCTGTAGGTACCAGGCATGTATGTGGTGCACAGACATACATGCAGCCCAAACACTCATACACATCAAATAAAATAATTTTTATCTTAAAAATAAAAATAAAGGAACTGACTCTACCTAAACTTTTCTTCCACAAGGTCACGTCTCTTTAAATAAACCTAGAAGTCCTCTTTGCAGAGAGATGCATGATAAGATAATTTGGCATCATTAATCTTTGAAGAAGGAGGCATTTAAATAGCAATCAGTCCAAAGGGAGGCGGCACATTAAATAACTCAGAATCATAATACAAGGAGGAAAATACGCACCAAGGCAACAGCAGCAGCTAATCCTGAGTAATCATGCCTTAGAGATACAGCTAAAGATCAAGAAGTGATCTGACAGAGACTGACTAGTTGGAGTTCTCGTCAGAGGGGAGGCATTCCTGGCAGTAAGCCATGCAAATTCACGAGGCCTAGAATTTAGGGACTACTACAGTAAGATTGATGGGGTGAGAAAGAACCAGAGAAGGAGATTGCATTGGACGGAGAAGGGGAATGGGTTTCCATTGAGTCACCAGCCACAGTCCTTCTGAGCAGAACAGAGACAGTGTCTTGTAGAATTCTCCACTCTTGCTCAAGCCCATGTGCTCAGCTTTGTACCTGCCCAACCATCTAGTTACACCATTCCACAGTGGGTTCAGCTATTGGATTCTGGGGGAAGAATAAAGAGTGCAAGACATGGGCGGCAGGGGGCTAAAGACGACATGTATGTCGCGAGGGTATGTGGGGTTAAAATAGGTATTAGTCAAGATTATTTGGGCTGCAAGAACAGCAGATGCTGGTTCATTTCTGCTAGATGAGAAAGCTCTATTCAAAGAGTGGTGGGGCAAAAGGGCAAGCCAGACATTCCAAATTGGAAGCCAGATCCAAAGATCTCAGTGAGAGGCCACAGGGTTCCCTCCAGGAAACCTCCATTAAGAAGACTTAGCCCACTATTAATAAGAGCCATATTCCTGAGAGAGAGAGAGAGAGAGAGAGAGAGAGAGAGAGAGAGAGAGAGAGAGAGAGAGAGAGAGAGAGAGAGAGAGAATGAGAGAATATGATTGGAGCATCCTTTTCTGGATCAGTATTGTTGTGATTAAATCAATCACCATCCTGTGGTGGAGGTGATGGCCCAAACTTGGGTTGGAGAGACACACTGTGGGCCAAGGAGACCCCTCTCTGGATCCAAAATGGCAGGCCCAGGTCATCATTTGTTGAACTTCGGAAAGGGACAGCCTCCAATAATACAGCAGAACAGACCTCCATTGAAAGCTTGGCATGTGGGCAGTTAGCACTACACTGGCTGGACCCAAGCCCTAAGAAAGTTGGCCTTCATGATTTATGAAGGCAACAGGGAGCCAGCAAATCTATTGAGCACATGTGAAATATTTCAAGTGAAGCACGTGGGAACTGGAGCAGGTCTCAGCGAAGATGGATTTACATCTGGTAATAAAATCCCAACCCTAGGAACCTTTGCACTCAGGTCTGGATTTTGTCTGCATCTTAAAGCTTTCGTAAGTGTGTAAGAGCATGGACTTGGTAGAGGTTGCAGTTTCTCTTGCGTGCTCCCCTGGGGATGGGGCTGCCAGGACAAGGTTGGGAGACTACTGCCTTTCATTAGTTGCTTTGAGTATGTTCCATCTCTTGGCATCATGGTCTCATGGGTGATGTAGTTTTGACCTTGGAAAACTCCAGTGACCTCACCTATGGGGGAGACATTCCTAATGACTCAGACTTTTTCTGAAACACTAAATCTATAACATATCTGAAAGCATTTTGTGAGCAAATGCCATTAGTTAGTGTTTGGGAGACAGAAAGCCCTAGCGTTAGGCTTTCTGCTGGTGAAAGTGCTTCACTTATTTGAGACTCTACTTCCTCTCATCTGTTAGATCCGGGAGGGGGTGGGTGGGTGCGGGGTGGTCATAGTGCCCATCTCATGGCGTTATTGTGAGGTTTACATGGAAACACACCTGTCTTGTGTAGTATGAGAACATGAACAGTTCAGGAGGATGATTTCCAAGTCCCTTAGATAGGTTCAAGAAGGCAAATCTAACACTCACGGCAGGCACGGAACCCCCGGGGACTAACTGGTCTTTGGAACCTGTTTGTGAAAGCTGTTTCTACCTACACACACTTCTTTAATCCCGAGGACAATGTTCTCATTAGCTTGTAATGAGATGATGTGTGAAAACGGTTTCTCTCAATATAAAAATTCTAGATGGGCAGTAGCAGCGAAGGCAGCAATAATGGGCAGAGCTGTGATGGTCATGGCTGTGTCTGCAAGGAACTCACAGTCCATGCTATAGTTCCAATAGACACCCTGAGATACTGTCTGCCTTACCCCTTCTGACCTTACCAGGTATTGTCACAGTGTGGTCTCCTGGAATGAGCCTGAGCCGGCATTTGCGTGTGATTCCAGCTCTGACACTTCAGGGTAAAATTCTTGACCTGCACTAGCCTTTGTGTCTCAATCTTTAATTGGAAATAATACTGTGAATTAGTTACGGTGCATATACCTGGACAGCTGAGAATTTAATAAGGACTCAAGAAATACTAGCAGTTGCTTTTTTTTTAAGCTAATACTCTAGATTATTCTGTGTTCCCAATGCTTGGCTCTGTATTTGTGAGATGGAATGAAGGGAAATGGTGCCCTCAGAAAGCACTTCTGATGGGATTTGAGGTGTTTGTGTATTTTGAATTACTTCAGGCTTATGCAGAAACTTGGATTTAACCAAAATAAAATGTCGAGTGTCTGTCATCCGTCGAGTGCTGCTTAGGCTTTTTGATTCTTGGCCAATTATTATCACTGTTTGGGTGAGGACCCTTAGGACTGATTGTATTTCTGATTCCTCTACCCACTCCTCTTCCCATGTCAGGCATATTGGTGACGTACATGAAATATATAATGTGATGTGTGTTTTTAATTTATGTGCATTGATTTATATTAAAAATTTTGCTCTGTTTTCCCCTTTTCCCATGAAGCATTTTATTTTTGCAACCTGCCCATATTCCTCTTTGTACACCTAATTTATTGTTCCTTCCTACTGTCTAATATTCCATGTAGTCACTTTTTATTAACCAGAAAATTGAATTACAGGAGCTCTTCTCTTCCCCAGCCAAGTCTGCTACGCTAGAGATGTTGTCTTTATTTTGTGCCGGGTAAATCAGTCATTAAATTATGACCTCACGACGCTGTAACAGCAGTGATGGTCGTGCACGCCCACTTAGTCATGTTGAGAATTACAGGGGGACAGAACTAAAAACAGACTCTAGGATTTTTGCGCCCATGTTGTTGGTATGTGTGCTCCTGTGCATGTATGCTCTTGGCTATATTGTACTTTCTGGTGTCTTAAATAAATATTCCAATTTACATAATTGAAGTGAATTTCCATGGTGCATGAAAATATAAACTCAGGGCTACGATGTCAATTAGAACAATTCATATCCTACAGCCAAAACAGCCTTGAGTGGAGAGGAAGGTAATCTATATTCAAGTTTTACTTCTGCCTCTTGCTAGCTGAGTGATTTTGCCAAGCCATTTAACCTCTTTGACAAGGTGGAGAATAGTAAATAGGGGGGTCTCACAGCACTGAGATGACATAGCAATTAGGCACTCGGCAGAAACATGGCACAGTATCTGCATTTCACTTAGTTTCAAATGTGGAATTCAAGACTGTGATGTCAGCTAACGCTGAGCACCTGCTCTGAAGCGGCTTCTCCTTCGGTACCCATGCAAGGTATGACTGAGTTGGACACAGCCTCATGCTCTTTTCCTTTGCCATTCCAGGAGGCCACTACCAGCAAACTAGAGCCTTCTTGCCCCCTCAAACATTTTATTTGCATTCCTGATTCAGGTACTGAGCTGGGTCCACTGAGGGGTATAGCAGAGACGGATGTATTACCGGCCATGTTCTCAGACAGCCCGATGTCAAGCAGTGCTTGCATTCACTGAACTCTGAAATGACTCAAAGGACAGTGTCCCCATGCAGTATCACAGAGCTACGGGGCCACAGGACTGGGACACAGATCCACAGCTGTGCATCGCTGACCGTGACAACTTCCTGGAGCTAATGATATTGTCATCAAGGTCAGAGGCATTTGGGGAAGCACACAGGCAGTTAAGGTCATTGGAGGTAAGAGGAAAAGAATAGTCAGTTTAAGATATGAGAATCACAAAGTATGTGAGGAAGTCACTCATCCCTGCTTAGTTCAGGTGCAGGACTGTAAAACAAGGGCCCCCAACATGTACAGCTTAGAAATCTTCCTTCGGCTGCTGTTGCTGCTATCGGTACCATTGTTAGTACTGATGGATACACGTTGAGCATTTGTGATGTTCCAAGTACTGTGCTAAGCACGCTAGAGATATGGTGTCATTTGACAACCATAAATACCATCTGTACGCAGGGGAGGTGGTGGCAGGGAAGGTGACAGGAGGCTGAAACAGGAGGACTGCTGTAAGACGGAGGTCAGCCTACACAAAGAGATCCTGTCTTAGAGATACACAAACCGAGCCAACCAAAGAAATGCCCTCAAACTCTTCAGAGTTGTGTGTCAGTTGTTGAACACGCCACTCACCAACCTGACTGTTTATTGTTTGTTACTACTGAAGAGCTGGGCCAGCGTTGGCTCACTGACGTGCCCAAGGTGAGAAGGTCAGTATGGGCATGGCTGGACTTCATATCCTTTCAGACATACCAGAGCCTGCTCATCCACCTCTGGGAGCAGGATCTGAGGTAGAGACAGGGATTTCGCAAAGCCCCTTGACATCTAGGCTTAGTTTGGACCTTGTCTCTCCTCTTACGTTCTGCTAGTTTGATGTGTTCAGTCCAGATTCCAGGAATGTGGCAATGGACTCCCTATTTTGAGAGAAGCTGCTGAAAGCCCCCGATCACCAGTCTATCACAAGTTGTAACTCCTATTTACTACCCACTTAGGTTCGTTATTTTTTTTTAATTGTGATTAAACCTAGTTCTTAACAGATGCTAGGTAAGCACTCTGCCACAAAGCTCATCCCGAGCCCTTAGTAAATTTCCTTTTAGGTAAAGCCCCACTAAGTGACTCAGGCTGGCTTGGAACTGTTGAGCTTCTTGCTTAATCCTCCTGAGTAGCTGGGATGACAGGCATGTACCACCATGTCTGACCTTTTCTTCATATTAAACATACAGGGACTATGGCTTCAAGGAGTTGAGTGTCCTTCCCAAGTTCACATTAACTGCCAAGGGGAGAGCCAGGATTCAGACTTGGCTTAGCAGATGGTAGGGGGCAATAATGATTTTGAGCAAGGGAGAGATGACATCAGCAGAAAAAAAGATCGGAAGGGAAGGGAAGTGCCACGGCTAAATTCCAGCACTATGGGAATGAAAACTCATGGTCTTTTGGATGTAAGCACTGCTCTGTTTTCTGTAAATGCACTAAAATCTCAGGGAGCGACACCCACTTTGCTCCACTTCATGGTTGGGATGAAAGGCACTCTCACTGGAGCTGCTTGGCTCTGGACCTTTATCCGTAGGTGCTTCTCTGCAGGCAAATTCCACTGGCTTGGAGCACCTGGTGACTTGTAAGCCCCTCCGAGTCAAAGGGCCACATCACTTCCAGGAGTCATGATGGTAGTCACCGAAACATCCTAAACATGGCAGTGACCATAGGCAGAGCACCCTAGAGACTCTTAATTCTAGGGTGGGCCGAGTCAAAGGGCCTCCTCACCTTACCTGCCACCAATATGAGGGCTGGGCATGAGAACATGGGACCCCTCTTGGAGATAGAGGCAAACCTGAGGTCCAGCCTGAGGACTAGAACTATCCATGGTGAAAAGGTGCAGAGTGGCAGGATTTCCCCCTCTGTTAAGGGGATAGGGGATTTGTAAGCCAAGGCACTCAGAACTGTAGTCAGAAGTTTTCTCTGGTCTTGCCCAGCCCTGTGATACCTCAGTCACTTATAAAATAATTACTCAGAGGCTTAATATTATTTACAAACTGTATGGTCTAAGGCAGGCCTCTTGCTATCTAGCTCTTATATCTTAAATTAACCCATTTCTATTAATCTATGTTTTGTCACATGACTGTGGCATTACTGGTTTGCTGGCATCTTGCTTCTCTTTGGTGGCGGCTGGCATCTCTTCTTCTCCCCTTTCTTCTCTGTGTATATCTGCTTGGATTTCCCACCTGCCTCTAAGCTGCCTTCAATGGGCCAATGCAGCTTTATTTGTCAACCAATCAGAGCAACAGATATTCACAGCACACAGAAAAACATCCCACAGCACAAAACTTACAAACTCAGAACCCAGTCTGTCATTTGGAGGAAATTATTAGAAGGTCAGAGACAAAATAAACCCAAAGCTGAGTTCTGTACCCACTTCCATTCTGTAAGAAGCATTAGACAAGAGACTTCATCTGTCAGGGCTACAATTCCCTCATCACAAGATGAAGAAGATCATAGTCTCCTCTCAGGATTATCAGTGGAAATTTTTTCTTTTTTTTAATAAATATTTTTATTTTATAATTAATTTAATTTTACATATCAGCCACGGATTCCCTTGTCCTCCCTCCTCCCACCCCCCCAGCCTTCCCCCCCAATCCACTCCCCATTTCCACCTCCTCCAAGGCAAGATCTCCCCTGGGGAGTCAGCCCAGCCTGTTAGATTCAGTCGAGACAGGTCCTGTCCCCTCCTCCCTGCACCAAGGCTGAGCAAAGTGTCTCAGCATAGGCCCTAGGTTCCAAACAGCCAGCTCATGCACCAAGGACAGGTCCCGATCCCACTACCTGGGGGCCTCCTAAACAGTTCAAGCTAATCAACTGTCTCAGTTACCCAGAGGGCCGGGTCCAGTTCCATGGAGGCTCTTCAGCTATTGGTTCACCATTCATGTGTTTCCGTTAGTTTGGCTATTTGTCCCTGTGCTTTTTCCAGTCATGGTCTCAATATCTCTTGCTCATAGAATCCTTCCTCTCTCTCACCGATTGGACTCCTGGAGCTCCACCTGGGGCCTGGCCATGGATCTCTGCATCTGCTTCCATCAGTCACTGGATGAGAGTTCTATCATGACAGGTAGGGTGTTTGGCCATCTGATCACCAGAGTAGGTCAGTTCAGGCACTCTCTCAGCCATTGCCAGTAGTCTATAGTGGAGGTATCTTTGTGGATTTCTGGGGACCTCTCTAGCACTCTGCTTCTTCCTAAACCCCTGGGGTCTTCACTTATCATGGTATCTCTTTCCTTGTTCTCCCACTCTGTTCCTGATCCAGCTGGGAACTCCCACTCCCCTAAGATCTCTTTCCCCCGACCCTTGCCCTCCATTACCCCTTTCGAGACAGGATTTCTCTGTGTTGTTTTGTTGCCTGTCCTGGATCTCGCTCTGTAGACCAGGCTGGCCTCAAACTCACAGAGATCCACCTGGCTCTGCCTCCCAAGTGCTGGGATTAAAGTCATGCACCACCACTGGCTGGCTATCAGTGGAAATTTTTAATGTGTGTGTGCACACATGCACATGTGTGGGGGTCTGAGGACAATTTTTGAGTCATTTCTCTCCTTATACCATATGGGTCCTGGGGACCAAACTCAGATCATCAAACTTGGCAGCAAGCCTCTGTACCTGCTAAGCTATCTCAGTGGCCCACCATGTGAAACTTTGAGCTATGTGGTGGAGGCTCCCTAGTAGCTGAATGGTCAAGAACAGGGATGGAGGGAAAGGACTTTCAAGTCTCACAAAGCTGCTCAAGACAGCATCTGTTCATGACAGGCCTGACCGTCAGCACTTCGACCGACCCTGCAGTCACAACCTCTCTGCCTGCTACTGCTCTGCCCCTTCCAGGAGGTCCACTGGAACTGTGGTTCTTCGAAATGGCTTTGCACTGAAATCGTGATGAGTGTCACACACATTGGCTCCCAGGTCCACCCTTAGGTGAATCAATTCAGAACATCTGGAGGTGTGGGCACAGACATCAGCATTTTTAAAAGCTCCTTAGCACAGTTGAGACTAGGGTTAGGTGAATGAGTTACCTTGGCTGCAAAAACCCAAGGACACACTCTGTCTGTGGTCAGCTTTGTTCCTCATTTGCCTGCAGTGAGCCTTTCTTTAAATGCCACACACGAGGAACTCCCTGGGTTTATCTGGTCATAGCCTGCTCCACAACAGAGTCCAGAGACAGTTTTAGGAATTGGGAAAAATATGAGTTTGCATCATGTATTTATGGCTACAAAAGTAGTGTGACCCCTACCTATCCTCCTGTTTGTCTTTCTTTACCCCTGAACCCCTGTTACTTCCCTGATGGGCAGAATGGACTGTTGAGCCACAGACTGTCAGATCATCACAGCGCTCACCAAATAATGAGTCCTGAGGGCCCGTGGGTTAAAAAGACTCACTTTCTTAAGTGAATAGATTAGAACACCTTTTCTTGACTTTTCTCTAGGACAGCCCTCTGTGTCTCTCAAAAACTTGCCAAGATTTTCCCCCCAATATCTCTGGCTATTTATTCCAGAAGGCAGGCCTCTGCCTTCATTAAAACAAAAGAAAAGCAACTCCCAAAACTCTGCTCTCTAATCTCTGATCATTTATGACAGGTCCCCACATAAACTGCTTTGGCTTAAAAAGTTTTGACACCTCACTAAGTCTGAGGTGGTATGATGGTTTAAACGAAAATACCCCCTATAGGCTCATAGGGAGTGGTACTGTTAGGAGGTGTGGCCTTGTTGGAGTAGGTGTGGCCTTGTTGGAGGAAATATATTACTGGGGGTGGGCTTTGAGGTTCAAGAAGGTCAAGCCAGGTCTAGTGGCCAGTTCTCTCTTCCCGCTGCCTGCCAATCCAGATGTAGAACTCTCAACTATCTCTCTAACATTATGTCTGCCTGCATGCCACCATGCTTCCCACCATGATGCTAATGGACTAAATCTCCGAATTGTAAGCCAGCCCCAATTAAATGTTTTCCTTTATAAGAGTTTCTGTGGTCATGTTGTCTCTTCTCAGCAAGAGAAACCCTAAGACAGGTGGCTAATTTTGGTCATCCACTTGACATACTTGGAAATTAGGAACCTCAGTGAGAAATTGCCTTCACCAAGTGGGCCTGTGGACACATCTGTTGGGCATTTTCCTGATTGCTAATTGATGTGGGAGAGCCCAGCCCACTATGGGGGGTGCCATTCCTGGGCAGATGGGCCTGAGCTATATAAGAAAGTTACCTGAATAAGCCAGGGAAAGAAAGCCAGTAACTGGCCACATTCCTCAGGGGTCTCTACTTCAGTTCCTGCCTTCAGGTTCCTGCCTTGAGCTCTTGCCCAGGCTTCCCTAAACCATAGACTGTAATTTATAAGATAGAATTGACCCTCTCCTTCCTCAAGTTGGTTTTGGTCAGTGTTTTATCTCAGTAACAGACACAAACTAGAACAGTGTCTACAAGAAGACTAACCAGCATGGAGACCCACAGTGCTTTTATCCTGTGCCTGTCTCCCTAACTCTCGGTCACCTGCTTAACTCTTCATCATGGCTTGTTGGTCACTCAAAAAGTACAAGTATGCTATAAAATGGTGCTACCTAACCTATCCAGTTCCCTTTTAGCACTACAGGTACAAACGTAAGAGTCGCTGGGCATTTACTGTGCACGTTTCATGGTGTTCTATTCCAAACTCTATGAACTAGCTGAAAGTCGCCAGTCAGTATTCTAAATCTGCAGTCACCTTGGATCCCAGGAGCAGCTAAGCCTTGTAGGACAGACCTCCCTGTTGTGGAATATCTGTACACTGTGTGAAGATGTGTCGCTGTGATTGGGGTAATAAAAAGCCGAATGGCCAATAGCTAGGCAAGAGCTATAGATGGGACTTCCAGGCACAGAGAGAGGAAGTAGGAGATAATCAAGGCTCAGGGAGATGCCAACAAGACATGGAGGGAGTCAGGCATACAGAATGAAAGAAAGGTAAAAAGCCATGAGGCAAAACGTAGATTATTGTAATGGGTTAATTTAAGTTATAAGAGCTAGTGGGACAAGCTTAAGCTAAGGCCAAGCTTTCATAATTAATAAGAAGTCTCCATGTTGTTATTTGGGGCTGGCAGGGGAAAAGGTAGTCAGTCCATCTACACCTCCCATCCCAGATGAAAGTCTATGACAGTGAGATCATAGCCTGGAGCAGGAGCCATCTCCTGAGAACTCACTGTCCCCTCAAGCAACAAGGACCTCTTCAGACCACATTACAGAGCCAGAACAGAGACCATAGTCAACCAGGTCACACCTTGCCGAGGCTGCTTGATTCTGCATACCTTTTGCCTGCCCCACTTCTAAATCTACTTAAACACAAAGTTCATGTCAGGATCCTGAAGATGAACATGGGGTCGGTCCCCAAGGCCCCTTTATCTGTTCTTCTTCCCAGAGTGCATTGGTTAAATTCCCATTCTCTGCTTTTCATCATTCACCTCTCTTCAATAGACATATTAGGATGGTGACCAAGTTAGTCCTTTGGGATGCCAGAGCCCTGGCTTTTGCCCTAAAACTCCAAGTATAGTTACATTTGTCATGTTGTATTGTAATGTAAGTGGCCTTTTTCTGATAAAGTGATAGCTTGTTCATGTTTATAGCATCCCTTGGGCACTTTCACCACGAAGACTCCATTAGATTGGCTCTATGGCCCTAGAGGTCCAGTTTCTCATTGTTCTTTTGGAGCTGCCTGATGACAGAGAACCTACTTTCAGAACTACACTTTGCGCATAGTAGGGACACAGACGACATTTCTTACAAGGAGGCAAAACCTCCAATGGTGTCTGGATCTCATGACTGCACTCTCAGCTAACATGGAATTCAGGAAGATGCTGATGACCACGGCATGGGGCAGGCTGCACGGAGCCTGGCTGAGTATGAAGGCTGGTTGAGGCTGTGGCCTGAGAGGGGTTCAGTCATATGGGAAAGGTCAGGGTCCCCTGCTCCGGCCATCATGGCTGGGAGGATAGGATCCAAGCAGCCCCTTCTTCCCACCCTAGTTGGTATTATAGGGACTGAGGAGGGTTTGGAACAGAGGAAACAGAAGCAGAAAGCCTGGGGTTCAGCTTGACATCAGATACGCTACTGGCTGCCTCTACCTATAAAGGAGGCCTGCGATTCATACCTGTATAGCAACCAAAATCTTCTTTTATTAAAATGCGCTGTGCTTCAGGATAAGGGGGAGTTAAGCTGATCTGTCTAGGAGAGGATGTTTGCCGAGAGCACACTATTAGATACTTTGTCTCCTTTAAAATAATACTAAGAGATGGGCTTTATTTCTCTCTGCTCTATATTGCAGCTTGAAACAGGCCAGGAGAAGAGATCATGAGTCTTTGATACATCAGGCACCCAGGACTGCCCCACCTCTACTATTTGCAAGCTGGAGCAAACAAACCAGATGTTACCGGTGAAGATACAGGTCTCCTTTCCAGGAGACAGGGCGGCTTCCACTCTCTAGCTGAGTTATATATGCTGGTTCTTCGCCATAAAAGATCTTATCAAGACCATATATTTATATACAAAATAGGGCCTCATTATGGTCCTCATTAATCAATGCTCTGTCTCTCACACTGGTGTTCAAGCCCCTTTAGCATTTGGGAGATAAAATACATATATTTGATTATTCCTTGGCACCTTGTGATTTAAAAAGGAAATAAGGGAATGGGGAGGGGACTGGGTGGCAAATCCTTTAAAGTGGTTGCTCCTTATGGGCTGCATGCAGTTTTGTGTTCTCGAAGCCTGTAAAGGTGTCTCATAACATGTTATGGTGGTCCCCTTGGCAGACTTCAATAATAAATAACCACCCTCTTAACTGGTGCAATATGTATTATTTTTCTCCTGTGGACTCGGGGCCTCACTCACACACATGATTCTCCAATTGCAAATAATAAGATGTGGGCAAGACTGGTATTCTAATTCAAGAATCAACTTGATGAAATGTCATGTTTAAATCTGCATGAAGGCTGAGACTTGGAGTGATACAACCGTGAGCAGCAAGTGACTTCCCTTATTCCCAAATTTGAAGGCTTGCAGGAGTCTGAACTTGGCCATTTAAATATCTCTTGCTAGGGCTGTCACAAGGATCCTCTGTGTTCTGTTCTGCAAAGCCTCAGGCATGGGAGGGTGTATTCTTACACATCTTATTCTAAGCAATAGTAGCAGAGTCTACCAAAGGCAAATTTATGTTTAGAGCTATCAATAAAACATAATGGAGAATCTGCTAAATTAGTAATCATGAAAACCTACCCAGTGCTCTCTCGCTTGCTCTTGCTTTTAATATTACAAAGCAACTTTTAAAGCATTTGCTTTTGGTGGAGGGTGGTCTCCTAAGACAACGTAGACTTAAGCATCTCAGAGGTACCCCAAGGCCTTCTTTTTGGATTGAGGTGTCAAGAGAGAACTAAACTAAAATCTAATAATGGTTTTGAGTTAAATGGCTTCAAGTACTGCCAAGGGCTTTATAACCCGGTGTCCATCAAGGAGAGGCAGCGCTTTATCGGCGAGATGGGAGAGAGCGTTTGTCAGTGGCTGTTATTAAGGCAAATGAATAGATAGTTTCACTGGGCCACTGGAAAACTGTGCATCCACAGACTGGCCTCACAGAAACTGCACGCATAAGCATTCAGTCAAGAAGGATGCTAGCTCTCAAGCTCACCAAAGCAAGTGGGATTCTTCTTATGGCCCGGGGAAGATGCCTGGCTAGGTGGTGGCAGTCTGTGAAGGTCTAGGATGAGGACAAAAAGGGGTCCACACATATAGCTAGAGAGATTGGAGCCCAGCCCTCCCTGGACCCCTGAAGGCCATCTGCAGACGGGAGCCTGGGCACGGTTTCTTTTTGGTGCCCCAATCATTTGTAAGAGCTCGGTGGGCTAGAAAGCTGATAATTATCTCTCTAGACTGCTAGAACATGAGAGCTGGAAGGTGCCCGAGATCAGCTGGCAGAGTGTTTTTCATTTGCTCTGTACCCTCAGAACTCTTTTCTTCCCGCAAAATATTATTCAGAAACCTGATTACAAAAAAAAAGATAAAAGAAGAAAGCTCTGGTTAAGGTGGGGTAGAGGGGCCTAGGATCCCACCTGAGACCCCAACCCCCCCTCCCATGGCTCCTACAGATGCTCAAGGGTTTGTTTAATGATGCAAAGATGTGTTGCATTCTTTTATGTTGCATTTGTTTAACTCTGTGAAGCTGTGTTACTTTGCCTGTCTAAAATACCTAATTGGTCTAATAAAGAGATGAATGGCCAATAGCTTGACAGAGAAAGGATAGGCAGGGCTGGTAGGCAGAGAGAATAAATAGGAGGAGAAAAAGCAAGATGTCAAGGAGCAAGAAGAGAATAAGGAGAGGAGGACACTAGGGGGCCAGCCACCCAGCCACCCAGCCACCCAGCCACCCAGCCACCCAGCCACCCAGCCACCCAGCCACACAGCCACCCAGCCACACAGCCACACAGCCACCCAGCCACCCAGCCACCCAGCCACCCAGCCACACAGCCACACAGCCACCCAGCCACCCAGCCACCCAGCCACACAGCCACCCAGCCACCCAGCCACCCAGCCACACAGCCACCCAGCCACCCAGCCACCCAGCCACACAGCCACCCAGCCACCCAGCCACCCAGCCACCCAGCCACACAGCCACCCAGCCACCCAGCCACCCAGCCACACAGCCACCCAGCCACCCAGCCACCCAGCCACACAGCCACCCAGCCACCCAGCCACCCAGCCACACAACCACACAGCCACACAGCCACCCAGCCACCCAGCCACACAGCCACCCAGTCACCCAGCCACCCAGCCACCCAGCCACCCAGCCACACAGTCACCCAGCCACCCAGCCACACAGCCACACAGCCACACAGCCACACAGCCACCCAGCCACCCAGCCACCCAGCCACACAGCCACCCAGCCACCCAGCCACCCAGCCACCCAGCCACACAGCCACACAGCCACACAGCCACACAGCCACACAGCCAGCCATGGAATAGGAGTGAAAGTAAGTTTATAGAAGTAAGAAAATGGAAAAGTCCAGAGGCAAAAGGTAGGTGGATAATTTAAGAAAAGCTGGCTAGGAATAAGCCAAGCTAAGGCCATTTATAAGAAAGAATAAGCCTCAGTGTGTGATTTATTTGGGATTTAGGTAGTGGGCCCCCAAAAAGAGAAAGAGTGAAAAAGCAACCAACTACATTTCTGTACCTTATACTGCTAGTTTAAGTTGGAGCTTCAGTCTTTGTCCACTGCGGCCCCGGCAGTCTAGAGGCATTTAGACGCTGATCCAGATCCCGAAGACCGCGTTCCCTGTGATGTGCCGTGTCCTCTGCTGGGCTGGTCCACGGCAGGATTTAATGCATCATTAAAAGCATTTTCAGACTGCCTCTGGGAACACAAGGGGACGTGGCAGTAGAGGTGACAATGGCTCCACAAGGCGGGAAAGGTATCAGGGAGGGACAAGGAAAAGGGGTGGTTGCTTCGGGTCCAGGGATGAGGAGAGGATCGGCAAAGACCGTGGCTTTGCCTTGCTTGGGAAGAGAAGAACTTTGTTGAGAGAAAGACTGAGTCCATCCAGGGAAAGGCATGTTTCCTTCCCTCAGAGGGAGGTTCACAGAGGAGAATACTGAAGTCAAAGGTGAGAGCAGGTCAGGGCTGTCTCTGAATGCTTCCCACTGCCACACGTCTCTCAAGAGCATCACAGGCTTGCCTTCCTTGAATGCTCACATGCTCCTTCGCTGGACCCTGAATTGTGCGGCTCTTATATTTCCCTGAGCAGTTGTGCAGTTCCATCTCTAGCACACATGTACCCACCAGCTCTCACTTTCCCAGTAGCCTTTGGTTTTTGTGATTCGGAGCAGGCTGCCAGCATCTATGGTTCAAGGTAGGTTATGAACAAAACCATGCTTCGCTCATCAGTGTACTTCATCCACTGGCCATGGTCATTGGTTCAGGAGTGGATGTGTGGCTTCAGCTGCCCCAGTTGGGTTTTTTTTTTTAATTCTTTGGGAACACAGAGACATCTATAACAAAGAAACAGGACGCTCTCTAGCTACTCCAATCTACATTGGGACTTAGGAAAAGTTCGCTAAAGTTGGGGGTCTCCGCCAAGCAAACAAAACAGAGAATTCAAGACTGAGAAGTTGGGTCCTGGTGTATCTTGCCTTTCCTGAAGCCTCCACAGATCCAATTACATATCTTATAGTAACACAAGATCATCAGAATCAGGAATTCATTGGCATCCAAAGCTTCGGCTTGGGAAGCTTGGTCACTATTGATACCCAGTGGGCTGACCAGACTTGTGTGACCTCAAAGCTACAGGTCTCGGTCACTTTATCTAGAGAATGAGAAGGGTAGATGGAGGAAACAGTCAGAATGGCGATGTTCACCACTGCTTGCCCTCTGGCTCAGCAGTGGTCTTGCAGATCCAGTAGCTCACTTTGTGGGTCCAACAGTTTCCTGAGTTAGTAGCAGGGAAGCAGACACCCAGAGAGACTGAACCATTAGCTGAAGGCCCCACAACACAATAAGAAAATGGAAGAGCTCTGATTAGAGGCACACAGTACGATGCACTATTTTTTGTTGTTTTGTTTCTTGGCTCAGTTTCTTAACTGACCATGTTTTCTTTCATCAACTGTAGTTTGTGGCAATGATCAGGCCCCTACTATGCACGCATTCATTGACTGATTGAATGAATGAATGGGTGGATGAATGAGTGACCAATGACCTCCAAAGGCCCATCCCTCCCCAGAGACCTCTGAAATCTGCCTTATGTTCTTGGCCTAATGAGGCTCCCAGCAGCACTTCTGGGGTGAAGGGCAAGTCTGTCTCTCCTCCTCTGAACTAAAGCTGTCTCCCCTGGCTGCCCCCCACTAATGAGGGGACACAGCCCAAGGGGACTACGTCTCCAGGCTAATTATTTTCAGGCTGTTCTGGCCACAGGATTCAAAATATGCAGGCTATTGTTGGTGTCTTACATCTTGCCACTGTTACCCTTGTCAACTTCCAAGGGCACAGAGCCCTGGCCCAATGGGCTCGCCCTTTCAAGGTCAGCCTGACAGCAAACACAAACTTAATTGAGCTGGAATAATATATTTTTTCCCTTGCTTGATGTGCAGGTGACAATACTTAGGATATCGACACGCCTTAATACTTTTAAATTCCGTTGTTTGCTGACCAGCGGCGGCAAACTTAAATTGACCAATCTATCCTGCCCAGCTGGAGATCAAGGGATCAGTGCTTAATTTCATTCCCTGAATAAAGAATTTTTTTATATCCACATGGAAATATCAGAACATGAAAGGTTAAATCAATATGGAGTTTTACATTGCTTAAAGGGCATTTGCATCAAAGCAGCCCCAAATGCAATTCACTTGTTTAATGAATTTTTTATGCTTATTTAATGAATTTCACAAAGGTTTGGTGTTTTTCATAAAATGGATAAGGACTTCCAGTTTTATGAAATAATAAAAATGGAACTGAAGTTATGAAATGAGCAATCTCATTAGTTAGGCATGATATATTCATATGAAAATGTACATGTCTCTGTATTATTGCCTGGCCACCATTATGCCAATAGTGGCTTGTTATAATAACATGGTAAATATTCCTCTAGTTAAGATATCAAGAAGTGACAGAAGGAAATTGCATTTTCTTCCCATTTCTAATAATGACATAATTAATGCTCATTTAAAATAATTACCTGGGCATTGTTTCCCAGGAGTGCTGGTGCGGCGCTCGCAAAAGCGTCCTAAGATCCTTGGCTCAGATGATGGTCTTGCTCTTTAATTACTTATTTGTTGAGGTACCGTGATCTGCAGAGTTCCAGTTTCAGTGTCTTGGTGCACAAACAGAAATATGCAAGACTAATTGTTCCAGATACAGAAGAAAATTCTTGTGCTTAAAAGGAGACAGGAGAGAGAGAGAGAGAGAGAGAGAGAGAGAGAGAGAGAGAGAGAGAGAGAGAGAGAGAGAGAGAGAGAGAGAGAGAGAGAGATTATGACATTAATTCTTCCTGCCTGGGCTTTGTTTTGAGGCTCGTTAGACAATTCTTTGGATTTGGGCACTTCTTGCAGAGTTTGATGAGCAGCTCTGAGACCTACCTGGGGATTCATCTTTGATGTTCAGAGGTCAAAAAGTATCCTCGTTAACCGCTCCAGCTTTCAAACACAGATCTATGCCTGTTGACTGTTTGACCACGGGCAAGTTACTTAACCTCTCTGAACTTCAGCAGTAAAATAAACATCATTCTTGGTAGCTCCGCTAAGAGAGGGTTGTGGGTGATGGGAACTAAGGCTATGCAGATAAAGCCTGGAGCACAGTGGCTGGCAGAAGCCGGTAGCCTGCCCTGTCAGCTGTCTGCATGGGCGGTGTGTGTGGAAAGTGCCTCAGAGGCTCGAAGAAGCAGCCAGCATCATTGCTGGGTCGGCCTCACTTGGGAGACTCAAGAGATATTTCATCTTCTTTCTTTTCTTCTTTCAGAAGGCAGACGGCTGCAATTTCTCTTGCATTTGACACAGATAACAGTCTCAGCAGTCATAGCCACACAACGCCACTGAGTTCATTCTGGCTGCTCCTGTGTCATCGACAGTCATGGGAACACTGAAGTGAGCATATTCAGCTGGCACCAGCTGAGGCACCCTAAGGAAAGGGGAAAGTGAGTGGGTGAGATAGCTTAGCTTGCTTACTCTGCAAGATCCAAGTTCGACCCCTAGAACCTGCATAAAGGCAGAAGGAGAAAACAGGCCCTGCTACACTATCCTCTAACCTCCGTGTGTGTGCTATGATTCGATGAATAAACAACTGAATAAATGTCATCCTCCCCAAGCTGGAGGGTTCGCGCGCTGGCAGGGCACCCTGAATCAGCCAGGATACAGCTTTATTACCACTAAGCCCCATCCACCTGTACGAATGCCAAGCTTTCCAGGACGGTGTAAGTGCTTGGAGTCTTCAGGACTCTTTTGATTGTAGATGCAGTAGCCGCCCTGGATACACCGGGGTACAGAGCATTTTCAAACTAGTTCCTGGAGCTCAGTATTATACAGTTCCACCTGTGTGCCCTCTGTCAGTTGCCTAACCTCCCAGAGAAACGTCTCCATCTTTCAAACAGATGATGGCCTATTCAGTTTGCTGGCACATGGGACATAGTTCTGCTTCTTTCTTCCAACACCCAAAATTAGCCTGAATAGTGTGCCCATATTCCAGGTGGAAACAAGAGTCAAGAGAGAAGAAATGGGAGATGCTACCCCCTCGTGGCAAATCTGGGTAATGCAAAATCTCAGATGAGGTCAGAGTGCTTCCACTGGTACACATTTATTTAATTTCTTTTCTTTTCAGTCCTGGATTTTGAGTCCCAGGACATGTTATGAGTGTTCACCACTGAGATATACCACCAGACCAATTTAAAAAGGTTTAAACCAAGACTTATTCAAATATAGGTTGATTTCCTACATTTTATATTTATACATGTATCAGATTATACATCCATGAGTTCGTGTATATGCAGCTGGGCCTCCCTATTTGGGGGATTTACTTCTTCATACTTAGTTAGCTAAGAGTTTAAAATATTTGAGCACAGCATTAGTTTTGAATATGTACAGGTTTCCACCCTGTCATTATTCCCTAAACAATTCAGTCTATTATTCATTTGCACAGAATTTCATTGTCTTGGGTATTAGAAACTGTCTATGGAGGATTGAAAATATACAGAGGATGTGTGTGGGTTCATTTAAATAGCAGACCATTTGTGGTGGCTAGTTTCATTGTCAGCCTGACACAATCTAAAACTGTCTGGGAAGGGAGTCTAAATGAGGGATCGTCTGGATTAGGTTAATCTGTGGGTAAGTCTGTGGGGTGATTGTCTTCACTGCGCTGACTGAAGTGAGAAGAACTGCCCACTGTGGGTGGCACCATACCCTAGGAAAGGGATCCAGGATTGTATAAGAGGAATGGGGCTGAGCACTAGTAAGCAAGCATGCGTTAATTCACAGCTCCTGACTGGGTATAGGTGACCTGTTGGTTCAGTTCCTGGTGCCTTGGCTTCCTCCTCAGTGATGGACTGTAACCTAGAATTGTGAAGCAAATAAATACTTTCTCCTCTAAGTCATTTTTTTTTGTTAAAGTATTTTATAATAACGTCCTAATTGGGTTTCCAGCGCTGTGACAACAATCATGGCCAAAAGAAACTTGAAAAGAAAAGGGTTGATTTCATCTTACACTTTCAAGTAAAAGACCATCACTGAGGGAAGTCGGGGCAGGAACTGAAATGGAAACATGGAGGAATGTTGCTTTCTGGTTTCCTCCTCATGGCTGGATCGTCCTGCTTTCTTCTACACTCCAGGACTATCTGCCTGGGGTAGCATCACCCATAATGTGCTGGGCCTTCCCACACTAAGAAATGCTCCTACAGTGTTGCCTACAGGCCAGTCTGATGGAAGCATTTTCTCAGTTGTGGTTCCTTCTTCTCAGATGACACTAGCTTTTATCAAGTGATTAAAAAAAAAAAAAAAACAGGATAATTGACCCCTTGCCAACTTGACACACAGACACATCACTCTTCAACTGTAACCTTTCCTTTCTTGTTCATCCCCAAGATCTCATAAAAATATCAGTCTCAATATAAAACACATTCCAAACTTTAAAAGTCCCCCAGTTTTTAAAAGATTCAAACATTTTAAAAGTTCAGTCTTTTTAAAGCTTCTCAAAAATCTCTTTCAAAGTTCAAAGTCTCTCTGAAATAGCCAAAGTCTCTATAAAATCACAAAAGTCTCTATAAAATTCCAATGTCTCTTAACTGTGGGCTCCTGTAAAATCAAAAATAAGTTAAATAATATCTTACTCCAAGAGAGAAAACCAGGGCACAGTTACAGTTTGATGAAACCCAAACCAAAACTCAACAGTGTAAAAAGCTCAATGCTTGATGTCTAAGACCAACTCATGATCCTCTGGGCCCCAAAGGACTTGTCCGATCCTGCCATCCACAGTGTTCACGGCCTCTCTGGTAGGCTCAGGCTACTCCACTCTATGGCTTCAGCTGCCCTTGGTGATGAGCCCATTTTGAACTGGCTTCTCCAATATGCTGAGGTCTCTACTGCATTGCAACTTCATCATTGGCTTCTTCTTCAGCTTTTTTTAGGGACGCAGACACAGCCACATAGTGCCAAAACTTTGGCTTCTTTCTCTCCATGAACCCTTCCATCCTGGATCTTCTACTGCAACTGAGGCTGCACCTTCACCAGTGGTACATCCTGGTCTCTCACTGTGCCATGCCTCAGCTGCTCTCCATGACCCCCTCATGCCTTCAAAACCAGTACCACCTGGGAGAACACATTACCAAGTTTTGACAGGAAACCCTTATCCATTACCAAATTTGGCTGTTGGCACAAGGTACAGCCTCAGCCTCCTCTGGACCATGGCATCCATATCTGACCCTGGGGAAACACTTCCAAGAAGATTTTGCATCCATGATAATGGTCTCTTCTTAATCACAGATGATTCTTCAGCCCCTACAGAACAAAACCAGATTCTCAATTCAAAACATCAAATAAGCAGTCCTTTAAGATGGAGTCTTTGAAGAACTCTCAAGCTTCCCTCTGAAACCTCACAAGCTAGGCCTCCATTGTCTGTAAGGCTCTCAACATCCTTATTTTTCCTAGCTCCTACAGAACAGCCCACTGAACTCTTTACATTAAATGGGGTTTCCACCCAAAGTTCAACTACTACTACAATCCTCCAAAGAACACACAGCCAGGTCTGTCACAGTGGTGCCCCACTCCTGGTACCAACTTCTGTCTTAGTTAGGGTTTCTATTGCTATAATAAAGATTATGACCATAAGTGACTTAGAAAGGAAACCTAAGAAAACACTTAGGAAACCATCCATCACTGAGGGAAGTCAGGGCAGGAACTGAAGCAGGGCAGGAACCTGGAGGCAGGAACTGACGCAGAAGCCAGGGAGGAGTGCTGCTTACTGGGTTTATCCCCATGTCTTACTCAGACTGTATATCCCAAGACCATCTGTCGAGAGATGGCACCACCCACAATGGGCTTGGCCCTCCCACATCAGTCACGAATGAAGACAATAGGGAGGAATGGGGGTGGGAGTAGGGGTGGTGGTGGCAGTGCACGCCTTTAATCCCAGCACTCAGGAGACGGAGGCAGGTGGATCTCTGAGTTCTAGACCAGCCTGGTCTACAGAGCGAGTTCCAGGCTAGGCTCCAAAAGCTACCCAGAGAAACCCTGTCTCCAAAACAACAACAAAAGGTGCCTCATGATTGTAACTCCAGTCCCAGAGTCTCTGATGCCCCCTTCTGGGCTCCACAGCACCAAGCATACAGGCAGGACACAGGCAAACACTCAATCAAACACTGAACACATTCAAAATGAAAAACAAAACAAAACAAAGGAGAAAGGCAATGCCCCCAAAGGCTGACCTACAGGCCAGTGTTAGAGAGGCCCTGCCTCCCTTGTGTTCCCTCTTGTCAGATAACTCCAGCTTGTGTCTCGTTAACAAAGATAAATAAATAAACCAATAAATCCAACCAGGACACACAGGGACAACATCCATGGGGAGTTCTGAAGCCAGCGCCCCTCAGATGCTAGGGAAGACGGTACATAGTGAGGATATATAATGAATTGCCACAAACTAAGGTTACTGATGCTGATACTTAGTAATTCTGTGCTCTCCTGTAGCAAATTAATATCACTTTTAGCACTTTCAGTGACAAGGAAAATTATTCAATGGCTTTCTCTTCCCTCATGTTTTCTTCTGGTCGGGTGAATCTTTAGACCTTGTGTGAACAGTAATGAACCAAACACCCTTTCTTCTCCCACATCCTTTGCATTTTGCTGCTCAGAGATCCTTCTGAGACAAGAAACCACCTCTTCAAAGTTGCTCGGACTTCCTCCTTCGGACACCCTTCCAGAGTCCCACTCTTGATCTGAGCACACAGCAGGCACCTCTGGGGAACTTGCGGCTTACAGGGGAAGGTGAGTCTAGGCCTTTGCGTGTGAAAATACCCCTTGTTTTTCTGATTTGTCCCCATGAGAGAAGGCTCTGCCCTACAGTGGCATGGAAGGAGCCCTGGAGGATGTAGCAAGGATTCACCACAGAAGAGTCAGGGGTAACTAATCCCTTCACGTTGTCACCAGGTTTAAGGGTGGCTTCCACTCACCGCAGGACACTGGTCTCTCAGCCTTCCTTTTATTCTTCAGGTGGAAAGATATTCCGGTACAAAGGTTAAGTCCTCTTGTTCAGGACAAGTCCCCCTGACTCGGGACAGACCCTGGAGACCTCTGACCTCTCTTCTTTCCCTCCTCTCTGTTCTCCCTCCCCCTTGGTCTGCTCGGCAGCAAATCCTCCAGGGCCTCTAGCATCAACATCTGTCTGGACACTGACTGCCTCCCACCAGACTCTGCGTTCCAGGCCACTGTCACAGTTCTCCGCCAAGCGTCCACTAGCTCCTTGTGCTCTCTTGGCTACTCGGTCTCCTGTCCTGGCAGAAACCAGAAAGAGGCTCCTAAGATGCAAATCAGGTCAAGCTCTGGCTGTGTTCCGATTCAGCTCCTTCAGAGTGAAATCCTGTGTCCTTACTGTAAGAGAGGGCCAGTCTGGCTTGTGCCTGCCTGGTCTCCCCAGGCCTCTGAGTCAGTCAGTCTGTCTGTCTGTCTCTGTCTCTGTCTCTCTCTGCAAGCTGGCTCATTTCCACTACTTGTCTGAGCTGCTCTAGTTTTCTTTTCCAGGTCAGGGTCATGGAACAGAGAGACACAACCCCTCTGCATGTTCCCTTGTTTCTGTCTGTCCTCCTTCCCTGAAGCTGTTTCTTGGGATCACAGCTCCACTGTCTAGAAGACTTTGGATGCTTGGAAGCTGAGGAGTGAACACTTGTAGAAGGACAGGACAAACCAATGAGTGAGGGAGTAACTGATGAGGCCCCGGATGACCTCCGTCCAATGTCTGAAGTATTTCTGTCTCCTCTTCCTGGTGCAGGGACGAAGTTCAGTCTGCCCAGAGAAAACATGGCATGGAGCGATGGCACTAAAAATTGGCAATGGCACAGCCCATGGCCTGGCTTGATGCCAATGACAATTCTGTGAACATAACCACGTGTTCAATCTCATTAGCTTTTTGAAATGTATACAGATCATTGTAAGTCAATTGGGCCTCAAAAAATTAAAACTAAGCCGGGTGTGGTGGCGCACACCTTTAATCCCAGCACTTGGGAGGCAGAGGCAGGCGGATCTCTGTGAGTTCAAGGCCAGCCTGGTCTACAGAGTGAGTTCCAGGACAGCCAGGGCTACACAGAGAAACCCTGTCTCCAAAAACAAACAAACAAACAAATAAAAATAAACACCATGCTTTAAAGACAGAAGCTGTGGAATGACCCAATTCAGAGCCTTCCCTCTCATCACCTCTACTCTCTGAGGGTGATCTCTGAAGTGTGGCTCAGGGACCTTCCGGCTAACTGAGGTTTGACTGAACACCCTGTGTGGTGTTGGAGGAACAGTCTCTGTGCTTGAGCTGGGCAGGGCTGGGAGGCACAGGGAACAAGAGGAAGCTTGTCCCCTCTAGGTGCTGACAAGCTCAGCGGGGAGGGATGGACACAGAATACTTCTAACCCAGGCCAGGGTGGAGGGCCAGTTAAGCAGAGCTGACAGCCGTGAATAGGGCCGGGAGCGTCCATTACATCAACTCTTGCCTGGTCCAATTTATCGCCACCGCTATTACTAATCTAATAATAATAATAATTCCTACTAGGCCGGACTTCTTTGGTATCAAAGGGTTATTTTTCTACTGCCAAAATTAATGATAGATGAAAACAACCCTTTGGAATTAAAAGCAGTTGTGCTTGCTGAAGTTTGAGAGGGGCAGGGTTTCCTGGGGAGGGGCACTTCTGAGTGCTCCTTTTGAGGACCCAGTCTCCCCAGGACCTCCTCCAGCCGAGCATCTCAGCGTATGCAAAAATCAAAGTCACATTGGGCCTGTCTCTATCAGCTTTGCTATTTAATGTTTAACATATGGGAGGGAAAATGTCCTGAAGCTTTTAGAAGTAAATGAAGACACGCATTCCAGGGTTGTGGTGGGAACTGAGACGGGCCTGGCACTCCCCACATTACACAAACTCTGCCAGCCCAGCGAAGGTGCCTCCTGCCACCCACAGAAGCCCTCAGCAGAGAGCACTGGGGGCTAGCTGGCTTCTCTTTCCGTAGTTCCTGGGTTTCAAAGGCTATTGGTAGGATGGCGGGAACTTCCGGCACTCTCCTGCCTCTCTTTATTGGGCTCTCTTAGCCCGGATCAGCATCATTATGTTTGTCAAGCTGATCTCAGGTTGTTGGGCAGAAGGCTGCTGCTAAGAGATTTAGGGAACTGGATAGGCTAGAAAGGTGGTGTTTGTCCTGCAGCAGGACTCCACAGTCACAGTGTGAGCAAAAGCAGTCCTGAGGGAGGAAGACCAGTCCCTTGGTCTCTGAGGAATCAGCCCACGGTTGTTTGGCTCTATCTGCTTGCATAGAACATCAAGGTGGCAGAAGCTTGTGGTGAAGGAGAGCTGCTCACTTCATGGCCAGCCAGGTAGCAGACAGTGAGACAGGAAGAGGACAAGGGTAATAAGACACCCCCAAAGATCCATTCCCCAGTGACCCACTTCCTCCAGCCAAGTCTCACCTCCCGGAATGGAGCTGAGGCAGGCAAGGTTAGGAAACACCTCAGGAACCTGGGACTCACTTGGCTTGAGCTGTGTACACACCTCTTCTAAGAACGGATTTGCTCCCCTGAGACCCTTACCTGCATGTCCTGTGCACTCACACTCCTCTCCGAATCATCCTAGCTAGTCACCTAGAACCCTCACCAGACAGGGCTACAAGTAAACCCCACCAAACAACGGAATGCATTTCCCCTCCCTTTGAAAACTGTCGAAAATGTCCCCTATCCCACGTAACACCTATTCAAACACATTCCAGATATAGTCAAGCACGGGACTGAGGAAGAAGGAATCCAGCCAAAACTAGTTTGGGGTACATGCACAATAAGGCAAGCTATGGACTGTTAGGGGAGGAACCTATACCTATTAGCTTATACCTATCCATAATTGAGCATGCATATGGTTAAAATCAGATGCATAATGAGACAGGACATGTGTGGTGAGTAAAGGCTCATATAATCCAAGCCTGTCAATCTAAACAGAGAACCACCTGTGCGATGCCCTTTAGCAACCAAACTCCCTCCTCTTGCCCCATTAAAGAAAGCCCCAAACAGTAACCAGGGCCTTGAGCACTCACACTCAGCTGTGTCTCCTGGCAGGGCATCTGATCTTACGATCGCTTTGTTTCTGAATAGTTTCCTGACAACTCTGCAATCTGCGAAAGCCTCTTTTTCAGTTCTTTAAGATGCCAAGAACCTGGAAATAGCTGGTCCAGACAACAACCACTGTCAACAGGACCATCAGCTGGGACCACATATCCAAACCGCAAGCCTGAGATTTCAGATTCAAATGGGAGGGCATTTCAGATTCAAACCATACAGTGCATTAGACTTCTGGTGCCACCAGAGAAAACACCCCAGCAGTCGGGGTTCTGAGAATGACTGCAACGGCCCCACTTTCAGCATCGTGGTAGCTTCCCCCCTTAGCTGCAATTTTACTTTCTCTAGGTTTCTGTTTCCGACAACCTAAAAATCTTGAGTGGAAAATTCCAGAAGTAAAGAACTTCTAAGTTCTAAGCTGGGTGCCATTCTTAGTAACATGATGAAATACTGCCCTGTAACAGAAATCATTCCTCTGCCTCAGGATCCACACTATCCATGCTACTCATCTGTTCATGAGTCTCTGTGTAGCTATGTAGTCATCAAGACACCCCCCCATAATGCTTGTAGAGGTTCAAGACATTCTGATTGTATCATAATGGTCTCAAATGGAAAATTAAAGAATGGCAAAGAGAAGCCGGAAGTGTTTAAATGAAAGTGCTGGCTACTTTGGAAAGGCCACACTCAGTTAACTCGTATTTTTTAGTATATCGTAATTGTTCTGTATTATTGCTACTGTTCATTTCTTCTCACTGTGCTTCATCTATGAATGGCATGTTTACAGGGAAAGCACCCACATATACAGGGGTTGATGCAATCCTCAGGTTCAGACAGCCACTGGGGATCCTGGTGTGTATCACACAGTGAGTCATGGGGACACTTTGTATAGACAAATTGAGTTAGTGCCAGGCTTCTGAAAACCAGGAAAAGCCTGTCTCATTGAACAGACACACTCCTCAGCTGCATCAGCTGCTAGGTGGCCTTGCCCTGGGCTCCCTCAAGGGTTTGAATTCTCATGCGTTGGCGCTACCCCTTGAACTGTATCTGAGGACTCTTTGAATACCTTTTGCAAACACTCTGCTCCAATCTGTACTAAACGCTTTGGGTCTGATGCTCATAGCACCAATATCTATGGGCATGCCCTTCTGTTAGATTAGACACCCGGCTTTGGCACACAGAGACTCCTTTGCAGTTGTGTGGCATTTGACAATGTCACAACTGTTACAGACCTGGAGGAGCTGGGCAGAGATCTTGGATCTGTTTTTACAAGGGAGAATTCTATGCGTATGCTTGCTCTTTTTTTCTTCTAGTAAAATGGGCTTTGGTCTTTCTCGGGGGCTTAAATATGCAATTATGATGCATTAAAAACAACTGCAAATGTGTGGCTGCCTCCTCCATCCCAGGTGCATCTGTTCCCATCTTGCTTCTGGACTGGACTGGAACTGCTCGGTCAGTGCAGCCCACGTGGAAGGACATCATACAGCTTCTGCCACTTCCTTCTCGGAGCCCTGAGCCTCCAGGTAAGGAGTGCATCTAGTTAGCTGAGCAGACCACATGGAGGTGTTCAAAGACCACAAGGAGTGGCGGGGGGGGGGACAGGACCCCAACCTTGGAACCACTCAAAGGCCAGAGACACAAGCCCACAATCTTTCTCCTACATACCTCCGGCTACCAGCTGGGCACCATCAGGGGTCCCCAGCAACAGCACAGGGGACAAAGGCACCTGTCCCTGAGCTCTGCTCCCAATTCCTGCCATGTGAAACCCCTATGTTAAACATGACTTGACTTTTGCCTTGAGCCACTAAAGTACGGTCAAGGAGGGACGGCGGACAATCCGGCAGATAACTGTGGTTTTTCTCTGAATAGCCCATCTCTGAATGAAGTTCTTTTACTTATTCCATTCTGATCTTCATAAGCATGCTAATACTGATACAGAAAATCTGTAGGATGCAGGAAACCGCACAAGAGAAATTACCTTCTACTGAAAGAGCATTACCAGTAACATTTATATTCATATCTTTTATTTTGCCTTTCTTTTCTTTTAGCAAAAATTGAAATCAGATGGGGTTCATTGCCATACAGTCTACTTTTATCATTGTGAATATTTCCCCATGTGCTGGAATAGTCCTCAATGTGATTTTCAGTGACTGCACAGAGAATATGTGCTCTGAATATACTATATTTATATAACCAATTTAATATTGTTCAAATATTCAGTTTATTTCTAAATTTTCCCCATTATACATATTGTTGCAATGAATATCCCAGTCTACTATCATTAGCTATTATCTCTGATCATTTTAAGATGTCTATTTTTCAATGGAAGTTTTAGTTGCAGGAAGGACCTAGTCAGTAAGGTGCCCGCTGCACAGCCTGATCCCCAATACCCATGTAGAAATAAGGGCACCCTAGTGGGTGCCCATGATCTCAGAGCTGGGGAGGGAGAGAAAAGAAAGGTGCCCAGGGGCTCACTGGCCAGTCAGTTCAGTAGAATTGGCAAGATCCAGCTTCATGAGAGACCTTGCCTCAAAAACAAGTCAGAGAGAATAGAAGACACCTGATGTTTACTGTGGTGTTCACATGAAGAAGCATTCTGGAGAATGAACACTTGCCCTATGAAGGAAGCAATTAGTTTTCAGAAAAAAAAATCCAGCATGTTATCTTATTGACCTATGTATATAGGCTGCTAGGAGCTAAGATGTACGTGTGTGTGTGTGTGTGCGTGTGTGCGTGCGTGCGTGCGTGCGTGCGTGTGTGTGTGTGTGTGTGTGTGTGTGTGTGTGTGTGTGTGTTGTTTGCCATGGGTACCTACATTAGGAGCATGGTTACCTGTGTGGTGGAATTGTCATGGGGAAACCTTTAAGACCTTAACAGGTGGGATCTAGTGAGAGGTCGATCCATTGGAAGGAATTATGAAATACCAATCCACCTGGGTCCGGTCTGGTGATGTGTCTTCTTTCTCACGGATATTTCCACCATGATAAGGTACAGCCAAAGAGGCTCTCACCAGAGGCTGCGTCTATGAGCCACCCAGTCTTAGACTTTCAGCCTCCAAATTTGGGAGCTAAGTAAACCATTCTTTCTAAAAGTAGCCCGCCTCAGGTATTTCAATACAGCATCAAAAACAGACACATAGATACTTATGCCTTTGAGTTGATATTTCCCTTTTCAAGGAACAGGTTTGGGTCATGCTTCAATTAGAACATCTCTTAGGACATCGAAGCCAGATGTTCACAATCATCTGGGTCCTCTTTAGAAATGGATCTCACAGGAAACATCATTTGGGTAGACTTTCACCTGGCTCATGTCAGGACCACTTTGGTTTGGGATGGGGCTTCGTCTTCTTGCCCCTGTGTCTCCAGAACACAAAAGTGTCAACCAAAGTGACTGTCTCCCTCTTGGTCTTAGAAGGAAGCATTTAGTATTTGTCACTAAGTATAATTTTAGTCATGGATTTTTTTATGGATATTCTTTAAAATTTTCCTTCTATTGACACTTTGCTGAAAATATTTAATATATATGACTGATGAGCCTTAACCGTTGCTTTCCATGAATCTATTAAAATGAAGATATAACTTTTTTCTTTATCCTGAATTATTGATTTTTTTAGGCATTAAGCTAACCTTGCATTCCAATGATAATCTCTACCTAATTCTATTTTTTCTTTAAATATGGCTGGATTCATATATTGAAATTTCATTAAGAATTTCTGTGTTCATATTCACTAGGTGCTTTGTTAAATTTTCTTCTTCTTTTTGACTGTCTGGCTCACGGATCACAGTAATACTTTATATATAAAGAGAGTTAGAAAATCCTCCTCTTGTCCCATTTTCTGAGTCTGTAAAATTGGTATTATTTTTTCTTTAGATATGTGGGGATAATTTATCAGTAAGGCTGTGTGGGTCCAGAGTTCTTCTGTGGGGGAGCTTTAAATTATAAAACTTAACATTTTTAATAGGCAGAGAGGCTTTTGAGTATTCTGTTTTATCATCTGTCAGTTTATTAGTAGCATTTTTAAAAGAAATTTTATTCATTTCATCTAAGTTACTAAGTCTTAGCATAAAACTGTTAAAATATTCCATTACTTTAAAAAGTATCTGTATGAGTCATAATGATACATTTTTTTTTCATTCCCAATACTAGTGATTTCTCTTATTTGTGTTTTACTCCTTTCTGTCTGTCCCTCAATCTTCCTCTTTTGGGATAGTCTCTTGAAACTTTATCACATTTATTGCTTATTTATTTATTTATTTATTTGTTTGTTTGTTTATTTATTTTTGTTTGTTTTTTTGGAGACAGGGTTTCTCTGTGTAGCTTTGCGCCTTTCCTGGATCTCGCTCTGTAGCCCAGGATGTCCTTGAACTCACAGAGATCCGCCTGCCTCTGCCTCCCGAGTGCTGGGATTAAAGGCATGCGCCACCACCGCCCGGCTGCATTGATTGATCTTTAGAAAGAAGTGTCTTCGCTGGTCTTAATTTTTGCTTGTATATTTTCTATTTCACTGTAGCCAGGCATTTTTATTTATTTATTCCTTCTATTCACATCAGGGTCAATGTCTTATTTACTCCTATAATCTTTTATTGGGTAATTTTAGACCTCCCTCCTTGTCTCATTAGAGCTCATCAAGTTGACGATTTATCTCTATACTCACCTTTACTTGTTGGCCACGTGTGTTTGTTTGTAAGGTCCCTCTTACAATTTAATTCAAACTAAGTTCAATTATTTCTTGAATACCTTTGCCAGTCTGTTGCTTATTTGCGAGGTATTGTTTGATTTCTGGCTATACTTTGTTCTCTTTCTTGATTGGTGGCCAGAAAGACCCACGCAGGTAGGAAACTGGGCTTGGCTCCTCCCTTTTATGCTTCTCTCCCAACAAGGAGAGTGTGAGAGGTGGAATAGCAGAATTATGGGCAAAGGAAAACTAAGTAAATATCTTGCAAATACTTCATGGGACCTGATCATGCTGAAGTTTGATTCATCGTTTTTCTACAATCTTTACCGAGCATTTTATTTGCCCGAGCAGGTGGTCCACAGCATCATTTGGTCCCCACCGGATATCCCGTTGGAACACATGAGATTCAAGTATTTATTTATTTTTTTCTTTCCATGTGTTTCGTTGACAGAAGAGAGAGCCACACCCGGTAACAGCTGGGGCCAGTTATTCCGTCCTGGTTTGAAGCCCTGTGCCTCCTTCCACGGCAGGTGTTACAGTTACTGCAGAAGGAGACCGCTGCTGCCCACACTGCTCGGGCTCCATTTCACCACAATCAGCAGCTCCACAGGACGCGCTGTGAGAGGAGCTTTCTTGGTCACATAAGCTTGCTCAGTGAGTGGCACGTTCTCCACCTGCCTCTTACAGACTCCCTGGCCAGTAAGATTTTGAGATGTTTCCCCCTAACATAATGATACCACTTGTGAAAATGTCTTCTATATCTTCTTCTAACTTGTGTCTTGATCCCACATCCATGGATGACATCAGACTTCACTTTCCCTAAAACATGTTTCTCCAGAGTCCCATTGCACAGACCAGCACCACACCCCACACCGACATATATAAGGGTGTCTTTTGCACAGCCAAACAAATGTGGATTTATTCTCTCATCCCTCCTCCCCTTCAAGGAAAGCAGCACCTTCATTTTGTTTTTCTATTTGAACTAGTTTTGGCAACCTTTCTGTAACAATGCATAGAGAACGAGTTTTTAGAATTTCGGTTACTGGGTCAAAGAGCAGCTTTGTTTGCAATTCTGAAAAATACTGCCAACTTCTTGAATCACTGTGCGCTCTTCTCTGCTGAAACGTGCCTATTACCCACTGTCCTTAGCAGCAGGGCGGATTTACACTGGGGTGTTCGCCAATCTGATAGGTGAGAAAGAGTAACCCTCACACTTGTAATAAAACCCGGCACTTCCCTTGTGCATTTGGGACTGGCGCTCTTTTTCTGTTCCTGGAGATAGTTTCTACTTCTGTTTTTATTTCCCTTTCTTTGGCGGCCTTGAAGAAATGGAGAAAATATTTCATCAAATGTATTAATCTTGATTTGTGTGCCGTACTTAAAAAGAGCTTTACCCTTCCAAGAAGAGAAAAATACTACCCAGCATTTCTTCCAGAACTCTTAAGTCTTAATGTTCATTCTCTCTCTCTCTCTTCCCTACCTCCAACTCTGTGGTGTGTGTGTGTGTGTGTGTGTGTGTGTGTGTGTGTGTGTGTGTGTGTGTGTTTAGGCCAACCTCAGGCATTATTTTTCAGAAACTGTCCACTTTAATTTTTGAGACAGTTTCTCTCACTAGGAAACCCCAGGGACCTGGCTGTCTCTGTCATCCAGATTATCCCATCGCTACGATTATAAGCATGAGCCACAAGGCCCAGCTTCTTACAGGGGTGATAGGGATCCAACTCAGATCCTCATGTTTATGTAGCAAGCACTTTATTCACTAAACCATCTCCTCATCTCCTTACTTAATTTTTAAAATTTACATATTTGTTCAACTTTTAATTTTAGGTGTGGTAGGGGTTTTCTGTTTTCATTACTTCTTAAAAGTTTATTATTGTTTTTCTTCCAAATGAGTGCACGGTTGCTGATTCGGGTTCTCATACTGTGAAGATCATTAAAACAAGATTTCTAAGATTGGCTTACAGGGTGTTGTCTGGGCAGTCCAACAATGGCCGCCTCGCACTGGAGGGGCAGGGAATCCAGTAGCTGTTCAGTCCACAGGCTCCCAGCAGTCCCAGTCCGGCACGAAAGACCTGAGGATTCCTGGAGAGCTGTTGGTCTTTGGTGTACATTAGCAGCCTGGAGGAGCTGGTTCTAACACCAGAGAAGGGATGTCAGCCACAGGATAGATGGATGAACTAGTCAGAGACAGTGAGGGCAAACAGGCAAATAGCCATTTCAATGAATATGGTCAAGAGAATCCCACACAGGCACGCCCAACAGCTTTGTTTTAGTTGATTCCAGATGCAAGCAGGGTGACAAAAGATTAGCAATCACACTCAAGGTCTTATAATTTTTAATTCTAAAACTGCTATCATGAGCCAGAAAGATACAGCAATATAAATTCACCATCTCATAAAAAGAACACGTGAGTCCAGATTATACTGCTGGCTAACTGGGTGAGACGAATGTGGTGGTTCAAATGAGGACGGCCCTCATAGGTCTGCTGCCATCCTGACTGTGTTTCTTCCCCTGGGCTGCTCACAGCTTTCCATTGTCTTCCTTGGTCTGCACCTTTACTGCCATCTCTAATGACTTCTTGTGGTGGTTTGAATGAGAGTGGTCCCAATAGCCTCGTATGTTTGAATGCATGGTTCCCAGTTGGTGGAACTGTTTGGGAAGGATTACAAGGTGTGGCCTTGTTAGAGGAGGTGTATCTTTAAGGGCCAACTTTGAGGTTTCAAAAGCCCATGCCATCCCAGGTTCTCTCTCTCTCTCTCTCTCTCTCTCTCTCTCTCTCTCTCTCTCTCTCTCTCCTGGTGGTTGCTGTTTCAGGATATAAGCACTCAGGTTCTGCTCCAGCACCATGCCTACCACCTGCCATGGTGGTCTTGGCCCCACCCTCTGAAATTGTAAGCAAGCCTGCAATAAAGTCTTTCTTCTCTAAGTTGCTTTAGTGGCGGTGTTTTGTCACAACAGTGGAAAGGTGACTAAGACAGCAAGTTAAAGTCAAGGTAACCTGCTCAGGGGCTAAACATTAAGATTTTTCACTTATCCTCATAGGTAGTTTTCTCAGAATCTGTTTTTAATTTTATTGTTATTCACCCATTCATTCATATATTTATTTTTAATTAAATCTTCTCTTTGTAGCCCAGGCTGGTGTGGGCACCCTATCTTCAGCCTTCTGAGAGCTGGGGTTACAAGCCTCTGTCACCCCCAAGCTAGTGTTTCCAGGGTGTTGAGTGGCATGGGGCCAAGGGAAGGTGGGGTTGGTCTTCATTTTTCAGTGTCTCATTCTTGCAATTCAGAGATGTGAGTTTTGGTATTCTGTCCCCAACTTTAGGCCTAGGAACTGTTTCTTTCAAAGTTTTACCTTGTCTTGGGTTTCCAGCATCAGTTTTGAGACCTGAAAGTTGAGAACACTCTCTTTTCCTTTTGAGCCCTCTTGAGTCACCCAGCAAACAGATCACTGCTGTCAGAGTGTGGAGAGGGCAGACTCTGCCCAACAGGCCAGGCCTGGGCACTCTAACATCTGGCCCTATCATGTGACCATGAATGTGCTACCGGGGAAGCACTGGGTCTTTCCATTGGCTGAAGTTCGTCTTAAGTGCCGAGACTGCTTGGTGATTGCCTGCGAGGCCTGCTCTGGCCAGGCCGCTTTGGGGAGACCACCCCCAACACATACCCCATGGAGCCCCAGTTTCCTCAACCATGCTGCTTTTCTCCCAGCTTCCTGGGAGAATCCCAATGCATCCCAGAGGAAAAGGGTTTTGTGTACCCAAAGCCCTACACACATGTAAGGCATTACAATTATCTTTGTTATCATCAAAAACATTTATTGAGGGCCCCCAGTGTCCCAAACACCCTTCCAAGGCATCTGCTATACCACATAACAAATAGCTCTTTGAGATGGTTTTAATTGCCCGTTAGCTTCCTTTCAGACCCCATTCATTTCTGAATCCGAACAGCAACAAAGGGAGCTTTTATTGCTGGGCTTCATTTCTGGAAATTAAATTTCCATTTTCAACACTAATGCTACTGTAATTCGTGGCGGTTTCTGTCTCTTTTTATTGTGTGTGACAGCGACCAGCCTCGCAGCCTAAGTGGCTGAATATGCGATGGAAATGCACAACATGAGAAGACATTTTTGAAAAGCGGAGGGAAAGAAAAACATTTAAAATAGGAAATTAGAGCAGTTATTGGACCCACACCGTGGTTAATGAGTGGGCGGAAAGCAAACAGTTGCTGGCTGGCTTCTCAGCATTACAGCCCTGCGACACTTCTCTTGTTTAGGGAAGGAAATCAGTAATAGTCTCCATACATGGGAAGCCTTCAGTTTGCAGTTTTTCAATGCCCCCAGGGAGGACAGGGTTTCTGGTTTCAAATCTGTTAAATTTTTCTTTAAAAGACCCGTTTTGTTCAGAAACCCAAACAAAAATTAGCATATTAAGAAGATATGCAGGTCACGCGTTGGGCCCTGTGCTCAGCGACTTCATCCAGCCTACTTGCAAAACATCATCGGTTCCAGAGAAGCCAGGGTGGGACCTGGGTTCTTTGGCTTAATTATGTAAAACTCTCTTCAAAAGCTCCATACCCTGCCTTCCTTCAGGACTCTGTGTAAGATCCAGCAGAAGCCCATCCTTCCTCTTGGGTAGTGAGTTGCAGGACAGATCTGTTTGCTCTTTGTCTGTTTTTTGAATTTACTAAAACAGAAGAACACGGCTTGAGAGGTCCCAGCCTGATGGAGCAAGCCTGTGATTTCTGCTTTGGAGAGACAAGTTCAAGGCCTGCCTGAGCAACGTAGGAAGACCCAGTTAAAACAAACAAACAAAATCCCCAAACAACAGCAACAACCAGAAGCAAAAAGAAATGAGCAGTTCTGAGGCCAGCCTGGGCTATCAAGTGAGTTCCAGGAAAGGCACAAAGCTACACAGAGAAACTCTGTCTTGAAAAAACAAAAACAAAAACAAAAAAAAAAAAAAAGAAAGAAAGAAAGAAATGAGCAGGTGATATAGCTCAGCTGTAGAGCTCTTGCTAGCTTGTGAGGGCTGGGGTTTGATCCCCAGTGCAACCCTCCACCCCACCCCACCCCCCCACACACAGAGGCACTTGAGACCAAAGGGAATGGTTTTGCTTTTCTACTGCTGCAGGGCCCCAGGCCTTGGAGAAATCAGCCCTGGCTCAGCTCCAAAGAGCAGGGCCACTTTACAGAGGATTTACGTGGCCCTTCCCTTCTGCCCCAGTGTGTCTTATTTACCTTTGACAAATGAATCTTCTCATGCCTTCGAAAGACACGGTGGCTGTGGAAAATAGATTTAAAGGTAGCATTAAAAAATTCAAGGAAAACGGGATCTAGGGAATTGATTCAGGGGTTAAGACCACTTACTGCTCTTGCAGAGGACCTGGATTCAGATTCCAGCACTGACATGGGGGACGGGGGTTCATAACTACCTGTAACTCCAATGCCCTCTGGTCTCTGCTGTCACCTGCACTCATATGCTGCACATAAACTCACACACACACACACACACATACACATAAGTAAAAATAATTAGTGAATCTTTGACAAAACACTATAGAACAGCTGTCTTCATTTAAAGAGACTTGGTGGCTTATGCATGCAATACTTGGCACACTGAAGACATTACTCCTGTTTATGTATTACAAACTGGAGCAGATCAGTCTCAGAGTGACACTTTCATACTGTCCTGCCTGGAAATCAAGTTCACAAGCTGCTTGTCAGACCAACCTTGGCCTAGTACAGAAGACAAGGCTTGGGGATTAGAACCAGGAGTTGGATGGACAGGTCTGACTCACGGGGGATTGATAAGACCCTGTAGTGGGGTCTGCTTGATATTCACACCCAGTCCACTTTTCTTCCCCCTCCTCTCTTACTTCCTCCCTTCATTCTCCTTCTTGGTCACAGAACTTCACCCTATTCCTCAGGCCCCTCACCCCCAAAGGTCTGGCCATCTGACTGCATCTCTTTGCCAATGAATCAAGACAATCCCCCACAGACATACCAATGGCTCAACCTGATCTACCCAATTCCTCATTTAGACTGCCCGGATGACTGCAGGTTGTATCAAGCTGACAGTCAAAGCCAACCTGTGCAGTGACCTAGGAGCTTCTACCAACTGTAGCTATGAATGTCCTGTAAATCATGCTAATATCAGAGGGAGTGAGCCGACTGCAGCCTGGTCCTGAGTGGGTGTGCTATTGTGGAGTATCCTGCTGGGTCATAGCTCCCTGTAAAGCTGAGGTCATTTGTGAGATCCTGGGCACTTTGTGGCTCTCCTAATGAGATAAAGGCTGAGCTGGAACAAGCCATGGCTAAGTCAGAGGCTTAGTGCGGGCCAAGAGGAGAGAGTGCCATGCAGGGTCCTCGGAGACTTGGCCTTTTGTTCTGTTCAGGCCTGTAACTGATTGGATGGGACTGACCCACATTAGGGAGGGCAGTCGGCCTCCCTATCCCTGCAGATTCCTCTTTCTCTCACACAAAATAATCCAAATCCAGATTAGTTTAACCAATTGTCAGGGCATCAGTGGAATTGCACACAAAATTAACATCACAGCAGGGAACACAAGTTGCCTGTGTTGGGATTTGCTGAGAGCAGGGTGAGAGAGGCTTTGGGCGATGTGCTGTGGAAATGACCAGGCTAGTGGGCAGAACCTGCACAGACTGGTGGAGACAGTCGGGCTGCACAACACTGACCTCTGGCAGGAGCTGGTCGGCCAGGAAGCTCAGGGGCCATTAGCAGAATTGATTTTGGTTCCATGCCCCTCCCAGAGAACTGGCTTCACAGTTTCTTGGGGCAGTCCTCGGATGTGCGTTGCCCTTCTGTTATCCCACTTCCTTTGGCCTTTATCTCCAACAAAAATGTCCTAATTTAGATGATAAATGGTACTGTCATCTCCAATTTTGGGCAGGATGCTTTTGTCCTACAACATAACCCTCAGTGTTAGGAAAGATTGCCCATGGTCTAACTTGTATCTTGCCAGCTGCAATTAGAGTCTGCTCTCACAGTCCACACATCAGTCACATCATCTACTACAGAGCAAACCAGTGCCTGGGAGGTTTGTGTGCACAATTCCAGGCCCAGGTTGAGAACAGAACCTTGGTGATGAGCTGACCTGGGTGTAGCATCCTGGAGTGTTTGATATCCAGGGGGTCAGATAACCAGGCCCACCATCATTCCACAGCTGTGGAAGACCTCAGGGGGAAGTGACCCGGGACCACAGCCACTAAGACCTGCCTTTCCATCTCTTGTCATCGCTGTTGGTAGGGCTTTCCAAGGTGGTCGGTCAGCCATCAGACGTGTGGCTCTTGCTCCTATCTCACCACACTCTGTCCTCCACATGGCCTGCAGAAGATGCCCAGCTAACCTGGGATGTCTCGCTTTTCTAGAGCATGTTTAGGCTCCAACAGAGGTGAGAGGAAGGCAGAGTCCCTGTGCTCCTCACACCCATGGGCCTCCTCACAGTCACTCTTTCTCCCAAAGGGCCATTTATTACAGTGATGGCCTTGCAGTGATACATTGTGAGTAGACCATGTTCAGAGCATCATAAAGATGGCCTGCTGGGACTAGAGGGATGGTTCAAAGGTTAAGAGCACTGGCTGTTCTTGCAGAGGACCGAGGTCAATTCTAAGTACCCACATGGTGGCTCACAACTGTCTGTAACTCCTATTCATGGGGATCCAAAGCCTCCTTCTGACCTCCATGTGAGTACCAGACATGCACATGGTATATAGATATACACACAGGTAAAATACTCATATCCATAAAATAGTAAAATATACCTTAAGAAAATAAGAGAAAGAGAGAGAGATGACCCCCTGCCTCCAAAGCCTGTATTTTTTCCATCTGTGCCCTCTCACCCCAGGCTGGGAAATCCCTGAGCCTTTTCCTGAACTGATAGTTTTGTCTTTTCTAGAATGTTTTAGATCTGGATCACACTGCTCCTGATCTTTTCTGATTGCCTTGTGTCTCTCAGCAGCACACACTCTGCTTCCTCTGCTGTCTTCTTGTGACCTGCTGGCTCATGTCTTCTTAGTGCTAATACTGTCTCCTGTCACGTTGAACCAGGGTACACTGATCCATACTCCTGTGGAGGAACATCCCAACTATTTCCAGAGATGGCTTTTAAAACACAACTCGGAGAAGTCACGGTTTCTGTCAACACACTCATGCTCTCCTCTTCCTACCCGAGGACAGTGCTGGGCCCTCATCAAGGCAGATCCCTCTGCCCCTGAGCTGCCCTTCCCCCTTGCTGGTGGAAACACGTTTCACCTGAGGGTACTGGGAGTGAAGTTGAACCCAATGTCCTGAAACCAACTTGGGTGGAGACTGGGCCAACACAGCGTAATGAATTTCCTGTTGCTGAGTGTGCATGACCAAAACATGACAAAGATTTTCAGAAAGAAAGTTCCCCTAACTCAGGTTCAAGATCCGTCATATTTCTTACCATGAAGGAGTTTGTTTGAATAATTCTTTTGTCCTCCCGCCTCTCTGATTCTTCCCAAGAGAAGGGAATGCTAATTTAAATGGAGCCAATTTGGGCCTTGTGGGCTTTGGAATGAAGGATGCCCATGCTGGCCAGGCTCACTTCCTGGTGCATTGTACCCACCAGGCTAGAGAAGGGGCCATGGGCACCCAGGGCTGGCCTCAGATCATGCTAGAAAAGCTGTAGATGTCCTCATCTTTCAGGTGAGGGAACAGAAGAGAGGGAGGTTTAGGAGCTGGTCCACGGCTGCACAGCTGGGCAAGGATGGCTGAGGATTCGAAGCCAGGCAAAGTGTTTAGAGTCGCAACCTCATGGTGCTTTTTGACTTTCAGCTTTTAAACACATTTCTGATGATTTTATTGACCTCACTGAGCTCCAGCCTCCATGCACTCATGGCCTCATTTTGTCAACTTTGGGTCCAGGACTTCAGGGCTCATCTTTCTGGATGATACCTCCGCGTCTGGCATTGACCAGTGTGGAAACTCAAGCTCTGCTCTGAGTTTCCAGAGGCTGGGGAAGAAGAGGAGGTGCTGGCCATTTGACAGGCCTGTCTTCCTCTGGAGAGTCAGTACCTACTTATCCTGAAGAATTTGACTCAGTTTCCATGTCTCTGGGAACTCCACCTCCTCTCTCTGCCCTGCCCTGCAGCTGTTAGTCTGGCTGGGTGAAGTCATGCTGCAGTGACAGCCTCAGGACCTCAGTGGTTCAATACAGCAGAAGCTTGTCTTCCACTTATGCTAAGAACCCTGTAGGTCCAGGCAAGCTCCAGGGCTTGTTCCTCCACCACGTGCGAAGAAAGTGCTTTCTGTCTTGTGCCTCTGACTTCTTAGCCTAGGCTCCTCAAAGTGAAAGTAGAGGCTAGGGAGTGGGTCAGTGAGATAAAAGTACTGGTCATGCAGGCCTGACCTAGTTTCTATCCCTGGAACCCCAAAAAAGCTAGATACAGTGGCCCAGATACATAATCCCAGCACTCCCATGGTGAAATGGGAGGCAGAGACAGGAGAATCAGACAGAAGCCCAAGGGCCAGTAGCCTGGAGTGTGTAGCAGCGAGCAATAGGAGATTTTACCTCAACAAGGTGGAAGGAAAAAACTAATGCCCACAATCTGTCTTCTGCCCTCCATATATGTGTGGTAGCAGATATATGATAGATACATTAATGATAGATAATAATAATGATAGATAATAATAATGATAGATAAAATTAAATAAAAAAAGAAAACCAGGGAAAGAGATGCTTTAATGGGTGTGTACAATCACCTTTTGTTGGTCAAAAACCAATCTTTGGGATCAAAAACTGACCCCAAAGAGCTGAGATGCTTGTCTTTTGAAGATTCAGCTGAAGAGGAGAATTGTAGATGAAGAACAGACAATACTATTTCTCACACGGGGTCAGGCCTCCTTTTCAGTGTCCTTATAGCAGTACACTCTTCTTTATGTAAGTCTAGGCTTTAAATTTGAGTCATTGTATGATGGATGCCTGTTTTTCTCGCATTAGAATGTGAGGCAGGAACCATGTCCACATTTGCTTGGTGTTGAAGGAAAAGGTGAAGGGTTGTATGCACAAATGGATGGTTGGGTGAGTCGAGAGATGGGGAGACTGATGGATGGAATGATGGGTAAATGGATGCATGGATGGATGGATGGATGGATGGATGGATGGATGGATGGATGGGTGGATGGATACATGGATGGATGGATGGATGGATGGATGTGTGGATGGATATATGTGTGGATGGATAGATAGGTGGATGGATGGGTAAATGGTCAGATGGATTGGTGGGTGGGTGGATGGGTGGATGGATGGGTAGATAGATAAGTAGATGGATGGATGAATGTATATATAGATATATGTATGTATGTATGTGTAGATGGATGGATGGGTGGATGGGATGGGTGGATGGATGAGTGGATAGATGGCTAGATGGAGGGATGGATGGATGGGTGGATGGATAGATGGGTGAATGGATGGATGGGTGGATTGATGAATTGGTAGATGGATGGATAGGTGGATGGATGGATGGATGGATAGATAGATAAGCAGATGGATGGATGAATGTATATATAGATACATATATATGCATATGCATGTATGTACGAGTAGATGGATGGATGGGTAAATAGATGAATGGGTGGATGGATAGATTAGTAGGTGGATGAAGGCACTAAAGGGTAAAAAGCTCTTTGTAGGAAAGATGACTCATTCACAGTTCAATACTATTTGGGTGTTTCTTTTGTGCCTTCTTTTTTAAAACTGGTGTAATATAATAAGGGTTAATTACCATTTCCCCTGAGGACCTCAAAGACTCTTCAGTAATCACTAGAACTTCATAAATAGTCTACCTACCCCTGTAGCTCTCACACACGATGAGTGCTCACCACAGAGATGGGTTCACTGTTAGTTAGAAATCCTAGCAGTGGCCAGAGGATTGGTTGAACTCTTGCATAGCTGACTGTCTTCAGAGACCACTTAGGCCTCTCTTTTCTTCATTGCTTATTGTAAACTTAGGACAAATGGAGCGGTAACAAGTGTGTCCATCAGCAATGTCAACACTATATTCAAGTTCCCTGTCATCCAGGCACATCTAGGGCAAAAATACCTAAGATCAGATAGGTAGCTATTGTGGAAAAGAATATTTGTTTAACTAAGTAAAGATGTGTTACGTTTGTTTGTGTTGCAGAATAATTGTTTAGTTATGTAAAGATGTGTTGCATTTGTTTATGCTGCATTTGTTTAGCTATGTAAAGTTATGTTGCTATTTTACTTTGCCTGCGTAAGGCACCTGGTTGGTCCTAATAAAATGCTGAATGGCCAATAGTTAGGCAGAGGAGGGCTAGGCAGGGCTGGAGTGCAGAGAGAAAAGGGGAGCCAGCCAGCCCACCTGTCCACCAGCCCCTGCCCACCAGACACGGAAGAAGCAGGAAGGCAGGATGGACAGTATGTAGATGAGGTAAATGAGCCTCAGGGCAGCATATAGATGAATAGAAATGGGTTAATTTAAGTTAAAAAAAAAAGCTAGTTAGAAACAAACCTAAGTTAAGGCCCAGCATTCATAATTAATAATAAGTCTCTATGTCATGATTTGGGGGCTGGTGGTCCAAAAAAGCCTGCTACAGGTAGCCTTTGACTTGCTCTGGCTAATGGGCTATGAGCAGAAACAGCACATTGCTTCTGGAAGAAATTTTGAATGTCGATGTGCAGGTGGCCCTCAGCTTCCTTCCCCTGGCACACAGCTGCCCACAGTCCAGAGAAACCAGTGCAGTGGCCATTCCCAAGTGAGGAACCTTCAGTTTGGGACATAGCTTGAGGGAATGCTGCCTTTCTGGAACCATGTGATGATGTTCCAAATCCCTGGGTCTCCCCTGCCATGGACCATGATTCTAGAACTCGGGATTCCAGACTGACTTGGGGATTCCGGTGGAAGCCAGCCCCAGAGTGGGTGACAGGTGCTTTGGGGAGCACAGACCTAGCACACATTCATTCTCTGCAGTCAGCCAGCCATGGCTTGCCATCCCTGCCAGGTCACTCAGAGTGTCAGGGGATGAATGAAGGAGAATTTCTGGGCCTTGTTTTCCATTTCTGCAAGAAGAGCTGGGGCCCACTTCACAGACAGTGGTGAGTGGGATGTGTGTAAAAACACAGAGAGCTTGCTGAACGAGGTGCCAGCCATTCCTGAACCTCCTTGACATGGGTACAGACAGGTGATGGGGGCTCGGCCACAGCCACCAGTGCAGTGGCTTCCAGTGTCTAGTCCAAGCATCATTACCACGCCTCTTTGATCTAGAAGTATGTGTGTTTCAGCAGGGGACCAGGGGGACGGGGGTGGGGTGGGAACCAGAGGTACGAGAGGGTCTGAGGGGATCAAGGGGGCTGGGGGGACTGGGAGAACCGGGGGACGGGGGGACCTGGGGGATGGGGGGAACCTGGGGACTGCTTTCAGTCAGCTGCATCTACTGTGCCATTCTCACGCCCACCTGGCCTTCGCTGTCTGCCTCCCTGGCCACTGCTGTTTCTGTCCATCATCTCTGAGGGCCGCAGCTGGGCAACTCAGAAGATGAGCATCCTGTCTCATGGCTGTAGGAGGCCAGGAAGGTCATGTGCTCCCTCTAGCTGAGGTCTTGCTCCTGTGGGAGTGGGGACAGGGCCGTCTTCAGCGATGAAATTCTGTCTTGGTTGTGGTGGGGCAGCCATGTTCAGGTCCTTCACCCATGCTCAGGGGACTCAAGCATTCCTTTTCATTCCTCAGACTCCATTCACCCCAGGAATAGTTCATCAGATCTCAGGAGACAGTAAATATGTTTCTGGCTTACCACATCCTTTTTAAGCATTTTGGGGACCCCAGTCCCTGACTAGAGAATTTGCTTTAGTCTTCACATCTTTCTCCTGACATGGCAGATACCATATGGTGGGTCCTCCTGAGAAAGAATCAGGTCCCAGGGGTTAACAGGTCCACCACCCAGTCAGTGACTCTAGCTGGGATTGTTGCTGCATTTGCTGAGAACTAGAGAGTTATGGGTTCTTATGTTAAGTGAATCCCTATACCCTGGGTTCCCCCTTCTAATCTTCTGCTAACAAGCCAAAGCTTCACTTAGTATGTTGCCTGAAATCATCTTTCTTGATCTGAGCCAGCACACATCCTGACTCCTTTCAGTTCCTGATTGATTATGGTCTTTGATGCATGTCAATATGTATTATTGCTATCATTATTATTATTATTATTATTATTATTATTATTGGGGGTGTTTGAGACGGGGTTTCTCTGTGTAACAGCCCTGGCTCTCCTGGAATTCACTTTGTAGACCAGGCTGGCCTTGAACTCACAGAGATCCACCTGCCTCTGCCTCCCAAGTGCTGGGATTAAAGGCATGTGCCACCACCATCTGGCACCAACATGTATTTTTAATTGACTCTGAATGCATGTAGACTTTATTTTTCTTTCTTGTTCCAGTTATCTGGCATGGGCACAAATTATTACCCAAATCAGCACTCAAAGCTACCACTGCTTTGTGTCTATGGGATTTGTGGGTCAGGAACTGGTAATGCCTGGGGCTAAGATGATTACTAGCCTGCACTGGGGTGCCTGGTGTCTCCTCTCTGGAGACCTCAGGGGTAGGGATGACTTGTAACTGGCAGAGGAGACATCGGGCATATCTGATGTCTGATGCTGAGTCCTGGAGGCAATATTCACCTGGGGCTTCATGTGAATGGACTTCCTCCAATCATGGTGGCCTTAGGTTTCTTATAGGGACTCCAGGGATCCAGGGCAATGTCCCCAGAGCACTGGTGAGGGGCTCTGTTGTCTACTATGAGAGAACTTGAAGGCCAAGTTTGCCCAGATCTAAGGGATGGAAAGGCAGGGAGGAGTATCAAAGACACACTGTATTTGTCCATTTTTGTGTCTATAACCAAATATCTCACACCAGAGGCTTCACGAAGACCAGAGGTTCACACTTCTGGAGACCGAGTCCACTGGCCTAACACAGCATCTGAAGAGGATATCGCTTGTGAGAGGGCAAGCTCAGCCTCTCTTCTTCTCTGCATCTTCTTTTGAGGCCACTCATACTATTCCCAGGGCCCCACCTTCAGGACCTCCTAAAGGCTCAGCCTCCCAAAACTATTAGCATTTGAATAATCCTCAGTGCAGAGCTGTTTACAGCCGCTGCTCTCTACCCTCTGAACCCAGGATCTGCTTTCCAGTCTAGACTTGCCCAGTGGAAACAAAGGTAGAACAAAACAGGCAGGAAAATTGGGCTCTCCAAACATTGGTCTTGTAGTTTTCCCCAGGGCCTGATCCGACATCTACAGAATCATTCTGCTTCCGGCAGGAAGAAACACGAGGCTCTCACTGTCCCAAGATGGCTGCCAATGGGTCTTTGAAGAAACTTGTGCCATGAAATGTTGGGTCGGTTTCACAAGTATATATATATATATATACATACATACATACATACATACATACATACATACATATATATATATATATATGTATGTATGTATGTATGTATAAACAAACCAGCGGAGTCAAAGACGCAAACACGAGTCAAGCCTGTAATCGTGCAAGTCCGAGTCCCAAGGGCGGCCTGCATGCCTCCGCCTTGCCGGTGTTCTTTGCGGGCGATTCCAGCACTCGCCTGGGCCATCGCCTTGCCTGTTTTCTTTGCGGGCGATTCCAGCGCTCGCCTGGGCCATCTGTTCCTTGTTGTGGGTGGTTTAAGTGAAATGGGCTGCCAATACAAATAGCCCACTTGAGGTTTGTTTGCATAAATTGTTTTGAAAGCTTCATGACGAATTTTCAGGATTACTTGCAGTGGTGGGGACCTTAGTGGAGGCGGAAATATAAATTTAGTGATGCCAGTTGGAATCTATTAATTTGCTCACAGCCCATCACCCTGGCTCCACTGCTTAGCCAACGGTGTGACCTCGGGCAGGTGAATTAACCTCTCTGGTCTCTAGTTTGTTCATCTGCTTACTAGGAGGTGGTAGCATAACACTTGCTTCATGGGATTATGAATCTGAAACAAAGTGATGCGTAAAAAGAGGCCCAGCAGAGAGATCAGGATGAGAGATGTGTGTAATGAATGTAAGAAATTGTTTTCTTCTGAAGCGAGAGGAGGAAAGGCACATTTGGTATGCAGAGTCCAATCCCAGGTTCCTTCCACACGAGTAACTTTTCATGTTGTTTCCCTAAGCCTTAGACTTTAAACTCAGAGAACCATGAAGACCCTGGAGCCCCAACCCCACAGCTGAGGTTAACATCTCACTTTGACCTCCATGGGAATCATCCCATAAACACCTCACCTGGGCTGTTAGGATTTCGAGCCTATCTCCTCAGATCCAGGACCATACTCTGTCCTTCCTTGAGGAGCAACCCAAGGCTCCAGGGGCCAGGTAGGGTGCTCTGTCCCCTGAGTAAGGAGGGGGTTAGGGGCTCCCAAGCAAAGGGATATTCAGCTCACAATGTCAGCAGGATGTTGTGCATAACATGTGAAATTGGGGTTTTATCCCCTGGTACTGATGGACTTTGGGGGACCCTTGGGACTTTTGAAGGACCTGGTCCATGTTAAGTTGGTGATCTTGGAGTGAGTGAGAGAGATACACAAAGACAGAAGGGGGAGGCACACAGGCACACACATTCACCAGTAACTAAACAGGAGGCTGAGATGAATGAATAAAAGAAGATAGGACAAAGAAAAAGGAGAAAGAAACACGAGAGAAGAGAGACAGAGAGATGTAGAAGAGACAGAGAGCTGGAGAGAGACCGCTGAAACTCAGGGAGAGAGACAGACAGACAGACGGAGCAGGTGACAGACAAGAGCAGAGACACCGGTGCAGGCCCACAGAGAGAGGGTCTGAGGCACATCTGCAGAGAGAGGAGGGAAAGACAACAGAGACTCAGGCTCAGTGGCTCCCCCAGTTCCAAAGCCCAGGACAACAGAGTGGCACTCACGTCACCCTGGGCTCTGTGTACCCAGAGACTGGCAGAAGTCACAGTGGCCCACGTTGCCCCTCCCCTGCCAGCTAGCTGTCAGCCCCCATCCCTGCCCACTGGTAGGATAATGTCTGCCTGCAGGGACCTGACCTGGTCCTTTCATCTTGCAGCGCAGGCTCGGGGCTGCCCAGATGGAGTGGAGGCCTGGGCCTGTGGCCATGCCAGTCAGAGCACTTGCAACGATGACAGTTAAATTGTTGGGGGCTCTGTTCTTCATTTACATCACAGACTCGAAGGTCCTCTGGACCTCCCCTAAATGGAAGCCAGCTGCCCCATCCATCCGCCGAGCTCTTGACTTACTTTAGAAGGCCTCTGACTTTCAACTTAAATGCACCCCCTGTTTTGACAAGCCAGAGCGCTTAACAATATTTTATTGCATGATTTCACCAAACTCTAGAACTTCTCTGCAAGCCTGGAATAATGGACTAAACCTGGACGGATTTGCTTCTCTGAGTGAGCATGGACACTGGGCTGGCTGCAGGTCTAGTACTAGGTCCCCAGGGGGTTGTCCCCTGAGGTGACAAGACCTCTGCTGTCACAAAGCACGGCTGGAATCTGCTTTTCTGCCATGAGTGTAAGGCCCCCAGCCACTAGCTGAGGCTTCTTGAGTTTCTGTTTTATGTTCATCCTTAGGAGACATGTAGTTACAAAGTACGACTTGAGGTGGTCACCATCTGTAAGGAGAGAGAATATATTTAAAGGAGAAGGCTCAGTATCTTGATGGAGGGCCAGTGGACATGGTCCAGGGTACTCGGCAAACAAGTCCATTCTCCGGCTTTGAAGGTGAGGCCTCGGATTAGTTCAGTGGTTCTCAATCAGAGGTGACAAGATCCCAGGGCCATCTTTGGTTGTTGTGACTGTGTGGAGGCAGTGTCCTAGGCATGGCTAAATATTCTGCAATGAGTAGGGCTGTTCCCCTACTACAAAGAGTTATTTGACTTAAAACAAAAAAGCCAATAAATAGTGTTGCTGTTGAAAAATCCTACTTCCAACTAGGGCAGACACAGCGGGATATGTGACCTGGCCGGCCAGGGCTAGTTGTGCAGATTTTGCCAGGGGCAGCTTCAGAGGGTGCTAGCCGAGTAGAACTGCGCAGGGGGACAGCCCTGTAGGTGAAAGGGGACACACAAGCAAATGTCACAGGCAGGCTGTCCTGGCTTTGGCTGGAGCATAAGCAGCTTGGAGGGCCCTTGAAAGGAACAAGGGAAAGCCAGAGACGCATCTAGGACCTACGCCTTGGTTTTGCAAATGTCGAGAGTGTTAGACACTGTGGAGCAGGAAATGAGATCTGACCTGTGCTCTGGGAAGACTGTGGCAATCTGCTATGTGAGTAAATGGCGATGTAGGTGGAGAGAGGCAAGGATGGTTTGAGAAGACCCTCGCAGGATGGTACTGTGTGGCACAGATGGACACGGGGCAAGCACCATGGACAGGTGTATTAGTCACTCTTCAGTCGCTGTGATGACACAGTGACATCATGTACAGGTGTATTAGTCACTCTTCAGTCGCTGTGATGACACAGTGTCCAAAGCAACTGAAGAAGAAGGAGATTATTTGGGGTTCATGGTGTCAGGGCTTGGGGTCCACGGAACTGAAGTAACTGACACCTGGTGGCTCGAACAGTCCCTGAGAACTCACATCTTGAACCACAAGCAGACAGCAGAGAGAGCCAACTGGGAATGACACATGGCTTTTGAAACATCAAGGCCTCAAGGTGACATGTTTCCTCCAGCAAGGCCGTACCTCCCAACTCTTCCCAAACAACCACCAGCTGGGGACTCCTGAGGGACATCGTCTCATTCAAACTGCCATAGTGGGCAGATAGTGGATGATAAGGCAGTTAGGCTGGTTCCATGGTCAAGGGTCACATTGCCATGTCACTCCTAAACTGACTCAAGAGCTGCATCCTCCATGAATTTAAGCATCTTTCACTTGCCCTTGGCCTGGTCGCCCTGAGTCCTGTGTAAGATATGTCACTGAATTGTTTCCCACAATATCCATGTCCTATGTACAATGATGATGAGACTCAGGAGGAGGGGACAGACCCCCTTGAGTGTCCAGGCTGATTCTGCAAGCTCAGGGAGCAGGGTCTGGGTATGTACTGTGGAAGGGAAGGTACCTGCCCATGAGTGCTGCTCTGGCCAGCACCCGGTGGCTGGCACACAGGGCAGGTACACTGCTTGATACAGGGCCTCTGCTGTCTGAGGGTGTCTGTGGCACTCAGCATCCACAGCTGGCTCCAGGCACTCCGCTGGAGAAAAGATCACTCTGTATCTTCTCATTTTTGTAGTGGGCTGAGCCTTTCTGAGCTAGTGTTCACTGAATCCGACCCACTGGAAACGGCCCACTCCCATCCTGCCCCTGGATTGGGTGCAGCCCTGGCCCCTATCAGCTCACTGTGAATACAGCCCACCATGAAGACTTCCACAGAGCCTTAGCTGGTCAGAAAGAAATGTCTTTTTGGTTAAATACAGTAAGGATGTTAAGCCTAAAGAAAGGAAAATTAATCTAGAAAACTGATGTGTGTGTGTGTGTGTGTGTGTGTGTGTGTGTGTGTGTGTGTGTGTGTGTGTGTGTGTGTGTTCAGATATAGGCATTCCAGAAGATGTGGGCTGAACCACCGCCACTGCCAAGCATTCACAGCGCCCCCTGTGGGAGAAAGTGTGCAGGATCCTGAAAGTGGTTGTGGGCTGACTGGTGGAGGAGCTGTAGGTTCAGCTCAATAAGGAGCAGCCAAACACAAACCAATGGGCAAAACCACCTTCCCCTCGAGGCGGAGCTAGCCCAATCCACTGGCCAGACGTGTGTGGAACCCTCTGGGTGACCTGTCGGACCTGTCTTGGCCTTGGAGAGAGCAGAGGCAAGCTCTGACGGGGGTCTCCACTAGGCCCATGGAGGCAAAGCCTCACCGCACACTTGGACCCATCTCATTGAAAAGAACTCAGGAAAGGCTGGCCTCAGACTAGCCCATTTTCATACAAGCACAGGGGCCCTGAGGACAAAAAAAAAATCGGGGACTCCACCTGCAAACTTGGGGGTGCAGGCCTTGTGGCCGTCAAGCCTGGGGTGGCCTCCCCCAGGGTGGGGTGAGGCATTTCTTAACACAGCCACTGGGTGTCGCTGTGCAACTGGGCTGAGCCTCTGCGAGCACTTATCTGGCTGTTAAAAAACCCTGCTCTTAAAGAAAACACTGGAACATGGTAGTTGGGCAACTTCCCTGACAGGGCCTTAGCTGCAGAGCAAATCTCACCGTAGGGATGGCGTTCACCTTAGGAAGCGTTTTACATGAGTAACTTTCACATGTTCGAGATGTTTGAGATCCAATTTCAAACCAAAGTTTTTTGAGGAGGGACAGGAGGAGGGAGGAGAGAGAGAGAGAGGTCAAAGGAACAACGTGCCTCTTACCCCCAAGCGCTACAGTTTGATGTAAAGGTGTTTTCCTTGTGAGCCGACGGATGCCAGAACGGATTTCTTTCTTTCTTTCATTTCTCTCTTTCTCTTTTCCTTTTTCTCCCCTCTATTTTTCTGACATCTTTTCCCGCCCCCCCCCCCACCCCGTCTTCTTCCAAGAGCCCTACACACAAAAAAAATGTTTCTCAAATGAACACAGGCAGGGATGTGTCATGGGTGATGGATGGCTCACTCCCACTCAGCTTTTGATAATTAAGTTCTACTCTTCACAGACGAAGGCTATACTGCCAAATCCAAAATACCCTGGAAAATGTAAAATTAGAACCTTATGAGAAAAAAAAAAAGGTTAAACGCGCTAAATAGATACGTGTATAGTTTGGCTGAAGAGTGACTGGGGTGGGGTAACTGCAGACCAAGCTGCCCAGGGACACCTGGGAAGGAAGCAGGGAGTGTATGCATACTGGAATAAAGTGGAATTATGAGTAAATACATGATCTAAATAAAAAAGGAGGCTTTGTGACCTTTATCCAACACCTCAGTTAAGACACAGGCCTGGGAATGAAGTTCCAGAAAAAGTGATAGCTAGGCTGACAGCAGATTAGGAAGTCCTGGTTGCAGAGAGTCGGAATGCTGCAAACCCAAAGCCAAATTACTCTGGGCTACCTTTAGTGCCGCCCCACCCCCCATAGCCCACCTCTGTGTCTGACCCAACATTCTTTCAGCTATCAGAGAGCTAGATCGCTGTCACCAAGCCCAAAGACTGCTATCAGACAGTGTCTGAAACCTATAGTGTAGATCCCCCCACTTCTCTGTACCCCGTCTACCTGCAGCCCTCACCAATGTGTGTGGGAAGACAGCATCTGAGACCTATAACAGAGACTCTCCACTTCTCTGTATCCCATCTACTTGCAGCCCTCACCAATGTGTGTGGTAAATGCCTTGACTTCTGGCTGTCTTTTATTCTGTGATTAGAACGTTTGTATCATTACTTCCACATTGGAACATGCCCTGTCCCTGTGCTGGGGTCACCCATATTTGGCTTAAAATATATATTCTCCTTTTCCATTGGAGGCAGAGTTGTGTTTTGTGGGCACCTTCTAAAGGGAAGTACAAGAGACTACACACCAAACATGGGACGTCTCATATCTTCCCTAAACCCCTAGAGATCAGAAGTGCTGCCCAATCATAGCTCTTATTCCCACAGTCTGCAGACTGGAAGGCTCAGCTGCTCAAGATGGGCTGGAGCCTCTATGGGGCTGCTGCAGAAGCCCTGGGCAAAGTAGAGGGGAGCCCGTGGCATTGCTGGGTAGCTGTGCTACAGTTTCTATACCACATGGGGGGGCACTCCATGGTGGAGACAGTGGCCCCCAAAGTGGTCTGCCCCTTCCCCAGGATCTATACCACCAGTCACAACAAGCTCTAGTAATTGCTGAGGGATTTATTTCAGGAGATTGAAAAAGATACTTTCAAAGTAAATTCCCTTAGCCTGGTGTCCTGCACCAAAATGGGAGGGAAGTCCCTCAGCCCACGCGGCAGGCACCTTGGCAGGAAACGCCTCTTACCTTGTTCTCTGAGAGGGCAGGAGCCGGGTTTCACAAGCCATTCCTATCTCAGTGTTCCCTCGGTGTTCCTCAGATCTCTCTGTAGTCTGGATCCCTCCCCATCCTGATAATTTCTCTCTTTTGGAGGATAAAGTGAAGACAAAGGCAGCCAATAAGGCTGCTCTCCTGCCTCGGTGAGCTGGCCAGATATAGCTAAGGTGGAGAGCAGTTAGCTGACCACACATAGCTGGGGGGTAGGTGGTAAGCTGACCACATAGAACTAGGGGATGTGGGGAGCTGACCACATAGAACTAGGGCATGTGGGGAGCTGACCACATAGAACTAGAGGGTGCAGTGACCTGCTACATATAGCTTGGGGGGGGCAGTGAGCTGGTCACATATAGCTGGGGGGGGGGTCAGTGAGAAGATTACACACAGCAGAGAGGTAGTGAGATGGACACATATATATGGAGGGCAGTGAGCTGGTTTCATATATTCAGTAAGCAGGGGTTGTGTGAGCTGGCCACATATATCTGGGGCTGAGACGGTGCCTAGCCAGAGAGACACTCAGGAGCCCACTGGGAAATTAATGTCTCATGTGTGGAGGATCAGTGGGGATGAGGGCAAGAAGGCAGGCCAGGCCAAGCCTGAGCTCTTTTCTCTTCTCCGAGAAGCCCATGGGTTTGGCTTTCCATCACTTTTCCCCATTGCAATTGCCTAGAGAGCAGCTGGGCCTGCCGCAGAGGGGCCCTGACCTTGAATCTGCTCTTCATCACTACCCCCTCAGCAAGGTGGCTTGGTGGGAACCTGGAGATAAAAAATGGGAATTGACTTCTCCAGGGCAGGAAAACAGAAGGCTTCCTTCCGCCAATGTGGATAAGCTCCATTACAAAGCCTTTAGCCTCCAGAGAAGCACCATTGATGGGTTCCCAAGGCACCCCCCCCTCCTTAATGTTATAAGTGTGGCCTCTAGAAGATCCTCACTTAGCATGGGCAGCTTCTGACCCTCCAGGATCCAGCACACCAAGAGATGCTTTGATTGGATTAGGAAAGAACTGAGTTCCCAATGCTATTTTGAGTGCCGTTTATGTTTTAATTAACCCTTAGCATAAACACAAGTGCCATTCAGGGATCCAAAGCCCACGTGGTCCTCATTCCCTCCCTGGTGAGAAGAAAAAACAGTACTTGCCCCCAAAAGGGATGTTGCAAGAAGGAAATGGATTGGTCCCCTTTCACAAAGTCGCAGAATGCACAGAAGAACCACGCTTGGTGCGGAGCGAGAGCTCGCACATCCTGGCCAAGGACAGGCTGCTCCCTCCTGAGTTCCCCCCATGGCCTCTCACATGGCCAGATTATATGTCAAGGTACCATGCACGGGGAATATGATGAGCTGGAGACTGTGTAGGTGAACGGCCTCCTGCCTGTGGTGATGCAATTGGCCAACCCAAGGTCCAGGTTGTCTGACTATGGGTACATGCCCCGAGGACATTCCCACAGGGGCCTGTCATGAAGGACTATCAAGAGGAAACTCATTGTGGTGTATTTCCTGGCCATGGAATTTAGAGATAAGTTGACGACCCATTCCTGGGAAAATTGAAAAGACCTCTCTCAGAAACGTGTGAAGGGGTGAGAAGAGACTGGTTGCCTGCACATAGGGGGAGGGCTGCAGTTTCAATTTGTGGTACTAATTTTAAAAAGTACGTCATAGCTGGGATGGCGGCTCACTTTAATCTCAGCGCTAAGGAGGCTGGAGCAGGAGGATTGCTGTGAGTTTGATGGGCTGCAGTGTGAGACCCTACATAGGGGAGCAAAAAAACAAAACAAGACAAGACAAAACGAAACAAATCAACACCCAGAGGCAGAGAAGAGGGCTCAATGTACAAGAATGCTTGCTCACTAAGCAGGAGGACCTACATTAAAATACCCGGCACCCTGCGGAAAGCCAGGCGTGACAGTGTGTCCATAACCCCAGCACTCTGAGGGGCAGAGACAAAAGGTTCATGGCAGCTCCCTGGCCGACAGCTTCGGTCCAGGTGCAATGAGAGGTCCCTGTCTCAAAGGAAGAAGGGCGAGCGCGGGAGAACAAGACACTGTATGTTCTTTTTTGGCCGCCTGCATTCTCGTGCCAACACACACGTGTGCACATACACCACATAAACTCACACACAGAGAACGGAAAACACGATGAGATAGACATTGTAATGCCTTCAGGTAAATTTTACAGGAGTATTTGTGTTTGCAGGGAAGGAGGGAATGGCAGTTAGGAGGGAAAATCCAGCAAGCAGGTAACCACTGTGAGGCTGGTCTGTCCAGATCAATGTTGGTGACGAATCATAAACTGAGGGAGAACTAAGTCCTGGCTCTAAACAGAGCCTGCTTACGCCCATGTGTCATTAACATGGAAAACGATTGTTTATTCACGTATTGTATATATGCACGTGCCACATACATTGTGTGCACAGTAAATAAGGACCTAAGTATAAATAAAGACTAAGTATAAATAAAGAAGTTTCATGAAGTTATTGCTTTCCCCTCACATAAAAATACTTCATTTTGGAGAAGTCTTCGGCTTATAGAAAAGTGGTCCAGACGGAGTGAGTTCCTATCTTTCACCCAGCGCCTGGAGCATCAGCAGCTTACAGAGCCACATGGCATCGTGGCCTCTGGGACAGTTAACTAACAGCCGGGTTGTCAGAAGAGCAGTGCTTCCCCACCGAGGTGGATGAGTACTATGGTCCTTACCTGTCTCTCCTCCTACATCTCTTGTGGTCTGTGACGGTTCCCTGGGTTTTTATTTTGCACATCTTGGACAATTTTGAGGCATTTTGTAGGATGTTCCTGACTTGGGGTTGGTCTGGTGTATCTAGACAGACATGGCTCAGGAGAGGACGTAGCAGAAGGCATGGTATCCTTCTCATATCGGGTATGAACATCAGCACAAAAAGCTCTATTGGCAATCTTGCCTCTTTACCAGCTGGTAAGAAGGCACTTGTTAGGCCTCCCATTGCCAAGGTGGTGTGGTTTTCCTTTTCAAGCTCTGTTGTTTGCAAGGGTCACTAAGGTTCTACATGTATTTCTCAAAGTATTTTTTTATTGTGTTAAAAAACAGAAGATTTACCATCTGACCAATTTTTAAAAGTACAGTTCTCTGAATGCATTAAGATAGCTTTGAGAGATGATTCACAGACCATAAATGCCCTCCTTTAAAGCTAAGGATCTCTGGTTTCAGTATACCCACAGGGCCACACAGCCATTACCATCAGGTGTAAGACATCTTCATTGCCCTAGAAAGGAAGCTCTTGTTCATCAAGTCACTCCTTGCTCGCCTCTCTCTCTCTGTGAACCACAGATCCACTCCAGTCTCTACAGATTTGTCTATTTTGAGCCCTCTGAACAGATGGATTCCACAATGTGTGGTCTCTTATCGACTCACCACTTAATACAACAATGTCAAAGTTCATCCCCACCGTGGTGAATGTTGCTACTCCCTGTTTTTTGTTTTTTTTTTTTCTGCTGAGGAATAATATTCTGCTGTGTGGACATTGCATGCTCTGTTCAGCCACTCCTTGAGGACAGGCCCTGTGCTCTCTCTGAGCAGCTCTGCTGTGAAGAATTCCAGTCTGATGTGTGGACATGTGGTTTCGTTTCTCCACAGTGTGTACCTATGAGGACGGCTGGGTCATATGATAACTCCATGCTGAACATTTGAAGAACTGCCAAGCTGGCTTTCAAAATGGTTTTAGCATTTTTCCATCCCAACTTGCAGGCTGTGGAGTTTCTGGTTTCTCCACACCCTTGTTATTCCCGGTCTCTCTCTGGTCCTAGCACTCCTGGTGGGACCGGGGCGTTTCTGTTTGCCTTCCCCGCATGGTTGAACACCTAAAGCAACTTTCAGCGTATTGCCATTTGCCTAGCTGCGTTGGGGACACGGCAACCCAAGCTCTGCCCATTGGACAGCCTCGGTTGTCTTTTAACCACCAAGTTGCAAGTGTCGGTCCTGTATTCTGCACGCCGCTCCTTCATCGGGTGGACAATGTGCATAGTATTTCCCACTTGCAGATTCTCTTCGTACTCCCTCAGTGAGATTATTTGGAATCCAAACTCTTTGAATCATGACGTGATCAACTCACCTGTTTTTGCTGTGGGTTTGCTTATGACTTGGAATCTCACCTAAGAAACGAACTGTCAACCAACTGCAGGCCATGGAGATTTAGCATTACCATTTCTACAGCATTCTTAGCACTTACTTTTCGTTTCATGGTTCAGGTGACCTAGGGTATTTTCCCTGTGGTACCAAGAAGGTGCATTAGTTAGCATTTTTGTGACCATGGGAACACCTGAAAAAACAGGAAAAGCTTGCTTTCTTCCTGGTTCTAGAGGGCTTGGCCAACTCTGGTGAATAGAGCATATCAGTGGAGAAGAAGCTGAGATGGGGGGCACTTGCTCTGTAGACCAGGCTGGCCTCCAACTCATGGAGATCTACCTGCTTCTGCCTCCCGAGTGCTGGGATTAAAGGCTTCCTTTCCCCTTTCTATTCAGTGTGTGTCTGAAGAGAAGCCTCACCTCAAAGCTCCTGGGCTCTCTGTAGGTCACTGGAGACAGACACATGGAATTCAGCTCAGCATTGACCCTCCAAGGCCTCGGGGACCCCAGTGTTTCCCCATCTAGAGGTGCTTGAAGGAATCCACACCACCTTTTCAAAAACTGTCACCTTATTATTTCTCACAAATGAACGTGTTCTTTTAACCTAACTGGAAAAGAGTACCTGATGTCACTGTCATGGTACGCTTGCTATCACAGGTGGATGAAATGATTATGAGTTTGTCCTTGGAGCCAGATCTCCTGGACTGGAGCCTTGATCCAGCTACCTACTAACTATGTGACTTGAACAACCTACTTGACCTCTCTGTGCTTATATTATTTATCCGTCAAATGAAACTAATAAGAGTGATTTCTTCTAAGAGCTGCTATGAGAATGAGTCAGTTTGCACAGGAGAAAAATGCCAGGTATCTAGCCAGCACAGGACAAACAGTAGCTGATACTCTAACACCAGTCACACCCCACCCCATTCTTAAACAGGAACAAACTAATAAAAACACTCGAGTATTGTGTGTGTGCTCTCCCTAAATTATCCCCTGAACCTCAGCAGATCACACATCTTGCACTTAGGGAAATGCTGTGGAAGAATCATGACCTTTCCAGAGAAAACATGCACGTGGACACACACTCCAGCACAGCGGCAGGAAATCCCAAGGAGGAGATTAGGGGCTGGTGAGGCTGTGGGAAGCCCATGTGAGGGCATCTGAGCCTGTTTGTTTCTGGATTACAGTGACAGGGCCAGAAGGAAAAGCAGACCCTGCTTTTCCTGTCTGATGCCACCTTCCAGAGGGACCAGCGCACACATCCGCTCCTGTCTGCTGTTTCATGGACTGCCTCCTCTGAGCTCTCCCCTGAGAGCTGCTGGTGGGGCAGGGCATGCTGAAACCCTAGGCCTGCACCAGGAAAGGATGTAGGCCAGGCCCTGGGATTCCATTCATGATCCCTCTCCTATCCCCGACACCTTCTTCTCAAGGCCCTGAGTGTTACTGTAATTAATGAGGCAATTCCACGTAATTTATCTGGTAATCAAGAGAGGTTTATTTCTGGGATAACTTACAGCCAATAGGGGTTGGTTACAGGATCCGGGAGAGATGAGGTACCATTCAGCGAACTCTGGTTTGCTGTCACATTCAGCTTCCACGACCACAGGGTATCCAGGAGGGCCAAACACGTACACACCTTGAGTATTAAGGGGCTCCCTCTCAGCCACGCCCCAGGGGCAGGTCATAGGCAGGTGTGGTAGTTACCTGCTGTCACTTTCAGGGCAGTGTTTCAAGGTCAAAGCTGGAACAGCTACCCACTACACCCAAGTCTTGCTCTGGGGAGACTCGCCCCACCTCATTTCTGCCCATATGTTTTGGCATCTCAGGGGAGGAACCTGTGATGGCGACAGGCTGTCCACTCTTTCTGTTCTTTCTATTTGTCATGTTTGGTTAAGGAATGAGGCTATCATACAAGTTAGACCAACCAGAGCCACGCTGATTGAACTCTAGAGCCTTTGTTTGAGTTGTCTGAGAAGGGACTTCTCACTCTGTGAGCTGAGGCTGGGGACACCAGAGGCTGAAACTGTCGTACGCCAACTCACGGAGTACAGAATCAAGAGCTGGCTCCTATTGAAGCTGATTGAGCCTGAATCATAATGTGCCTAAAGTCCACAATTCTCCCTGACTTGCCTTGTGTGAAAGTAACCAATATGTGTGTAACATATTATAAATGTAACAAATTGTAAATGTAATATGTAAGTATAATGTATTGGTTACTTTCACAGCACTGTGACCACAATACCTGGTAGAATGATTTTGGCGGGGGCGGGGGAGGGGGGGAGGTGTTCTCTTAGGTTCACCCTCTCAAAGGTGTTAGCCTATCATGGTCTGTCATGGTAAGGAAGGTGTGACGGAGAAGCACAATCATGACAGAATTTGGCTGTAGCCTGGTAGCTCTGGAAACAGAAAGAGTGGCTGGAAGCAGGGCCCAGGCTGTCCACTTTGGAGTCCCTGCATCTCTTGACATACTTCTAGCAGCCACGCCCTACCAGCTAAGGTTCCACAGCCCCTTAATAGCAGCACCAGTAGGGAAGGTGAACCTGTTTGGGATATCTCAGGCTCAAACATATCAGCAAGAGGGACATCTCTGATTCAACTACAATAACAAGGGGAACATCTTAGGCTCAAACTATAATAGGGGAAAATTAGCCACGCCATTGGATAGTGAGGGTGAAGAACTTTGGGGTGGAGGTCTGAGTCCATGGAGCTGGAGTTGGGGTGTGTGACTTTAAGTGGGTAAACCCACGGTGTAGTTTATGCCTCTGTTCTTTGGAAGTAATTGTAGTCTTTAGATATATGTATGACACCTCCACCCAGATGACCAGCCAATCAATACCTGTCGCCTCTTGAGAATGACAATGCCTTCCATTACCCTGGCATGCTCCGCAGGCAAGGTCCCATCACACACAGTATGGCTTGATGTTTCTTTAGCAAGCTAGGAGCAAATTGCAGCAGAAATTAGTGCACAGCTTGGTACCCTCCCAGGGGCTGTTGAATACCACAGGAGTCCCTACTATCAGAATTTCTCATCCCACAGATCTGAGTCAAGCCTGGCACTCCACTGCTGGCCAGGGGCCCTGAGAATCACTGCCGTATAGCTGCCAGGAGCACTCCATGTTAGACACCGGAGATTGTGTGAGAGGTCTGGGAGAACTGCCTTCCTGCAGGTTGAATTTCTAATGCTTAGATGCTATCGTGTTGCTCTTGGGTGGCCTTGGTAGGCGTGGAGGCACATAGAGGCAGATGCTCTGTGTCTGCCTCACCTCACTTACCCAACCATGGGCATCTGTGAATTCCATCATGGAAAGAGGGCCTTCCCAAACATGATCTAAGCTTCCTTACATGGGGACAGGGCTCTGGGCTTGTGAATATCTTCCTACCTACTCAGCACACACCGTCTTTGCCAGCCAAGTCCAAGGTTACCCCCTGGAAACGCATCTCTAGTTACTTAGATATTTTAGTGAAATCCAAATGATAACTAATGGTCACCAGGGTCCTGGGTGTGTCACACTTGTGCAGTAGTTTAACCAGCACCAGTCAAGTTTCCAATGGCCACATTTTTTATGGATACCATACCAAGGTTCAGGGTACCACTATCATACCTATTTTATGCATGAGGAAATGGAGGTTGAGGGCCTTATGTCATTTGCTAAAAGATATACAGGTGTCACAGGCTCGTTCACACCCGGGAGCTTAACCAGAGAGCCCACGGTCTTTGCTGGCACTCCCTCAGTTTGTTCCCAGGAACACTGACAGGAATGTTACCCTCTGTGTGAAAGCTGATCCATGTCTCTTCACCTACCTCACACTTGGTCTTCGTCCCTAGGACAGCCTGCTTTAGCTCCTCTGCACATTGAATGGCAGTGTATGAACAGGACCTGGCCTCCGGTCCTCTACAGGGTCAACGGGTCAATGCATGAGACATTAGCTACGATGCACAAGGTTCCAAGGATGTGTTAGATGTTTGTAATATGGCTTTTTAGATGCCACGGTTATAGATAGGATACTAGACTTCTAAATAAATGGAGCTCCAAGCAAGGAGCCCTAAGATTACATTTGAAGAGTGTAAATATTTGAAATAGTCTTGAGAGTAATAATAATAATTAACACTAATAACTAAAAAACGAGGAACGTGGGTGCCCCCAGGATGTCACATTCTGAGCAGGGCCATCTACACTGCACAGTGCTGGCTCTGTGGTACTCATTTTGGAGACAGAGAAATTGAAGTTTAGAAATAGAAGGTCACGGCGCCAGTGTTCCAGAATCAGGGCTGGAGCCCCACCTGGCTTTCCTTGTACCCAGCCCCAGTCTGCCTGAGTTCCTTCCTCCACTCCTTCCAGGACCTTCCACCGTTGTGGCCTGTGATCCTTGCTTCTTTGCTGAGGCTTCCCTCCTTCCAGGAGGTTCTGCTGCTGCCCATTAGCCCTCATTACTGCCTCGGCGATAACTTCTTCATAAATCCCTAACCACTTGGCACCTGGTTATAATGCAATAAAAGGATCATACTAGAAATTGATGTGTTACATTTATTGTTGTTTAAATGATGAGGGGGAAGAGAAAGTTCATAAAATACTGAAATGTTTCTTTTCTCTCAAGGGCTGTGGTTGGAAAGCTCTTCCTCCTTGCTCTCCCCACCCCACCCCCACCCCTTCCACCCCCACATCCCGCCCCAACGTTCTTTTCTCTTCCGTCAAGGCTTAACAGGCTGCTGAGGCACCAGGTACCAGCTCTTATTCTATCTGTTAATACAGCACCTTGTGAAATGTGATCTGATATTGATTGCCTGATGTATGGATTTAACCAAAACCAAATTAAAACAGTTAATATGAAGTCTGCGAAGGCATACCATGTGAGTCTATTTTTCATGGTTGTAACAGGATAACTGAAACCGGACAGCTTCATAAAGGATAGAGGTTTACTCTAGGCTTCTGCCAAGACCCACCTTACCTGTCACCACCCGCAGGTCCCTTCTGAGCCCAATCTAACCTCTCTGCCCTGCCATGTCTCCCACATCATTTTCCAGGGTCCACACCAGATGGTCTTTTATCCAAACTTTCTTCCCAACCAGTCAGAAATCATCCAGGGCTCTGGCCTAGTCTGGCCACCGCTGTCTATACCATATAGCCTGGGTCCCACATTCAGGGCCACCACTGTCTGTACCATAACTGATCTCTAGGCCTCTTCAGGGACCCTACCTACCTATCCCCCAACCCACAGGCCCTTCTCACGCCACATACAATCTTTCTTCCCAGACAGATTTACCTACACACCCCAGGCTTGGACCAGGAGGCATGTCCTGCAGACCAGCCCAGTCCTCTTTGTCCATCTGACTCCATTCCACTCAAGCCATTTCCAACTTCTAGACCCAACATGCCTGTACACTCTCTCTTCTGCCCCAGTCTCTGCCATTCCAGACTTAGAACTCACAAAAGAAGTCTGCATGCCCAGATCTCATGGCAGAAATACCAGCGATATGAAAGAGCCAATCAGCATCTTCTCTCCAAACTGGCCGGCACTGTAGACATGTTGGCCAATGGGAATTACCTAGATAAACCCCAGGACACAGAATTTTAAAGAGCAATCATAAACTTCAAAGCATCTAAAAGAGTTTAGAGAAGAAACAAAGAAACAATTCAGGGAAGCTTAAGGAGAATAGATATCGGAGCAATGTGCAAGAAAGCACAAAGGCGAGGCTGATGGAAATGACAAAGACCATCTAGAACTTGAGAATAGAATTCAACAAGGAGACAGAAACATTGAGGAGAGCTCAGGCTGAAATGAAGATGGAAAAACCCAAGAACTTAACTAGAAATCTCAAAGAAAAGCCCCACAAAGAGAATGCTTACAATAGAGGATAGAGGACAGATAAGCAAAGACTATGGAAAAAATCATAGAAAAGATACAGGAAATATGGGACACCATGAAAAAAAAAAAGGCAAAACAATTCTTCAGATTATAAGGCATAGATGACAGAGATGAATTCCAAGTCAATAGCAAAGGCCAGATCTTCACCAAGATCACAGAAGAAAATTTCCCTAAACTAAGAAAAGACACACCCAGACAGGTTCAAGAAACACACAGGGCACCAAGTAGACAGTATCAGGTGAGAAACTCCCCACAGCATACCATAGTTAAAGCTCTAAGCACACAGAACAAAGAAAGAGCATGGGAAACTGGAACAAAGCTGAAAGTTACATGCAAAGGGAAATCCATCAGAATAACAGCATATTTCTCAATGGGAGAGCCTGGAGCAGTGCATTCGTAGGCCTAAAAGACTGTGATGGCCAGCCTAGACTATTATCCTCAGCAAAACTATCTGCCATAATTGAAGGAGAAAGAAAGAAAATTCCATGATATAAACATCCTAAAAAAAATTATATTCAACAAGTCAAATCTAAAGAAAATATAGGAAGCAACATTCCAGGCTAAAGGGAGGAAGGAGCATGGCAGAAAAGCTGTGGGAAGAAACACAAATCCATAATTATCAAGACAGGGAGAACATCTGAGAACACAAATGACAGCATCAAAAATCAACAACATGGTAACTAAAATTAATACACGCATTTTAATAATAACTTTAAATATCAGTGACCTCAACTCTCCAGTCAAAAGACAGACTGACTGAATGGATCAAAAAACAAAACCCACTGATTTGCTGCCTAGGAGAGACACAGCTGAGCTTTAAAGGTAGACACCACCTTAGAGTAAGGGGATGGACAAAGGTATTCCAACTAAATGGGGCCAGAAAGCAAGCAGGTGTCAGTATCCTGATATCTGACAAAATAGACTTAAAATGAAATCTAATCAGAAGAGGTAAAGAGGGACACTCCATTCTTTTTTTTTTTTTTTTATTTTGCAATACAATTCAGTTCTACATATCAGCCACGGATTCCCTTGTTCTCCCCACTCCCGTCCCCCTCACCTTCCCCCCAACCCCCCCCCCCCCCCATTCCCATCTCCTCCAGGGCAAAGCCTTCCCCACAGACTGAGTTCAACCTGGTAGACTCAGTCCAGGTAAGTCCAGTCCCCTCCTCCCAGGCTGAGCCAAGCAATCCTGCATAGGCCCCAGGTTTCAAACAGCCAACTCATGCAATGAGCACAGGACCCGGTCCCACTGCCTGGATGCCTCCCAAACAGATCAAGCCAATCAACTGTCTCACCCATTCAGAGGGCCTGATCCAGTTGGTGACCCCTCAGCCATTGGTCCATAGTTCATGTGTTTCCATTCGTTTGGCTATTGGTCCCTGTGCTTTATCCAACCTTGGTCTCAACAATTCTCGCTCATATAAACCCTCCTCATTCTCGCTAATTGGACTCCCAGAGATCCACCCAGGGCCTAGTCATGGATCTCTGCATCCGGATCCCTCAGTAGTTGGATGATGTTTCTAGCACAACAATTTGGGTGTTTGGCCATCCCATCACCAGAGTAGGTCAGTTCGGGCTGTATCTCGACCATTGCCAGCAGTCTGTTGTGTGGGTATCTTTGTGGATTTCTGTGGGCCTCTCTAGCACTTTGCTTCTTCCTATTCTCATGTGGTCTTCATTTACCATGGTCTCCTATTCCTTGTTCTCCCTCTCTGTTGTTGTCAGTATCCTGATATCTGACAAAATAGACTTAAAATGAAATCTAATTAGAAGAGGTAAAGAGGGACACTTCATTTTAATCACAGGAACAGTTAACCAAGAAGACATCACTAGTCTACACAGATGTACCAACCTCTGGTGCATCCAATTTCATTTAAAAAAAAAGTACTAATGAATTTAAAGATGCAGATTAACATCAATCCATTATGAGTAGGTGATTTCAATACCCCACTTTCACCAATAAACAGCTCATCTGAACAAACATACAAAAATGGAGAAACATCAGAATTAGTTGGCATCATACATCAAATGAACTTAATAGATATCTGCAGAATATTCTAACCAAACAATAAAGAAAATACATTCTGCACATTTTCTAACACAAACCACATCCTGGGAGACACACACACACACACACACACACACACACACACACACATCTTTACAAATTAAAAAAAGATAGAAATAACTATTTGTAGTCTGACTATAATGCAATAAAACTTAAAATCGACAGCAAAAAATCTCTAGTAAATACACAAACTCAAGGAGATTAAATGACTCATTACTGAATGATGAATGGGTAAAAGAAGCAATCGAGAAATAAATAAAAATTTTCCTGTAACTAAATGAAAATGAACACACAACAGAGAAAAGGCTCCAGGACATACTGAAAGCAGTCCTCAGGGGGAAACTTACAGTTCTAAGAGCCTGCATTAAAAACAATCAGAAAGAATACAAACACATGACTAGATGATGTGACACAAGAATTTGGAAAAACAAGAACAAATCAAATCCATGCCCACTCCATGGCAGGAAATAATAAAATGCAGCAGAAATTAATGAAAAACAAAACAAAATAAAGAAAACGAACAGGACAATGAATTTAACAACTGGTTCTTTGAGATGATAAGCACGACTGACAGACACTTGGCCCAACTAACCAAAAGAAAGAGAGGACTCAGATTAACAGAATCAGAAATGACTGTGGAAATGTCGCAACAGACATCAAATAATTTTAGAATATTATTGAGGAGTTCTTTAAAAATCTGTGCTCCATGAAGCTGGGAAACCTAAATGAAATGGATAAATTTTCAGATTCAGCCAAATGACCAAAATTAAACCAAGAAGAAGTTAACAACCTAAATAGACCCATAGCAAATGAGGAGATTGAAATCACAATAAAGAGATCCTTCTAATAAAAAAAAGGCACCAGGGCCAGATAAATTCAGAGTAGAATTCTACCACATGTTCAAAGATCTTCAGCCAGTCCTTCTTAAACTATTCAAGAAAAGAAAAGAAAGAAAGAAGAGAAAAGAAAAGGAGTACTCCCAAACTCCTACACAGCCAGTACTGCTCCAATACCCAAACTAGGTAAAAATATAACAAAAAAGAAAACCACAGGTCAATATCTCTGATGAACACAGATTTAAAAATGCTCAAGAAAATATTTGCAAAGAGAATACAAACACACATCCAAACCATTATCCAACATGGACAAGTTGGCTTTGTCCTTGAAATGCAGGGGTAGTTCAACATACACAAATCAATCAATGTAATAAACCACACAAAGGGACTTAAAAATCACATGATCATCTCAATAGATGCAGAAAAGGCCTTTGACAAAATCCAACATGCCTTCATGATAAAAGTCCTGAAGAACGTAGGGCTAGAGGGAACATACCTCAACATAATAAAAGCTATGTATGAGAAACCCACAGCCAACATCATCCTGAATAGAGAAAAGCTTGAAGCAATCCTACTGAAGTCAGAAACAAGACAAGACTGTCCACTATCTATCCCTTTTCAATATTGTGCTCAAAGTACTGGCTGTAGCAATAAGGCAAATGAGAAAATTAAAGGGATGCAAATAGGAAAAGAAGTCAAACTATCTCTATTTGTAGATGACATAATACTACACATCCAAGACCCCAAAAATTCCACCAGAAAACTTCTATAAATTATCAACAAATTCAGAAATGTGGCAGGATACAGGATCGACTTGCACAAGTCAATAACTTTTCTATACACCAACAATAAACACACAGAGAAAGAAATCATGGGCCCATTCATATTCAAAAAGCCTCAAAGAAAAGAAAATATCTAGACATATACCTAACCAAGGAAGTGAAAGAACTCCACAATGAAAAATCTTAAACCCTGAAGGAAAAGATAGAGAATGACACTAGAAAGTGGGAGACATCCCATTCTCATAGATTGGTAGAAATACTATTGTGAAAATGACCATTTAACCAAAAGCTGCTTACAGATTCAATGCAATTACAATCAAAATTCCCATCTGATTCTTCACAGAAATAGAAAAACTATCCTAAAATTTATATGAAATTACAAAAGTCCCTGGATAGCCAAAATAATCCAAAATAAAATTAGCAATGCTGGATTATCATTCCAGATCTTAAGATGTATTACAGAGCCATAGGAATAACAAAAACACGGTACTGGCACAAAAATAGACATGTAGACCAATGGAACAAAATTGAAGACCCAAACATAAGCTCATGTAATCTCAGGCATTTACTGTTGGACAAACATGACAAAAACATAAGCTGGAGAAAAGAAATCATCTTCAACAAACGGTGCTGGGAAAACTAGATGTCAACATGTTGAAGAATGAAATTGGACCCGTATCTATCAGCCTGCACAAAAACTAATTCCAAACAGATCAAAGACTTGAACATGAACCTGAAACACTGAAACTGCTAGAAACAACAACAACATAGGTAGCATCCTACATGATATAGGTATTGGGAAGGATTTTCTGATCAGGATTCTATTTAACTAAGAATTAAGGCTGACAACTCACAAATGGAATGTCATAAAACTAAAAAGCTTCTGCACAGCTAAAGAGCCAATCAACTGGATGAAGAAAAAGTCTGTAGAATGGGAGAGAATCTTTACCAGCTATACACCTGACAGAAGATTAAGATCCATCCAGAATATATAAAGAACTAACAAAAAAAATGAAGAATCAAAATGACAAAGAACTCATCCAAAAAAGGGCTTGGATCCTGAACAGGGAGTTCTCAAAAGAAGAGAAAGTCATGGCTGAAAAATATCTCAAAGTGTTCATCATCCCTGGCAATTAGGGAAATGAAAATCAAAACAACTCTGAGATTTCTTCTTACCCCAGTCAGAATGACAATGATCAACAAGACAGCTAACAACAAATAGGGTATGAGGAAAGAAGAACCTCATTCACTGTTGTTGAAGCTGTAAACTGGTCCAGACACTCTGGAAACCAGTGTGGAGAATCCTCAAAAAGGTAAAAATAAACCTGTCATATGATCCAGCTATACCAGTCCTTGGCATTTGCCCAAAGGACTGGGCTCCCTACTCCACAGATACATGCTCAGCCATGTTCATTGAGGCTCTGTTCACAATGGCTAGGAAATGGATTCAACCTAAGTGTCCTTCAATTGGTGAATGGATAATAAAAATGTGATATATATATGTACATATATATATATATATATATATATATATACACTATGGAATACTACTCATTGTTAAAGAAAAATGAAATCATATAATTTGCAGGTAAATGGATGGAAATAGAAAAGGTCATATTGAGTGAAGTAACTCTAACCCAGAAAGACAAATACTGCATGTTCTCTCTCATCTTATCAGTGTCTCCTAGCTCCAGCCTTTCAGATGTCAGTACATATCCTGTAGTAACTTCAGAAACAAGGAAAATAAAGACACCATTGTCAAGGTTGGGGGAGGGGAGTGAGGAGCACCAGATAGAGCAGTAGCAGGATACAGGAGATTTGAATGTAAAAATTGGAAAAGGAGGCTTTAATGGGGGAGTGGTAAATACAGAAGGAGGAAGGAGGAAGATAAAGTAACAGTACAGTTGTCAGAAAAAGTACTAAGGAATCATACTCTTAACTAGTTATCTAAAAAAAAAAAAAAACAAAAAAAAAAAAACAAAACAAAAAAACCCTATAATACACATAAGTCTGTGTATAAATATACATATATAGTTTAAATGAATTTTTCTCATTTGGGCTTACAATGCTCCTTCAAGGAGCCAAAGACCACCTAACAGAAACCCTAACTCTAAACATGAGAAGCCACCTTTGGAGTTGTCGGCCAGGGTTGTCCCAGGGACTTTCAAGACACATAGGCTATTGCTATTGTGTTTGGCTGCCCTCCTACCCAGAGGCAGAAGTAAATACCTATTGTTAAAGACACAATGAACTTCAGACACAGGGCCCAGAGGCCACTCCGCTGGAGCTGACCCAAATGCCTCCTCCCTGAGGACTAGCTTTCATGGTACCAGACAGTATCATACAGCTTCTAAAGGAGAGAACCAACCAACAAGCCCACAACAAGGACCAGAATGTCATGAAACCCTAAGGGTACAGCAGTGGCATGCATATCTCTGCGGTAACCAATGGCTCTCTGCTTAAGAGCCACTTAACAAGAGGGAAATCACGCCTGGTACTGGAAACCTAGTTGACTATCCAGGGTTAGTAAAGTCATGGATCTTAGAGTAAACTCTACAACTGCCACTGCACTAAACTAGCAAAACACTAGCCACAATCTAAACATTTGTCCTTACAGACACAGATAAGTGTAGTCTTCTTCCCTCATCAAGAAACTTCTCTTTGAAACAGATAAAAGTCATTACAGAAAACCACAAGCAATCAAAATTCTGAATTGTGTAGCTCAGTCCCAGTGGATACATCTACAAAACAAGTCCCACACCTACGGATCGGGGAACATTGTGGAAGAGGGGGCGGAAAGACTGTAAGGGCCAGGGGACTCAGCTTTGTCTTGTGAGACTGTGTCTCCTAGTAATGTCAGAGGCTGTACCCATAAAGTCTCACCAACACGACTGCCTAAACATGAGCTGAACCAGGACAACAACAATAGCCATGCCAAAGTGAACCGTGGAAAGACCAGGAGTCCTCAGTCCTACACAAAGAACTACAGGCAACTAAGGAAGGCTGAGAGTAGGAAAAATAGTCTTCCCCAGGGAAGAGCACACCAACTGGTTGTCCAGTGCCAAACGGTCAGCTCTAAAAACATGCATACAAATAACATTATGCAGACTGAACAGGTTGTATTTAGGAATACCTATATCTGTATTGCAATATGAATGCAGTAACAATTAGTGAAAAAATAATCCATGAGTTTGAAAGAGAGCTATAAGGGGTATATGGAGGGCTTGGAGGGAGGAAAGGAAAGGAAGAAATGATAAAATTATATTATTATCTCAAAAACATTTAAAAGGAAGTCTATTAAACTCATAATTCTGGAGCCTTAGTAATGTGGTGCAGGCTTCTACTGCATTCTGATGAGGGTCTCATGGGACATGGCTTCACAGTGGTAGTGTGGTAGAGGAAAGGCTCATCCAGTCAGGTGGGACACCAGATGGGGTGATCTAGGAGCCAGGCTCAGGTTTTTATAACCATTCACCACAGCATTCCATTCTGAGGGCACACCCCCAAAGACCTAAGGGTTTCCCACAAGACCTACCTCATAAAGGTTCTATCTCCTCTCATATTGCCATACTGGGAACCAAGCTTCCAACACACAAACCCTTGGGGGCAAACTGCATCAAAGCTGCAACAGGACCTTTGGAACCTGTATCTGTTGTCAGAGCCATGCTGTGTAACAAAGCACCTGAAACATACTTGATTAAAAGAAAAAAAAAATCCTGTGAGGAGTCCGTGGGGTTAGTGTTTGATCAGGATGCGTTAGCACTAAAACAGCACAAAGATCACAGCTGAGCTCTCCAGCTTCAGAAGGTGCAGCCTCAGCTAGGGCTACTTCAGTTTATACCAGACGTGATGCTGTCATAAGCCTTAAGGACAACCGGAGCCTAGCAGAGGAATGGCTGTGGTTGGTGGTAAAGGGGCAAGACCATGATGAACATTCTGTTCTCTGCTCTACCCATTTGTTCACTCACTGTCAGTCACAGGTCAGGTCCCTCGGAAGCCACTCCTCCCCAGGGCTCTTCAAGCATCTTCTCCGTCCTTCCCCTCCCTGCAAAGGCCCTTATGTTACTTTGTCCATCCCCAATGTGCCATTGCTGGTGCATCATGACCACCTACATCAGTGCTCGCTCAATACCATGCTCTAAACTCACATCTCTGGCACTGACAGACTCACCCAGCCCCTTGCACTGTGCCTGTGTTTGGGACATTCTGATTCTTTGAACCTGCTCCTCTTTCTCTTTTACTGCCTTGGTCAATTGTCCCATCACCCACATGGATGTACCAAACATGTCATAGCCATCCTCATCCTTCTTAGTCTCAGCCTCCACCAGCCGTCACCAAATCCAGCAAACACAGGAGCAGAATCCATTCACTTCTCTCCAGTTCTACTACTGCCGCTATGCTGGTCTGTGTGAGCCCAGTGCTATCACAAGGCATGTGGGATAAAAGACTTACTTTGGTTCAGGGTTTCAGAGGGTCTGGTCCATGGTCTGCTGGTTCCATTGCTTTGGGGACTTGAGGTGAGGCAGAATGTCATAAAAAGCACAAGGACCAACTAAGCTACTCACCTTAGGTTGACCAGGAGGCAGGGAAGGGCTTGCTTTACAACAAAGCTATGAAGCCATCAGTGGGTTGATCGGTCCGAGACACCATAGCCCTCAGGACCAAGTCACCTCTCAAACACTGCACCACTCAACACTGCTGCAAGGGGACCATGCCTCCAACAAGGATTCTTTGAGGTTACATTTCAAATCGAAACCCTAACTGGACCTAGGTGCTTCACTTCCCGATGGCAACATTGGTCTCCCTGGGGAATCCCCATCACTTTCCATCCACTGCACCTTCATTTTCTCCAAATCACCTACCAAATGAGAATCATCTTCTTTGTGTGCTTGCTTATATCTCTGTCCCCCTGCCTCAGAAAGGGAATCGAGATAAAGGAATGAGGGCCATGAAGATCCCAGGTTGAACAGGACTTGCCCTGAGCCCTCGAAGCCAGAGTTCCTGGAGTGGTGCACTGTGTAGACAGGGGCTGGAGTCTGGCATCCTGCTCCAACCTACTTGTGACAAATAGCAAGACCTCCTATGGTCTGCGATTAGTCTAGTAACTGCTCTCTTACTTAGTCGGCAAAGCCGTCCCAGCAGGACTTCAGCTTAGAAGCCATTTGTCAGCTTTTAGAGTTCATGGAATGACAGCATAGGCAGTCACTGTAAAAACTTAAAAGTAATAAAGCTGCACCCACTTCAAAATACTCCTTACCTCTGCCTTCTCTTCACCCTGCCTTCCATTCATCTGGTGTGTTTGTTGATGATGTCAGCTTTTTGATTCCACAGGACAATCTCTTCCGGTAGGGGCCACCTCAAAGTCCCTCTCTGGCCACTGGAGGGGGTACTGTGAAATCTTAGCTCCTGGGCAAGGGACTCAGTGTTTCTGCTGAACTTCCCTCTCCAAGCATGCACTCCTGTTTTGCCAGTGAGTGGAGGCCATTCCCATTCCCACTTTGTAGATAAAGAGAGAGAGCCACTGAGAAGTTAGGATTGTCCACAGGTGCCACACAGTGAGTGGCTTATGAGTCTAGGCTCCTACCTGTGGACCACAGTGCCTCAGGAGTCCATCCAGGGCCTTCGAGTTCCGCCATCTCTCTCCACAGGAGTTGCCTCTAGCAGGGTCATTGTCCAGTTCCAGGGCCATGTGAGGGGTCCCTAATTGTAGCCAACACTGAGAAAGGCTCCCAGAGGGTTCAGAAGACTGGTCAAAGGGGAAAGGGAGCTGAAGTAACAGGAAGTGGGAATCCAGTGAACGGACAAGGGATGGGGATTTCTGTAGACTCAGAGGGTAAGCATTTTGCCAAAGACCTTAGCATGACCCAAATACCTCAAGTGACTTCATAGACAATTCTAGTTAGCTAACCATCACACTTTACAGAAACTCTCTCTTTCTTTACACCCTGAGTGCCATAATAGATCAACGATTGTAGTTGAGAAGATATTGTCTAGAGTTGGACTACAAAATTCCAGGATTCTTGTCCGCCTTGTGGGAGGAGTCAGTTTGGGTCTTCTGTACCAGGTGCCTTTTCCCATCCCAACTGGCCAAGAGGGAATCAGTATTAGCCATGGCCATGGTCACATCCACTCTGCATTTCCTCATCTTTGCACACTAGGGGAATGCTTGCAAGCCACATTCCTTTTTGAGACTGTGTAGTTAGAATCACAGCAATAATTGTGCCCTTTGCTCTCACATTTAGACTCATACAATAACAATGTAGTTCCCTCTAGCTCTCTCTCTTCCTTTTTTTCCTTTACAGTCCACTTAATATGCCACTCATCCTAATAGACTCTTTTAGGGTTATTGGAGCCCAGCATAGATGTCAGTCATATGGGCCATTATTTCATCAATAAAATGGGGATTAGAATGATCCCATGTCTTATGATTACCATGAGATTGAATGACATACAGGTATACACACACACCTATATACATATAATGAAGTGCCTGGTAACCGTTACATTAATTATATCTGTTTAATTGAGGCCATGGTGTTGTGTCTGGAAGGTGGGCTGGGCTTGGATGGGTAGTTCTGCTTCATGAGTCTCTCATTCTTCTCCTGAGTTCAGTGGATTAGGCTGGTAATGAACTTCTCATAATGACAGCAGGAGTACAGGCAGTATAGACAAGGACGTGGAAACACACAGGTAGTCAAGTTCAACTGCATACAAGATCTAACTCTCCTATTGACAAAACAAACCATGTGAGGATAGGGAGCTGTGTGCTCTGCCTATTGAGAAGAACTTCACTGGAGAAGGCTCAGCAGGGAGGGTGCAGAATTGGAGTCATTCATGCCCCTGATTTATCACATTGATTATCATTGTGATGGTTGATATTACATGAGTTCTGTGAACTGCTGTGGGATGGTCTGTATGTCAAGTGTGTTGCTGATTGGTCAATAAATAAATCATTGATTGGCCCGTGGCCAGGCAGGAAGTATAGGCAGGACAAAGAGGAGAATAAAGCTGGGAAGTGGAAGGCTGAGGGAGGAGACACTGCCAGCCGCCATCAGGACAAGGAAGATGTAAAGTACCGGTAAGCCACAAGACACGTGGCAAGGTATAGATTAATAGAAATGGATTAATTTAAGCTGTAAGAACAGTTAGCAAGAAGCCTGCCACGGCCATACAGTTTGTAATCAATACAAGTCTCTGTGTTTACTTGATCGGGTTTGAGCAGCTGTGGGACTGGCAGGTGAGAGAGATTTGTCCTGACTGTGGGCCAGGCAGAAAAACTCTAGCTACACATGGCGCCCAACGTGGGGCAAGAGTTTCCACCTAAAACCTGAGAAAAGATTCTAAAACGGAGTTAAAAACAGCTTCCTAATTGTCTCTCTCAAATGAGCGGCAGCTGCCGGTTTGAGCTACTGGCGGGTTGCTGGCGTGCGTGCTCGACCTGCAGTATGGCGGGAATGAGGCCTCTGCAAGTGGCACATTAAGCTACATTGTGGATTTAGCCTTTGCTAGTACAAAACAAAAAAAGAGGTTTCTGGGCTACACGCTGCTTGGATAAAAGCATAGACCCACGATAGCTCCCAGAGCTGGCGGAAAACTACAGTACCGCCGCCATGTTGGGAAGCTGCGGTGGGCAGAGCCAGCAGCCACAGCTGCTGCAGCTTAAAGCAATAGATTCACAATATGACAGATTTAGATGTAATAGTTTAAAATGTGTGTAAAATATACGTAGGCTTGAAAGAGAAAAAAAAGGTGATATATACAGTATAGAAACAAATACATGGTTTTAAAAAATAAAGTCTTTAAAGAGACAGTAAAATTAATATAAAAAATAAGCCACGTAGAGATGACTATTACACAGAGAGTCTGGATTGTGTTGTCTTTGGGATTCTTAACTACAGAGAGATGTTTGATTGTAAAGGAAGCTGAGTTAAACCAGTACGTATATTTTAAAGATACTTTGACTTCAAAATTTAGATGTAAGGATATGTTACTTTGGAAAAGAGTCTCTTTTGTTTCCACAGAAAGCAAAAGGCTATGGATTTGTTCCAGATTAAGACACATCAGGTTTGACCAGCCAAGACCACCTGAAAGGTCTCCGATGACACCATGACCCAGATGATCCAACATCCAGAACCGTTTCAAGGCAACTGGCTCAGATGATACAGCCTCACGGACTACTCCATGATCCTAAAATTTTCTTTGTTTCCCCAGAAGATTCAGCGTCCCCCTCCAGCAGGAAGTAGTAAGAGAAGCTACGCCCAAATTCCCAAATATACCAAGCTGACTTTCATGATGTGTAAAGGTTAAAACCTTCCTTTTTAAGAAAAGAAAACGGGAAGTGCTGTGGGATGGTCTGTATGTCAAGTGTGTTGCTGATTGGTCAATAAATAAATCACTGATTGGCCCGTGGCCAGGCAGGAAGTATAGGCGGGACAAAGAGGAGAATAGAGCTGGGAAGTGGAAGGCTGAGGGAGGAGACACTGCCAGCCGCCATCAGGACAAGGAAGATGTAAAGTACCGGTAAGCCACAAGACACGTGGCAAGGTATAGATTAATAGAAATGGATTAATTTAAGCTGTAAGAACAGTTAGCAAGAAGCCTGCCACGGCCATACAGTTTGTAATCAATACAAGTCTCTGTGTTTACTTGATCGGGTTTGAGCAGCTTGGGACTGGCGGGTGAGAGAGATTTGTCCTGACTGTGGGCCAGGCAGGAAAACTCTAGCTACAGTGAACCTAAACATCTGAGCTGGGCTGGGGTGATCACCACCTCCAACATTTCCGCATGTGATTCTGAAGTAGCAGGCTCCTTCAGGGGATCCTGATTTCATTTGCAATCAGCAGCTCACAAGACCCTGGGATGCTGAGGAAACCAGTTGAAGTCCTGGGCTATTGTCCTGGAGATCCTGGGCACAGTCCTGGATGCTGGGCTCTGGCAAGGAAGTCCTGGTGATGGGAAAGGTGGAGAGTAACCTTCTAATGGAACCCATGCTTTGTTTTCAGTCTTTAGAGTGGCCCAGAGAGGGAAAGTGGCATGACAAAGGTCACCCAGAAAGAAGGTCCTACCTGGGGCCGGAATGCAGGTGGTCTGGCTCCCACCCAGCCAGTGGTTTTCCAACTTGTCCAAATGAAAGCTTCCTTCCATGCTGTTACCACAGAGCCCTCGGAGGATCCACACACAGTGTCTTGGAAAAAGTCCAATTTCATCCCTCAAACCTCAATACCAACAATACCCCTGACCCAGTGTCTCTTCTAGAAAGAGCTGTCAGCCCTCCAAGGCGCTGTCAATGCTGGACCGAACCACCTCGTCTGAGGCCACACCTTTTTCTGCAGGGGGAACAAGGGCCTGGTCATTTTGCCCTTGGCGTCACTTCTCACTCTAGAGCTGCTGGCAGGCTCGACCACATGTCTTCTGCTCTATCTCAGGACACCCTGCTGATTCTTACCAAGAACCATGTGCTCTTAAATGGCACACAGCTCAGTGGGAGAGGCTTGTCTAGTGTCTTAGTGTTCTATTGCTGTGACCAAGACCACAAAAACACTTATAAAGGAAAACATTTAATTGGGGCTGTCTTACAGTTCTAAAGTTTAGTCCATTATCATCATGGGGAGAAGCATGGTGGCATGCAGGCAGACATGGTACCAGAGAGGTAGCTGAGAGTTCTACATTTAGATCAACAGACAACAGGAGAAGAGAATGACACTGGACCTGGATTGAACATTTGAGACGGGAAAGCCCACCCTCGGTTACACATTTCCTCCAACAAGGCCACACCTACTCCAATAAGACCACACCTCCCAGTAGTGCCACTTCCTATGAACCTATGGGGGCCATTTCCATTTTAAACCACCACACCTAGCATGTACAAGGTCGCAGGCTTGACCCCCCAAACCACACAAAACATGATTTTGATAAGCCGTGATGATGGTACACACCTGTAATCCCAGCACTTGGGGGACAGAGATAGGATGGTTGCAAGCTCATAGCCACCTGGTTTATGAAGCTAGACCCTGTCAAAAACTAAACACCACCAAAATATCCCCCTGAACCCCAAAGTTCTCATCTCTGTCCCCCGTAGAAAAACTGAAATGATCCAAAGCTCCAGCAGTGGTGTGGGAGGGGAGGGCATAGTGTGGTAATGAACTTTACGAAGGAGAGAAACAAAAAGGGGAAACTGAGGAGTATATCACACAAAGTGCATGCTTTTAAGAGACGCCTTGGCTGACAGAACACAGGAGACACCTCCACATTTAAATCACCTTTCTCTATTGATCAAGGTAAATACTTTACGGATGGTGTTAATCAATACCCCTATAAATCCTCAACCTGTGGCGGCTTTACTATGTATTTAATGTTTCTGTCTTTAATTGAGTTACATCCCCTTCAAACCAAAATGATGAACTGAAAGTTAGAAATCATGCTGGCTCTGACAAAAGCGGGGGTGTGGTTTTTTTCTTTGTCTAATTCAAGAACTCAACCCTTTGAGCATGTCAGCAAAGCAGACTCGGTTGCCAGCCGTCGGCTTCCGAGCTTGTCTCTGTCCCTCTGTTTTCTCGCCCAGAGACCAGTAAACCAGCGGCAGTGCCCAGGAGAGGCAACAGCGGGGACAGCTGAGACCTTCAACAGAGCCTTATGAGAAACACCTCAGGACAGAGATCTATACCGACACTTTCCAGAATCTTCCACAGTGCTCACAGGAGTGGCCACAATGGACCAGGGACCTGTTTACTTCTTCCACTGCCTTCTCTCTACATTGCCACCACCTGATTGATTTGCCACTTAGTCAGCCTGGTATAAATATCCACCTGTCAATCATTCCATTACGTTAAGTGCCCAGCCAGCCCTGAAGGGTGATTTACACTCTTCAGTGGAAGCTCTCCCCTCCAGGAAGTGGTGCTGTGGTGTAATCGGTAGAGCAGGGTCCTGTTGGCCCTATGCTCAGGACCCACACTTTAGACATCCTCCCCAGAGAAGCCTGCAAGGTGGGGCATATTCTCAGATTCCTGACCACCTCTACTGAATAGGAAATCTTGGCATTTAACAGAACCAATTTATTCTCATGGAGAAGAGTCAATAACTGTAGTCTTCAACAAGAGACCACCTTGCTTGCCAGGGGACATTTGGTAAAACCTAGAGACACTTTTGATTGTTCAGGAGATGTTCTCTGAGCTAGAAGAGGAAGCTAGGAATGCTGCCAAGCTTTCTAAGATGCATTGACTGGACCCCATGCAAAGCACTGTCCAGTCCATGGGGCTGGTCATACCACTGTTGGGATACAAGAACCCCCAGGATAGAGAGCAGCTCTCAGAGGAATATGCTGCCAGCTACTTTTGGAAATACAGGAGTTTGAGAAATGGGCAAATGCGACTGTGGTATCATGCATGGAAGATTTGGTCAGAATCTGCAGTCTACAGAGACTGGCTTGAGGGCTCAAATTGGATATGAACATGTTCATGTTTAGTGACAGATAAGAGAAGGTGATTCACGTCTCTTCAATAGTATTTGGTGGCTCCTTTCAACACCCAAATAGGACAGCATTCTAAGTGTTCGCTGGTACAGACTCTCAAGAGTGTACCCAAGGAACACCTAGCATCAACAAAGACAAGTGTTATGACTGATTTGTGATGTCTGTCATAGACAGAAAAATGAGTGACACCTTCAGTGGTACCTTTACAGTCTCTGTCCCTGACCATTTTCTTATCCCAAATCATTCATAGACAGACATATTTAAGGGCATTTGAAAACATATTTAGAATCTTATTAATGAAAGAAGTGATTTTAATATTCTTATTGTTTAAAAATTAATTTTCTAAACATTGAGCAGTGCATCTCTGATAGAGAAAATCAGGTGCAGACGAGAAAATAAAATTCCCAAGAGCCCACAGATGGTCCCAGTGTTTTGATGGCATGTTTCAGACTGAGTCTGGGGCTGTGCACTCTTCCCCTGTGCTAGCCTGAAATGGCATTTGTGATGAACCTAGATGTTTTAAATGAGCATTAACCATGCTGTCATCACAAACACATGCTTGGAGCTTAGTGACGTGCCACACTGATGAGTGAGCATTCCTCCCGCAGACCCTGGACAGCAGCGCCCGGGCTCCTGGGGGTTTCTTACATATGGGTGGTTATTTCCCTTGAATTAATTTTTGTAAATAAAATGATGACTGGCTTCAAAGTTGTGAGAATTATTAAACTCCTTAATATTGTTAGATTATTGTTTCCTTCAGAAAAATAGCAAAATTAAGTTTGTGTATCTCGAAAATCAATTTCTAAGGATTTGGATAGAATAACAATTTTAGAACCTGGGGAGAGATCTCAGAGGTTGAGAGCAGAGGACCGGAGAGTCCCAGCACCCACGTCAGGTGCCTCAGCCACCTGTAACTTCAGGTCTTAAGAATCATTCTGCCATTTTCCGGCTCCGTGGGCGCCTACACATATATGGTGCACACACATACACAGAAGCACACACACACACACACACACACACACACACAAACAACTTTAATGTGGAGCAAAACAACAACATCAACAAAAACCCTGGCAATTTCAGGCACTCAGGCAGGGGAGAGGTGGCTCAGTGATTGAAAGTGGGTAGTGTACTCAAAGAGAACCCGAGTTCAGTCCCAGCACCCATGTTGGGCGCTCACAACCACCTGTAACCCCAGCTCCAGACTATCTGATGTCTTCTTCTAGACATTGAGGGCACCTGCACTCATATATGTGCGTACACACAGATACACACATGTAATCATAATTGAATGCAAATCTTTTGAGGCTAGAAAGATGGTTCAGTGGTTTAAAGCACTTGCTCTTGCAGAGGACCTAGCTTTGGTTCCCAGCACCCACATGATGGCTTATAACCATCCATAACTCCAGTTCCAGGGGATCCAATGCCTTCTTCTGACCTCTGCAGGCACCAGGAATACACATGGTACACATACATACATTTTGGCAAAACATTCATACACATAAAATCAATAAATATTTAATAATAAATCCTTTAAAATGACATTTTTAAATTACTCTTCTAAAAATAAAACCAGAAGGATAGATTTTTAAAAGAGTTTTATTAGTGCAGTCAAACTTTTTAAAATGATTGCATTTATTTGCATTTTTCTTGTAAGAATTATTTATACATTTATGTTTTTTTCCTTTGGGAATTTTTGCCTGGTTTTCTTCTGTATAAACTCTTGGGACACATCAGCCTTTGTTAAGTAAGATTCAGGTATATATTTGCTAGTCTGTTGTAGACTCACATGCATGTATGTAAATATGCATGTATGTGAACATGTGCTCACATTAAAAATTATAACATTGGGTCAAATACTTTTTATTTTTCTTTCTGTATTTATCCATTATTTTCTTCCTATTTAACTCTTGTATTATACACAAGTCATTTTACTCTCCTAATCAAATATAAGTATGATGTACATATACACAGCTAGAGGGATTTTAACCTTTATCTTATCAATTTTAATAGTATATAGTTTCTTTCAACTTGTAAGCTTTAAAAAAAACCCTAATTATCACCTATTTTATTAAGGAGTGTATGAGTTATTTTTCGGTTGCTGTAATAAAATACCACAACTGAAAAAGACTTAAGGAAGGGAGGATTTGTTTGGACTTGAGGTTCCAGGGAGCGGGGTGCATGACAGCAGGCCGCAGACAGGACAGCAGGAACAGGGAGCTGAGAGAGCATGTCTTCAAACACAAGCACAAAGCAGAATGAACTGCAAGCAGCGCCAGACTCTATACTGGCAAAGCCCTCCCCCAGCGGCACACTTCCTCCTGCAAGACCACACCCCCTAAACCTCCTAAACCTTCCAAACAGCGCCACCCACTGGAGACCTAGTGTTCAATGCCTGAGCGTTTGGGGACATTCTCATTCACACCAGCACAGGGGGCGTGCTTTCATGGTGGGGTTTTTGTTTTGTTTGTTTGTATCTCCTAACTCTGCCTTTTCTTTCTGACACGAGCCCATGACATAGAACACTCTCATATGGAATACGTTTGCTCTAGCTACTCTTTTTCCTTTATCCTACAAGTATCTGTAACAACTAATGCTTTATCTAGCGTCTGAGGATGAAGTAATGCTTGCATACGTAGCTCTGTAAAGTTATCTGGCCCGCTTGGTGGTCTGGAATCTTCTGAGAAGCTCTGTTCTGTGAAGTATGAGCGGACATGATGTGGGGCTTTGGGGGTCAACGACCTTGATTTCCAGCAGGAAACTAGCCAGACTCTGCTTTCTTTCACTACTAACTCTGTGAGCTTGCATAAGAAGTGGAGCAGAGGCCCTGATGTGGTCATGCAGCAGACACAAGATTAGAAAAATCTTCGATTGTAAGATTTATACTTGAGATGTTTGTTACTCAGCAGAACTAAATTTGTGCTGACTGAGACAACACTTTGTGTTTTAATTGAACACATGGTCAAGCAATCAGCCCTTGTTACTTCTCTCCACCCTTAAAAATATTCTCAATATTTTTTTTCCTGTGTCCTCTTCAAGAAAAACATCTAAGTCATTGAAGCAAGCATTAGTTCTCCAAGCACTCTCATAGGAATCAGAGTTTGGTTTGAATTATATGAGACATATCATGGCATTCAGAAATGGCCGGCATACACTTAGGATTCTGTCTTCCCATCTAGAAGCTGGGTATCTTATTCATCTCGTTCACGTATTATTTTGTATTTCCTGATAAAATGCTTTTATATAGAGCTCTGCATATTTGGTGCCACACACCTTTAATCCCAACACTCAGGAGGCAGAGGCAGGTGGATCCCTGAATTTGAAGTCAGCCTGGTCCACAGGTCTAGTTCCAGGATAGCCAGAACTACACAGAGAAACCCTGTCTTGAAAAACCAAAGCTAACAAACCAAAACCCATCATTCTTAATGTTTTATGTATGCTGTCGTTTGTGCCTGAGGTCACTGGTAAACACTATTTTCTAACTGGTTCAGCTCCTACGTTACAGAGTGTTCTATTTTTCACATTTGTTGTGGATCCAGCTTACTTTGCTCCGCTTGATTTAGTTCTAATCATTTTTTTTTTTTTTTTTTTTTTTTAGTTTACTGTTTGGGATCCCCGCCCCCCCTCGGCCAAAATCTTTAGTTTTTCAAATCAAATTATATATTCGATTTTGGACAACCATATTAATTATGCCAAATAGAAATGATCCTGTGGGTAAATTAAAAAAAAAAATTTCAGTCATTTACCTGGATCTGTGTCATGGGACTCTAGGTGTCTTCAAAGCTGTCGTCTTTGATTTGAACTCTTTAGAGACAATAGCACCAGCAAACTCACATTTGTACTTAGCTTTAGAAAGTCCCCAACTCTGGACCAGTTTCATCTGGAGCAGCCTCCTCACTCCTTGTGCACACAGCTCTCTCTCCAAATGAGCCCAAGGCAAGTTCCATGAGGTCACATGACTATATCCAAAGAGATTTCATAGGTTCACACTTCTCAGTCATGATGTCTGTCTTTTTGTTTTTTAATTTTCCAAATTGTACATTGTGTGCTCAAAACTGTGTTGGCTACCTCAATATTGTTCACATCTTCTTTTTAAATATTTCATTTTTATTTTAAAAGTGTGTGCATGAGTGTGTGTGTGCGTCTCTCTCTCTCTCTCTCTCTCTCTCTCTCTCTCTCTCTCTCTCTCTCTCTCTCTCTCTCTCTGTGTGTGTGTGTGTGTGTGTGTGTGTGCAGGGCCTGTGGAGGCCAATGGAGGGCATCAGATCCCCTGGAGCTGGAGTTTCAGGCAGTTGTGGGCTGCCTGACCTGGGTGCTGGGAATCAAATCGCAGTCTTTAGGAAAAACAGTGTGCGCTCTTAAACACAAGCCCATCTTTCCAGACCTAATCATTCTTCTTTATAACTAAACAGACAAAATGCTTGTTTATGAAAATTAAAAATTTAAACTATACAGATACTAGAAAAGAAGAGAGGACACAAAGTGAGCTGACATCTTTCTTAGGCCCCAGGGCTTCTTCCTCAAAAGCTAACGTTTTCCCCATTGGATATTCTAGGGAGAAAGCATGGGGTTGCTCAAACCTCACTGTAATTCCAATTCTAGTTTGTCCCTAAGCAAGCAGAGAAGCTGGGTTCATGTTCTCAACCCATGGGGCCAGAACATATGTTTTTAACCACACACAACCTTAACTCAGAGCGGATCAGGCTTCTCTTCCCAGATTACTAAGAAGTAGGTGTTGTCTCTGATCAGATTCCCCCTTGGCATCCACTGAACAGACGATATGGGTTTTTACCCTTTGATTTATTGATGTAGAATTTTGTTTTAATAGATGCCACCAGTATGGGACATACTTTAACCCGTGAGATAAATAATATTCGGAACCATTTTTGATTCCTCATATTTTAACACACCGCTGGTTTCAATTTGTCAGCTCTTTTAAATTTAGAAAATGTCTGCATCCACAGTTACAAGTGAACTTGGCTATAGATCTCTGCGCTGATTTTTGTCATGCTCTCATATGCTATAAAATGGACCAGGAGCTTTATTTATTTTATTTTCAACTTTGAATTTATAAAACGTACCCATCAGCTGTTAACTTGATCAGAAAGACAAACAAGTTAGCTTTAGAAGGTGTCAGGGGAGGGTGGAACAGGAAATGTTAAAAAAAAAAAAAAGAACCCATGTATTCCAAATGCTTGCTCACGTTTGAGGTCTAGGCTTTTCAGTTTGGCACAGTAGTTCCTGGTTTGCTTGGGAGACGATGGAAACCCTTCTGTGCCATTAGCTTTCAAAATGTAATTTTAAACATCACATAGTGTCTTACATATTATGTACCATAAGAAATTTACCTCGCTTGTCTCTAGCTGGTGTTTGAGTTACTTGCTTCCTGCGATGTATACCCCATTGGCCCGCAGGTGCCATTACTTCCTCGCTGTACATTTCTAGAAGTAGGCATAAGCCCAAGACCACAAACGTTTTTAAGCTTTCTTCTTCCATATTTGCAAGTTTTCTTCCAAAGGTAGTTAATCCGGAGTCAGTGTCTGAGGGGGGCAGGACACTCCCAGTCACCCTCTGTGCCGGCTGTCGACAACCTTACCTTGCGTTAGCTGCTGTTCCTGTTGTTCATCATTGGAAGCTGTCAACTACAGAAGCTGAAAATGTTTTTCCAAAACAGTCACGCGTTTTGACTTTTAACTTTCAGCACCCCGGAGGCTTTTCCTGTGTAGTCTGTTACTAGAGCTTTGGGCTTTACTTTTATTTTTATGCCTTTTAAAGAAGGAAGCCATTATTAAAAGAGATGAACATTACAAACTCCGCACTCATTACATTTCCTCCTCATCTCTGCTTTTATTCGCGTTTACTCTTGTTTTCTGTTTTATTATTGGATTTACCAGAGCAAACTGGTTTTCTTGCAGCTATAAGGAGCCAGATTGTACATTTATGCTCTGCCTCTCTTTGCTAATTCAGTCACTTTTTATTTTCATCTACTTAATTTTATCCAATCTGTGTTCTTTTTCCTGCGCTGTTCACTTATTAATGTAATGAAATAAAAACACCAATCGATTTATTTCTCTTCTTTTTAAATAATGAAGCAATTTATTGCCTTATGTTCTATTTTCAAAGTGTAGCTTTGGCTGAGATCCACAAGCTGACGAAGGATTGTTTTGTGCCCCTTTTATTGTTTTCTAAATAGTCTGTAAGGGAAGTTTTCATTTCCCTTTTGAGTCAGTAATTATTTATGAGAACTTTTGACTTGTGCATTCATTACCCAAGTGCCTATCACTTCTGTGGGTGTTGGAACTGTCTCTGTTTGTTTTGTTCTATGAGGGAATTTGGCTTGTAAACTTTTCTCTTTTTTGTTTTGTTTTGTTTTTCGAGACAGGGTTTCTCTGTGTAGCTTTGCGCCTTTCCTGGAACTCACTTGGTAGCCCAGGCTGGCCTCGAACTCACAGAGATCTGCCTGGCTCTGCCTCCCAAGTGCTGGGATTAATCAAGACTTTCTTGATAATATAAAAACAAGTGATCTTTTGAAGATTTTTTTTTATTAACCCTCAAAAAAAATGTCTGTTGGAAACAACATTGTTTTCCTACAGATCTTTAGTCGTATTTTAATAACAGTATCGTCCAGGGTTGCTGTTTACATGATTCACTGCAGGTACCTATGTGTGACTTCTCAATAAGTACACATCTGTCAACTCCTTATATTTCCAAAATATTCAAATATTTTTGAAGGTTCACAAAAGCCTATTACATCATCCACAGAGACTTGTATTTCTGTCATAATAAAGTGACCCATTTATTTATTTATTTATTTTTAAAAAGCTTTCTTTTTGTGTTTGTCTTGTTTTTCTCTATATTCCCTTAAAATTTTTTTTAGTTTATGTGTATGAGGGTTTACCTACATTTCACCTACATGTGAACCATATGTGTGCCTAGTGCCCACAGAGGCAAGAATAGGGCGTTAATCTCCATCAACTGGAGTTAGAGGCAGTTTTGAGTCATCGTGTGGGTGCTTGGAACTGAACCCTAGTACTGGGCAGGAATAGCCAGTGCCCTCAACTGAGGAGCCATTTCTCCAGCCTTTACACTGCCTTTTAACAAACTGTTGTGCATGCATCATGGTGTGCACGTTTTACTTTTACTGTCACCCCTGAGTCTTTTTCAGTGTGTGTGTGTGTGTGTGTGTGTGTGTGTGTGTGTGTGTGTGTGTTATGTAGTGGATTTGCACCTGTGTCTGTGGGTAAGTATGTGCAGAGGTCAGAGGACAATGTGAGATATCCTGTTCTGTCGCTCTTTACCTGATTCTCCTAAGATGGAGTCTCTTGCTGAACCTGGGGCTAGGCCAATGGGTAGCAAGGCCATGGATCCACCTGTTTCTGCCCACAGCACTGCGGCTCTAGGTGCAACTATGCCTCGATTTGTAAGTGGGTGCTGGGCGTTTGCACTCACGTTCCTGTGCTTGCACAGCAAGTGCTCTTCCCGAGCCGCCTCCCAGCCCTCACCTGTGAGTCTTCTAATGGAGAACTTAAAATTACTACATAGTGAGGGGGCTATGGTGACTGGTCCCGGTTGAGTCTGGATGTGCCTGGTAGCCTACAGTAGTAGAGGCCTGAGGGATGTCCCAGGAAAAGACAGTGGCTGTGGTAAAGCTGTCTATGCAAATGCTCAGAGAGTAGGAAGAGGAAGAGACTTATTCAGGACAGCATCACGTCTCTTCTTCACCTATATTCCTGTCTGGGCCTGTCATGGGGGATCACTTGTGACAGAATGACCAGAGGGGCAAAGGACACAGGGAAAAGCGATGGGGAAAGGCCACATTCCCACTCTGTAGAGTGCAGCTCCCCAGGCAGCAGGGTCTCTGAGCCCTTCTCTTATAGTGCAACACAGCAGAGGGCAGGCAGACTTTCTGTTTTCACCACACTCACCATGAGGAACCATGATGATCTCGGTGCCCACGTGTATTTGTTACCCTGTGGGAATCAGCAGTAACATCAGCCGGACATGGTGCCATCTAACAAGGAACACTGCACTCAACTGGGTAGCCTTGGTGAAGAGCCCACCACACCTTCCGAGAGAAGGTTAAGAAAAACTCGACAACTTGAGAGGTACATTTCTGAGACTCAGGATCTGGCATGGACATGTGGCTAATCACTTTGGCCAGCACCCCATTTGCTGTCTCATAGGTAAGCGGACGGATCCTTAGAATGTATGTTACATGTTCTGTCTTAAATGGTGTATTTATTGGTCATCCGCTATATCCCCCGGGAGTTATTTTCCGTCCCTTTTGTTTTCTGGAAACTTTACTTTCTAACTTGAACAAATTCAAACTGGGTACAACAGCATATACCTGTAGTAATCCCAGCACTCAGGGTAGCCAAAGAAGGAGCTTCATAAGTTCAAAACCAGCCTGGGCTACATAATGAGTTCTAGGAGCGTGTGTGCTACATAGCAAGAGCCTGTCTTGAAAAGAATTGTTTATCTTTTTACTGTTAAACTTTTAAGGAAATTTAACTTGTTCTTAAATCCCAGGCTTACTCCCTGGAAATCAGGAAAGTCTGGCAAGCTCCCAGAGGCGTTTGCCTATTTTATGAGGTACTAGGGGTGTATAACAGAGATGAGTTCCCTTAGGAGAATAATGGCAAGTGATGAACAGATTTGCCTATTTTATGAGGTACTAGGGGTGTATAACAGAGATGAGTTCCCTTAGGAGAATAATGGCAAGTGATGAACAGATTATAGATGGCCTCACACTGTCATTCCTCTGACTGGGAGCCAGGGTTCTGTGTTCTCTCCTCTGGAACCTGGTTAGGCTCTGTGAGGTGTTACCAATACGACAGCAGAGTCCTTGTGCCAGTTTCTGAGCTGAGGCAAGTTTCACTTCAGTCTATCGGAACGCTCACTTGCACATAGCATTAAGTTGCTGAGTAATGAGTAAGCCTTCGTGGACCCCACAGAGAAGCCCTGAAACACACAATAAACCAAAGAAGCCTAGCCTTCCAGTCTTGTCATCAAGATACCAGGAGGTGAGTGGAAAAGCTATCTTGGATGTCAATCATCCAATCCCAACTGACAGCCAATGTCTCAGTGATGAACCACCCAGCAGAGCCCTTCCTGAATGACTTTCTGCAAAATCATGAGCACAATAAAGTGACTTCCTTAGGGCACTTGGCTTAGGGTAGATGTTACCAAGCAGCAAATATGGGCACTCAGCTTCTCATCTTCATCTGTGTGGTTGCTGTCCCTCTCCCACCCCAGAGTGAAGGACTTCCTCTTGTCTCTCTCCTAGTACACTCAGCATCTTTTCAGGCCCAGGTAGACGTCACTAGCTCCCCTCCCCAAACTTTGCTCTGATGTTTTCTTCCCAGTCTGTGTCCCAGAGCACTTGAGCAGGTCACACAGAGCTCCTGATGTGGCTTCTTTGACCCGATACACAGTACCATCTGTCTGGCTGAAAGTACATCCTCTCACAGATGACTCTGTGTCTCCGGGCCTGACACTAGGCTTGATACAATGGGTGACACAGACCGAGTCATATTGATGCGTATGGAAACTGCACTTGCTGAATGGCAGGCCAAATCTCTTACCACCGTGGTGCCAGAAACAGGTCTCAATGTCCTCAGGTCATGTCCGGCTGTACCTGTAAGCAGTCTTCCTGGTGACATAAGGGTGGTACCTGCCTCCTACTTTTCTCTCCTTGTCAGTCTCCTTAGTAAAGATTGTTCTACATCATCAATGACCTGTTTAGCAGGAGAACCATGGTGGTCATGAGAGGCCTCAACTCCGAACTCCAGAATTCTGGAGATTAAGAATGGTGCCAGTAACCAGTGTACATTCTAAGTCCTAGTTATTTGTCTCTTTGACCTCAGTGCTCGAGATGGTTTGGGGATGTCCCCTGAAGGCCCATACACTATAGCCATAATCCTAATTTGGGCTCAATGGAGAGGTGGCGGAACTTTGAGAGGTCGTAAGGAATGCACCCTTAAGGGGATCGAGGCATCATCCTTGCTTTCTTTGCTTCCCGGCTTCAGTGAGGCTTGCAAGCCGCTCTGCCACGTGCTCCCACCATGATGTGCAGCTTCACAGGCTCCCAATCAACAGGACACTGAAGCACACCAAAACTTCTAAACTAGGAGCTCGAACAATCCTTCCTGCTTTCTAAAATGGATTAACTCAGATGTTTTGCCACAGTAGCATAAAGCTGACATATTCCGTCTCCCAAGGGGGGTAATAATAATACGAAACCTGTAGAATTGCTATGGAAACTAAGCAAACTACTAGTGCAGTGGTTCTCAATCTGTGGATCGTGACCCCTTTGGGGGTTGAACGACCCTTTCACAGGGGTCACCTAAGACCATTGGAAAGCATAGCTATTTACATTATGATTCATAACAGTAGCAAAATTACAGATATGATGTAGTAATAAAAGTAATGTTATGGTTGGGGGTCACCACAACATGAGAAACTATATTAAAGGGTCGCAACATTAGGAAAGTTGAGAACCAAAGCACTGATGTAAAGCACTAAACACAACTGTCTTTGGATAAACCTGATATAATAAGTATTGCTACCTTCTTTTTTTTTTTCTGTTCAGCACTCATGCAAAAATTTATTTTTAATTTAAAAACAATGCACCGTTCCCTTTGTTTTGGTGATTCTTTTTTGTGTCCTTCCCCACCCCCCCAGGGTTTCTCCATGTTGCTCTGGTCATCCTAAAACTCGCTCTATTGACCAGGCTGGCCTCGAACTCAGTGATCCATCCACTTGCCTCTGCAGAGGTGTGTGTGTTATTTTTCTTTCTTTTTTTTTTATTGGCCATTCAGTTCTTTATTAGACCATCAGGTGTTTTAGACAGACACAGAATCACAGCTTCATAGAGTTAAACAAATGCAATATAAACAAAAGTAACACACCTTAAAATAATATTCTACAACAGAGAAAGAACAAAAGAAAAAAATCCTGCATTGTTACAGGGTTTTACATAATGTTGAATGCTTTCTATGTTCTTGGAGGAGGGCTGGCTGGCTGTCATGGATTCTCCCATGAAGTCTGGTTACTGCGTTGTAACTTTTTTTTTTTATGTCAAATGCTGTATTGCTACCTTCTTGTTAATGAAGGTTGATTGGCATTGTGTGCTTGCTTTGAGAGTGATTTGAGGGTTTCTGGGCTCAACTAGAAAAGAGTGATGCCATTAGAGTATACAAGAAAAGTGACTTAAAAGTCAGTGGTTTGCTGACTTGTCTATAGGGCAGCAGAAAACTGAAAATGCTCCACTTTATAGAGTGCCATGGACATATGGTTGTAGATTTGGAAGCTTCTGTTTCAGTGGTTCTCAACTTTCCCGATGGTGCGACCCTTCAATACAGTTCCTCACATTGTGGTGACCCTCAGCCATAGAATTATTTTCGTTGCTGCTTCCTAACTGTAGCTTTGCTACTGTTATAAATTGTAATGTAGCTGTCTGTGTTTTCTGATGGTCTTGGATGACCCTGTGAAAGGGTTGTTCGATCCCTCTGAAGGGGTCTCCACCCACAGGTTGAGAACCACTGTTCTATTTATACAGTTTAAGGAGTTTAGTTCCATGGATGGGCTGAGGAGTCTTCATCCCTCACAGTGAGAATGCTCACATGTGCTTTACACACACACACACACACACACACACACACACCCATGAAAAATTATATGACCTTCCATGCTGGCACCTATGTTTTCTTTCCTCTTCTGGATCCTGAACCAACTTCTGTTGTGGGGATGTAAAGGGTTAATTGTGGGGAAGCCCCAGCCCTTCTGAGCGTGAGCATTTCCATGTTAATAGGACAGTTAAGGGGAAATGCTCTTTGGCAATTGATTGTATAAATATTTTATCTGGAGTAAATGGCCCGGGATGAAGGGCTCTTGAAGATGTTCCTGAGAGCAGGGTAGAGGATAAAATTAGGGCGCTCTTGTGGAAGAAATAAGACACAAGAGGGAGTGACAAACACTTGATCCAAAGTGTAAAAAACGGTCCCCTCGCCTCTGCAGCCAGCAGCCTAGGCCGATTAAATCCATAATGGAATGAGTAAGTTTGGGCCACATAAATATGTCTTCCTTCCCCAGGAATCCTGCCTGCCGCCAGGCTAGATTAATGGCCAGGAGCCTCGCACATAATGAAGTGTGCTACCTTGGCACCCGCTCATGAATTTATTATGGTGTCCACAATTGGGCTGGATGGCGGAGACATCTTTATAAATCCTGCATTTAGCGCAGCCGAGATGAGCAGTTCTCCACTAATGGCGAGCCTGATTTATCACCAGGGGCTCTGCTCCTCAGCCAGGCCCCTCCCCGGCACTTCACGAAGGAAATACAGGTCATCTTGCTGATGGAGATGAAATGTGAAGGTAATTAGGGGTGCCAAATGGAGGTGGGGGAGGGGCAGCATGGACATTTTAAATATGTTGGTCATCTTTCCTCAGAGCAATTATATCAGGCTGATTTATTTTTACAGTTTATAATCACTTAACTACCTGTGGATGGAGATTTTTTTTTTTTCCCTTTAACCTCAAGTTATGGAGACAAGAGGCAGGGTTTTGATTTCTTTCTTGGGATGGGAGAGAAGGATTCATGTTGAGACCCTGAGGTCCTGCACTTCCAGGCAGTTTCTCAGAGCCGCTGGCTGCTGGAAGGCCCTGGGCACTCCGTCTGGGATAGTGAGTAGTATGGTACTCTGAGCAACTTTCAGCTTGTCTCTGGAGGAGGGTGTGAGCACATTCAGTTCTTTCAGAGATCTAAGGCCGAGATTGGTATCCAGTGGTCACACCCTATAGTTGGGTCTGTCACTTCCCAAATAGATGACTCGGAATATCTTCCTTCACTTCCCCAGGCCTCAGTTTCCCCAATGATAAATGAACGTAACAGTAGTGTTTCCCCATGGCTGGGTGAAAACCACGTGTGGAACATCATAAACTCAGGGCAGAGTCTGGCACATGGGTAGCACCCAGAAATGACACAATTGAGAAATCACAACTACATCAATACATATGGAGTTTGAGAACTATGACTTAGAGATTGGGAATATCCACCAAGGGTTCTACTCGGCCACTATAGCTTGTCTATCATGGTCTAGGTTGGAGAGAAAAGGGTCATGGAACTAACAAGATGGGGTGTGTGAGAAACAGTGGAGGGCTCCAGAAGTGGTGGCCCTGGGGAAGGCTGCCTGGAGAAGATGCACTGTTGAAGCAAGGACCTCAGTCCGCATGTCACTTTGATGTGCCATGTCATAATGTCTTCATAACTGTCCATGGGATGAACAATTTACAGGTGAGAGGATGGAGACAGGGTAGAGTGACCTTCAGGAGGCAGCCCAGACTCTCACAAGGTTCAGAGTGCACAGAGTTGGGTTTGAATCTTGGCGAGGCTAGTTGATGGTTCTTGCCACATACTGTCAGATTTATTAAAAGGCAATCTTATTTCCTCTTCAATGTAATTTAATAAATAGAACCACTGAAGGGTATTGGTTGAGAAGAGGCTGAGTGGATGGCCTTATGTATGAATATGTTCAGGTTCCCCTGGAAACCTTTTATTTTTTCTCTTCATTTTGGGGGTTTAGCATTTATTTTATGGTGCATATTTTTCTTTGCATTTAATTCTGCTTGATTTTCTGCTTACTGCAGCATTATCTTGACGATATCTTATTGTCTGTTCCAGTTCTGTGATATTCTACGTCATTCTCATAACATAGTGCGCTGTCTCTGTTCCTCCTTCTTCTGTGGTCTTTCCACTGCATCTAATCTCTCGCCTAATCCATGTTCTGTGTTCCTAATAAACACACACACTTAATGTGTTTCCTGCCTCTAGAATATCATTTGACTTTCTGAATTTAGATCCTAGATAATATCTGCTCAAACTCACCATTTCTCAATTCTGTTTCCTTTAACAAAAGAAGCACGCTCACTTCTAAGAACATATCTGATAACTCCAGTATCTATTGTCTTTGATTCTGTTGGGATTAATTTCTGGATGTCTGAGAAAATTACTGAATACCAGGTATTATATATCATAACTGCTCTGGCTGCTGTTTCTTGGAAATTTAACATCTGTCAGGCAGTTAGAAGCAGAGAGCTTTACCCTAATCGGGTACGGGTAACGAGACACTGTGTTGTTGTCTCAGCCTCTCCATCCTTGTCGCCCAAATGCTAGCAGTGCCCTTAAGGTGTGTGTATATATATATACACACACACACACACACACACACACACACACACACATACATACATACATACACACCACATATATATGTATATATATGCTGTATATACATATATATGCTGTATATAATTCTAGTATACTAATTATAATCTTAGTTTTCTTTTTATGGTTTGGTACTCTTAAGTTTTATTCTGATCTAAACATGTTCTTGTTGTTTTGAGACAAAGGATTTCACTGTATAGCCCAAGCTGGCCTTGAAATTACCATCCTCCTGAATAAAGCTTAGATTACAGCTATGTACCATCAAGCTTGGATTATTTTTCTATTCTCTTTATTAGGTTGTAGGGCCTAGACTTACAGTGACAATGTGATTAAAAACAACAACACAGATTTTATCTCTATGTTTTTCACTTAGCAACTGAAGAAAATAGTAATAATTTATTCAATATGTATTATGTGCTAGAATTATTGTAACTGCTTTGTTTTAATAAAGTAACTTAATTTTCATTAACCCCATTTTAAAGATGAGTAAACTGAGGCAGTATGGTAGCTAGCCTCCAAATGGCCCCAAATACTTATGCCTCCTGGGCATTACATGTTTTGTGTTCCTTCCCATAGTACAGCTATATGGTCAATACTCTACAGTGTGGCAATGACATCACCATGAAGATTAGGTTATAAGGGACCTGTTGTCCCCTGTCCTAGTGACTGGCTAGTATATCTCTTCCATTTCCCTTGTTTTGTCTCTTGGCCCACTTGGTCTGGCAGAAGCCACGTGACAGGTGACAGCAGCCTTGTTTTATGAAGATGCCCCCATGAAAAGGAAGTGCTGACAGTCTGGGAGTGCTCTTGGATGCAGGTCCTCTGCCTCAGTCAAACCTTTGAATGGATAGAGTTAGATGACAGTTGGACCTCAGAAAGAGACTCCAAAGGAGACCCTGAGACAGCACAGACAGGCTGAAGAACTCTGTGACACATGAGATTGCCTTCCTCAGTTGCTTAGTTTGGGGGTAATTTGTTAGGAGAAATAGATAATTAATGGGAAGTTTAGAAAGGTTCACAGAGGGAAAAATTTTAGCTTGAACACCCAAGTAAACTGTGGTCTGGGGGGGGGGGGGTGGGTGTAGAGACTACATTGAATATTTAAAACTTAAAAGCAAGGGGCTGAAGACCTGGCTCAGGACCTAAGAGAACTGAGTGTTCTGCTAGAGGACTTGAGTTTGATTCCCGGGACCTAGCTCAGGGAGCTTACAACCCCCTGCAACGCCAGCACCAGGGATCTGACACCCTCTTCTGGCACTGTACACACATGGCATTCCTGAACACATGCGTGTGCGCGCATGGGCACGCACATACACACACACATATATGCATACTAAAAACAAATCTTAAAAAATATGAAACAAGTTTCTGTTGCTCATAAAGACTGATGTGGGGGGAAGAAGAGTCAAGCCCATCAGCCAGAGACTATGTATTTCCTCCTCACTCCCAGAACCCAGGTTAGGCTGTGGTCTTCAGCACAATGGATGCTGCGACTCTCAGCAGGCAAAGGAAGGGTGTCCCTGTAAGCAAGCCTCAGCTATTGATCTGCCCTAGTTCCACACCTACGCTACAGGAGATGTTAACATGAAGAAAGCGCTCACTCCTGTTCTTATACCTTCTGATTGTCTAGAGTAGTTGGGACTTTTTAAATGGTTGTTCCAAAGACACCAGGATGGTGTTTTTTGTTTCTCCAGTCTTACTTACTCTCTCTATTGCAGAACTGGAAAGCTATGATTAGTGTTCTGTTATTAAACATGAAGTTCCAATGGACTTTAGATTTGCTTTTAACCTAAGTCATTAACATGCTAAGGATGCCAAGGCACCAGTGAGAGTGTCACATGAAATACTATCTGGGGGCTTCTGCTTCCTTTGTGCTGTTCTGACAAACAGAGCTCTGGTGTCATAGAGGGGAAGCAGGTTTTGCTATTGACCCTGAGTCTTGGCTCCTCTGTGACCAGCTGTATTAGTAATACTGTGTAAGATACCATGCTGGAGAATAATTTGCAGTGTGCTTGAGGGTTCTGTCCAGGTCTGGCATTCATGGAGTTAACTACTGGTCTCATACATCAACAGACGTGCAATGGAACACCATGTGCTCTACTTATGAGACCTTGTGCTCGGGGGTGGGGGGCAGGGGGAGGACTCCATGGTGCATTATGAATTCAATTTATGGAAGTTCAGAAGTCTGGGTCTAGATTCCAAGGGTCTTGATATGGATTCTGTACCTGAGGCCAGTGCTCAGTGGCCATGAGTTTGGAACTATCCTTTGGATCGTTCTTTGGTCAAGGATATCCAAGTAGCTTGTTCCCCTGTTGGAATCTCGAAACAAACTCTCAAGGAACAGAACTCTAGCAACAACCTGAATAACTTTGGAAGAACATCTTGGAGGAGATGAAGCCACTGCTGTGTCCAACATTGACTACAGCCTTGTGAGCCCAGGACACATGACCCAGTGAAACTGTAGCCAGAATCTATGCCTCGATAATAAAGAAAACAGGCAAATGGTTTTATACCACCATGGGTGCTTGGTGTGGTACTGTGTGGCAGTAGAAAGTGAACAGAAAGTTTCAACATGATATTTGGTTTCTGAGTCAATCAAAGATGTTCTTGTAAGAGAAGCCCTCCCCCCAACCCCCAGCCGCCTTTCCCCAGCCGGTAGACAGTGGACAGAACCCTTCCTCATTTAGATTTAAAATGATGGCTGACAACGGCACCCAGCTTTGTCTTAACTGTTGCTAGTATCAGGGATACCTGGATTGTGGGATAAGTGGTCGTTAGGAACACAATTTCCAAGTTCTGGGCACCTCTGCTTACACAGCGGCAGAGAGGCTTAACATCTGCCGCGCACAGCCCCTCAGCATGGCAGTGTGTGTTGGTGATCCAGTGGCCCCAGGGGGATTACATTCAGTATCCAACATCTTCAGAGCTATAGGGGAAAAAAAATTTTAAATTACAGTTTTAAAAATAGCTAAAACTATCTTTTAAAAATAATTTAATATCTCATATTTGGGAAATCCCTAGAAGAGCCTCTATAAAACCCCAGGGCTCTGGATGACACAGCAAAACCTCACAATTGGCAGTTTACCCAAGGACCTCGACCTGTGCATCTTTCATGGATCTGAAATTACTTGACCCTGGCTGGAGCGCCTGACCCTTTCACAGGGCACCTTAGAAGGGACGAGGGTGCAAATATCAATACGTACACACGCGTGTAGTCACACATGCTGTCCGGCTCTGCTTAACACAGCAATGAGTTCTGAAAAGTGCATCATTAGGAATTACAGTGTGTACTTACACAAACTGAGATGACTGGGATGTCAGTCTGCCATACACTTTCATGATACAACCTTGTAGGACCAACATGGTATACGAAGACCATCATTGACCTAAACATCATTGGGCAACACATGGCTATATCTCTCTCTATATACATATGTATGAGGTGTTACATATATGTATAATTCTGTGTGTATATGAGGTATTATTTATTTTTCTATATGAAGCATTCTATTCATATAAAGTAATAAAGTATCGTTCCAAACATGAGAAGCACTGTATATGTGTATATATGAGGTATTATATATGTAAATATATATAGTGCTGCACATATGTTGTGCAATTTTATATATTTTGTTCACAGATGTATACATATGCACATATGTGTGTGTAATTTTTGGAAAGGGACCCAAGAAAGTAGAATTGGTGGTGCCCATAACCCAGTGTAATATATGTGTAAATGTATTATATCAAATATATAAATATATATAAAATTATTGAGAGTGTATTTATGTGTGATTGCTGAGAATTTCTTGGTTGCCATAGTAAGTTAGTTAAACATGAGTCTTCTGTTGAATTTGCACTTTGTGTCCATGAAGGAAATCACCCACCAGAAGGCTGACAAGACTTGAAGCCTGCTGAGGTGGGTGGGGAAGTCTACCTCCAGTGGTGTGAAGACACAAGGTCTGGAAACTTGAATGAACTGCTGAGTAGTGGGGTAGCTCTCTGTGATGGGGTGCTGTGTGCTTTAGGGTACCTTGTAGCATGCCAGACCCACCATATGCCAGGGGCACAACCTGCCCCATAACCAGCTCTGGTGGGCACAAGCCATGGCACACAGCAGTTATTGATTGTCCTCATAGGTTTCTACTAAATAAATACCTGAGTTCATCAGTCTACTGGACCAGAACAATTGTGTAGAGTCTTAGACATAATTTATACAGTGTTGTGTAACTGTACATCATTTATAAAGTACATGGTTTAAAAAATAATTCCAGTTTTAGAAATGGGAAGCTAAGAGCCAGTGGAGAAAGATTCTTACACAGCAACACTCAGCAATCTAGAACATGGGAGTTGCTACCCTAGTGATGAGCTCCCCAACTCCTCGGGCCCAATGTGTGCAAAGGTGGAGATGAACACACATTCAAGGCAAGAGGGGAGACACTGTTCCATTGACTAATCAAATGCACATAAAAGCTCTTTCTGAACTATAATTACGTTTGCTCGCTCCTTGGGTTGATTTATTTTTTATTTTAATTGTCAGTCCTGCTCCGCCATGATGCTAATAGAAATGTTATTGCAGCCAATATGCACTAAAATGATGTCTAAAGATTATTAATGAGAGCAATAAGAAGGTGTCTTCATAATAAGTCAGCATTAAAGGAGTAATTCATTTTACCTGATGTAATTGGATTGTAGCGTTTCAATAGCCTGGGACTTCCTCCTAATTGGGATTAGCTGCAGCTTCCTCCTTTTAGGAGAACATTAACTCTTCCTCTTCTACTTTCCAGTTTTTTATGAAGTAATTAAGTGTGAACTGTTGGGCATCTCTGGGAAGGAAGGGAAGGTCTAAGTAGATACAGGGCTGAGAGCGGAAGTGGGAGAGGTAGGGATACTCAGGACCACGGCTGGAAACTGTCCTCTTCTTCTCCCTCCTCCCCCCTCCTCCTTCCCTTCCTCTGACTACTGCCCATCTCTTCCACTCTCTCCCTCCTCCGCTCCTATCTTCCTCCCTGGCTCATTAGCTTTTGTCTTGTTTCATGAGCACGAGCCTAGAACCATCTTGTCAGAGACAAGATTTAGCCAGCAGTCGCCTGGACAATCGTCGCCTTGCTGTGGAAGAGGAAGGAAACTCCTATCCAGGCCCAACTGGGTACCAGGATGCAGCCCAGCATTCACACCCATAACTTTATGTCATTGTCTCAACACCTGTGACAAGGACTTTGCATTGATTTCTGATAAGGAAATCAGGACAAGGTCTCTACCCCCACTTGCCCTGCTCTGTCACCCTACTCAGGGAGCCAAAATGCCAAGGCAGATTTCCCAGGTTGTAGAGCTCACAATGTGGGGAAGGATTCTTGGTCTTGAGGAGACAGAGGGTCTTCGTTGAATAGTTGCATGTTAATGCTATCATGTCAGCCTTCTGGAAAAGTTTAAGTAAAAACCTTAAACCCGGGCATGGAGAAGTAGAAGCAGGAGGATCAGGAGTTCAAGGACACCTTGGGCTGCATAATGGGTTTCAGGCCAGCATAGGTTACGTGTGACCTTTTTCAAACAACAAACAGAAACCAAAGAAAACAAAAAGAACCATTCAACAAAACAACCATCAAAAAAATTCGAGTCACCACGAGGTAACGCGTTGTGTGAAAGCTAGGTATCTCCATAATACAGGCATGTGCTGGCTCCTCCTGGAGGTCAGCTGAATGCAACACAGCCTGGTCTCTTCCACTATCTCCAGCCCCAACAGAAACCAGCTCTGCCTGGGTTAAAGAGAAAGGCAGGGCATAAAGAGAAATTATCAGGGTGTTCTTGACCAGTGCCAGCTACACCCCCAGTGGAGCACTAAGGCCAGTAACCAAGTGCCTTGTGCACAGTCATCTTTATATCGGTTCATTTTCTTAGTGCTCCACCGAAATATCGGACAAGTAAGGGAGGAAGGGAAATTCCTGACTCATAGTTTAAGAGGGATATAGTCAGTCCACTGGGGCAGGAAAGGCATGGTGACCAGATCTGGAGGCAGCTGGTCACAACATATTTCAGCCAGGGACTGGAGAGTGGACAGGATGTAGGGCCAAACTATAAAATCTCACGACAATCGCCAGTGCCATCAGTGACTCCACAATGGAGCAGAGGAGCTGGAGTCAGAGGACCATCCCAATGGGGCCGTCGTTGCTTCCTGGTTGTCATGGTTACCATCACCATCATCCTCTCAATCTAGCATCTAATCTTTCTAATTCATCCACTGGTGCTTTGAGGGATTGTCTTGATGTGATTGTCTTAATGGTCTCTATGGAGGCACAGAAATGGCAAGAAAGTTGCCCCAAGCTCACACAGCAGTGCCAGGCAGGTGGGCAGTGACCTGAAGTTTAGACAACGGCGTAGAGAAGGGAGACCACGTAACCTCCCAGACAGAGAGAAGCATCCCATTACCTAGGTCAAGGATGTGTCACCGTGAATTACCATCACAGCACCACCATTCTGGGGGGCTTTGAGAAAAATGTGGCTCCCATTGCCAGATCACCTCTGAACTCTGCCGTATTTGGGGTCTTCGCTTTCTGTGAGAGTTTAATTTATAGTACTAGAGGCACGTGCACATACTGAGTTTCTTCCTATTCCGGGTGTAGCCCATAATGCCCTTAGGAATCCCCAGACAGGTGAGTGTCTTTTGTTTGCTAGTGGGTTGCCTGAAGCTGGGGACCCTAGAGAGCCTGTGGAGGGGGCTGGTCACCAGAAAGGTCTGGGCAGGATTAGGCCTTGAAGACTTCTTGCCACACCCCAACTTCTGAGGAGGGAAAGGTACTGAAAGTTGAGGTGGTCACAGAGGCACAGGCCATAGCACACGGCTTTCCGTGAGTACCTGGGGTGGGGACAGTCTTTTCAGCCTGAGCCTTTAAACGATGGGAGCAGCTCTGTCTCAGGTAGACAATGTCAGACTGGAGGTGATGTGGAAGACATCACATCTGGTATCAGCTGGAGAATTGATTGCTTGGCGTGTGCGTGTGACTATTAGTCTTGTCAGCTTGACACAATCTAGAATCACCCAGGAAGGGGCTGTTGATGAGAAATTGTCTAGATTAGGTAGGCCTGTGGGTGTGCCTGGGAGGGACTTTCTGATTGGGTGAATGGGGGTGGAAAAGCCACCCTAAAGTGGGGGCACCATTTCGTGCCTTTCATGGACTGGGTCCTGGGCTGGTGAGACGTTCACCCTCCTTTCCCTATGGTTCTAGTCTATATTAGAGATGGAATCAAGCTCTGGGGACAGAAGGCTAGGACACATCTGTCTCCTCCTCAACGTGTATATTTAATGGGGCAAGAAGTTCTTGAGACCTCCAGGAAGGATCAGCTGCTGCCAGGGTAGATGCAGGCTCTGCAGGACTGGTCTTAAGACCCATCAACTAGCTAAGTTCTAGTTTCATTTGGACCTTGGGATGCTCAAATGTCACAATCAACCTTGGCTGACCTTGGGCCCTCTGCTCTCACCTCTTCACAGGAAGGCTGCCTGGGGCTCTCTGGTGATTTGCTAAAGATCAGGGCCGGAGGCGTGACACCCACAGGAGGACACAATCCTTAGCTGATTTAGATGGGAGATGATGCTCTAGCTGCTCTGCTCCCTCAGGGAGCCCACCTGAGGGACATTCTCCACAGCATCACTGAGATCTCCAGAGGGTCACAAAGTCTTGTGTTCAATTACTTGCTTTCCATATGGGCTTTCCTTTCCTGGTCTCGTTGCTTCACGTCTGGCTGGCACTCCCTTGGGTCATCTCCCCAGTCAGCTGCTTGCACTTGGATTCTTATCTCAGGTCAGCTTTAGAAGCCACAAGAAGCTTTCTATAGCTCACCGAATCTCCTGGCACAAAACCTGTCTGGAGCCCTGCATGCTTGTTTAATATCTAAATTCCTCCTGGGCTTTGAGTTCCTTGGAGGAGAAACCACAGATCTTGCTCATTATCAAAACAGTAATATTTAGCACAGCTCTTAATACATGGGATCTGAAAAGTTTTGTTGAATAGCTGAATGAATGATTGACTGAATAAATGAAGTATCTGGAGCAGTTAGCCTTTAACACAGAGGCCACGGGTGTCTGCATCTGTGATTTACTCCTGCCTCTTGCATTCCCAGGTGGGGAAGGCTGCCACATATCTAATTCCCATGGACCTGTCCCCTCTTTCTGTAAATCTGTCCCTTTCTAAGGGGCCATTCATTGTCTCTCCTCCCCATGTCACATGGTGGGATGTGGTGATATTGTGCTCCCCAAAATATTGTACACATTAACAAATTTATCTGGGGTCAGAGAATAGAACAGCCACTAGACAGACATAGAGGCCAGAAAATGGTGGCACTCGCACCTTTAATTCTATCACTTGGGAGGCAGAGATCCATCTGGGTCTTTGTGAGTTCAAGGCCACACTGGAAACAACCAGGCATGGTAACAAGAGCCTTTAATCCCAGGAAGTGATGGCAGAAAGCAGAAAGGTATGTAAGGCATGAGGACCAGGAACTAGAGGTTGGTTAAGCTTTTAGGCTTTCAGGCAACAGTTTTGCTAAGATTCATTTTGGATGAGGACTGAGAGACTTCCAGTCTGAGGAAACAGCATCAGCTGAGAAATTGGCGAGGTGAGGTGGCTGTGGCTTGTTCTGCTTCTCAGATCTTCCAGCGTTCACCCCAAACCTGGCTTCAGGTTTGTTTTTATTAATAAGACCTTCTAAGATTCCTGCTACTGTGGGATGACTGGGACTGGGAGTGCTCCCTGAGCACCTATACCAAACAAGGTGACGGTGACTGCTATTCTTTGTTGTCAACTTGACTATGTCTTGTGGCGGTATTGTGTTCTCTAAAGTATTGTGCACCCTAATAAACTTATCTGGGGTCAGAGACAGAACAGCCACTAGATACAGAGGCCAGAAAATGGTGGCACTCACACCTTTAATCCTAGCATTCCAGAGGCAGAAATCCCTCCGGATCTCTGTGAGTTCAAGGCCACACTGGAAACAGCCAAGCATGATGACTCACGCCTTTAATCCCAGGGATTGATGGCAGAAAGCAGAAAGGTATATAAGGCATGAGGACCAGAAACTGGAAGCATTTGGCTGGTTAAGCTTTTAGGCTTTTGAGCAGCAGTTCAGCTGAGATCCATTCAGATGAGGACACAGAGGCTTCCAGTCTGAAGAAACAGCATCAGCTGAGGAACCGGTGAGGTGAGGAAGCTGTGGCTTGTTCTGCTTCTCTGATTTTCCAGTATTCACCCAATACCCAGCTCCAGGTTTGATTTTATTAATAAGTACCTTTAAGATTCGTGCTACAATGTCTGGAATGAACTACAATCCAGAAATAGAGGTACAGTGATTTCCTAAACATATTTGTCCTGAGTATGCCAGGCATCAGCCTAGTCAAGGGAACATGGGCATTTAACAAAATAACAAGGCTTCCCTACAGGAATTCCCTGAGTGCTGGAGACACACCAGAGGAGCCAATTTCAGAGCCTGGTCTCCACGAGCTATGTGTCCAGAGCACATTGCTTTCCCTCTGAGCCTCAATTTCCCCATGTGGAAACCATAATAAGACCAGAATCAAGCCTGGGTGCTGAAGAAGACAATGCATGTAAAATACCCACGGATGGCTGGACAGCCTGTGATAAACCTGCTCTCTCAGGCTAAAGTGAAGCCTGGGGCGGCCACACACTAATAAGAGCAGCCTCCAAAATGCTGTAGGGGCACAAACGGGGTTAGGAAATGCTGAACTGGTGCAAATCGCTTCTGTTACCAGGAAGGAAATTGGAACAGCTGGAATGTCGGCTCTGAGCCTGGAACTGAGGCCACTGCCCCAGGGGACAAAAATTCCAGCCAGGCACAGGCACTGCTGGGGCAGCATCTCTCAGCCCCAAGTACAGAGAACACAGAGACACCCTGTCTGTCACTCAGCATGTGTCTAAGAAGGAAAACAGGAATCAGTGACTGGGGTTACCAAGATGCCAATGATGACTCCCTGCCAGACCAAACCCTGCATTCTGTCCAAAGGCCACCAGGAAGAGGGGGATGGTCATAAGCCTGGCCTTGTGGTACTAGAGGCTTTGCTCTGTTTCCATCTCCTGTGTCTGTGGTGACCTCTGTCTCCTGCAGACAAGGGGTTTGAGCTCTGGAAGGTCCCTAAGGGTTTCTGTCTAGGGAACTATGGAGGAGGAGGCTGTGTTTGAGCAGGGAGTGCACATAGGCATGGTGCTCCCCAATCTGAGCCCCGTCGCCTGTCACTGCCACAGCTGGGATGCTGAGCCACAGATTGTCCAACTATTGATCCCCGCCCTCCATAATGAACTGTAACAACAACTCCATTACTCGGTGCCCACCCATTGGCTAAAGATAATATAAAATTAGCCAGCGTGCATGGGGCCTCTCAGGATCGATTTCCCTACTCAGATTACTTGTTACGAAAGAATAGAGCTGTCTCCCCCGTAATTGAACAAGTTAACTCCTTGTCTCATAAAATGTAAGCCCATATTGATTGGCTGCGACCGTGTAGGGTAGGGGTGGGGTTGGAGGATGATCTCCCACCTTCTACTTTCCTTTATGGCCCCAGCATTAAGGGTGGGGCCCCAGGCCTAGGCTGGATCATGTCTACCTACCTGGACACATGCAGCTTTGGCTTTACATGGGCCCAGTTTGAATCCTGGTTCTGCCAGATCTAGTCTTGTGACTTTGGAGCAGGTCCCCAGCTCAGAAGAGGTAATGATAATAGCTTATCCATACCTGTGATATTATTTAATTATTAATAGTATTTATCATATTATTGTAACTACCTTGTACGTGTTGGGAAGGTCTGGTGAATTAACCCAGGGGTTGGAGTCAGGCATACAGCCTCTGGCAACAGGAATGGGTAGTCATGTTATATAATGTCCATCAGTAGTAGACACCCACCTTAGGAAGTTAAGAAGAGTGTGTGGGTCTTTAAGGAACTGGCCAAGGACACGTTTTGAATATCTCTGCACATCTTGCATGCGGGGGCAGAAGCCACAGGCGCCATGATAGGCTGTTTTTAAATGGGAGAGATGAAATGAAGGGGCTCATGTCACCAACCACAGCAGCTCACTAACTACTGCCAGCCACAACCTACCACCTCACACTGCCATCTGGCAGCCCTAGGGTCTCCCACAGCTTCTACAGACCCAGCCAAGGAGACCACCGTCACCAGGAGAGGGCTCAGGTTTCCTGAGTTCGGGACCGTGTTTCACAGACTGCATGTCAGTCAACAGTGGGTAGCTGGCCCTAGGAAGGTTCGTCATCTTCAAGGCTGTGGTCCCTGTTGATATTGGCTGGCCAGGCTAAGGGAAGAAGGGGCAGAAGGCAGTGGAGAAAATAAGTCAGCAGCTGCTGAGGACTGAAGTCTGGGCTTGTAGTTTATGGGGTGGAAAGCCCGGCCACAAACAACACAGATATAGTTTGTCTTTACAGATGTGTGAGTGGCCGGGGGCTCATTAGTGGCTGCTCTACCCACTTGTCAGCTTCTGCATCAGCTACACAAGTGGGAATTTTTTGTTGTAATAACCAGCTGCACAATCATACTATCAATGGTTACTCTGTAGGCTACTTACAGAGCCTTTAGGAGCCTTCCCTCTAGATGGTTTTAGAACCAGAAATGGTTGTGTGGAGACGTGCTCTCTAGACTATGTCTCTTCACTATGACCACACTACTTGACAGAAACAATTCGAGGAGGAAGGCTTTATTACAGCTCACGGTTTCAGAGGGTTTGGGCCCGTTGTGATAGGTGAGGCATGACTGAGTGGCTCAGTGGGTGGAAGGAGGGATGTGTAGTGAAAGGTGTTCACATGACCACAGACCAGGAAGCAGGCAGAGCAAGACCGAAACGTGGGCATGGGCTCTACCTTCAGTGATCTGTCTCTAGTATCCTGTTATTCCAGCTAGGCCCGCCTCCTAAAGGTTCCATGGCCTTCATAACAGCACCACAAGCTGGACATTGAGTGTTCAAAACACAAGTCTGTGTTGGGGGGTGCACTGCAGGGTCCAACTATGACACCACGAAAGGAAAAATGTCTGGTCAGTACATTGATCCTTGATACATAACACATGTCTACACTTAGGATAAAGGCCCACATCCCTGAGTAAGGCCACCAGAGCCTATATGATTTGACCCCAGGTTCCTAGTTGCAATCTTGAAAAGGACACACAGCCTTGGTCATATTTCAGATTCCATGGCCCCCTTGTAACCTCAGAACAAACCAGGTCTCCCCTCTCTAAATATCAGGTGCCTGTAGGTCTTTTGCAAAGTGCTCTTTTCTGTACCCAGGATCTGCACAGGACACCTCTCCCCTGGCCCTCCATGACCACCCAGACACTGAAACAGGCACCCTGTTCTCCAGGGTACAGTATCCTGAGCTATGATCCATGCTCAGCAAGGGCGGTGATGAGAACTCTAGGCAGTGAGCTCCCAGGGCAGCTTGGTTCTTTTTCACATTCCAACTGTCTTGAGCTTTAGAGAGAAGGAGGGTGCCTGGAGGGGTGAGAAATGGTGGGGAGCAGGAGACTAGGAGATTCTCCCCAAAGGAAAAACCAGAGCCATGTCTTCCCAGACTACTGCTAAAAATCTAAAGAATGGGGAAATTGGGCCTGCTTGGCATGGTCATTCAGCTGCCTCATCAGAGCTCACCCAAAGGCATTGTTGCTTCACAAGTGTCTTGAGCTAAATGGGATCTGTTGAGGTTCTTGGCAAAAAAAAAAAAAAAAAAAAAATCACTACCAGCAGCAAAACCCCAAAGAAACAAGTAACAAAGACTAACCAAATAAAACTAAAGCCAAGCCTGGGACAGTTCTTTCCTAGGAAGCTTCCATCCCACAGTGCCTGGGCTCCAATGTGAGTCAGGGCTCCCCAGTCCTCCCCAGCCCTCCCCAATCCTCCCTAGTCCTCCCCAGCCCTCTCCTTCCCTTACTAGCTCCCACTCCTTACCTTTCCTGTCCTGGAGAGGTGTTCTCAGAGTGTTTATTAGAAAGGGTAACAAATGGAACTAGGAAACGAGGGAGGGAAGGAGGGACTCAGGCAGGGTGAAGAGTCCCTACACTCCTTTCTGAGGAGCCCATTGCTCACTCATGGTTGTCCTGTGGAGCAAATCCAGTTTTCAAGTCTATAGTAAGGTATTCCTCTTTTTTTAAGTGGAAAATACAGTCAGAAGAACATTAAATTCTTCTTAAATGTACAGATTTACTCTTCTGAAGACTGATGTTGTGTTGTATATTATTTTTGGCTGTTTTCTGGTTGGCTGAGATCACACTAATACACAACCCACGTGGGGTAATATTTCTCATTCTATTTTGTGGCAGACTTTTAATTTGTCATTGTACTGCGAATATCTCTCCATGTCAGTGAACATGAACTATAAGGAAAAATTTGTAAACACCACACATGGAAAAATTATTTTTCCAACTGCAGGTTGGGAGTCCTCAGAGGATTAAAGATTTTAGTGGATAAAGATCAATATTTAAAAATAAGTAGAATGGGAAGGTACGGTATTAAATAGAAGCAACAGCAGAGATGAAAATTTTTATGAAGCTTGTAGGCCTCTGAGCACTGTATGCATGCTGAACTGTGATACCAGATGTCCTTATGTGAATCCCAATCATAAAGTTTGAAAACTTCTGATGCTCTGCCAGTGAGATTTGTTAGAAGTGATTTGTTCATGCTCTTAATGTGGGCATTCTTGCTCGTACACTGAATTTTGCAAATTTTTCTACTTATTTCCTTGGGATTTCTAATGCATAAACATGGATCCTGAGGGCGTGCCCATTTTCAATGTATCTTCTAGAAAGAATAAATTGATATGTAATATGACTGCTTGGGTTAAGAAGTATACTTCTCTGTCTTCTGATACCATTGGATCCTATGACCACTGGGTCTGTAACCATTTCATATTGTCTACTTGGAAATGGTAATATGATCTCAGATAATAGGAAAAGCTAACTTGTGTTGCAGCTAGCCATGGTCCAGACTCCACAACTCCAGCTCCTCGCCTCCTTCTGTTCTTGTATTCATGGTCTGGAATAAATGCTACTGTTATTTCACTTTGGGAATTCCAGATAAGGAAGCTGAGGCTTAAGAATCACTCTAAACTCCAACAATATTGATTTCCTGTCATGTATGACTGCAAAAGCAGGTGTAAGTCACTTGAGAGAGTCAAGGTGTAGAGAGAAAAGATTTAGTTTGGTATGGTTTGGGAGTCTCAGTCCATGATCAGCTGGCCCTGTTACTCTGGGGCTTTCAATGCAATAGTGGGTACATGGTAGAGCAATACTGCTTGCCTTCTGGGATATGAGAAGGAGAAAGGGAAAGAGACCAGGACTACACAGTCTCTTCAAGGGCATTAGCCCCTCCCCTTACCTCCTAAAGATTCCACCTTCTCTCAATCCATCACACTGGAATGCTTGCCTTTGACATATGGATGCCTGGGAGCCTTCAAGCTGTAAGAAGCCACCTCACTTCCTTTGGCATATAGATAACTGGGAGCCTTCAAGATTCAAGCTGTAGGGAGCCACCTGGCTTCCTTTTCCATTGCTTGTGACAGACTCTCTGTCTTCGTTTATAACACATCAGGTACCTAGTGAGACAGGGGGCCTTTCATCTGCTTACCTAAGTATGCTAACTAAAGACACACCCAAATACATCCGAATGATCCTTCAAAGTCTTGACATTGGGTCAGTTAGGATTTGGGGTCCACAGTTTGACCTCAAGATTGAAAACCACTACTTCTTAAACTGGGTTATGTGTTCACCAGATATAGTCCTAAGAGATATGTCAAACATCAAATAAACAAGCAGTTTCTTCTAAAAGCCTCAGGATATGTATTTTAATATTAAAACAACCACTAATACACTACAGAGTGAATGTTTAAAGCTCCAACAGAAAACTTTAAATAGATTGTCTTGCTGGTTGTATCAGTCAGCAAAGGCTTGTGACAAACAAGCCCCAAATCATAGTGGTTTAGGGCAGCAGATTGTTTTTCTCCTGAGACCAACTGTCTGCTGCCGGAGACTTGGAGCTCATTCTACTTCATCTGGATGGCAGGACCGGGTCAGCACAGCAGCCCCTGCTTGAATGTGTTTGGTTACTGTGGGGAAGAAAAAAAGGAACTCCTGAGGGTCTCGGGCCAGCATTCATTGCTTAGCTGGAGGCAACACATCTGATTCCAAGTCATCCCTTGTCAGTCAGTCATGCCTCACTCAGCACATTGTCCCAGCCCGCCACAGCCAGGAAGTGCAAGCAAGAAGTGCGAGCTTCTCCCATGCAGGAGGTAGATTGAAACGGGATCTAACATGTAAAAAGCCACAGCTGCTGACAGGTGGGCAGCGGCATTAGAGACAGCCATGGCTGCTCCGACTCTGTACAGATCTGCACAGACTCCTGTCCTGTGGTCTTCTGAGGAAGTATGAGATGGCAGCTTCAGAACTTTTCTACACAGTACTTTCCAAAGGGGCAAGTTTTTTCTTGTTCATGTAATTGAAGTGTGGTGGCAGAAGGACTATATTCCATAGTGACCACACTGGGAAGTCCTTCTGAGTTTCTGACCTGTAGTCACAGATTTACCTAAGCTATATCATGGCTGCTGAGGCCCCAGACAGTAAGAAATAATATCTACTTAAATATTAACAGCTTTATTAAGATGCAGTCCCCATATCATATAATTCATCTACTTAAAATACACAGTTGGGTGATGTGTACTATATTCACGGGCCCAAGAGACCATCATTACAGTCATTTTGGAATATTTTGCCACCTTTGAAGCACTAAAGCTTTTTTAATTGTATGCCCTAGATCCGACAGCTATCACTCAAGCTGCCGTAGGTGCTAAGAGTCCCAGCACCCACAGCCTGCTCTGGAGCTGCAATCCTGGTGAGTAGGCACCGCCTGCTCCTGCCTACTGCTGCTTACTAACGCTGCTGCCTGCTGCTGCTCACCAAAGCTGCTGCCTGCTGCTGCTCACTAACACTGCTGCCTGCTGCTGCTCACCAAAGCTGCTGCCTGCCGCTGCTCACTAAAGCTGCTGCCTGCTGCGGTCTACTGCTGCTCACTAACGCTGCTGCTCACTAACGCTGCTGCTCACTAAAGCTGCTGCTCACCAAAGCTGCTGCCTACTGCTGCTCACTAAAGCTGCTGCTCACTAATGCTGCTGCCTACTGCTGCTCACTAAAGCTGCTGCCTGCTGCTGCTCACTAACACTGAAACCTTAGGATTATAATCGCTGCCAAGGACCACTGTTGGCGAAAATCCAGAGCAATAAGCCTCCACTTGAGTACCTGAAGCTTTAAGTTACTGGCTTCTGAAGCTTCAGGCACAAGCCTCTGTCCCATGGAGTGTGGCCCTCTAAGTCTCTAGCTGTGCTAATCCAGCTACTTGGCCATGGTACTAAAGGGCTTGGGACAGCTGGCACTTAAAGAGCATCTCCCCGATGTCTTGTGACTCCTGTCTGGGTCCAGCAGATGGACACAGCCAGGTGATTACTGAGAAGACCATATGTATTTATCTTAGATCACTGTGATAAACACCATGACCAAAAACAACTTGGGGAGGAAAGTGTTTATCTGGTGTATTTCCCACTGAGGGAAGCCAAGGCAGGCACTCAAGCAGGAACCTGGGGGCAGGAATGGAAGCAGAAGCCATGGAGGGATGTAATTTACGGCTTGCTCCAAGCCTGCTTTCATATAGAACCCAGGACCACCTGCTCAGGGGTGACACCACCACAGTGGGCTGGGTCCTCCCATTATTCAAGAAAATGCCTCCTCCTAGACTTGTCTACAGGCCTGTCTGGTGGAGGCATTTCCTCAGTTCAGGTTCCTCTTCTCAGATGACCTTAGTTTGTGTCCAGTTGACAAAAACGAACCAACATACCCCATCCCCCAAATCAGAAAGGAAATGCTGGCCATCCTAACACACCATCCCTTTACTCAGAACTCTGTTGTGAAGGGAACATGATGCCCACTCTGTCCAGATGCTGGAGGGCTGTTAGCTTGCGGAGGGGAGGACGGGGAAAATCTCCAATCAGTGTGTTGTTTCTGACTTGGTTTCACCACATTTTGAGTTGTGTTTTCCAAGTGCGAGGGCTATTGGACTCACAGATTATTTTATCTTGTATTAATTAAACCAGGCTTTACAAAAAGGACAAGTGGCGAAGGATGATTTCCCCAAAGGAAGCAGTGATTCAAGGCAATAGTGACAGTGCCACCAGGAGTAGAGAAGAGCATGCTGGACTGTCACTTCCTCTTCCCACATGGGCTTTGGACGGCTCCGTTACGGGGAGAAGCAGTGGCTGCCTCCTGAGAGCTGGAAGAAGCTGGCCCACTGGGTGATTCAAAGACTGACTTTTCATATGGGTCTCTATCATTATTACTCATATCAGCCTCTCTCTAAGAGCACATGGTGAGAGATGGACCATCCCAAGAGGCCCTCATTATTAGAACGACACAAATATTGCTCATTTCCTCTCCTTGTCATCGTTGAAACAAGAATTACATTTTCTGAATGTGTGTGGATTGTAATGTGCACTTACCATTCATTTACTCATCAAACCGTTGATGTAGAGACCCTGGGATCCAGCAGTTGGCTCAGCCCATTCAGCTAGCTATAAGAAAATACCTACACCTGGGTAAAATGCAAACATTATGCATTTATTCCTCACTGTGGGAAGTCTACAATCAGTTAACAGCAGACTTGATGGGGTGCAGGCACATAGTAGAAAAGGCAAAGTATCTCCTTTAAAGTTCTTTCATAAGGGCACAAGTCTTATTCCTGATGGTCCCACATCTTAATATTATATCATTGGGCTTGGGTTCCAACACAGGAGTTGTGAAGTGACACCACAATTCAAATAATAGCAATAATCACAAAGTGGCCTTGTCACCCTCATGGAACATTCTCTTGGGAGGGGCTGGTGATAAATGTGATAAATAAAGAATAGAGTATAAAGTGTATCATATATTTGGTTTCACGCGCGCGCGCGCGCGTGTGTAAATGTGGTGTGTGTGTGTGAATGGGGTGTATATACATATATATACATGTGTGTGTGTTTATGTGTATGTATGTGTGTTTGGTGTGTGCAGTCATTTTTTCCTCTTTGTAATGGTGTGTGGACATTTGGTAGCCATAAGCCTAGACATCAAAACCTTCTCCTACCTGACAGATGACACTTTGAAGGCCATACTTGGGAGGCCCTAACAGGAAACCCAAGCCCAAAGCAACAGTGACTTCATACTCCACTCATTTGGTTCACTGATGCTTCCTCCATCATGTGAATTCCTAGAGAAAAATCAAGTTCCAAGAAGCCAAACCGAGGTGACTGTGGCTGGATAGTTATCTATCCATTTGTAATAAAGAACTGTAAAAGAAACTGCGTGTTTCCTCACAATTTCTATGAGTCAAAGATCTGGCCCAGAGAGCTGACTGGGCTGGGGTCTCGTCTGAGTGCTTCACTGGGAAAGAGTCCACTTCCATGTTCATGTGATGGTTACCAGAATTCAGTTCTCATGTCCACGTGTTTCTGTTGCTCTAGCTGGATGCCTAAAACCAGGTAACGTTTAAAAATTATTTTAGGTTTTTAAATTTCATTTTATGTGTGTGTGTTTCATCTGCATGAACAGTGTACTACATGTGTGCCTGGTGCTCCTAGACGTGGGAAGACATCGTTTCCCCCGGAACTGGAGTTATAGATGGTTGTGAGTCACCATAGGAGTGCTGGGAATTGAACCTAGGTCCTCTGCAAGAGCAATAAGTGCTCTTAACCGCTGAGCCATCTCTCCAGCCCAAGACCAGGCAATTTAGAAAGAGGGCAGGGGAAGACAGACATGGACATTTTACTCAAAGATCTGGTGATTGTGAAGGCTGAGGTAGAAGTATGTATGTTTGAGACCAACCTGGACAACCTAGTAAAAGCCTGTGTCAAAATAAAGAGGTCTGGGACTATAGCTCTGAGACAGAGCACTTGTCTAGCATGTATGGCATTCTGGGTTCAATCCCCAGCAGTACCAGAAAATAAAGATAGGAAATAAGAATGATGTGTGTGACTGGTCAAGCAAAGCAAGATACTTCATTAGCTCGTAAAATAAGAAAGACCGAGAGTAAACGGAATAGGATGCATGTAGATTCAGGGGCCCAAAGATGGTGGGACCTGGTGTCTATTGTCAGCTTCACTGTCCTCCCTGGTGGCTTTATCACCTGGCTACTTAAATACAACTGCCCAGCTCTATAAAAGGAAGTGTCCTGACTCTACCCAAGGGTCCTGGACTTCAGCTCCTGGCTTGGACTGGATCTTGTGTCTCACCTTAAACCTATCACAGTAACCAGTTGTCCTGGGGTCCTCCAAAAAGGGTTACACAATAAATGTGCTGTTGCTTTCTCCACACCTGCCTTTGTAGCAGAAAGCAGTCACGGAAGACACAGACCAGTGAGTGTGACTGTGTTCTAATAAAACTTTATGAACACTCATGTTTGGATTTCCTGTGGATTTATCAAGTGAGGGAAGAAACCAGCTCACCAGCAAACAGGGTATGGGTTTGAGTTTGGTGACTCTGACGAACATACATGCCATAGTACATATTGAAAAATAGCTCACAGACAGAGTGGCCATCTTGGTCTGTGCCACACGCTGTGGGACTCACTTTGTGACCTTGTGTGAGGCCCATTGTTGGCCCTCAAAGATGTGAAAAGGTAGCATTTCGTTTATGTCATGGATCTGAAACGTTGCAGTAGCCTTCATCAAGCCCTATTTAAATGTCTGCGTTCTACGTCGGTGCCTTTAAAATTGCTCAATGCCATCATCTCTGCAGCTTCATCAAACACCCTCGTTTCGGCCAAGCTTGACAAACGTGCACGAGACTTTCCTCCAAGCAGGGGTGGATTTGCTGGGGGACCCACTGCCTCCTGCGGCGGCTCTGGGAAGCCAAGATCATTCTAGCCACAGCCCTTGGTGGCGGAGCCCAGCACCCAGCAATTGTCCTTCTAATCAACTGCTTCTAAGCAGGTGAACATTTATCTCAGTCAGTTACCCCTTATAATTACTGTATTGAACCCAGTTGTCTATAAAATGAATGGTTTGTTCAGACACTTTACCCAAAGAGTTCATTAGGGGTTAAACAAAATGCAATCCCATTTGCAAAGAGCATAATAAATTGTTTCATCTGTGAATTTAGCTGTTCTCCCTAATGCAGACATGGGTGTTACAGTGGCTTCCCCTTGATAGGGTTATGGGTTAATGAAATGCTTTTTCTGTTGCTTATTTTCCTCTCTTCTGTGCTGAGTGATAAGTAGCTAACCAACGAAGCTTGTAATTACAATCTTACAGAAACCGGGCCGATCTGTATATAAATCTCACCATCCAATTACAAGATGTAATAATTTTGCAGTCAAGCTGGTAATGAGGTCTAATACTCGTGCATGCGATAATCCCCTCTGGATGCTGGCTTGATCAGATGTTGGCTTTGTAATTAGACGGGCAGAAAATCATTATTTCATGTTCAGGAAAAAATTAGGTTGGTGGGAAGTTAATTTTCTCACCGCTCTCTGAAGCGTAGACAAGAATTTAATGATTTAATCATGATTGTTAGCTCTTTTGCAATCAATTTGTAATGATTGTGTAGCAACTCTCTTCAAGGGAAGCTGCTTGGGAGAGGAGTTTGCATACAGCCATCCAGGGGGGCTGGCCTTTGAGGGACACGTGACTAGACCAGGAGCCCATTAAAGCCCTCTTGGAAAGCTGCCTCCTGCAGCCTGCAGACATCCCCAGACCTGACTAGGGATTGGAGCAGTGTTTCTCTCTGAGCCTCGGAATAATTTTGTTGTCTTGCTGTGTGGATCTCAAACAGTTTATTAACACAAGAGTGCAAGAAAGGCGGTCTCTTCTTCTTCTTTTGTTTTTGTTCTTTTAACTTTCTTCTCACTTGAAGATGCGTGCTGCCTGGCTGGAGTGGGAGTGTGCAGCCTCAAGCAGAGTTTTCCACCTCCTAAGAGGGCTGGCATTGTACTCCTTGGACACAAGTCAAGGGTCCCTTTTTGCCCAGCCTGTGTGGCCCCTCTGAGGCCTGGAAGCTTCCCTCCATGCATGAAACACAAGATCCTTTGGGGAGACCTAGAGCTGCAGTTAGGGGAACCAGCCAGGCATCAGGGCCCACTGAAGCCTCAAGTTCATGGTGCACAAGAACTAGAGCCTAATAGATTGCATCTTCCATACACCCCTTCCTTGGTCTCACATCAGCTCTCCACTTATCAAGGAGGGACTCCTCTGAGCACCCCCAGCCTACCCAACACCCCTATTCCAGCTATTCAATGATCTCACCTGTGGCGAAAAAGACCAGGGTGCCTTTAGCTTCAGACACCATTCTTCGCAGCCCTGTTAAAACTCCTGAGGCCAAGAATTAGAAAGCCCACCCACTGCTTGAAGGAAAAGACAGAGGGGAGCATTGTGTAATTAATATTCCAATATGTTATTCTCCTATATTGACTCAGACTTCCTTTGTGTGTTCACTTACCGATTTATTTTCTGAGCACCCCAGACACCATTTTGATGGTGCGTGCCCATCCTGGGTAGTGTGATTATTACTTAGACATGCCTGGTCACTCATCTAAGTCAATTCTAGAAGTTTTTATTAAGCTCCGGCCAAATGCTAAATAAGTCAGAGCAGGGCATATCCTGTTTGAGTAGGTGGGTAGGGTGAGCAGGGTCCGAGGACAGTACTGACACTTGGCACTTTATTGGATATAATGGGTTCTGTCAATGCTGAAATGCTGCCTTCATGTACTGAGCAAGTAAGACACCATTGCTGAGCAAAGCCCTCCCGATACTTTACCATTTAGAATTTATACGTCATTCTTACTAACATGCTCTTGTAGACTTGATGTAAGAATAGTTTTGTTTTAGTTTTTTCTTTTTTGTTTTTGGGTTTTTGTTTGTTTGTTTTATTTTTCATAGATCATCCTTTGGGCTCATTAAAAGGAAACACAAGTTAAAAAAACTATCAAAAGTATTCTGAAATCTTTTTCACTCAGAGACCAACTCTCTGGACCTTGAGTCCTTCACAACTGCCTTTTCCTGAAAGAACTCAGCCCTGCTTATGTTCAAGACACTCTTCTAAGCGGTGACAACCTCCTGCAAACACTGACACCTGCAGACACTGATGACGTCACAGATGTCCCCAGACAACACTGATGCCATTTTCTTTTTTTCTGTTTTGATTTTATATAAGAGATTTTCTAGTCATTTTACATATCAGCCATGGATTCCCCTGTCCTCCCTCCTCCCACCCCCCAGCCTTCCTCACCAACCCACCCCCCATTCCCACTTCCTCCAAGGCAAGGTCTCCCCTAGGGACTCAGCCTAGCCTGGTACATTCAGTTGAGGCAGGTCCAATCCTCTCCTCCCTGCACCAAGGCTGAGCAAAGTGTCTCAGCATAGGCCCTAGGTTCCAAAAAGCCAGCTCATGCACCAAGGACAGGTCCAGTTCCATGGGGGCTCCTCGGCTATTGGTTCACCATTCATGTGTTTCCATGAGTTTGGCTATTTGACCCTGTGCTTTTTCCAATCATGGTCTCAATATCTCTTGCTCATATGATCCCTTCTCTCTCTCACCTATTGGACTCCTGGAGCTCTACCTGGGGTTTGGCCGTGGATCTCTGCATCTGCTTCCATCAGTCACTGGATGAGAGTTCTATCATGACAGGTAGGGTGTTTGGCCATCCAGTCACCAGAGCAGGTCAGCTCAGGCACTCTCTCAACCATTGCCAGTAGTCTATAGTGGAGTCATCTTTGTGGATTTCTGGGGACCTCTCTAGCACTCAGGTTCTTCCTATTCCCCTGGAGTCTTCACTTATCATGGTATCTCTTTTCTTGTTCTCCCACTCTGTTCCTGATCCAGCTGGGATCTCCCGCTCCCCTAAGGCCTCTTTCCCCTGACCCTTACCCTCCATTACCCCCCACCCCCCAGATCTCATCCGTTTCTCTGTCGCTGGGCAATCCCTGTGTCTTTCTTAGGGTCCTCTTTACTAGGTAGCCTCCCTGGAGTTGTGAGTTGCAGTCTGATTATCCTTTGCTTTACATCTAGTATCCACTTATGAGTGAGTACATACCATGTTTGTCTTTCTGAGTCTGGGTTACCTCACTCAGGATGATTTTTTCTAGTTCCATCCATTTGCCTGCAAGCCTCATGATGTCATTGTTTTTCTCTGCTGAGTAGTACTCCATTGTGTATATGTGCCACATTTTCTTTATCCATTCTTCAGTTGAAGGGCATCTAGATTGTTTCCAGGTTCTGGCTATTACAAATAATGCTGCTATGAACATAGTTGAGCACGTGTCCTTGTGGTATGATTGAGCATTCCTTGGGTATATTCCCAAGAGTGGTGTAGCTGGGTCTTGAGGAAGATTGATTCCCAATTTTCTAAGAAAGTGCCATATTGATTTCCAAAGTGGCTGTACAAGTTTGCACTCCCACCAACAGTGAAGGAGTGTTCCCCTTGCTCCACATCCTCTCCAGCATAAGCTGTCTTCAGTGTTTTTGATCTTAGCCATTCTGATGGGTGTAAGATGGTATCTCAGAGTCGTTTTGATTTACATTTCCCTGATGATTAAGGAAGTTGAGCCAGTCCTTAAATGTCTTTCAGCCATTTGAGTTTCCTCTGTTGAGAATTCTCTGTTTAGCTCTATAGCCCATTTTTTTTAAATTGAATTGTTGGGTATTTTGATGTCTAATTTCTTGAGTTCTTTATATATTCTGGATATCAGCCCTCTGTCAGATGTGGGGTTGGTGAAGATCTTTTCCCATTCTGTAGGCTGTCATTTTGTCTTATTGACTGTGTCCTTTGCCCTACAAAAGCTTCTGAGTTTCAAGAGTGCTGTGGGATGGTCTGTATGTCAAGTGTGTTGCTGATTGGTCAACAAATAAATCACTGATTGGCCAGTGGTCAGGCAGGAAGTATAGGCGGGACAAGGAGGAGAATAAAGCTGGGAAGTGGAAGAGTGAGTCAGAGAGACACTGCCAGCTGCCACAATGACAAACAGCATGTGAAGATGCCGGTAAGCCACGAGCCACGTGGCAAGGTATAGATTTATAAAAATGGATTAATTTAAGCTGTAAGAACAGTTAGCAAGAAGCCTGGTACGGCCATACAGTTTGTAAGCAATATAAGTCTCTGTGTTTACTTGGTCGGGTCTGAGCGGCTGTGGGACTGGCAGGTGAGAGAGATTTGTCCTGACTGTGGGCCAGGCAGGAAAACTCTAGCTACACAAGAGGTCCCATTTATTAATTGTTTCTCTCAGTGTCTGTGCTACTGGTGTTATATTTAGAAAGTGATCTCTGGTGCCAATGCATTCAAGACTACTTCCTAATTTCTCTTCTATCAGGTTCAGAGTAACTGGATTTATGTTCAGGTCTTTGATCCACTTGGACTTAAGTTTTGTGCACGGTGACAGATATGGATCTATTTGCAGCCTTCTACATGTTGACATCCAGTTATGCCAGCACCATTTGTTGAAGATGCTTTCTTTTTTCCATTTTACAGTTTTGGCTTCTTTGTCGAAAATCATATGTTCATAGGTGTGCAGATTAATGTCAGGGTCTTCATTTCAGTTCCATTGGTCCACATGTTGGTTTTTATGCCAGTACCAAGCTGTTTTTATTACTGTAGCTCTATAGTAGAGCTTGAAGTCAGGGATCATGATGCCTCCAGAGGTTGTTTTATTGTACAGGGTTCTTTTGGCTATCCTGGGTTTTTTGTTTTTCCATATGAAGTTGAGTATTGTTCTTTCCAGGTCTGTGAAGATTTGTGTTGGGATTTTGATGGGGATTGCATTGAATCTGTAGATTGCTTTTGGTAAGATTGACATTTTTATTATGTTAATCCTACCTATCCATGAGAATGGGAGATCTTTCCATTTTCTGACATCTTCTTCAATTTCTTTCTTCAGGGACTTAAAGTTCTTGTCTTAGAGTTACCCCAAGGTATTTTATATCATTTGTGGCTATTATAAAGGGTGGTGTTTCTCTGATTTCTTTCTCAGCCAATTTGTCATTTGTTTATAGGAGGGCTACTGATTTTTTGAGTTAATCTTGTATCCTGTCACTTTACTGAAGGTGTTTATAAGCTGTATGAGTTCCTTGGTCAAACTTTTGGGATCACTTATGTATACTTCCATGTCATCTGCAAATAGTGAAAGCTTGGCTTCTTCCTTTCCAATTTGTATCCCCTTGATCTCCTTATGTTGTCTTATTGCTCTGGCTAGAATTTCAAGTACTATATGGAATAAGTATGGGGAAAGTGGACAGCCTTGTCTTGTTCCTGATTTTAGTAGAATCACTTTGAGTTTCTCTCCATTTACATTGATGTTGACTATTGGCTTGCTGTAAATTGCCTTTATTATGTTTAGATATGTTCCCTGTATTCCTGATCTCTCCAAGACCTTTGTCATGAAGGGGTGTTGGATTTTGTCAAAGGCCTTTTCAGCATCTAGTGAGATGATCATGTGGTTTTTTTCTTTGAGTTTGTTTATATGGGGTATTACATTGACAGACTTTCGTTTTTTGGACCACCCTTGCATCTCTGGGATGAAGCCTACTTGATCATGGTGGATAATTGTTTTGATGTGATCTTGGAGTCTGTTTGCCAATATTTTATTGAGTATTTTTGCATCAATGATCATGAGGGAGATTGGTCTGTAATTCTCTTTCTTTGTTGCATCTTTGTTTGGCTTGGGAATCAGAGTAATTGTAGCCTCATAGAAGGAGTTTGGTAATGTTCCTTCTATTTCTATTGTGTGGAACAATTTAAAGAGTATTGGTATTATCTCTTCTTTGAAGATCTGGTAGAATTCTGCGTTGAAATCATCTAGTCCTGGGCTTTTTTTGGTTGGGAGACTTTTATCGACTGTTTCTATTTCTTCAGGGGTTATTGGTCTGTTTAAATAGTTTATCTGGTCTTGATTTAACTTAGGTATGTGGTTCTAATCTAGAAAATTATCCATTTCTTTTAGATTGTCCAGTTTTGTGGAGTACAGGTTTTTCAACTACCTCAACATAATTTTTCCAAAATGCTAGTCTCCTAACTGAGGAAGATGAGATTATATCAGGTCCCATACACAGGGCAGTTTTTCAGCCTGATTGGGTAGGGTGAAGACAGCCCACAGGAGAGCACACTGTGGGTGTGAAATCACAGGAGAGTACACTGTGGGCTGAAGTCACAGGAGAGCACACTGTGGGTGTGAAGTCACAGGAGAACACACTGTGGGCTGAAGTCACAGGAAAGCACACTGTGGGTGTGAAGTCACAGGAGAGCACACTGTGGGTGTGAAGTCACAGGAGAGCACACTGTGGGCTTGAAGTCACAGCAGAGCACACTGTGGGTATGAAGTCACAGGAAAGCACACTGTGGGCTGTGAAGTCACAGGAGAACACACTGTGGGCTGTGAAGTCACAAGAGAACACACTGTGGGCTGAAGTCACAGGAAAGCACACTGTGGGTGTGAAGTCACAGGAGAACACACTGTGGGTATGAAGTCACAGGAAAGCACACTGTGGGCTGTGAAGTCACAGGAGAACACACTGTGGGCTGAAGTCACAGGAAAGCACACTGTGGGTGTGAAGTCACAGGAGAGCACACTGTGGGTGTGAAGTCACAGGAGAGCACACTGTGGGCTGTGAAGTCACAAGAGAACACACTGTGGGCTGAAGTCACAGGAAAGCACACTGTGGGTGTGAAGTCACAGGAGAACACACTGTGGGTATGAAGTCACAGGAAAGCACACTGTGGGTGTGAAGTCACAGGAGAGCACACTGTGGGTGTGAAGTCGCAGGAGAGCACACTGTGGGCTGTGAAGTCACAAGAGAACACACTGTGGGCTGAAGTCACAGGAAAGCACACTGTGGGTGTGAAGTCACAGGAGAACACACTGTGGGTGTGAAGTCACAGAAGAGCACACTGTGGGTGTGAAGTCGCAGGAGAGCACACTGTGGGTGTGAAGTCGCAGGAGAGCACACTGTGGGCTGTGAAGTCACAGGAGAGCACACTGTGGGCTGTGAAGTCACAGGAGAGCACACTGTGGACTGTGAAGTCACAGGAGAGCACACTGTGGGCTGTGAAGTCACAGGAGAGCACACTGCAGGATGGGTAGGGAGAGTCCAGTTTCCAGGAGCTCAGGCTCACTCTCAGAAGCTGCTGCAGCCTTGAAAACCCTGGCTAGTTCTAGTCACACTAGGAACTCAGGAGGCAGCTAAGTCAACAGTGCCTGTGTTGGGAACAAGCCTGGCAAAGTAACATGGTCAGTGGGAGCTATCGCAAGGGTGGGCTGGAGACACGGATTCCATCTAAGTGTGCAATAACCAGTTCATTTTCCGTGGTGATTAAAGAGTTAAAAGGCAGGGGAAGTTTGAGAGTGACGCAAAGCCAAACATTATTCAAAGTTGGTGTCTTCTTAGTCAATGTTCTCTTGCTGTGAAGGGACACTATGACCACAGCAACTTTTTATAAAGGAAAACATTTAACCGAGGCTGGCTTATAGTTTCAGATGTTTAGTCCATTGTCATCTGGTGAGAGCATGGTGGCACACAGGCCGACATGGTGCTGGAGAAGCTGAGAGTTCTACATCTGGATCTGCTGTCAGCAGGGAGAGTCATTGAGCCTAGCTTGAGCATTGAAACCACAAAGCCCACCTCTAGTGACACACTTCCTCCAAGGCCACAGCTGCTTCAACAAGGCCACACCTCCTAATCCTTGTCAAGTAGTGCCATTCCCTAATGATCAAGCATAGAAACGTAGCAGCCTATGGGTGCCATTCCTATTCAAACCACCACAGATGACAATTTTTATTAGCGTCTGAAAGAGAAACTCCATGGCAGACAAACTGGAAATCTCAGCAGCTGCTGGGTGGAGAATGGAGAAGGGGGAAACCATTCCATTAAGCCTGCATTGACCTCAGCCACATGGTGGACAAGCAGCCACGTGACAGGGAGTGGGAGCTTTAGAGAAAGAGTAAGAAAGCCCAAAGTAGGGGGAAGCATTCTTAGCTTCTGGCCAACATCTGAGAGAGAGCGGGGAGGAGGTTCCCAGAAAGGTGAACAGACCCAACCAAACCTATTGGGCCTCAGGGGAACTGCACAAGGAGCTGGGGCTTTGGGGAGGGAACTAATATTATCTCATTAAAGGGATAATTATTCCTCCTATCTCTTTAGCATGGCTTAAGGCAAGCCTGCCTTCCTAGGGATGGTGCTGAGGCCATGCCATTGATTGGCCCAACCGGGTTAACGCTGAATTTTGGAATGTTAGGCTTCTACCTAGGCCAGATATTGCCTTCTCTTGGCCAGGAGGAACTAGTTTTTCCTTAATGGGATTTTACTGTTGTTGTATCAACACTATGCTCAGTCAGACTCCTGACCACAACCACAATGTTTATCATACTTAAGCATACCTGAATGTTACTTTTTTTTTTCTGATTGTTGCCGTGATACTGAATGCCCAGAGACCTTGCTGCCTATTAAACACAGCATCACTGATGGACTTGCCAGCATCCATGCCACTGTCTGTTAAGTCCCAGTGCCCAGTTTTCCTGAAGTTGTTTTTTTTATTTTCTTTGTCTGTATGGGTTCCTCCTTTTCCCGGGGCCCTCTCATATGCTTAGCCTTTTGCCAGGAGAAGCTCACCTTCCATGTTGGAAGGAAGCACCATCTCTTCAGGGAAGGTTACCTGGTAGCCTGAACAGATCCTTCCTTCCAATTATGAGTTATGCCCATGCAGGGAACTCTGTTGTACTCTCATCATGGCTACAATTTGGATTTCTTCATATGATTACCTGAAAATATGTGTATTTTCCACTGGAGGGTGGGCTCCTGCTGATGATCATACACTGTCCATAATTGGGTAAGTGTTCTTCCAACCTTGTCTTCATCTCGATGTGAATGAGTGAATCTTTGGCTAAAGAATGCTAACAAGCAAGGGTGATTGTAGCAGGAATCTTGAGAGTCTTATTAATAAAATCAAACCCAGGGCCAGTTATTGGGGTGAAATACTGGATGGTCAGAGAGACAGAACAAGACACAGCTTCCTCACCTGGCCAACTTCTTAGCTGATCCTGTTTCCTCAGACTGGAAGCTTCTGTGTCCTCATCCCAATGGCTCTCAGCTCAACTGCTGCTCAAAGCCTAAAAGCTTAACCAGGCAAATGCTTCTAGTTTCTGGTTTTCACGCCTTATATACCTTTTTGCTTTCTACTACCACTCCCTGGGATTAAAGGCTCACTTCTTGGGATTAAAGGCATGTGTCACCATGCCTGGCTGTTTCCATTGTGGCCTTGAACTCACAGAGATCCAGAGGGATTTCTACCTCTGGAGTGCTAGGATTAAAGGTGTGAGTGCCACCATTTTCTAGCCTTTGTATCTAGTGACTGTTCTGTCTCTGACCCCAGATAAGTTTATTAGGGTGCACAATATTTTGGGGAACACGATACCACCACAGGTGATAAATGTAAAAGGTGATTCTGGGTGCAGCAAGGAGCAAGTCAGTCCCAGCAGGGTGGCCATGAACCTAGCCCATGACACTTGCAGTGGACTACCTGTCTATATTCACATAACTCACCTAGTGAGTTAATACTAAATGGCAGCAATTTGAATTGTCCCTCTTCTTTTTTTCAGACACTGCCACTTTAAATGGCAGTCATGGGGCACCTTGTCTGTGCAGAACTGTTTGAGGAGTCCAGTCCTTTCCCAGAGGCCTTATGATCCTATTCAATCTGTTTTTTATCTCAGTGTGATTTCAGGTAGTCATTTGGACTCTGCCAGGAGTGGTGGAGCTTTCTCCTGCAGCCTTTCTGGGCCTTCAGGTGCACAGCCTCCCTGGATGTGGAGAGCAAGCACTCTGTTGTGGGAATTGGTCACACTGTGTGAAGATGTGTCTCTGTTCTTCCTTGCCTGCCTAAGGCACCTTCTGATTGGTTTAATAAAGAGATGAACATGCTAAGCGGTGGTGGTGAATGCCTTTAATCCCAGCACTCAGGAGGCAGAGCCAGGCGGATCTCTGTGAGTTCGAGGCCAGCCTGGGATACCAAGTGAGTTCCAGGAAAGGCACAAAGCTACACAGAGAAACCTTGTCTCGAAAAACAAAACAAACAAACAAACAAACAAAAAAAGAGCTGAACAGCCAATAGCTAGGTAGGAAAGGATAGGTGGGACTTTCGGGCAGAGATAGGAACTCTGGGAAGAATCTGAGAGGAGCCAGATTTGCCAGCCAGATGTGGAGGAAGTCAGATACACAGTATGGAGGAGAGGTAACAAGCCATGTGGCAGAACACAGATTAATATAAACCGGTTAAATTAAGTTATAAGAGCTACTGAGGAACAAGCCTAAGCTAAGGTCAAGCTTTCATAATTAATAGGAAGTTTCCATGTCATTTGTAGGAGTTGTTGGTCCAAAGGAAGACTTAACTATAGCACCCTGCAGGTGCACAGCCTCCCTGGGTGTGAGTTAACACCGGCAGGTGAGCAGTCTCCCTGGGTGTGAGTAAACACCTGCAGGTGCACAGCCTCCCTGGGTGTGAGTTAACACCGGCAGGTGAGCAGTCTCCCTGGGTGTGAGTAAACACCTGCAGGTGCACAGCCTCCCTGGGTGTGAGTAAACACCTGCAGGTGCACAGCCTCCCTGGGTGTGAGTTAACACCTGCAGGTGCACAGTCTTCCTAGGTGTGAGCAAACACCTGCAGGTGCACAGTCTCCCCGGGTGTGAGTAAACACCTGCAGGTGCACAGTCTCCCCGGGTTGTGAGTAAACACCTGCAGGTACACAGTCTTCCTAGGTGTGAGTAAACACCTGCAGGTGCACAGTCTCCCCGGGTGTGAGTAAACACCTGCAGGTGCACAGTCTCCCCGGGTGTGAGTAAACACCTGCAGGTGCACAGTCTCCCCGGGTTGTGAGTAAACACCTGCAGGTGCACAGTCTCCCCGGGTGGTGAGTAAACACCTGCAGGTGCACAGTCTCCCCAGGTGGTGAGTAAACACCTGCAGGTGCACAGCCTCCCTGGGTGTGAGTAAACACCTGCAGGTGCACAGTCTCCCCGGGTGGTGAGTAAACACCTGCAGGTGCACAGTCCCCCTGGGTGTGAGTAAACACCTGCAGGTGCACAGTCTCCCCGGGTGGTGAGTAAACACCTGCAGGTGCACAGTCTTCCTAGGTGTGAGTAAACACCTGCAGGTGCACAGTCCCCCTGGGTGTGGTGAGCAGTTTTCCAGCTCTGCTCTGTGTTTTCTCTTGACCTGCTCTTGTTTCCCATCATTAATTTCATGTTTCTATTTAAACGTGGTGAGACTTGTCATGAAGCCTGTCACCTGAAGTAAGAATGTCCCTCCTTCTGTAACTTGCATCTCTGAGACTTTTTAACACTCGCCACTGCCCCCTCAGTCTCGGCCACCACCATTCTTCTTCCTGTCTGTGAACCTGACTGCTTTACAAACCTCACAGAAGAGAAATCAAATGTGAGATCTTTAACCTTTGTTCTTAGTTGGATTTGGAACCACCCAGGAGACTGAGGCATCTCCGGAATTAACTGAAGGGAAAAGACCCACACAAAGTGTGGAAATGACATCCCCTAAGCTTGGGACAGACCGATATAGAATGGAGGGGGGAGGAAGAGCCAGACTAGTGCCATCTTCCCCTTTCTCTGCTTCCCGTCTGCTGCCTGACTGGAGCTGGTCACATGCCATGGAGGACTGAGCCCTCCAAGACCGTGAGCAGAGTCGCTTCCGCCCTGGAGTTTTTCTGCGGGTATTTTGGTCACAACAAAGGTAAAAGTAAGTACACTTTATGCACACGTTGTGTGTCTCTTAGCAACTGCTTTACTTGACTTGGCACAATCTCCCAGGGTTCATCAGAAGGGCATATTCCAAAATTTCACTCCTTTTCAAGCTGGGTTTTGCTCACCCAATACTTCAGTTGCTTCTACCTTCCGGTCGTGAAGGAGTGAAGGATGTACTCTGTGATAACCGATAAGGTTGTCAACTTGACTACATCTGGACTCAACTAAAACCCAAACAACTGGGCATGCCTGTGAGGGATTTTCTTAATAAGATGACTTGAGGCAGAAAGTCCTGCCCTAAATCTGGACCACACCTTCTGGTGGTAGCCCATACATATTAAAGGACATGGGAGAAGGGAGATTTGCTTTTTTCTTGCTAGTCTTCACTCTCACTGGCAAGTCCATCTACCCTGCTGCGGAGGTGTCCCTTCACTGGTGTGAGAACCTACTTCTTTGAGACTCCAACAGAGACAAAAGACCAGCAGCTCTCTAGGTCTTCCCTGGGACTCCATCAACAGATTGGGACTGCTGAGCCATTCAGTTTCAGGGACTGAACAATTACTGGATTCTTGGCTTTCCTGGCAGGAGACAGCAACTGTTGGCTTACCCAGACCACAGCCTGTAAGCCGCTCTAATAAATCCCATACATACATGCATACATACATACTTACATATATACATGCATACATACATACTTACATACATACATGCACACATATATGCATACATACATACTCATATATACATACATACTCATTATATAAATATGCACATACACACACATGTGTACACACATTTTTCACTGTATCTGTCTGTTCCTTTAGAAAGTTATGACTAATACACTCAAGTCCCTGCTCTCAATTCCTTAGTCCTTCCCAGGGCAGGACTGCTGGTCTGTACAACTGTGCTGTCTTTACTTGCTCTCTGGAGAACCTGCATCATTTCTGCCCTGAGTCGACCAGGCTTCTGGTTCCTTCACCTCTTCACCAACACCTGTTCCCTCTGTACACACTCACCGTCCTAACATGGGGAGTCACCAACACTGTTCCCGCTGTACACACTCACCGTCCTAACATGGGGAGTCACCAACACCTGTTCCCTCTGTACACACTCACTCTCCTAACATGGGGAGTCACCAACACTTGTTCCCTCTGTACACACTCATTGTCCTAACATGGGGAGTCACCAACACTTGTTCCCTCTGCACACACTCACATTCCTAATGTGGGGAGTCACCAACACTGTTCCCGCTGTACACACTCACCGTCCTAATGTGGGGAGTCACCAACACCTGTTCCCTCTGTACACACTCACCGTCCTAACATGGGGAGTCACCAACACTTGTTCCCTCTGCACACACTCACTGTCCTAACATGGGGAGTCACCAACACCTGTTCCCTCTGTACACACTCACTGACCTAATGTGGGGAGTCACCAACACCTGTCCCCTCTGCACACACTCACTGTCCTAACATGGGGAGTCACCAACACTTGTTCCCTCTGTACACACTCACATTCCTAATGTGAGGAGTCACCAACACCTGTTCCCACTGTACACACTCATTGTCCTAATGTGGGGAGTCACCAACACCTGTTCCCTCTGTACACACTCACTGTCCTAATGTGGGGAGTCACCAACACTGTTCCCGCTGTACACACTCACCGTCTTAACGTGGGGAGTCACCACACCTGTTCCTGCTGTACACACTCACCATCCTAATGTGGGGAGAGGTAATCTTTATACTCGAGCCCAGAACCCCCACCTCCAACTCCTTCTAATGAGAAGTTTCTAAGAAATTTAGGAAATACGCTTAACTACCTAATTTGGAGAAGAGCTGTGCCATGGTCTTTGTGTCAGAGCAACAGATGAGGAAGAGAGTTTCTCTATCATGATTTCATCAATTTCATCTCCTGGATGTGTCTCCCACACTGTCTGAAGTGGAGTGTTTCTTTCATTTTGTTTCTCCCAAGAAAGATCATTAGGTCCCACATCACTTACATTCTCATACCCCTGGGATATGTTACCCTATACTTAAAGGCAAAGTGGCTGGGTGTCAATTTTAGGGATTTTTTTTTTCTTATCAGAACATCATGAACAAGGTTCCATTGTCTTATAATAAACAGCAAATTGCTGTGCACATTCAAGGCCAGCCCAGGTTTCCCTGTTCTTGACTCTCTTCCCTCACAGATGCCCCCTGTAAGTTTAAAAATCTCCGAAAAATCGGTTGTACTGCCAGACTGCCTTCTCAATAGTTGTGTTTGTATCAGTAGACTAGTTCTGCTCTCAGCCTCCGTCAGAGAAGCTTTCCACTGCGGTCGGTAGCTGTTAACGCAGACACGCAACCAGCCTTAAGTGCTGAGAGCAAGTGATACAGAGAGTGCTTGGTACTACGTGGGACACTATAGCATCCTCTGTGAGGCTCAGGGAAAATCATGGAAGAGAGAATAGAGAGAATACAAGAGCTAGGGGTTGGGGAGGGGTCTTTGCTGACAGGTCTCCCCGCTATGTTCATGTCTGTTTTATGTGTGCGACGTGTGGAGTTTGGTTGGTTGCCTGCCTGAACGTTGGTGGGGTGTTAGGTACTAGAGCATGGGTTGGGTGTTTACTTATTTCAAAAGATAACTAAGACTCAAGAACTATATGGGAGCCAGGGAGGTGGCTCAGTGGGTAATGGGCTTGCTCTGCCATCACAAGGACCTCAGTTCAGAGCCCCAGCATCCATGTAAAGAGCTGGGCATGTAGCACATACCTGTAACGCCAGCACTGACCAGACAGTCTAACATAATCCATGGCGGCTGGGTTCAGTGAAAGACTTTGTCTCAAATAAATTAAATCAATAAGTAAAGTGGAACATGGTAGAGGAGGATGTCCAACATCAACTTCTGGACTCTACACATGCATGCTCGAGTGTGTGTACCCCCACATGTATGTATGCATACATGCACGCGCACTCACACATACAGAGAACCACATGGATTCTAGATAGAGAAGAGAGTGTGTGTGAGTAACCCAAAACAGCAAACTAAGAACAAGACTGAAAAGGCCGTCAGCGGAAACTGGTTTGCCATGTTTCTGGTTTTGTTTTTGTTTTTCTGTTTTTTCGAGACAGAGTTTCTCCATGGAACTTACAGAGATCCTCCTGGCTCTGCCTCTCGAGTGCTGGGATTAAAGGCATGCGCCACCACTGCCCGGCTGGTTTGCCACGTTTTTAGGAAGAAATGCGCCAGGTTCTCTGTGTCACCTGTTGTGTCTGAGACTGCAGTGATGGCGGGCTTGCTTCTTGTCCTGCTGGGTGGGAAGGTTTTGGGGTTTCCAGTGTCAGCCCTCATCTTGCCCTGGTGGTGTTCCCATGTGTGCCTATCTGTATCCCCATCTTATAGGACAAGTCATGTTGGCTTAGAGTCTCTTCTACCCACAGTATGTTAACTTCATCATCCCTGTAAGACTCCGTCCTGCGGTGCTGGGGGCTAAGGCTTCAGTGTAGGATGTAGTGCTTGCTTCTATCCATAAAAAGTAGGGGGAGAAATTACACAGAGGGGTTAAATCATCTGCAGTTATAGGTATGTGTGAAATTAAATCTGTAGCTGAGAAAATGAAACCACTCCAAACTCATAATATTGGACAATGTATGAAGCACCTTTGGTTCTTGGGATATAGCAGGAAGTGGGTGCTCCTGGCATCTAGCTGGTGCTGATCAGGGATGATGGGAAGAGTTTACAACACACAGGACAGCTTCTCCCCATGTCCCTCCTTGGAAAGACGCATCAGTCCAACCCATCCGCACAGCTGAGTTTTAAGACTCCTTTGCTGGAAGGGTGGCATCAGATCCGCTCAAGGGAGACCTACAGCTGTGCACTCACTGCCTTAGACTCACTTTCTTGTGATATCGGAGACTCCCGTGCTTCCAAAGCGATGCTGTTTTTAAAAGCAGGATGAGATAGGATGTGGCTCTTCCCAAAGGAGCCATCTTAAAATGGGCATCTGTGTATCGAGTGAGCCACAGAAAGTGGGGTGGGAAGACCTGGATGGGTTCCCAGTGGCGCCTCTTCAGCTCATCCTTCACCAAGTCACCTCAGCTCTCCTTTTTTTATCCTCGCCCCATCCCTCCACCTGAAGCCTCTCCTTGCTCTCCTCGTCCAGGAAGTCTCTGGGCTCCTGCTCCACTGTCCTGGAGCTGCTCACACTTGCTCACCTCTCTTAGTATCTCTGAAGATCTCTTCAGGTTCTAGACTGGAAGTGGTGCTACACTGGGCACAGAGTGCTCGGGCCCAAGAGCCACTATGCACTGTTTGTGCCCCCTGAAGGCCACTGAGGAGCTTCCAAGCGATCTTTGAGAAACCCCAGTGTGACTGTGACCTGTAGCTGTATGACGCCTGCCCTGCTCTCCCTGTCTCAGCCTTTTAGTGGAAAGAGCTCTTTCAACTCCAGCTGACCAGCTCTGACCCTACTTATTTGCACATTAAGAGATATGTCTCTGTACTTATCCTCTAGACAGTGGGTGGTTTGAAAAACCCCCTTGCTCTCTCTCTCTCTGCTTGTGGATGTGGCCTCTAAAAGGATTCAGCTCCATCAAATATCATTCTTGGACCAAGAAACAATTATGAGGCAAGACTGACTAGCTTTTCCAGGCAAAATCAGCAAGGCCTTTTGCCTCCTCCCACGGGAGGCTGGGGGTCTCGGGTGCAGCCCCCCGCTTTGTGATGATGGGGGTGACTGAAGGAAACAGAAGCAGCTGAAGAAGGTAACGCCTCTTTTGCTGGGTCTCAAAACTTACACAAACCAAGATGTGTGACAGCATCATCTAAGGTCCATTTGTGGCTTAGCATTTTGTGTGTGAGCAGTTTAACATGCCACCTCATCTGGCTAATCAGTAACTATGGCATCGTTTGGCTGACCAATGGTGCCTGAGTGAAGAGAAAGGATCCGATTCCTTCTTTTGGATCGACTAGCCCCTGCTGGGGAGTAGGGTGTGGTGTGCTCAGTATGGGGACACAGTTGTTTGTTTGTTTATTTGTTTGCTTGTTGTTGCTCTGCACATCCTACATAACATAGAGTAGTTTGCTGGGACAGACTAGGAAAGTTTGCTTCCTGTGTGAGTGAGGAGTGGGGGGTGGGTACCAGAAGACATCCGGGGAAAGGTTCACTGAGGAGAATGTGCACACAGAGTGTGCCTAGCTTTTGGGGTATACTGTGATGGACCTGCTACTTAGGTGGATCACCAGGTTAAGGGCTGGAGAGCACGGCCCATCTCAAGCCCTAGCAGTGGCCATGCAGAATTGAAAGTCATGACTAAGATCATGTTTTCACCTGGTTCTGTTACTTGTGGGGGACCAGCCCCTCCCATTATTTACCCCAGGGACTCTTGAGGAATGAGGAATAAGAAACTTAGTTAGAAATAGAGGGGAGAGAAACAGAGAGAAACGCAGGATAGACTCGGGTGGGCCTGGATCCTTATCCACCTGCCCTGAACTTTATTCCAAAGGTCTATTTATAACAATGCCAAGGAGCAAAAGACCTCCCCCTTGCTAGTTACAGGCAAGTGTAGACCCTTACAAACACCTGGTACCCAGGCCCCTGGTCCAATCAACCTCTTATGCAGTCCTGCTGGGTACAGCTACTAGGAAACCTAGTGGGCTGAAACAGTTACTGTGGTAGATGAGGCCTTCAGTCAGGAAGTATTTTCTTCCCACCCTTGAGGGGCAGAGTATATTTTCTCCCTTAACTCTAGGCCCAGTCATGTGACTCGCTGTGACAGTTTGAATGAGAATACTTCGCCATGGGCTCATACGTTTAAATATTTGGTCTCCAGATGGTGCGATTGTTTTGGAAAGATTAGGAGGTGTGGCCCTGTTGGAAGAAGTGGATCACTGGAGATGAGCTTTGAGATCTCAAAAGACCTACCTCATTTTCAGTGTGCTGTCTGCCTGCTGCTTGTGGTTCAAGGTGTGAGCTCACAACTGCCGCTCCACTCTCCTACCTCTCTGCCCTGGGTCTGCCATCGTAAACTCTCACCCTCCAGAGCCTTTAGCTGAACTAAACTCTTTCTTTTTATAAGTGGCCTTGGTCATGGTGTTTTATCACAGCAACAGAACAGTACCTAAGACAGACTACAAGGCTATTAGCATTACAAACCTGACCAGGTGGTTTTGTTTGTTTGGAGGACTTCTAGACTTTGGACTCGAAAAGCAGTTGACTGCTGTAAGCAGGACTTAATAGGCCATCCTCGTAGGAGCTTGGAAGACAATAGAGCTGAGAGAAAGGTAGACTGTGGAAGTTCAAGGGGTTTCAGAAGGGCACAATATTGGCAACTGGGCTAGAGACAGTCCTTGTAATGGTTTGGCAAAGAACGTGGCCGCTTTCTGCTCTTGTCCTAAGAATTTGCCTGAAGATAAATTTAAAAGTAACGGACTAATTTCTTTGGTGGAGGAGATTTCAGGATAGCTTAATGATGACTCTGTTGTGTGGTTATTAGTGATCACTCTTAGGCAGTTCTACAATGAAAAAGAGCAAGTGGGGCAAAAAGAAATATAAGCTGTCCAATTTGAAGAGAAAAAGGGACCAAGAAATTTAATGTAGGAGCCCAGGCTTGTGCTGAAAGAGGTGCCATGAGGGTGAGCTGCCACCCAATTAAGTTTCCAATCTGCAAAAGGAAAAGGCCCAATGAGTTTTCTGTTCCCCCCAAGCAACAAATCAAAGCTTCTGCAGATGTGACTCAAGCGTCAGGGTTCACAGTAGACAGTAGGTTGATAGTAGAACTTGGCAATGTCATCCACATGGTTCTGGATTTAGAGTCAGGAAGGATAAGTGAGTAAAGGGGTCAAAGAATCTTCCTCCATGGGTAAGGAAAGCCTCTGGGGGTCAGGCCTGCGCCAGAGGGGTCCCTTCACGGTGGGCTCGTGAAGAAATGAGAGTGAAGCCTGGAGTGCCTTGGAGACCCCGAATGCAGAGGTACCAGAGCCTCGGAATGTCTGCCAAGGAGAGCACCACACAGGGAGTGGAGCCAGCCTGAGAGAGAGAGAGAGAAGTGTGCTTCAGGGCAGAGCCCTTTGACACTGGACACAGAGCTGCAGGATTTGGACTTTGCCTTGCTGGTTTTGATATTGTCAGGCTCAATATTTTCTCACTATGCCCTGATTGCCCCTTTTTGGAATGGTAAAGTATATCCAGTGCCACTGTATGTTGGAAGCATGTAATTTTATTTATTTATTTATTTATTTATTTTGTTTTGTTTTGTTTTGTTTTTCCAGACAGGGTTTCTCTGTGTAGTTTTGGTGCCTGTCCTGGATCTCGTTTTGTAGACCAGGCTTGCCTTGAACTCACGGAGATCTGCCTGGCTCTGCCTCCTTAATGCTGGGATTAAAGGCATGAGCCACCACCACCCAGCAGAAGTATGTAATTTAAAAAAATTTTACAGGGGTTATAATTAAGAGATTTCCTAGAGTTCCAAAAGAGACTTTGGACTTTTAAACAGTCTTGAGACTAAAAGACTATGGGAATTTTTGAAGTTGGGATAAATGCATTTTGCACTTGATAGGGCCATGAGTGTTAGAATTCCTAGCCACTCCCCCAGCTACATGACTGCACATGTGCTGGCAAGATGCTTAGTCATCCCAGGGCCTTACATCCTACGTAATCCGTGCACTGCATGATCACACAATTTGCGTGAAGCGTGATCATGTAATCTATGTGCATGTGTGGTGTAGATACGTAAGCCCATAGGCACATGTGTGTGGTGGTGGGGGAACCTATAAAAGTGGGTTCCACTTATTCCTTCCCTCTATCCCTGCACAGTCATTTCATAGGCCTATGCACATCTTTCCTATTCCCTTCCCTTAATTAAACTCTTATAGGGAGTTTTGTTGTACCTCATGGCTTTTCTCGCACAGTAAACAGTGCCACTTAATAAATAACATTGCGCTGCTTAATAAAGAACAATGAGCCCATAGAGGCCAGGGAATGAAACACAGTTGTCTGAGTAAGAATGGCCCCATAGTCTTGTCTGTTTGAATAACTGGTCCCCATTGGTGAAATAGTTTGGGAAGGTTTAGGGGGTGTGGCTGTGTTGAAGGAGGTGTGTCAGTGGGCATGGGATGCGAGGTTTCAACCCATTCTCTGTGTGATCTCTGCCTGCGGCTTGTAGTTCGAGATGTGATCTCTAAGCTGCTCCTCCAGCCCCCTACCTCTGTGTCCCCAGTCTACTACCATAAACTCTAATTAAACCCTTTCTTTCGTAAGTTGCCTCGGTGTTTTATCAGCAATAGAAGAACAACTCAGGCACTGACTTTGGTCAATGACCTTGGCCATTGTGACTCATGCAGAGGCTGGGAGAGTGCTTGACTGGGCGTCCCTTCCGGTATGGTATCGCTGCATTCATACAAGAAAGTGCCATTGAGGGACTGCCCATTCAGTCTACAGGCCTGTGGTTTGAATGTGTTCCCAGTTTCATGCATTGGGGACATCATTGCTAGAGTTGTGGTGGAGGGTCTTTGGGAGTGGGACCTTTGGAAGGTGACTAGGTTTAGATGGGGTCCAGAAAGTAGGGTTAATGACGGCCCGAGTGGCTTTATAAGAAGGGTAAACCTGAGCTAGCTCCCATGATCTGTCTGTCATGTGACACCTTATGCCCTGTTACAATGCAACAAGAAGGCATTACTAGAAACTGCTAGATGTCAGCACCATAATCTTGGAATTCCCAGCAACCAGAATTGTGAGGCAAATAAAATTTCCATTCTCTATCTATTTCCCAGTCTCGGGTATTTTGTTATAGCAATGGTAAACAGAGTAAGTAGGAGGTCTATTTTTCAGAGGTAACGAAGCTCACCAAAGACATGCATTTGAATAGTCAGGCTGCAACCAGCTCCACTGAGGTTCCCCTGCACTTGTCTAGGGTCATTTTTCCTTCCCAGAGGTCCCTGCTGTGTCCTCTGGGGTGGTCACCCTGTCATCCGCACCTGCTCTACACGCTGAAAGGATTTTGGTCCCATGTAAGTTTGGGAAATGTTGAGCTAAGTCCAGCGAGGTTTTCTTGCCTGAGGACTTGATGGATGCTGATGTGACCCTGAGTGGATGACTCCTCAGCTACCCCCGAAGACTGGTTCCAGGTTAAACCCTGACCGCTTGCCCTGAGGTAACTTATTAAAAGGAGCCCCAAGCCAGTGTCGACTCACAGGAAAGAGGATAGCGGTACACCCTTGTGGGGTCTCCCAAGATGGTAAAGGGCTGAGCACACCTGGGCTACCTGTCCCTGAGGGTCTTAAAACCCGATGATTGGAACTAGTGCCCAGGGTCTCTGCTCTGGAGTTGGGCAGGAGTGGAGATGAGTGCCAGAGACCGGCTCCTGGTGAGAACTTGGGCCCCTACAGCTGGTCACATATCTGGGGATCTCTGGACCCATTCAGGCCTGCCAGGGAGAGAGGGTGGCCCCACACAGGGACTCTACATACTTGTGGCAGAGGCCCCAAAGAAATGACTCATCCTCATTCAGGGCCTCTTCTCTATTACCTATTCATCAAAAATTGCCTGGCATTTCTGCATTTTTCATTACTAGAGTCAACATTTGCCGCGTTAATAAAGCAAGGGGCTACTTTTCTCCTCTCAGTAACAGAATATGTAACGACATAGGCTGTTTGATGTCACCTAGCCAATACAATATGTATCTGAATGCAGATGAAAGGCAGCCTGTTAGGCCCAGGCTTCACAGGCGGGGAGTGGCGCCAGAGGAGGGGCTGCTGTGCTGAAGGTGGGGGCAGAAGCCTGGCTTTCTGTGGCATCAACCTGGGAGAGCTGCTGAAGGAGACAAGTAGTTGGCAAGATCCTGCCCAGCCCCAGGCAGGTGCACATTCCCTGAGGTCGAGGCTGGAGCCCAGGCGGGCTGTGGAAGCAGCACCAGGGTCACACAGAGCCAGTGGGCAGGCTCTTACTTGCGGCTTCTGTGTTTGTGCACTGGACCAGATGATGAGCAGGTGGGCTCTTTGGGATGAGTGTTTAGACCTGTGGTTCTCGATCTCCCTAACACTGTGACCCTGTAATACAGTTCTTCATGTTGCGGACCCCCCCCCCCCCAGCCTTAAAATTATTTTTGTTGCTACTTCATAACTGTAATTTTGCTACTGTTGTGAATCATAATGTAAATATCTGTGTTTTCGGGTAGTCTTAGGCAACTCCAGTGAAAGGGTCATTTGATTGATCCTCCAAAGAGGTTGCGACCCACAGCTTGAGAACCGCTAGTCCAGCTAGCTAGTACTGGCTTGTTATCAAGTTCACCTGTGATGGCTGTGCTGCAAGACACAGGGAGACCAACTGCTTGGAATCTCTTTGCCTTTGTTCCCCAGAGCTGGCCACCTAGCTGGAGAACAGGACCTGTCAGCAGGCACAGAAAGCTGACGGGCCTGGCAGTCTCAGGAAAAAGGCTGAACACGGTACAGAGGAAGGAGCCGGGGCTCTCTCCTCTCTGTCAGCTCCAGCGTGCCATGTCCCATCTTCAACAAATTACCTCTCACTGCAGAAATGTCAAGCCTGATGCCCTTTTGGACAACCACACCCATCCCTAATTAACTGAACAGAAAAGCCACAAATACTCTGTCTTATCAGCTGACCTCACCGCATCCAAAACCAGCCTCCTACCACATCTCTCTCCCCGACAATACTCTTGAGATGGTTCACAGCAAAGACTGGGAAATGTGGACCTGTTCCTCTAATCACTGGCTGTGTGACCTTGGGTAAATCACACACCATCTCTGAATATCAGTTACTGAGCCTGTGAAATGGGGATACCAAGAACACCTATCTCCTAGGGCTCTTGAGACCTGCATGTGGTCACTGCTGGATAGCGGTGGCATTCACCCTCCACCCCCCGCACCTCTGTCCCTCTGTCCTCCCACCTCACAGGCTGGGGCCTTGTGCAGAAAGACAGCCAGAGTCCCCAGCTCTCAGAAGAGTAGAATATTTTCAGGAAGTCTGGGCAAGAACTGACATCCTGTCCCAGCCGGAAGCAAGTGGGTGTCAGGTGACAAGTCCCAGGCTTCTTGCTGCAAGATGCAGGCCTGCTTACTGTCTGGCTCCAGCTTCCCTTCAAAGGTTCTTTGTCTTTTCTCTAGAAGATTCTTGATACCATTGAGGATGTACAGACTGCTGAGATAGGAAAAAAAGTCTGAAAATGAAAAGAGAAGTCAGGCAACTAAGATAAGCTAAAGCCATTGTCTAAAGACCTTCAGGAAGACCGAGCCTCAGTCTCCTCATCTATGAAATGGACTCCTTCCACTGACTGAGTCTAGCTCCTGAATCCCAGACTCAGTGGAGGGTGCTTGTATGCAAGAGTCCAGTGGTGAAGAAGGTTGAGTCTGGAAACAATGTGACCCCCAGATGTTGTGATAATTTGAAAGTAAATGGTCCCCATAGGCCCATAGTGAGTGGCGCAATTAAGAGGTATGGCCTTGTTGGAGGAAGTGTGTCACTTGGGGTGGGCTTTGTGGTTTCAGATGCTCAAGCCAGTTCCAGGGTCTCTCTCTTTCTCTTCCTGCTGCTTGTGGATCCAGATGTAGAACTTTCCATTTCTTCTCCAGCACCATGTCTGCCTGCATGCTGCCTTTCTTCCTGCCATGATGATAATGGGCTGAACCTCTGAACCTCTTTCTTTCTGAAAAAAAACAATTAAATGTTTTCTTTTATAAGAGTTGCCATGATCATGCAATAAAACCCTAACTAAGACCGATGGTGATTTGGGATGGGAAAGAACCTTCTAGAAAGACCTGCAGTGAGAACTCAGAGGGCCTTGACACACTAAGAACCCAGTGTCATCCCAGGTCCCTACTAGAACCTCTGCTCCCAGGGTCATTCTGTGTAGGAAGAAAGATGCCGCACAAAACTGTGAGGCCTTTCAGTGGACCAAGGGTCCACCCCTCTGCTGTCACAGTGTAATCACCAATAACAGCGGCTTTCACACTCCAACCATGGAAGAGAAGTTCTACACTCAGTTCCCCAGGAGGAAAATTAGAGAGCATTGTGTGGGAAAGAGCAGCCCAGACAAGCATCATTAGGGGGTCAGACCTGAAGGAATGCCACAGTGTGGTGGATCAGCTTTGTAGTTACAGTGAACGGCCAGGGTGAGCCAGGCCCTGGAGCAGTCTCTGGGTTTTGGTGGAAAACAGAAGATAATCACATAGCCAGAGGGAAATGAGCCGAGGACAGAATGGTGCAAGCAGCATGTCGTGGTGGACCCAAGTAACAGGCAACATAACTTCTCAGTTTGGTTCTCTAGGCCCCCTTTCTGTGAAAGGCCATACATTAAATGCTCCAGACCTTACAGGACGTAAGGTTGTAACAACTCTGCTGTCAGAGCACCAAGGTAGCCATGGCTAGGTGCAAATGGAGGGCCGTATTCCAAAACAATATAATCTGCAAGAACAGGGGCTTGGGTCAGATTTGACCTCAGCCTGCAACTTGATGACTGTGCCTTAAGTAATAGGTGGCCACGAAGGGATTTAGGCAAAAATCTGGCCCCTAGTGTGAGCTGATGTGAGCTTCATAGTTAAGCAATCTCTGACTGCTGGGAGGAAAACAGATGTCGTAGGTCAGGAGGGTCACCTGTTTGAAAGCCTCCTCTAAAAGCCTGGCTGAACGTTGGCAGCCTTGGATTTGGAGGTTCCCAGAGAGAGGGAGACGGTGGACCTGGGAGTCTCTGTGAAGGGAGACAGCCCACGTGGCTCACTACTGAGCTTCGTATCGGTTGAGTGTGAGTCCTATGTGGGGTGTGACAGTAACCACAACATCTGTATCTTCTGGTTTGTCACAGGAGTTGTCTGGCCTGGCAACCTCCAGGCACACGCAGAAAGCATTGCAGAAATTGCTTCTCCAGTTCAAACCACTTACAAAAGCCCAGGCTGCAATTAGATAGGTTCATAGCTGTGCAGTCTCCATAAAAAGAGGTAATTTTAATATTTGGTTCAACTTCAAAGCAGTAACTTAGAATTATATATACTCCATTAAAATATAATGTTTTCCCCCAAACTAATCAAATGGCTAAATCAATTGTTGGTGGACTGCCAGTGGCCTGGGGATCAATGGGAATAGAAAATGTATTCTATATTTTCCTTGTTACACGGAGTTAGAAAGCATATTTTATTAACGCTCATCCTGTAGAGACCAGATTTGTGTGTTCGCTAAAACAAACAGTGTAGTCCTCAGGGCTTGGTGGGCTGGAGAGTGCGGAGGTGAAGGATGCAGAGGAGGAAGCTGCCTGCCTTCCCAGTGCTCCTGGACTGTGATGGGTCATGCCCTGGGCTGGAATCCAGAGCGCTGGCTCCTGCACCTCCCTCCCGCTCCTGAGCAAGTGACTTCAAAATCTGCCCCTTTTCTTCCTAGTCTCCCTGGTTTGTGAAATGAGCAGCTTGGAGATACTGAGAAGGCAAATGGGTTTTGTCCTGACTTAGCTTAGCCTGAAGGCACCATGTCGAGCCTTGCTTGGGGAAGGATTTGGAAACCACACCTGGGTTCACAGGAGGGTAGCATGGTTTGTATTATTTATCAATTTGCCTGGTCTATGGGATGCCCAGATAGTTGGTTGCACAGTCCATGTGTTTCTTTGATGAACTATCAGAGGCGAACTTACTCTACAAAGAGTGGGGCTTGATTTAGCACCCAGCTCCGGAGATCCGAGGCTCACATAGCAATCCTCCTGCCTGAGTTGATGGGTGTCTCAGTGTGCATACCTAATTCCCTTCTGAGGGCACACCTTCAGGTGACCCAAAAACTTCCCACTCTACTCAGATTTCCTAGGATGTAGTATGTCTCCCAATATCACCGCCTTAGTGACCAAGTTCCCAACCCAAGAACACTTAAACCATAGCAATGGTGAACATTATTTCTCCCTGTCTCTGTGAGGTTGTTGCCAAAAAACACTAGAAGGCAATCACTAGGCTCAGTGAAGAAAACCCACTGTCACCAACGTGAGCGGGTGTCATTAAAAACCACTAAAGGTCTGAGTGGAACAACAAGGTGGGGGGAGGGCAAACTGGCCCCCGATTGAGCTGCGACATCCAGCCACTCCTCCCTTCGGCCACCAGCACTCCTGCCTCTCCAGCCTGTGAACTCAGATCAAGACGCAGTGTCCCTCCCGAGGTCTCGGGCCTTTGAATGACCTCTGAGTGGCATCACTGGTTCTCCTGGTTCTCCATCTGACAGACGATGCTTATATTGCATGAGTCCAGTCTGCTTTTCTGAAGAAAGGGAATGGTGTTGTCAGTTAGTAACGTCTGCCGTGGACATAGGTGAAGCCTCCTGAAGGCCAGTTCTCCAGAGCAAATGAAATCACGTTCCTTCTGTTCTCACAGGTTGAGGAAGAGACTCATTTTTTTTTTTTTTACCCAACGGCCTCTTCTGTGACTTGCATATCAGGAGTAGCAGCCTTTCTCAGTGCTGGCTGGTGGGAATGCCTCCATCCTCACCATGGGGCTGATGGAAACTGTGACTCTGTGCTTCCTGACCTGGTGGGAAAAGAGAAGCCGGCCACATCCACTTCATTGGTCCCTGTGGTTTCTGGAAGAGATGGCCATGGGGTAGACGGCGTCAAACAGCAGAAATTGGCCTCCTTACCCCACAGAGGTCAGAAGTTCAAAGGTACCATCAGGAGTAGAGGCTCTTGAGGAGAACTGGGCATCTGCTTCTTCCTTTGTCGGGTGGCTGTACCACCTTCCTGGGGACATTGCCTTTCTTTGACCTACATCATTGGGTTGGGATCTTTATGCTAATCTAGGAAGATGCCCTTCTCTTAGCAACCTCACGGTCTTCACACTACAAAAACCCTTTCTCAAACAAGGTGACTGTCAACACATCTAAGAACCAGGACATACCTTCTTGGTCACCACCACCCAACCCACGTCCCCCATGCTGGACATTACTTCTCTCCGGGATCTGACTTCTCCCATGACTGGAGGATTTTCTCTCTCTTTCTAAATTCATGTTGTATATTTCTTATCTGGGGCTGCGTTTTGTTAGGGGTTTTAAGTGTCCAGAGTTCTTAAGATGTACGGGGAGCATTTTCAAATGCAAGATCTGGTTGATTTTATTTATTTTAGTGACTCTGTCTTGCTGTATAGCCAGGCTGGTCTTGAACTCATAATCCTGCCTCAATCCCTCAAAAGCTGGGATCTCAGGCAACCAGCTAATTAAATTTAGCCTTCACAGTTGCTTCCCATTCCCCAACTCCCAGTGAGCCACAGGCTGGTGACTCAGTAGGATTGCAGTATGGTGAGTCGGAGTTCCCACCAAGGCCTCCCTGGCTCTCACACTCGCAGTCCCCAGGGTAAATGGATTAATTTAAGTTAAAAGAGTTAGTTGGGACAAACCTACCCCATCTGCAAAGGATGTATACACACCTCCCAAGGAGAGAGCTGAGCCTCAACTAAGGCTAAGAGTCCCATTGGCAGGTGTGAAGGTGAAGACATTGCTCCAGAGGTCAAGGCCAACTGCAGAGCCTGCTGGGTACAGGAACATGTGAGACCTGAAGGGAGCAGGACTCTGTCCTGCAAAGACTCCCCAGACTGTGTCCTACTCTTTCTAGCCCTGCAGCTCACTGTTTATGCTGATTTTTTTCATCAATTGTAAATATTGCAGTGGAAAGCGTCCCACCTTGGAAGATGGTCAAATATAGGAATAACATCTACCTTTGCCACTTTCCAGGATGTGGCTCTTGACAAGGTATTTCCCTGAGCCATTGTTGATGGAATAATAAATAATCTTGGCCAGATTATTTCCAGGACTGATGGAGAAGGTGCACTATTGACCATGGTCCCCAGGACTGTGCACATCTATAGTGTGTCTTGGCATCTCCAAAGCCTGGGTCATTTTGGAGATGCAAACCACTAAGGAAATGGCCAGAGGGCATGCAGCACAATGGGGGTTCCGAACCCAAGTTTCCACACAAGGTTGCCTTTCCTGGGCAGCTTGCATCTTCTCACACATATCTCCACATGTTGCCCTGATCATCTACCAATAGGAGCTCTTCCCTCATATAAGCCTCAGAGTCCTTCATCCTGGCATGTCAAGGGTTCTAGTTACGTGAGTGTCTGCCTACTGGTTAGTGACATGTGGCACAGAGGAATCAAATTCCTTGTCAGAAGTCAGGACCTACCATGGCTTCCTGTGTGATCATGTGACCACATGTCCCATCTCCCTAAGCTTGAGTCTAGAAGTTATCAATTCTCCAACACTCTACCTAGCTGTAACCTACAACCTTCTCAGTGACTATATCTCCTTCCTTCATTGGGACACATTGATAAGAGGTGTAAAAAGATCCAGAACACTCAGGAATTCACTATTGCATAATCACCTGAAAGTATAGACTTTGGTGGCCAAGAATCCAAGGGTTCAAGGCCTAGCTCAGCTTTCCCTTGTTGAACTTGGTGCAAGGGACTGAATACTCTTGGTATCCACCCCAAATCTGTAAGTTGAAATCCTCACCCTTCGTGTAATGTATCCGGAGGTGGGACTTCGAGAAGTGATGAAGTAATGAAAGGAGAGTCCTCATGGAAGATGTACTAAAAAAAAAAAAGAGGTTTAGTTAGTTCACAGTTTGAAGGCTCAAGGATGAGGTGTCAGAAATGGCTGGACCGTGATGTCACCATGGATTCAGATAGATGACGTCATAGTCTGAGCATGTGAGTGGGAGAAATCACCTGGTGAGATTGGAAGTTAGGGAGTGGAAAGAGGCCGCTTTACCCCTTTAAACAACTCACCCCACTGAGGCTGACCACACTGGCATGGTGCGCTCAGACTTGCAGCCTCCCAATGTGGGAGGGAGAATTATCTATTGTTTGAGCACCCTAGTCTTTGATGCTTTGTTACAGCACCAGGGGCTGACTCAGCGTGGAAGAGACTTTCTTTACCTCTCTTCTAAGTTTGCTTGAATGTCAAAAGAGCATAGTAAAAGCACTCAGTCCTACTGTTGCAAATATTAAACAAGTTATTGTAGGGAAAGAGCTGGAAGCACCGCCTGGCGCCAAGAAGTGCTCAGTAAATATTAGCTGTGTGCCAGGAGCCGTGGTTATCATAAAAGCCTGTGTTTTTGCATGGCAGACGGCGAGAAGGGCCTCTAAACACAGCCTGGGGACAGCGGGATTGAACGGCACTCAGGATTCACAGTGTCTTGTAGATTGTCGGGGAGGTAGGGCACCAGAGGAGGGCAGCCTTCAGAGTAGGAAAGGCTGACAGGGATGGATGGTTCAACTAGGCAACAGTGTGGTGTAGCAAGCTTTTTCTCCAGCCACCAGCTCACAAATAAGGACACGGAAATTTATTATTAATTATGAAAGCTTCATCTTTAGCTTATACTTGTCTCAACTAGCCCTTAATTAACTTAAATTAACCCATTTGTATTAATCTACATTCTGTCATTACCTCTCTTTCATCTTGCACCTCTGGTTTCCTCTCCACATCTGGTTCATGTCTCCACCTTTCTTCCTCCCAGAGTCCTCTCTGTCTCTGGAAGTTCCACCTAACCTCTTCCTGCCTAGCTATTGGCCACTCAGCTCTTTATTACACCACTCATAGAAATACATTTTCATACAGTGTACAAATACCCTACAACAGTGTGGATTAAGGGCAGTGAATCCCGTTCAGGGTAACAGGGGAAATAAACCAGGCACAGCTTTCCTTGGCATTCAGCTCCTTAATCTTCCACTGATTTGTAAGAGTGTAAGGTGAATGTGGCCACTCCGTATCATAACTGAGAATCTGGGCACTGTCACCCTCAAGCCATGTGATCCTGACCACGTTATTCCCTAAGATTGATAAATAGGGATAATAATAACCATTTAATCCTCCTCCTAGGGCTATTTTAAAGATTGATCTAATGACTGCAAAGTAAGTCGGCCCTAGATAAAGAAGGGTTACGGTTGTTCTCTTTATAACACGTGACTTTTGCATTGGGAAGTGTGGAGACTCCATGTGAGAAATACATCTCCTGTCAGAGAATTGCACAACACCCAAAAGAGAACGGATCTGTTCTGCACCCTGATTCTCCAAACTGTGGGATGGTCCTGCCCAGGAATAAGTATTCAAAGCATGGCCCATGCTCCCACACAAGCCTGCAAACCCTGAGATGTAGACTACTACAAAGGTGAGGGTGAGTAGGAGCTCTACAGCAATTACCCACTGCCGTGGCATCAAAAGTCTACTTAGATTCATCACATCACACAGATCGGGTTTTGTTACTGTTGGACTTGTAAACCGCAGATGACCCAAGCCCACACCATACATGTTGTAGGTCCAAATGTCAATCTGTGATAGACTAGAAATAGTTTCTTAATGGCTCTTTCCACAGATAGTTTTAGAAACAGCTTCTTATAGGAAGGCAGAGATTTTTCAATATTGAATGAGTAGATACTATCACTCGTTGTTCATTAGAAAAAGAAAGCTTTCTGAGTGAGTTCAACATGAGGATTCAGTTGAGGGGATGCCATGAGTAATGAAAGATCTGGGGAGGACAGACAAGGGTCAATACTCTAACCCATCTGACCCATGAAGGAATTTTCTTCAAGGAAGGACGTTCTGTAGTGCCCAGACAAGAAGGGCTGAAATGGGTTGTGGTGAAACCAAAACTCAGGACTCAGAGTTGTCTAGAAGGAGCTAGACCAATGGCTCAAGGCTGCTCAGCCATGGGAAAGAACTCCCTTCTACCAGGGAAGCAAAGGAGATAAAGAGTGAAAAAGAGAAACCCTTGTCTGCCCCCCTTTTTCTGTCCCCCTGGTCATCTGTGGGTGCCAGCTGCCAAGAGAGTCTGGGAGCAGAGAGCATTTGTCTGAGAGCAGACAGGCCAGGGGTGTGCTGTCTTCCACGGAGCTCATAGCTGGGCAGCCCTGTCTTTAGATCTAGCTCACTCTAGTCAACTTTGAATGTTTGGTGGTGGTGTTAGCTTGAACAAAACCATACCCGCTCCTTTCTCTGTTCACATTCCCAGGAGCCTCTGCTGCACTTTCAGGTCCTGCGTGATCATTTGCCCTCCCCTCCCTTTCTCGGTACCGCGTTCCTATCCAGCTCCATGTCTGTCTCACTCTCACAAGCACGTGTTCACGTACATCCAAACATTAAAAGTTAGATTCCGTGGGAGAGAGAATGGGAGGAATGTGTGATGTCTGTCTCTCTGTGGGCAGAGCAGCTCACTTAATATAACACTTCCCAACTCCATCCATCTTCCTGCACGTTTCCTTTGCCTTAAGAGCTGAGTGAAATTTCATTGTGTGTGTACGTCATGCTTTCATTATCCATTCTTCTCTTGATGGGCATCTAGACTGGGTCCATTGGCTAGCTAGTGTCAGCAGAACAGCAAGAAACACGGATGTTCCAGGATCTCTGCAGTAGGATAGAGAATGCTTCGGTCTGTGCTCAGAGATGGATTATCTTAGTTTAGTTCTATTTTCATTTTCTGAAGCACCTCCACACTGGTTTCCATAGCGACTGTGCTGGTTCACTCTCTCCCCAACAATGAACAAAGGTTCCTCTCCTCACAGTTTCTTCAGCACTTGCTGCCACTTGTCCTCTTGTTTATACCCATTCCGACTAAGGTGAGTTTTAATTCATATTTTCCTAAAGGCTAAGGATATTGAACATTAAAAAAAATCTAAAGCCGGGCGGTGGTGGCGCACGCCTTTAATCCCAGCAACTGGGAGGCAGAGGCAGGAGGATCTCTGTGAGTTCTAGGCCAGCCTGGGCTACAGAGCGAGTTCCAGGAAAGGCTCCAAAGCTACACAGAGAAACCCTGTCTCAAAACAAAACAAAACAAAACAAATCTATTGATCATTTGTACTTCACCTTCTAAGAACTGTCTATTCATTTCATTAGTATACTCATTGACTGATAGTTTTATGGTTTAGGTACTCAATTTAAATTTTTATTACATTCTATTTGTTTATTGGGGGAGGCTCACATGACCCGGTGCATGTGTGGGAGTCAAGGTGTAACTTATAGAACTTGGTTCTCTCCTCCACCATGTAAGTCTAGAGGACTGAACAAGTCATCAGCCTTGGCAGCAAGTGCCTTTACCTGCTGAGCCCTGTCACCGTCACTGGGTCTTGGTGTTAAATATTCACAGTTCTTTCTACATTCTAAATACCAGCCCCTGTCTAATAAGGTAGTGCTGGCAAAGACTTTTGCCCATTCTGTAGGCTTCTGTTGCCACACTGCTAGTTTTCCTTGTTCTGCAGAAATTTTAACTTCATATGACCCATTTGTCAATCCTTGGGACTACTTCCTTTGCTATGGAGTCCTCCTCAGAAAGTTCTGGCCAGCCTCGGATTTCTAGGTTCAGTTGCACCACATCTTCATTACAGAGGCAGAACAGGACACTAGGCAGTTGGAAATGAACTCCAGTTCACCACGCCTCAACCTTTGGATGCTGAAAAAAGCCAGTAAGGGGAGGAACAGATGGTCCAGTGCTTAAGAGTGTTGGTGCTCTTGCAGAGGACAGGATTTGCTTCCCAGCATCCACACTGAGTGGCTCACAAGTGGGTAGCACTCCAGCTCCAGGTGATCTGATGCCCTGTTCTGGCCTCTGCAGGCAACTGCATTTATGTGCGCAAAGCCCCACACAGACTCCTGCATATACACAATTTTATAAAGAAAAAAAAAGGAGGAAGAAAAGACAAAAAGGAAAGGAGAGAGATGGAGGAAGGGAGAGAGGGAGGGAGGGAGGGAGAGCGAGAGCGAGAGCGAGAGCGAGAGCGAGCGAGAGAGAGAGAGAGAGAGAGAGAGAGAGAGAGAGAGAGAGAGAGAGAATATCCACCAAAATAGCACTCACTGGGACTCCTAGAGCTTGGAATGGGAGATAGCCCAAAGGGCAGGGTTAAGGAGTTATGTTAAATCCTGTTTCTGCAGTGTTCCCCTCCAACCTTTCTTTTATGGAACAAGCTTGAAGCAGAAAAAAAAAAAATGCCATGAAGGCCTCAGTGCCCTCCATTTTTTATAGAGAGGATTTAGGAGAATTTCTTAGGAAACGAGGAAGAACTCTAGGGAAAAGTTAAAGTGGAAAAAAAAAAAACGGGAGGTTGAGAGACTAGAACACTTGTAAAAAGAACCTGCCGGACGGGGATGCGGGGAGAAAATGGATATTAATGAAACATCATGAGAGAATTAAGACAGCCAAGTGCTCTCAGATGTCTGTGGGGACGGCTCCTTGCACTGGCTTTTTGGAAAAAGTTAACATGTAAAAAGTTCCTCATAAAACAAGTATTCTAAGAATTTCAGCTTGGAGACATTCCTGGCTAGCATCGCTCCTGCAGTTGGGAATAGCTTTGATTAAGTCCTGCTGGTAATTAGGGTGCAGTGTGTTTGTGCCAAGCGCTCCCAAAGGCAGCACGAAGGGGCACCCTAGGGAGAGCCCTCACCTCTCCTTCCTGCCTAGGGAGCAAGTAAGCCAAAGGTAATGTCTGGCTTTAAGCAAGAGGTCAGTCCATTCTCAGACATGCTCACATCACCTGCAAGTCTCACCAAATCCACCTGTGTGTGACCACAAAGTAACAGGTAGAGTGTTTCATCAGCACATGTTCCCTGCGCCTGAGGCCAGCCTCTCCCTTCCTACGGGCAAGCTCTGTCAGCCATCTCCTCATCATCGGATCCCACTCTTGGACAGTCACTTGACTAAAGCTGAGTCAATCGGATTCTCTCCTCTCAGCATCTGGAGCTGGCATTTGCAGATGTTCTCGTAGTCAGTCCCAACTTCCCGCCTGTCCTGTGGAAAGCTGGTTGCCTGCCACTGACATGCAGCTTACAGGAAAAGAATGATGAGGAAAATACAGAGCAAAGAAGAAGCCCAAGGACGCCAGGCTGAAAGGAACAGGAAACAGGCCCTGGTCCAGTCCCTTTGGAGGTGCCAGTTTCATGGTTTTCCCTTGGGTAAATTTGAGAAGTTTGCTACAAAAAACAACATCATGAGAAAATGATGGCAGTCGCATCACGGCCCTAAACAGTCCTGGCGCCTGGCTTGCACTTCTATCATCAAAAGAAGTTGGGACAGGAACTCAATCAGGGCAGGAATCTGGAGAAAGGAGCTAATGCGGAGGCCATGGAGGGGTGCTGCCTACTGGCTTGCTCCTCATGGCTTGTTCAATCTGCTTTCTTGTGGAAGGCAAGACCACCAGCCCAGGGAGACTGGTTAAAGCATTGCAAGTGTCCACTTCAACTTACATCGTGTTTCCTAATCCTTGTCTAATGTTGCATTGTCTGCATTCCTTCTGAAAAGCATATTGAAACTGAATCTTCACTGCAACATGTTGGGAAGTGGAGTCTGAAGGAGATGAGTGGGTTGTGAGGGCTACATCCTCGGGGATGGAGCTAGTGCCATATGAAAGGGCTGGCAGGAGCTAGTTACGCTCTTTTGCCTTTCTGCTACCCAGGGACGCTATGTTCAAGGGGCCATCTTGGAAGCAGAGATCAGATCCTGGACTCTGGAGCCTCCAAAACTGTAATTTAACTTTGTGCTGTTGATAAATGACTTAGGCTAATGTTTTAACAGCAGACATAGACTGAAACACTCCCACTTGGAGCTTCCAACAGAGAAGGGGGTGGGTATGCTCTGTGTATTTGTAACTCTTCTCAGTGCTGTGACCAAATACCTGAACAAAACCAACTAAGGGAGGAGGTGTTGGCTTCAGCTCACGATTTGAGGGGACACAGTCCATCGTGGCGGGGACGGCATGCTGACAGGAGCTTCCGGTAGCTTCCACACTGAATCTGCAGTCAGGAAGCGAGGAGAGATGAATGATGGCATCGCCTTGCTTTCCTCTTTTATGCAGTCCAGGACCTCAGGCAGTGGGAGAGTGTCATCCACATCCAGAGTGGGTCTTCTCTGCTCCGTTAAGCCTTTCTGGAAACACCATCATAGACTCACCCAGAGCTATGTCTCCATGGTGATTCTAAACCCTGTCAAGTTGACAATGATGAAAATTAACCATCACAGTATGTGATTTGTCATGATCAAAAGTAGCCCTTGTCCACATGCCTCATATTCAGACATTTTACTCCGTAAGTCGACACCAGATGCTCCTTGGGGAAAGGAAGAGCCCTGTTAGACAAGACAAGCCTAGAGTCCGCCCTGTGCCTACATTCTACAGCATCTAGCTCTCTCTGGGTGCCTAGAGTTTATCCTGGAGTCCAACTTAGCATCCACATGGATCCAAGACCTGTGACCCAGGATCACTCCTGTACTATGCCATCAGGAAAGGGTGGTCCCTTCCAGTGGCTTAAAATGACTTCCAGTAAGGTTCTCCCTATACATACAGTGTAGAATCATTTGAGAACTTTCTGCAAAAAAGCTGGGCCATGGTCCTGACCAACTGAAACCGAGTCTGGGTTTGGAGTTTGGACTTTGTCTTAGTTCAGGTTTCTAAGGCTGTGATGAAACACCATGACCAAAAGTCAAGGAGGGCAGGAAAGCGTTTATTTGGTTTACACTTCTATATTACTATTCGTCATCAAAAGAAGTCGGGGTAGGAACTCAACCAGGGCAGGAATCTGGAGGCAGGAGGTGATGCAGAAGCCATGGAGGGGTGCTGCTTACTGGCTTGCTCCCCATGGCTTGCTCAGTCTGCCTTCTTGTAGACCAGGACCACCAGCCCAGGGATGGCACCACCCACCATAGGCTGGGTCCTCCCCACATCAATCACTAAAGAAAATGCCTCCCAACTGGATCTTATGGAGTCATCTTCTCAGTCAAGGCTCCCTTTTTTCGGATAACTCTAGCTTGTGTCAAGTTGACATAAGACTAGCCAGCACAGGCTTCATTCTTTTTTAAAAGATGCTGCTATTATCCAGGCATTATACTGCATGTCTGTAAGTCTAGCATTTAGATGTCAGAGGCAGAAGGATGGTAGCCTGGGCTACATAGTGAGACCCTGCTTCAAAACAAAAGAAAGTGAACATCAAAATCCAAACTAATAGAAATGCTAAGGTGCTACCAGGATTGAGAATGACTGAGCTGGGTGAATTGGTGAACTGCTTGTTCGTGCTTTTTGAAAAGACCCGAGGCTGAACCAGAGAATGCTGGATCTTCACAGCCGAACACTGAGAATGAACTGAAGTGCCTCCCTAGGCTGAGTCTGAAAAGCAGGTTGAGCTGGGACAAGCCTTGAGTACAGATATTTCCTGTGATTGCTGAGGTCACACCAGCCTGGACAATATGAAATCCAGCAATCGTTGTTTATTGCTCATTTGGACCCAACATGGAGATATGAATATTCCCAAACTATATGGAAATCACATGGTTCAATAATAGAAAATGTAAATTAGATTACCAAGGAACCTTCTGACCTGCTCAAGGGAATCAGCCATACACACAGACATGGACGCACGCACACATGCACACGCACACACACATGCACACATATCAATGGTGGTTTGTTAATGATACATTGGATTTTTAAAGTGTATCTGTGGGGATCTCTATGTGTTCCTGGCATATGGCAAAGGCTCAATAAATATTTGTTGAGTTCATGAATAAATAAACATATTATCACTGTAGAATTCACCACATGCTCTATGGATTATAGGGAAAATTCAAAGAAATGTTATATTTTGAGGTCCAAACCAAAAAAAAAAAAAAAATGAGCAGAGTTGCCTCCATTCAGACCTGGGGGACCAGAGGCCAGAATCGCACATTGATCTGGGCTCTGCAGTTCCCACTGGCTTTGCTGTCAAGATTCTCAAGTTTTAAGTGGGCCCTGCTGTCTACTCTAGCACGGCCCATCCTGCCTGGTGTTGGGCCAGCAGTCAAGGGGGCATGGCAGGTGACTGCATGCAAGTCCCATGTCCATTCATTTCTCCTGTGGGCTTTGCTCTTCTAGCTCAGGGGTCTCAGACTTGCCAAAGGAGACATAAGCAAGAGTTGAGAAGTGGGAGTTGACAGTCCCAAGATATTGGGGTGCTCCCAGTGTCCACAAGGTAGCTGAGGTTACTGTTCAGGTATTGTACTTCCATTGATCAAGTACCTGCTGTTTTTAATACTGAAAATAATGAACTAAAATGGGTTCTCCCTGCTGTTTTACCAAAGCCCATGTCCTCTCTGATTCATTTCTCAGGGGCAAATGTCCAGTTTGAAAAGAGCACGGCATGGTATATATAAAGGAAGGCAGCTGGAACAGGAAAGGGGCTGGAGGACTGGGGTGATTATCCCCAAGAGGAGCGGCTGAGAAGAAGACATGACAGCTATCATTAGACATCTGAAGGGGAGCTAGAAACATGGACCAGCTGGGTTTTCCATCTTGATCAACATTTAGCTAAGTATCAGTCTTCCCACCCCAGGGGTCCAGGTACTCGTCCTTTGAAAGGGCAGAGGTGACAGTCTTCTAGCTGGTCCACCAGCCATGTCTACAAGCTGCGTCTGTTGCTTGTTATTGAGACAGAGTCTCACTCCGTAGTTCTGAGTGGCCTTGAGTGAGTCATCCTCCTGCCTCAGCTTCTGAGACCAGGGATTACAGGTGTGTGACATCAAGCCTGGCCTCAATCTGTGATTTTTTTGATCACAGAAAATAGTACATATTTTCATGTTTCAGCTTTAAATGTTGTACTCAGACTGCGTGTCTTCACACCATTTTCACACCTCCCTTCCCCACCTCCGCCGAGTCGGATGCACCCGCCTGGCCTGCTTCCCCATCCCTCTACAAGGGGCTCTTTTACATCTGCAGCTCATAAGGATGAGGCAGATGGAGACAGGTTTCGGCATGGGAAGGGAGGTTTGCTGAAAGTCTGAGCCAGTCACAAGACAGGTTGAGTTTAAGGACAGTGAAGCCCAGAGCCTTAAGCTTCTTCAGGGGGCTTCCTGACAGTGGTGCTAATGATTTCTCATCCATAATCTAGATGATGATGATGATGATGATGATGATGATGATGATGATGATGATGGTGGTGGTGGTGGTGGGGTGGTGGTGGTGGTGGTGATAATGATAAATAACAGTAACAACAAATATAAATTTAATATAACCCAATTTTTGAAGACTTGCTTATTTTTATTGTGTGTGTGTGTGTGTGTGTGTGTGTGTGTGTGTGTGTGTGTGTGTGTGTGTGCCTGTTTGTGTGTATGTACCATGTTTGTGAAGATGTCCACAGAGGCCAGAGAGGGCACTAGATCCCCTTGAACTGGAGCAATAGGCAGTTGTGAGCCACCTGGTGCCAGTGTTAGGAACCATATCCAGGCTGTATATAAAAGCAGCAAGTTTCTTAAGCCACTGAACCATCTATCATCATATTTGTTAAAAACAGGAAATTGAAGCTGGCTTTGTTGCCAATATCAAAATAAAAGAAAATGAAATTGCAAATGCTTGGACACTGGCAGGGGGTTCTCTATCTGCTATGCCTCTTAGTAGACATCCCAGTTCAGGAACCAGTGGGCATCTTTTGGGAAGATAGTATTTTCTCTAACTGCTCTTTGCCTTGCTAGAGGACTGACTTTGGTCATCCACAAGTGGTGATGGCTTGCACACTGTCAACAAAACTTTTGAAGGCACATAGAGACCATTCTGAGGTTTCAAGTCTCCAAAGGAGCAGATGGAGAAGGTGGCATCATCCTCCATCCCCCGCCCATGTGAGACGCCACAGGGACAGGCCACAGGGGATTCTTCTGTCACTTTGGAGTCTAGTTTGACAAACTTAGAGTGTGACAGTTTGAAACACTTAGAGGTCTCAATGCCCTCCATTAAGAGTGTGACTGGCCCTTCTGCCCCCTCTGCTTGTCACACCATGAACCTATCACCATCCGGAAAAGTACCAGATCGTCTCTCTGCTTTAGTTTCCCACCTTTAGCCAGACTTTGCCCACAGGCTGACCTCAGTGCTTTTGGTTTGATTAGTAGCCAGATGTTCTTATTTTAAATTTGTAATTCAAAACCTCCTTACAAAAAACAAAAGAGTAGGGTGTTTTATGTGAAGAGAGATTTTTCTGCTTCTCTATAAACTGGGATCCGGAGTCATGGGCCTGCACCTTGTGGGTGCTGGCAACCTGGGGTGTTGGTATATTACCATGACTGGTTCATCCTCGGGGTTGCCCAGCATAGCTGTCATCATCTGTCCCCTCATTTTGGTTTGCCATCTCCAGGAGTCAGAATGTGTCGGATGGCCTTCTTGGTAGGTGATTATAATAAAGCCTTGTGCAAATGGGTCATTAGGCAGGAAGGAAAATAAATAGCAGAGGGCACAGAAGGAACACATTCCTGTGATGGCAGCCAGAGTGTAACCCTACTGGTGACACCGTGAGAGCCAGTGTGGGATATGTCTGGATTTGTCCCTTCTGAGAGCCAAGAGAATGGGGTAGAGGCACACCAGCCCCTTCTCACCTATCTCTTTGGCCTGCTCAAGCAGAAGGACCTAGTGGCTGTTCAGGAAAGGTCAGAGGGCACCAGAATGACTAGGCTTGCCCAGGGTTGAGCTGCCCTTCATACCTCTGTGAAATCTTTGACACTGTTACATTATTGTCCTTGTGCCAACATCGGCCACTCCTGTACAGTATTGTGTTGGGATCATGGTTTCTTCTTCAGAGGTTTGGGGACAGGTAGACACCAGCAAGTCACTCATTGCTTAAGAAAGCAAACCACGTTGCATGGCTATGGGGCCTGGTATTCCCAAATCTTCAGATGGAATGGCGTTTTCCTTGAAACGCAGCCAGGATTCCTGGGTCCATTTGACTTATTTCTTCTGGAGCATTTAAATCCTCAAGTCTTTTGTACCATTGGTGTGTTCTAAGCTTAAACAGCCAACTGGGTGTGATGGCATTGTGGGAGGGACCAGCTGGAGGAGAGGAGTTGGCATTCCTGCCCTTAATCAAACCTCCAGATCATAATCCAACCTGGGGCCTTCTTCAGCCATCAACCGGCTCTACCCAGCAAATAGGAAATGGTAGAACAAGGTGATGGTCCTATTCTGCCTCATGATGACACTTCCTGGGACTCTAGGGCTGTCCATCTCTGCAATAAAAGGGGACTTTTGGGGCAGGCAGATGAGTTAGTCTTTCCAAGAGACCAACCTCAGACCAAGGTGATGCCCCACCAATAATGGCTACAGTTGTTCTCAAATTGGAGGCCTGTTCACAGCTCTCTGTCCAAGTAGCTTCAGTTTGAGACTTTCCAACTTCAGGGTCATGCTCCCCCTCCATGCCTGTTGGATTTGCTTTCTTTCATGTCTTTGAACGTGAGAACTATGGGTGGTCAGGCCTGAGTGCAGCCCCTTCAGGATCAAGTGAGCATTTCAGGATCTTCCTCATCTTGATCCCTTTCCCACATACTAAGGATTCCTGCTGTAGGTGGCATATCATTACACTGAGCAGTAGTGGGGTGCTGGGACCAGAGATGGACTCAAGGGTATGGAGTCAAATATATGGCTTTATGGTACATTACTAGAAGTACATGAGCCACCGTGTACCAGCCAAGAAAGCCACTAGCTTCCCTCTGCCCTTACCTCCTTGTAAAAAAAGTGTAAATTAACATAGCACCTACCTTAGTGAGTTACTGTAATGAAGTAAATGAATAAAAATAAATTTACAACAATTTATTCTAAAGTGAGATAATTTTTTAAAGTACTCCTTTCCAGGCACAAAATGAGAGTTCAATAAATGAGAACCTGTTTTTTTAACCATCATCAGTGTCATCCCAGTCATCACCATTGTCACCATCACCACTATCTCCATCACCATCACCACCACCATCTCCATCATCATCACCACCACCATCACCATCACTATCTCCATCATCATCTCCATCATCACCATCACCACCATCTCCATCACCATCATCACCACCACCATCTCCATCATCACCATCACCACCATCTCCATCACCATCACCACCATCTCCATCATCATCAACACCACTATCTCCATCACCACCATCACCATCATCATCTCCACCACCATCTCCACCACCATCTCCATCACCATCACCACCATCACCACCACCACCATCTCCATCACCACCATCACCACCACCACCATCACCATCACCACCATCATCTCCACCACCATCACCATTACCATCACCATCACCACCACCATCTCCACCACCATCATCACCATCACCATCATCATCTCTATCACCATAACCACCACCATCACCACCATCTCCATCATCTTCATCATCATCATCATCATCATCATCATCATCATCATCAGATATGTGATTTACTTGCTACTCTTCTCATCTCTGTGACAAATACCTGATACAAACAATTTAATGGAGAAAGGATGGATTTTCATCTCATGATTTAGGAGCTTCAGTCCATAGTTCTTGGCTCTGTGGAGTCTGGGTCCATGGTGAGGGAGACCATCATGGCAACAGGAGCATGTGTCAGAGACTGTTCACCTCCTGGTGGACAGGAAGCAGAGTAGGGGAATGCAAAAAGGTGTCAGAGCAAGATATTGGCCCCAAAGGTCAGATCTAGTGGCCTAATTTCTCTAGCTAGGCCTCACTTCCCACTTCTTCCTACCTCCTGATAAAGAATGTCATCACATTATACATTCATCAAGGGATTAATCCATTGATTGGAATATAATCACACCCCCAAAACCCATAAGCTGGTTAACACCCTACATATGAGCCTGCATAAGTGTGGCTCATAATCAGACTACAGCAGTCATCAATGTCACCACTACTGCCATTATCACCAACACCAGTATAATCGTCATCGTTATCACAATCATCTTCACCACCATCACTATCATCATCATCATCATCATCATCATTACTATCTTTGTCACCATTGTCATCATCAGTATTCTGATCATTATCATCATTTTGTTTCTCATCATTGACGTTATCATCAGCATCATGGTCATCATAATAGTCATAGTCATCATTTTCATCATAGTCAACATCACCATCATCATCATCGTCATCATAGTCATGATCATCACGACCATCATTGTCATCATCATCCCAAACTGAAATTCTAGGAATACCAGCACTGAGCTTTCCTAAGAGGGCAGGACCCCATCCATTGAGAAGGCTCAAAGGAAACCTGAAACAACGAAGACTTGAAGATGTGTGTGGAAAAGTTGAAAGAATTTGGATGAGTAATGGAGTCACAGGGTCATAGCAAGTCTGAAGAGAAAGAAGGGTTTTAGAAGTAAGGTAAGGTACAGATGAGATAGTCATGGATACTTAGGGCAAGGAGCAAATTTAGCTGGAATGAGTTAGATTGAAGGGGTCATGAGCTGGGAGAGATAGGAATGGCTAGTCCTGGTTGCCAGGAGCTGGGTAGGGGGCAGTCCATGTAGTCTCTACCCAGACCTGTGTGATCTGAGCAAGGACTACACATGCTTAAGAGGAGCAGTCTGCTTTCAAGGGGAGGTCAGGTTCCCAGGTGAGGAGATTCTCCTACAGGCTTAGCAAAATGGTCTTCACAACCATATGCATGGATGCTCCATTTGTCAAATTACATCCTTTACTTCAACAGCAAAGCCAAAGCCCTGTGACAGGAGCTTGGAACAGGCTGGGTAGCCACACTTTATTGGACAGTATTGAATTTGTTCAGACCCCTGCAATTTCGCTGGAAAAGGCCATGAATATGAGGTCAATTTAGCCTCCAACCCAGAGCCACAAAGTAGATAACCAGCCGCTGCAGTCTGTGGGGGAGATGAACTATTCTGTGGAGCTGTTCAATAAGTCAGCCATTAGCAGGGAAAGTGCTTACATGCACTTAAAAAAAATTAAACAACAAAATAAGAGCGGTTGATTGACAAGGCATCAATAAAGCTGTGCGGGTGCACTGTTGACCCCTCCCTCCATGTGCTCCTGCCAATCTGTGTTTATTAGAAATCAGTTCCTATAACTAGCTGGTGGCAGAGAAAGTAGGAGGGTAGGGATTCTCCTCAACCGTGCACTTGTGAAGTGCTAACTCGTTAATTCGTGGCTCTTGGTTCAATTTCGCTGTCATCTATTGCAGCTGAAATGTGGGGATGGTGTTAGGAGGAGGGTAATCATTTCACAGCTTATACCTTTAAGGCAGAACCACTTGTTCCAGGCCCCGCATCTAGTCTTCCTTTCTGCTGACCAACTGAATCCTAATTTGTTTTCAGGGCAGCCACGTGTTGTACTAAAAATTAGTGGTCTTCCTAGTCTTTCCTGTTTAAGAGAAAGCATACTAATTTTTAATCAATGCTTTAGAATACACAGGTAATGCAAATAATGAAAACTTGATATAGCCTATAAATGTAATAGTTTCTTTTTCTTTAAAAAATATTTGATTGAAATAGAATTGCATTACTTTCCCCCCTCCTTTCTCCCCTCCATCCCCCTCCCAGGTACTCTCTCTCAACTCAAAATCCTTCCATATCCCCCACTCTCAAGTTGATAGCCTCTTTTTCTTTGATTATTATCGACATGTGTGTGTGTGTGTGTGTGTGTGTGTGTGTGTGTGTGTGTGAGTGTGTGTGCGTGTGCACAAATATAAAATACTACCTGCTGTGTCTGTATTTGTATATACATGGTTTCAGTGCTGAGCACTCCGCATTGAACAGCCAATAAAGGGGCGCATTCTTGGGAGAAGGTAATTCTGCTCTCAGCAGTCAGTAGTTACCTATAGTTCTTTCTCTAAAGGGGGAGACCCCCTGAAAATTTCCCCTTCCACACTGTTGTGTCTATTGATATTTCCATTATTCCTTTCTTATCTAGGCAGCCATTTCTAGGGAAAATACTTTCACACAGACTTCCTGGTGTGCTGATGTTTACATTCTTTCTTCCTCCTCTTCCTCAAAGCATGGCTGGTGATGCCACTCTGCCAAATAAGACTGAGTTTTCAGAGGAAAAAAATATTGCCCTGATAACATGCATGACACTTTTCTCTTTCTCCTTTGTGTTTTCTGCATGTCTGGGATGTGGATGTAAGTCTAGAGGTACAGTGGTCATACTGTGACATGGGGTGACAAGCTAGAGGATGATCATTGTTATGCCAAGCACACTGAAGCAGAAAAATTAAACTTGCGGGTGTTGCTGGGATGAACTCCAAGTTGCCCATTTATAGACTGTGCTGTGTGACCAAAGTAAGTTCACATGTCTTTAAGGGATTTTAGAGTTGTCTGCCAACTGTAGCTGACAATCACTAATACACTCGCATTCCAGAATGTCCTCTCAAACTAATGTTGCCTGAAGATATTTGCCTAGCACTGGACATTGAATATTGTCTATTTAAGAGTATACTGTCATACATGGCGCTCGTAATCCCAGCCCTCGGAAGACTGAGACACAAGAACCATGAGTTCTAGGCCTGCCTGAGCTACATAGTGAGACCCTGCATCAAAAAACAAACAAACCAAAACAAACAAAAACAAACAAACAAAAAAACCCCAAAACCAAGTGCTTGTGTTATCATTTGGATATAAAGGAGTTCCTGTAGATGTGTTTAAACACAGATCCCAGCTGGTGGGGAAGTTGTGGAACCTTTGGGCACGTGGCCTAGCTAGAAGAAGTAGGTCATCTGGGGTGAGAGATGATGTCTGCTTCTGATTCCTGCCTGAGTACTCTGCCTCCTGATCTACCATAATGTCAGAAACTCCCCTACTCATTTCTGCCCGGGGACTCTGTTCTCTAGCTAACTGTCCTGGAAAGCTGTTATTTGTCTGTCACCCTCAAACTCGTGTTGAAATGCAACTGTCCTTGCAGGCAGGGCCTAGGACAGGTTGCGCCATGGGTGGTGCTGATCTCTTGAGTGAGTTAATGTCTGTCTCCAGAAACGGGGTGACTGTCCTGGGGTCTATCCCTCCCTTATCTCTCTTTCAGAAGCACTCGTAGGTCTATCCACCTGGTCTCCAAGGGAAGCCACTGCTGTGCTGTTATTCATGCTCCAGGGCTCTCTGCTGGGTCAAGCTGAGGCTAGACTCCAGAAGAGGTGGAGTTCTTGCCTGGCTCCCTCCCGTGTTCTATTTCATTTCCCTTCTTTTTCTGCTGAGAAAAAGGATCATCCAATCCCTTGACTCTGACCCAGACTCTGCTCAGGGCAGCTGCCTGACAGTATCTTGAAATCATCTTGTCTAGCTCCTGTTTTTTATGAATCTCCCTCCCCACCAAACCAATCCCAAACCAGGCTGGATTTCCATTCCCACAATGACATGTTGCCTCGGGATTGTCTTTCTGCTCGTCTATTTCACTTGATTGAAAGCTACTCAGATGCTCCACTGAGCTGTGTTTAACTCTGTGGCTTGCTGCTCAGCGCCTGCCATGGTGATGCCCAGGGACAAAAACAATAGCAAGGACCACCATGTTGCACACAGCTAATATGACTAAGTCTGACACAGTCCCGATGATGTCACATAGCGAGTCCATCCATACCTTGCTACAGTCCTTCCATGGTGCCTGTGGGAGTCAGAAGATAACTTGCTAGAGCCAGTTCTCTCCTTCCACCGTATGGGTCCTGGAGACAGAAATCAGGTCACTGAGCTTGTCCCCAAGCACCTTTACCCACTGAGCAATCTTACCAGCCCCTACAATCCTCCTAAGTAGGAGATGTTGCCATGACATTTTGCAGAAGAGGGATGTGAGGCCAGGGAAGAGCCACAAAGAGAAGAATTTGGAACTAGAATGCAACACTCCTCCCTGTGCCCTGGGATCTCTCGTTCCCTCTCTCAGGAAGAACTAGTTTAGAGAGATCCAAACACTGCTTCCCATCTTGCTCTCCAGCTGTCAAAGGGCAGCAGAGATGCTGGACAAAAGTCACTGGTCACATATCACAAGTCATGTGACAAAGGAAAGGGCCATCACTGAGTGAGTGTCTCTGCTCCAACAACCGAAGAGTGAGGCCACTCCAGAAGCACTTACACACATGTGGAGTGGGGGAGGCTGTGGCCTCATGGTGGCCTCATGGCAGCCTCATGCTTTCCTTGAAGATATTTGCTATGACTGGATTAGACTCTCACAGGCAGAGAAAGCTGACACTTCTCAAGGACAGCAAAAGGGACAAACTTAGGGAGACATTTAGCTGTCTGTGACACAACACACTCTTCTGGAAACAGAGACAAAGGTGAGTGTGGAAGCATTGTCTGTCCCCTCTAACCCAGGACACACAACGTCCCAAACTCTTCTAGCAGATACTCATCTGGGACTCAGTAGCCAGAGCAGGATCCTAGGACCATCCCAACTGCGAGGGCAGGGGACAGTAGAGACTAGGGTTGTCCCAAGGCCCCTTTGGGTGACATCACATGGCAGATGCCATCATGGTGGGTACATATGCCCATTACCTGGGAGCTTTCTGGGATTAAAGCAAGCTCCAAGGAATGGGGCAAAGGGGGAGTGTGTGGACAGAGCCAACTCCTTGAGTCTGCCCCACATTCGTTATTCAAGCCAAACCTGGCCATGTTGCTTGAACAGCTGCCAAGTGCTAGGCACTGTGCAGCTGCCAGGGGACGGCTTTCTTAGGTCTGATATCACTATGGCTTCTACTTCCACCAGGTTACCAGGATCCACAAGGTAGAAAAATCCAGAGGCACCTTCAGGGATCATCTTTGACCCTTGGCTGTAGTAGATGCTACCAACAAGTCAAGGTCATTACATCACCTTCAGGATGTTCAAGAAGAAATCCCAGGACCCTAGCGTAAGACAAGGAATTGGCATGACCAGATTGAATGCCTTTTCCTGGGATCTCCATCAGCAGGAGATGAGGAAGAGCCAGAAGCACTACCCACAAGCCACCCCTCTGCCTGGCTCCCTGGAGCGAGCAGGGAGGGGCCTTTCCCATCATTTCTGATGATTAAACCAAGTTCATGTTCAGAATGTGTATGGAGTTATTTGGGCCAAATTTCCATGTTAACTGTTCAGATCAGAAACACTCGATGTCAGTTAAACTTGGTTGGATTATATGACAACACAGTCAAGATCAAGACCATGTGGCTTGATTTGATTTAACCCAGAGAAGAAATGCCTTTCCCTTCTGCCCAGCTATAACACTGTACATATAAAGATACACACGCGTTTGCTCTCTGCCAGAAATGTCAACTGCTTTTGATCTCTCCCTTTAGATATTAAAGCTCCCCCTCCTCACCCTTCTGCTTGGCAGGGCCCCATCAGGGCTTTCAAACCAATAAACAATCTTGGAGCTTCGAAGAGGGTGGAAGCCTTTTGCCTTTTTGAGCCTGAGCCCTGTGGCCTGAAGGTCATGTTTAATCAGCCTCAAGGTTTTGGCTAACACTGATTTGCAGTTTAAAATAGCATTCCAATAACCTCAGCCCCTTTCTGGCCCCCTCCTCAGCTATGGGAGGAGGGAGACAGAGAGGCCTGTGGGTTTGGGGGCTTGTGTGTTTGTTGTTAAGGCTCTAAAGCAAATGAGCTGTGCTTGGCTGGTGGCCTCTGCAGAGAGCTCCCTGCTGGCTTCGGGGAGGGTATTGGGCTCAACACGGGGCCTAGGTCCTGAGCCCCCCCTGGTAATTGCACTAAAGCAGAAGAACGTCAGCTGGAGTTGGAAGCTGCATTATTTCTTCTCAAACGCTAAAGATAAATTCTGCTCTTAGTAGCAGATGTGGGGCCAGCTTTGCATCACTTCTGTTCTGCCCATCACCATAGGCAGAAAGCAAAAGCAAAGATGTATCCATGTGAGCTATGAGCCTATGGCAAACGCTTGTATTAATGCTACAGACGGCACAAGTCCCTACTACGGCTCCTCAGACAGGTTGTTCAGGTTACACAGACTCCTGAGATGAAGGCTTAGCCACTTCTGCTCTCCCTGCTGCTAACGTTTTCTGACTTCTTATCCTTGCTGGATGCCTCATAGATGGCCTCGGCTAACTCAGTTTCTCAGCTCTCTCCTTTTTTTTTTTCCTTCATGAAGTTCTAAGAATGAGTGTCAGTGCAGTGGGGCTGTGACCTCCTGAGGTCTGGGTGACCCACCTGGGCAGCATGGACTTTTGTTCCTGATCCTCCTGCATGATCTAACGTCTCTAGTGAGGAGGGATTCCCATGACAGCACTGACTTTATTCCCTCCTCTGAGAACAGGACATCTTCAAAGCTTTGCTGAGTAAGTCCAGGGGGTAGCTAATTTTGATTGGCAATTTGGTTGGGTAGAGAGAAACCTAGAAGATTAGAAAGGGATGTTCCTGGGTGTGAAATGAGGGCATTTCCACAGCTAATTGCTGCATGGGGAAGAGCTACTACTCTGGATGTGGATGGTTTCTTCCAATAGGTTGAGACCAGGGCAGAGCAAAGGGGGAGAGATGAAGCCTACTGTGTACATATTCTCTCTCCACAGTGTGCAGCCTCATTGTCATTCAGAAATGGCAGAACCAAGCTGGGCAGTGGTGGCGCACGCTTCTAAACCCAGCACTCGGGAGGCAGAGGCAGGTGAATCTCTGAGTCCCAGGCCAGCCTGGTCTACAGAGTGAGTTCCATGACAGCCAGGGCTACACAGAGAAACCCTGTCTTGAGAAAAAGAAAATTCCTTGTTGCCCCCAGTTCTCCCCAGGCAAGGGACAGTGATGAAGAGATCTAAATCACACCAGAGCACCGCCTCTGCTGTCTCCCTGCTGTGTCTTAAGTGGGGTGTGCACAGCTCCATCTGCCTCGGCCAGCTTTCCTGAGCCTTAAAGAATTGATCACAATGGACTCCAGGCTTTCATCCTTGCTGTTTGCTTCTAAATTCTAAGGCCATGTTACATGGCTGTGCACTGTCATGTCTAACAGATGTGACAGGTTGTTCCTAGTGGACACACAGTGACAGTTTCGATCAGGCTCCAGGCAGTGAAAGTCCCCCCTGTTGTGTTCCAGGCTTGGTCCCTAGGTGGTGATGCCACTGAAGGTAGTTGGATTACTAGGGCGGCCAGCCTCATAAATGGGTTGATCCACTCATGAGCTCATGTTTTTAGGAGGTGGGGTCCAGTTGGAGGATGTGAGTCACTGGGGGCAGACCTTTTCAGACTATATCTTATCCCTGGAGCTCACCCCTTCTCCCACTCTGCTCTGACACAACATTGTGCCGCCATGATGCACCACCTAAACACAGATCCATAACAATGGAAAAGGCAACCATAGATTAAATGCTATGAGACCATGAGCTAAAATAAAACCTTCCCACTTTGGGCTCTTTTGCAAGTATATTTTGCCACAGTGACCAAAGGTTATTAGCACCACTCCTCAGCAATTGGCTGTCCGTTACCTTGCCTCATAACCCTTCAGCAACAGGGTGGATGATTCCTGGTCCATCCTTGGGAAGCTGATATTAGACAGGCTCCACTTCAGAATAAGATTATCCCAGTTAGAGACCCCATCTGGTTAGCCAGCTGGGGTGGTGGCCCATTACCAGCTCAGATGAAATTGCTCAGCCCCTCTGTCCTTCCCAGAAGAGGCGAGTCTAGGTTAGGCAGCAATAACAAAGTGGCTGTGTGCCCACCCAACAGGAGCTGGCCTGTCAGCTCTGCAGAGCCCTCTTCATGTGAAGTGCCTCTTCAGGGCATCTGGCCTCTCTGCTATGGATTCACTGATCCGGGCAGCATCCTCCATTTCAGCATGTTACCTCCATGATCATGGAAGGGACAATGCCAGTTCACCAGATATAACCACTGAAATGTTTGGGCCTAGGTGTAACAGTCATTATTTCTCTTCACAGTCTGTGGACCAGAACTAACCACATGCTGAAAGAGACCTTAGAAATGAGTGGGAAGATTCGAACATTAAATGATCAAGAAAACTAAACCTCCATCCCCACCGCACATTTCAGAACCTTCTCATTATTCCTACCTCATTCAAAGAGATGCCACTTCTGAACCAAATGTTAGTGCTGTACCGGAGTATGGGAGAACCCTGCAGCAGAGATGGATGCAGCCCTGGAGAAATCATAATAGCTAATATCCATCTGAAATACTCTATATGCCAAGCATGCACTTAACTTCTGCATGCCTTGTCTCAATCAAGCCTCTGAATGGCCTTTGTAGGGAGTTAGTTATGAATTCCTTAGTTATTGACAAGAAACGTAAAGCCCAGAGGATCGACATGATCTACATTCACCCTGGTCAATGGCCAGCAGAGCTCTAGGCACACAATCACACTGCACCCAAGCCACTGGACTTGGAGCTCTGCACTGGACAAAAGCGAGTCACAAAATGAGGTCTTAGACACCCCATCTTAGCTGATGAGTGACGGTACCAGCAACCCCAGAACTCTTGGCACCTTGAGAACCTGCCCCTCACCAGAGCTGGAGTCCCGCTGGCCACCCTTCCCAAATCCAGGCTTAGTCCGACAAACAGGCCACTCCAATCCTGTCCATCGCCCAATGTGTTTGCCTGAGGAGCCCATCAACATCCAGTCCTGGCATCCTGGTATCCATGGAGAGGTGGGCATACTCCAAGCCCCAGGGTAAGAAAATACCCCCTCCATGTCTCCCAGGAGATGTTTGTGTTCACTGTTGATCCAACACCAACACCTAGAGGCCTGTGAGAATCTGAGTTACTTGTGAATAATCAGGCCTTAGGGGTGGTCCATGATCAAAACCTATCCCATCCCCCTCATCAGGACTGTGTCTGTGTTTGCAGAAAGAGCTTCGTAGATGGATTCATAGATGGAACCAGAAGTCTTTCTTTATCCCACTACCTATGGAACACCTAGGCACTGTGGGCATCCCCAAAGAATGAATGTGTGACATGTATTCTCCTGCCCTTGAGGAGCCATGAACTTCATTTCAGGAGATTAAAACGTCAAGTTGAGCAGCGGTGGTGCATGCCTTTAATCCCAGCACTCAGGAGGCAGAGCCAGGTGGATCTCTGTGAGTTCGAGGCCAGCCTGCCTGGTCTACACAGCGAGATCCAGGAAAGGCACCAAAACTACACGGAAAAACCCTGTCTCGAAAAACAAAACAAAACAAAACAAAACCAAGCCACAGCAAGAAAGGAGCCCTGTATGGTAGAAGGTACAGAATGGGATGAGATTCCAAAGATTGTGATCACTCCCTGTGGGCAGAGGAGGCAGATTCTGACAAACTTCATCTCATTTGGACCAAGGGTCCAGGCAAAGAGAACAGAACATGTGAAGCCCTTGCCTGCAAGGCCTATCCTAACAAGGCTAATTTCCCCAGCATGCGATCGTGTTGGGCACAAGGAGAGAAGAGTAGAATTGGACAGAGAAATATTTCTGTTTCGGGGTGACTCTGGGGTGGAGGAATCTGCTAGGTATCCTTGGATAGGAACTCTGAAGGTGGAGCACTTGGGGAGAAGGGAGGTTCACCCTGGGGAAAGTCCCAAGGATGGGGCCTGGGAGAGGAAGAGGGATCCAGGCAAAAGGGATGATTTTCTGTTGTTGTGTGTCAAAGGATCAGGTCTGTAGGCCTGACCTACATCCTCTGGGTCTAACCGGCTAAGTCCGAGATGCTGTGTGGGAGCTGCACTTCTTGCCTGGGGTTCGAGGTCCTCTTCCAGACTCTGTAATTATTACATCAATTTATTAGGATTAAAGTGGCTGTCCACCGAGGTCTGCCTTGATGCTGAAGCCATTGCCTGTCTCTGCCAGTGACCATGGCATGGACACCTGCTTGCTCCACCCCAGCGACTCCCTCTGATTCCTCTGTCTGCACCAAGGAAGAAGGAAGAAACTCTCTACTTTTAAAAGCTTTGTGAGTAAGTTAGACACACCCATACCGTCTCTCTAAAAGAAGGCCATTAATACAGGGCTCCACACAGTTCCTCTACAGCAACACTCCGATTCATCCCTGACTGAATAACACGCATCTCTGGGGGGTGGGGTCAGCTTGGAATCCTGCCTCCTTCAGGAAAGAGGGGTCTCAGGCAGCTGTTGGGCAGGTGCTGTGTGTGGGAATGTCACAGATGGGAGAGGAAGTAGGCGCAGGCCAAGGAGGCCCTGCGTGCAGCTGCAGCCTGACCCATGCTCTGAGCCTCGACTGGCAGGTCTCAGAGAGTGGCATTCCTGGGGTCTGTCATAAGACCGCTTACACCAAAGGACTTCTGTCCTTCAGAGACTGTGTGACTTGAGTGGCCGATAAAGGCTTCTGGGTCGGGAGTGGATGGGAAGGGGTTGAACCTGACTGGTTGTTGAAGATGGGATGGGGGGGGGGCAGGGTTCTTCTGCTAGGCTTCTGAGTCTGGTGTGTGTGGGAAAGGGTTAAGTCAACACCTGAAGGGAACAGGCCCTTGTGGGCACCAGCCCACAGCCTTCGGTCTCTGCTGAGCATTCCAATGCTAAAGCTAAGCACAACGTCAGGAAGCCATCGTCCAGGTTCCGACTGGTGGGTCACGGGTCATTTCCCTCCTGGACCCCTTCTGTCCAGGCTGGATGATCGTCTCAGGCTGCAAGTGGCCAAAACGTGAGAGAGTCAAAGAGCATGAGTGAGAGCAACCCCATTTTTTTTTTTTTTACTAAGATAGAACTGAGGTCCAGAACATAGCAAGTTTGGTACAGGTTCAGAGCTGATAAGAGGCGGGGTCACCTTGCACTGGGGGCCTTGTTTTTGTTTACTCAGGTCTCCAGCTAGTGAGGCCCAAACAAAGTGAGAAGCAAGGGTCCTCAGAGACATGATAGGGAGACCTTCCTGGGGCTTGCTAACTCTGGAATACATCTGTGGGATTCCCCTTCCGCCCAAACTGAGGCACTGTTGCATTGGCTCTGTTTCTGGAAGCTGCCATCATTTCCTACCTCTTGGTTCTGAAATATCTTGATTTATTTTAGTGGAGGCTTTCGAGAAGAAAAGAGAAGAGAGGAGAGGAGAGGAGAGGAGAGGAGAGGAGAGGAGAGGAGAGGAGAGGAGAGGAGAGGAGAGGAGAGGAGAGGAGAGGAGAGGAGAGGAGAGGAGACTGTAGGGGGGACTGTGGCTGTCAGTGCTGAATTGCTGCATCCTGTGATGCCAGCCTTGGACACCCCCAGAGGATGAAGTCAGGAGGATTCGTTAACAAGCACTCCATGGCACAGCCTGGAGTAGCAAGCCCTCACTCTCAGCCCTCCTGCACCAAACTGGCCCACCAGAGACCAGGCAGGCTTAACCTTAGTGCCCAGGTGGAGGGGCGCTGGTGATGTTCCCCAGGCACCCACCGAGCAGATGCGTTTCAAAGCCCAAGGATTATTCACTTGGCGTGTGTGAGTAGCTAATTAAGTTTCACTATTTACCTCTGGAAAAGCACGGCGTTTCCCGGGCTCCGCAGAGGGCCCGGACCTCTCTCCTTCTCTTTCTCATCTTCTGCTCATAATCAGGCCTGTAGACTTCTGACTCAGTGCAATCTTTGAGTCTGGAGAAGAGCCCTTATGGATGGCCATGCCCACCCTGAGACTGTAGGTAGAGCAAGGTGGAGCAGGGTGGGCCTTGAAAAGCTAATTAGCAACTCTGACTGCACGACCTTGATCTCTCTGAAGGTTGTTCTCTGCATCTGTAAAGTAGAGCAGATACGAAGAGTGGAGGAAGACTAGAGACAAGGGTTTATGAGGGAGTGGCCAGAGGCCCACCCCCTGTCCATCCCACCCTGTCTCCTTGTCTAAACACTCAGTAAGATGCCCACATAAAACAAGACATGTCTAGCCTTTGTGCCTTAGGGATACCCCATGAGATGAGAGAAAGTCGGATGGTGAGAGTGGGGTTCTCAGGAGCAATGTTGGGGGGGGGGGGTTCAACTTGGAGGCATTTCTTTCCCTGACTGCTTTCTCCTCCTTTGTGCCTGGAGTACATACATGATGGCTGGAGCTGCAGCAGCTATGTTATAGCGTGAAGCAATCTTAAGAGAGTGCCGTAAACAGTTGAATTAAACGTTAAAGATATCACACTGGCCTGGACTGTGTTTCTGAATTTCTTTTGATAGAAGAAAAGAAAATTAACTGCTATTTTGTCTAAGCCATAAAATTTTAGCATGGATTCAAACCACTGGCAGGCTTGTTTGGGCACAAACTTTTGGGCTCCATCACCAGTCTGTCTACCTCAGTAGACCTGAGGTGAGGCCCGAGAGTTTTATTTTTGGAGTTCTCAGAAGATCAACCTGATTTTAAATTCCAGAGCCCAATTCTAACACTCACAGCAGGGCAAAGATTGAGCTCAATATTTAAGACTCTCCTTCAGGGATGAAATGATGGGGGGAGAGTCCACGCACCCTTCTGAGTCCAAGCCATGGGAATAAATCACAGGCTGTGGGTCTGGAAGGGAACAGAAATCTGTCCAGAGGACCACTCTGCCTCCCCACCACTGAGGGGCAGACTTGATCTCAGGAGCCCCAGTGGAGATCAGTTGCTCCAAGACCTTTGTATAGGAGACTGTCAGGCCCCATCTTTCTCAAGCCCATTACAGCACGGCTTCTGGTTCCTAAGCACCCTAGAACATGCCCTGTGTGCTGTGTGGAGAGAAAGCAGGAACCTTGTATGAACGGCTGAGTGAGACGAACTCTCCACACATGCTACTTCATTTAATTCCCAGGATCTGTTTTACAGGAGACGAAACGGAAGTTAACAATGGGGAAGCAACATATTCATCATAACAAAACAAGAGAGGTGACAGAACCCACCCTTGGCCAGGGACCTGGATGACTATTCAGTGAGATTTAGACCCAGAGTCACCCTTGGTCTGCCATGTTCAACTGTACCCCAGAGGCAGGCTTTGGGGAATTTTGGGTATTTTAGGACAGGGTGGGTGAGTTGGACCTACTCAGCCTTCCACTCCTGTCCTGTATTGGATGATTTATTAAGGCAACTCCACGTAGTTAAAAAGGAGGTTTATTTGGGGGGTAACTTACAGCCAGTAAAGGGGTTGGTTACAGGATCCGGGAGAGGTGAGGTGCAGTCCAGTAGAGTTCTCTGGAGAACTTTGCTCGGTCTCCCATCCAGCATCCAGGATCACCAGGAACAAAAAAATAAATAAAACTGGCACACTCCGATCTCATCTCGAGTCTTATGTGTTCCCTTCTCTGCCCCACCTCCAGGGCAGGTCATAGGTAGGCGTGACAGTTACCGGAAGCCTTACTGGGGGTAGTACTTCCAGGTCAAAGCTGGAACAGCTACCCACTACAGTCCTGCCCACGAACCTGCACTCAGGGCTGATGTAAACACTGTGGAGGGTTAGCAGAGGCAGTCCTCTCCTCTTAGTAGTGGTCTGAAGTGAGAGATGAAGCCAGGCTTCTTCTGGGGGCAGAGGTGCATGGCCCAGCATCCCCAGCTGCTCCAGTGAAAGACAAAGTTAGAAACCTCCAGGGAGTGTCCCTTCTGTGAGCTGCGGAATGGGCTCCTGAGCTAACTTCATCTGTCAGGTCTCTCGGATCTGGCTGACAGGGATGACTGCAGGTGAGAGCAGGGGTCCTAAGAACTGCAAGGCCATCGGTGTGGGACCACTTGTCACCCTCGAGTCTCGTTAATGTGGGAAGGTGACACCAGCAAGTGTCACATTGCACTGTATAAATCATAGACTCTGTGATGGCACCCAGCGATGCTAGCATGTTAGGGGAGGCCCAGGACCTGACGACCACTTCATCAAAGAGGCAGTGTGGGAAACAGACCCTGCTGGGAGCTGGCGGAGAGGTAAATGTATCTCTCAGGCCAGTGCAGCCTCCAGCCCTTTACAGCCAGGGTCCTAGGCTCAATTGCTGCTGCTGCCACTTACTGGCTGTAGGCAATAGCTGAGACCCATAACTTCTGTCTGCCGAGTTTGGAGTTAAGGGCATCCCTTTATGGTCTGAAGCTGGTTCTGTGCTTTACCTGCTGAGTGATGGGAGCCAAGTCACTTCTCCTCTCTGTGTGCCTCCCTTTCCTCATCTGCAAAACTGTCTGCTGATAATAACCCCTCATGGATAGGGCTGTGTTGATTCCTAAGACCTGGAATAGCAACTTGCCCCTCAAACTGGGTAGCATCAAGTGACCTGAGCATACTGTTCCACTGTTATGGAAATTAGATGCTCACAGTAAAAACTGCAGCCAGGCCACAGCCATTGAAGGGTCACCTTAACCCTCCTAGTGCTTGCTGACTCCAGAGTGCCCTGGCAGAGGCCATACAATGCCAACCTCTGCCTTTGCCTCCATGAGGGACACTTGCCAGTGGACTGGGAGCTCACTTGAACAACACAAAAGGATTATACTTTGAGACTCTGAATTTAACAATACTTGTCAAGACTCTTTTCCAAGCAGAGTCACATTCATAGAGCCCAAGCTTAGAACTTGGCCATAGCTTTGCAGGAGCCACAATTCCACCCAGTACCAGCACTGCTTTGAGAATCAAAGAACTAGTGTTTGTAGATTCCCTACACGGTGTCTGGTTCATGGTAAGTACTTCTACAAGTACCTACACATTCGTCCATCATTCATTCACCAAGCCTGGCTTGCCTTGCTTCTGTGGTCCTCTGTTCTGGGCATTCTGTTCTGAGGAGCTCAGAATCAGCCCCTGTCCCTGTTCACCTGAACCTAGATCTTCGTTACCCTGCTGCTTGTTCTGTCACCCCAGGGCTGATCGGTTCTTGTCCCCTGTGTCTCAGCTCATGTGCCATCCTCTAAAGACTTCTCAGACTGTTCTCTCTAAGTAAACTTCAGCAGCTGTGTTTTAAGCTGTGTGTTCCTTCAGGTCATCTGGATTGGGCCTTCAGCTATGGATGGTGGCAGTCTTGTAACAGGGTGCCCCTTCATTTCCCAATGTCCCTAGACATGGGTTTCTCCAAAGTCCTGGCAGCCCACCCCCCATAGATGTAACCAACCATCTTATTAAATAAGAAACACAGAACCAATGCAAAGAAGAAAGCCAAGAGATCAGAGCCTTACCCGCCTGCTGCAGCTAGCCTCTTCAGCCAAGAGACCTCTCCGAAAGAGAGCTACTTCCTGTCTGTTTGTCTTTATATAGACTTTCTGTTCTGCCTTCTCATTGGTTGTAAACCCAACCACATGACTGCCTCGTCACTGCCTGTATGTACAGCCCTCCAGGTCTTCTATGGTATTGAGATTAAAGGCATGTGTCTCCAATGTTGGCTGTATCCTTGACCACACAGAGATCTACCTAGCTCTGCCTACCAAGTGCTGGGATTAAAGGCATGCACCATGAACACCCAGCTCTGCTATGGCTTGCTATTCGCTCTGACCCCCAGGCAACTTTATTTATTAACATACAAATAAAATCACATTTCAGTACAAATAAAATATCACCATACCCCAGGCCTGGAGTGTGTTATGGGGGTCAGAATCACATTCAGGCGTGTTGATGCCCTGGTCAACCAACCCCAGGTAGTGGTAGGAACTGTAGACAAACACACTATGACCTCCAGAAGGATAACTGGAGTGGTGTGTGTGTGTGTGTGTGTGTGTGTGTGTGTGTGTGTGTGCACTTTACAGGGCAGAGGAGGGAATGCCCTGGGACATGCTACTGCTCACTCCCCCCCACACACACACCCTTCTTGAGTCCTCTCCTGTCCCTTCTCTCCCATCTCATTCCCAGCTTCTTCTTGAGGTTACCGCCTGGAAACCTCATCTGTCCCGACAGCTGCACCTGCAGCCCTGACCCCATTCTGCTCTCATGACTCCAGAAGACCCCAGGGTTCCCTTGCTGTACTGTTATCCTACCTTGTTGATGGTGCTCTTACCCCCCATAGTCTGCACTTCACCACTATGCCTGTGGTGGTACCTAGCTCTCAAGTGACTCCCTCCACATGTCCCCAGCAAGGATCCAGACTCCTGTGGAGCCTTCCTTGTCCACATTGTGTGACAGAGGCTCTATGTGACAATCAAATCTAAAGTAGACAAAAGTTGTGGAATATGACTTTTATGAGACCATTATGGAAGCCATTGCTTGCACACATGGATTGCTTAGACTACCTCTTCAGGACAGCAAGCCACCAAATGGCACCCAATGGCTCGAGTTTCCACCTGAAACCTGAGAATTCTTAATAAGCAATTCTAAATGGAGCCCAAAACAGGTTCCTGCTTCATGTCTCATGCGGGCGACCAGATATCTCAACTTGCGGGCTTGAGCTACTCTATGGTGGGTTTGTGGCGTGCCGGCTTGACTTGCAGGATGTCAGATTTCAGCTGCAGTACACAGAGGTGTCTCCAAGATGCACATTATGCTGTGTGGTGGATTTAGCCTTTGCTAGTACAGAAAAAAAAGAGGTTTCTAGGCTACACACTGCTGGATGGAAACATAGACTCACTGCTTCCCAGAGTCAGTGGTGAGCATGATTCCCAGAGCTGGCTGTAAACGTAGTTCCGCCATGTTGGGAAGCTGAGGTGGGCAGAGTCAACAGCCAAAGCTGCCATTTCAGTTCTAGTAATGCTGCAGGTTAAAGCAACAGATTCACAATAAGGCAGATTCAGATGGGACAAGACTTTAAATGGTTTACAGTATGTGTAAAAATGTACATAGGCTTGGAAGAGAGAAGAAGATGAATATAGACAGTTATATAAAGAAATAGTTTTAAAAAGTAAAGTCTTTAAAGGGACAGTAAAGGTAATATAAAAATAAGCCATGTAAAGATGGATATTACACAGAGAATCTGGATTGTATTGTCTTTGATATTTGTAACTACAGAAAGACATTTGATCATAAAGGCTGCTAAATTAAGCCAATATATATTTTTTAAAGGTATCTTGACTTCAAAATTAGGATTTAAGGACATGTTGCTTTGGAAAGGAGGCTCTGCTTTTGTTTCCACAGGAAGCAAGAGGCTATGGATTTCTTCCAGATTAAGACACATCAAGTTTGACAGGCCAAGAGCCCCTGAAAGGTCTCCAATGACACCATGGCCCAGGTCATCCAACATCCAAAATCAACTTCAAGGCAACTGGCTCAGAGAATACAGCGTCACAGACTACTCCAGTCAGGACTTGACCGTAATCCTAAAATTTTCTTTGTGTCCCCATAAGATTACCAGCACCCTCTATCAGCAGGAAGTAGCCTAGAAAATAATGCCCACATTTCCCAAAAATGGATTATGGATGTTTGTCTTTGTTTTAGGTTGTTGGTTACAAATTGTTATTGGTCATAGTCAATATCTTCCTAAAAGAAAAAAAGGAGGATAGGCTATAGATATGATAGTATAAAAGGGTAGATTATTGAATTTACTTTTAAAGAGCAACAATTTGTTTAAAATGTTTTACATTGCTATAGATTTTAGTTTATTGACACAAATTTAAAGTTAATTTTATTATACTGTATGTATATTTTTACTCTTGTTTAAGGTATTATGTTTATACAACTCATTTAAAATTATAATGTACCATTAAGAAATACAGATTAATACTTAATCATCTATGATGATCAAACTTATAGTCATGTTAGTTAAGTTTTCTAGTTATACATAGATAGATTTCAATTAGGTAGGTAATCTTCAAACACTTCAAAGACCTACATAATATGGCATTTAAAAAGTTTTAAAAACTTAGACTTTTCTGGACAATGAGACACATCTGCTCCTGGCAGCATTGATTTACTTCAGAGAGGAGGATGGGTGTCAAAGACACTCCATATGGAGTTTATCTTCTTCTTAGCAAAAATAGTCATTTGGGCAAGAAACTGTTCTTGCCTGGACTGCTTGACAAAATAGTGTATCAACTGGACATGCAGGACCCACAGGAAGGTTGAAAGACAAAATGGTCCTTCAGGTTTCTGCTTTGCAGAAGAAACTGCCAGACATTTTACAGGACACAGAGAGAAGTGACTGAGAGACTCTAGACCTATAGGCTGAAGATGGATGCCCCAACATTACAGAACAACTTTGGATGACTGTCCAGGCAGACAGCTGTCTCTGTCATTCTAGATTTTTGGAAATTGCTTTCAATGCTCTTCCTGTTTACCTAGGTAATATCATATCCTTCTGGGGTCTTTGATGTAGTTGAAGACTAGATAGTTATAATTATAATTTTCCTTGGTTATGATAAAAGATAAATTAGATATGAAACTTTAGACTCACAAATACAGGATAGATAGAATATTTTCTTTAATTTTGCCAAATACAAATAGACTAGATATTGTAACTATAATTCTTGCTTGATAACTGTTTTGTTATATGTAATTTTACTATGTTAAAGTTAAAACCTTCTTTTTTTTTTTTTTTTTTTGGTTTTTTTCGAGACAGGGTTTCTCTGTGTAGCTTTGCGCCTTTCCTGGAACTCGCTTTGGAGACCAGGCTGGCCTCGAACTCACAGAGATCCGCCTGGCTCTGCCTCCCGAGTGCTGGGATTAAAGGCGTGCGCCACCACCGCCCGGCAAAACCTTCTTTTTTAATTAAACAGAAAAGGGGAAATGCTGTGGGATAGTGCTTTTGTACACTGGTTTAATAAAACACTGATTGGCCAGTAGCCAGGCAGGAAGTGTAGGTGGGATAAGCAGACAAAGAGAATTCTGGGAAGAGGAAGGCTGAGTGAGGGGATTCCAGTCTGCTGTCCAGGGAGCAGCATGAAATGGCACACAGGTGAAGCCACAAAACGTGTGACAACATATAGGTTAACAAAAATGGGCTGAGTTTAAGTGTAAGAGCTAGTCAGTGATAGGCCTGAGCTAATGGCTGAGCAGTTTTAATTAATATAAGCCTCTGTGTGTTTACTTGGGTCTGAGCAGCTAAGGACCAGGCAGGACACAGGAAATCTTTCAGCTACAGCTTAGGATGTGTCCTCACCTGCAGACATGTGTTTAATGCACTGATCCCACTGAGTAGCTGTATACTGGCCCTGTGCCAAGTGCAAATTTTGCCCTGCAGAGTGCAGCACACATCCCACCAGAGCTGTGCAAAGTGCAATAGACAAGCAGTCTTATAAGCTCTGGGGGGTACAGTGGGGAAACTGCTCTCAGCCAAGATACAAGGCCTCCAACATCATATCCCCCCACAGCTCAGAGCTGAGGCCGAGGAGGAACAGACAACATGCAGGGAGATGGCTTTCAAGGCAAGGCAACAAAGTGGGTATGCCCATATATATTTCCTCCTCCTACTTTTCCATCCCCCCAACGTCTGACTACCACCCCACCTCCCTGTGCAGCACTGTGCTCTCTCCTGTGTGCAGCCTTTTGCAGGCCAGATCCTCACATCACACAATGCAATACCCCTCACCTGTTCGATGCAGATGTGTCCAATGTGTGCCCCTATGGTGGATGCATCACTTAACTTACCCCCCACATGTCTTCCTTCTTCTCCTCTCACGTCAAGGTTAACAGAATGGGATCTAAAATCAGGTGGTGTGCATTCAAATCATGACCCATCATTTACAAATTTGTGTGAAACTTACCTTCCTTGTCTCACCCATAAAACTACTTAAGGGTTTTGCAACAGTTAAATGATAAATGTACGTATAATTTATATTAAATAATTAAATCTCTCTCTCTCTCTCTCTCTCACACACACACACACACACACACACACACACACACACACAAACACACACACATGCACCTGCACACACACACACACACACACACACACACACACACACACACACACATATCAGTTATATGTTTCCACCATGGTGTTGTGTAACAAACCACCCAGAAACTCAGTGGCTTAAGTAACAGTCTTCTTTTTGTTCACTTATCTGGAGGTTAGCCGGAAGTTGCTAGTCTTTTTGGAGCTGTCCTGAACCTGGCTCCACACTGTAGCTCATGGGACTCTGCTCCTTGCCTCTGCCCTCCTTGACCCAGCAAGCTGCTTAGAGCTGCTCTCTCTTAGCGATGGCAGAAACATGAGGCCATTGCCTCTGTCACCTGTGCTAACAGTTTGTGTTAGCTAAGCTGGTCACGTGGCTGAATTCAATGTCAAGGGAGGGAAGTACACGTTATCCTGGTGAGAAGAATAGCCAAATTCCCCCAAGAGGGCCTGTGTGTCTGTGAAGGGGACAAGAATTTGGGCCACTAACTCCATCTGCTACAACACATGGAAGACAGTTAGATGTGCCACTGTGGGGGAGGTGCTGCTCTCAGGATTTTCGAGCTGTTAGAGGATTAACTCGTGTCTCATATCTTGCATACAGTGTTATCTCATATTTGTCTACTCCCAGCCCAACTGGAACTCCAACCAGAAGAAAGGAGAGGACTGTGGGTGAGCAGCCCCTTTGCACCAGGCTCCACACTGCCCATTATATATTTTCCCTCAACCTAACAGCCTATTTTGGAGGATGTCGATTCAGTTTATGTTAAGATCAAGAAAAGGAGGTTTGGCAAGGTTAAGTAACCTGCTTAAAGATGCACAGCTATCCGGGCGGTGGTGGCGCACGCCTTTAATCCCAGCACTCGGGAGGCAGATCCAGGTGGATCTCTGTGAGTTCGAGGCCAGCCTGGGCTACCAAGTGAGTTCCAGGAAAGGCGCAAAGCTACACAGAGAAACCCTGTCTCAAAAAACCAAAAAAAAAAAAAAAAAAAAAAAAAGATGCACAGCTAATAAATACTCTGCATGGCTGAAATTCCTACTTTCTTCAAGTCTCTGCTCAGGTGTCACCTCCCAAGGGATCCTTCCCTGACCACCCTGTCTGCAGTGGCATCTTTCTCTACATGTATCCGTGTTCTGCTTGATCCTTTATTTTTCTTCGTAGCACATGCTATCACTGGTATAATGTTCATTTGATCATTGTCTCTTCTCTGCTCCGCTTCTCTCTGAGATCTGGACCCATCCAGTCTTATTCACTGGATTCATTTCTACTGGTATGTGACATCTGCACAAAATGAAGTTACTAAATAAACATATCCAACAAAGAATTGGGTTGGGAGCTGAAACGTCCTGACAACCCAGTGGAATTGGGAGATATGCATCCATCTTATTAGTGCTGAAGCTGAGGGCCATAGGGCCATCGTGATTCGCCCAAGTGTGATGACCCCTGTTAATTGTCAACCTGACCAGATCTAGAGTCACCTAGGAGACAAGCCTCTAGGCGTGCCGTAAGGGATTATCTTAATTAGACTGGCTGAGGTGAGACGATCCACCCTAAAAGCAGGCATCACCATTCCCTAAGCTTGTGTCCTAGACTTCAGGGGAAGGAGAAAGTGAGCAGCATGTGAGCATTCATGGCTCTCTGCTTCCTGGTGCACTGTGACCAGATGCCTTAAGCACCTACCATTGGATTTCCCCATTGCGAGAGATGTTGCCCTTAATTGTAAGACAAGATAAACTCTTTCTTCCTTACATTGCTTGGATTAATTTTATCACAACAAAAAATATTACTAATAATCAAGATTCTTTGTTCTTCTTGTTGTTAGTATCTCTGTAATCTGAAAGACCTTGGCATCCCTCTGCTTCATACCATCTCATCCAAAAATCCCAACATGGTAGTAGCCCTAGGCTGCATCCAACTCAGGCCTCAACCTAGCCCCACATAGGTCCCTGGAGCATGGCTTGAGGGCCACGGCCCCCTGTTTGCAGCCCTGACACAGTGCTCAGAAAATACAAGACCAGAAGCTGGTTCTTGCCCAGTGTTCTCTCTCCATGAGCTAGCGGCCTTGTGTGATCATCCCCACCTCTTTGCCCTTGGCCTGCAGGAGCCCCACAATTGCAGGGGAAAGTCAGGGGTCAGGGCTCTAGTTTGCCCCCAGGCAACCCTGTTTACCTGTTCCATAGTCGTAGACTCCTGGAGAAATATCACTTGATGCATAATTGCTGGGCTAGTGAAGGAAACAGCCATAGCTGTGATGAGGCTGACGGGAGTTCTCATTCACAGCTTGTAGGAATGCAAGCTGGGACCTGGCAAAATGGCACTTGGGCAGTTTCTGAGAAAGCTGAGCCCATGTCTATTTACCAAAAAGAATAAATACATGCACAATTTGTGTAAGCGTGCTCACAGAAACTTTACTGATAATAACCTGAAGTAGAAGCAATCAGCATGCTCCTCCTAGGGAACAGATAAACCAGTGGACCTTCCCTGCAAGGACTGTTGCTCACATAAAGAGCTGCAAGCTCCCGACCGATGCGCTCGGCAGCACCGCTGGCTCTTGTGCGCACGATGGTCAATGCGGTGCCTGCATTATGCATGTTTCCGTTTACAGAACATTCTAGAAAAGGATGAACTCTAAGGAAAGAAAACAGATCGTTGGTTGCTGAGGTAGGGGTTGGGGAGGGAGGGGGCGTGGAGATGGAGCTTGTCTGTATCTCCGCTCCGGCCGTCTACACAACCCCATGTTTATAAGAAAGAATTTCACCAAACACAAAGTATACCTCAATTTAGAACTTCAAAGAAAATCATCAGAGGAAAGATTCTGTTGCTACAAAACAACAGCTGGCAAATTGCCAAAGCAGTGCAAAGCTGGGTCCTTCCCAAGAGGCCATGCGCATTCCCAGAAAGCTTCAGTGCCGCTCTTACCAACTGGGGCCAGGGCCAGGGCAGTCAGCGGCTCCGGCGTCGGCTCCGATGGCGGGTCTGAGAGGCACTGGGCACCCGTTCTGTACACAGCTAGTCCTCCATAGTGGGCTGCTGTGGCCTCCACTGAACAAATACTGACCCCTACTGTCTCCATTTCTCCTCCTTCCTTCCTGCTTGCTCTCAGGGACAGAAAGTTGTAGCCCATCTCCAGGTCTGGAGGCTCTTTGATGAAGTGGAGTATAGGGTGCCAAAGGCACCTTCCAGCCACTGCCTCAGGAGGGGAGAAGCTGCTGAATGGTTTTTGACCCTGAAGCTGCCCTGTATGACCTGGAGCAGATGAAAGGCGGTCACAGCCAAGATAGAAAGCCCACAGGGTTCCAGGATTCTTTGCTCCCGCTTGCTGGGGATTTAGTTTCACTGTCCCAGGCCTCCATGTGAGGAATGGATCCTAAGGGTCCATAGATTCGATTCGGCAGCCCTGGGTAAGGCAGGTGTAGTTTTGGTGAAGTCTGGCCTCCTTTGGTCTCAATTTCCATAGCTGCTAAGTGGGAGACCAAGCCTACTTTTTCTATGTACTTATTTGTTATGTGAGTAGAGAGTCCAGGTACTGCAATGGCCTGGGAAGGAAGGAATGAACTACGCACCCATGCTCCCCTTCGTACTCACAGGTTCTTGATGGCTGAGGAAACAACACTCTATGAACACGTTGGCCTAATCTCTGGCGGGCCTGGGAATGGTCTGCTGTTTACTCCATCTCAAAGTTTTCAGCATGGAGAGGTAGAAACAGGCTAATCCAAGATGAATGCAGAGTGAGAGGGCTTCTGGACAACTCCCCCTACCCTTCATCCCAGAACTCATCAAAACAACCTTGGATGTTCATTTGGATACGGTTGCTCCAGCTTTGGCCTGCTAGGATGAGCGTGCCCAAGGTAAGAAGCAGTCTAAAAAGGATTGGCAGACCAGTTTTGCAAATGTACAGCTCCGTGTATAAATGAATGTGCGTGCATGCCTGCATACATGCATGCGTTTTGTGTGTGTGTGTGTGTGTGAGAGAGAGAGAGAGAGAGAGAGAGAGAGAGAGAGAGAGAGAGAGAGAGAGAGAGGAGAATAGGAGAATATAGGTAACTGTGTGAATCTCTGCATGTATAAATCTTTCTGGTCCATAAAAAGCATATATTCTATCTATTGGGCTGAGTGGGGGGTGTTGAGTGCACACGTGAAAGTTGGTCTGTGTGAAAGTTGGCCTGCACGGGCCACCTTGTTCCTATCAGTGCGCATCTACTTGCCTCAGTTACACAGATGCTTGTGCTCATAGAGCCATTTTTGTCCCTGTCTGGTAAGGCAGCGTGTCTCTCTCTATGTGTTGACATCTGGAAGTGTATTCTTGAAGAGTGGCAGAATTGGAAGAGTGCATAGTCCCCCTCATTTCCTAGGGGCCTTTGTCTAAGAAAGGGCTGATGTCTTAGAGGCTGAAGGGCAACATCTAGGTGAACAGCAAGCACACTGCCTTCTTCCCTGGACCCAGCCAAAGCTTCTGTGGGGAGCAACAACCCCAGCAGAGCAGGGCAGGGCGAGGCAGGGCCCAGCCAGCCACACACCTACGAGTTCCCTTCATGTGGTGGCCAGGGCCTATTTCTGTCTTGTTTGGCTCATCCTGGCCGGGTGTTCCCATCCAATGATGCCCTGTTTCTCCACCCAGCTATTTCGGCTGAGGAATGTGATGTTCTGTCTGAAGCAGAAACCCCAAAACCCCCATTATGGTTAGCTGCCCGAGGCCCTGAGCAGCCACTCACTTATTTAGGTTTCTCCTGGTCTATATTTGTCCGCAATGACATGATGAACTTGGAAGGCAGGGCCCCTTTGGGGAGGGGAGGGCACCATCTCAAGCCTCCCCTCTGTCTACAGCAGAGCCTGGCATCTCCTCCAGGGGGTGCTGGCCTTCTGCTATGGGCTGCTGGAAGCTGGCTTGTCCTCACTTCTCTTGCCTGCATGCCTTGGCTAGACCACAGATCCTTGCCCTACAGTAGTTTCCTGGAACCCAGCTCCACACACCCAGAAGACCAGCAAGAGTAGTTGAAGTAGAGCGTCTAGAACCGAACTATGCAGCTCCAGTCTTGCTCAGCCATTTGCTGGCTGGTGCCTCGGATGAGCTGTTTATCTTCCGGGTGTCGCTATTCCTTTGACTATGAAAGAGATGGAATAATATCTCTCCCAGACTGCAGGAGCCATCTTCATACTCTGATGTTGATCTTGCTATCAGCACTATGTAGCTGTTTAATTGGCTGTTTTCTTAGTGGCACATCAAACAGCGCTTCAGGGACTGGAGAGATGGACCAGTCAGTAAAGTGATTGTTGCCCAAAAATGAGGACCTAAGAATTTCCAGCACTCCTAAGGACCTGGGCCTGGTGGCATGTGCTTTTAATCGAGGTGCTGAGGGGGTAGAGACAGGGGGATCCCTGGGGCTTCCTGGCCAGCTGGTTTAGCAGAATCATCGAACTCTGGGTTCAGTGAGAGACTCTATCTCAAAAAAATAAGTGGAGAAAGGCTTCTGGATAGTTTTATATCAACTGTCCACAAGCTAAAGTCATCTGAGAGGAAGGAGCCTCAGTTAAGAAAATGGACTGTAGGCATTTTCTTAATTAGTGATTGATGGGGGAGGCCCCAGCCCATTGTGGGCAGTGCCATCTCTGGACTGGTGGTCCTGGGTTCTATAAGAAAGCAGGCTGAGCAAGCTTGAAAGAGCAAGCCAGTAAGCAGCACCCCTCCACGGCCTCTGCATCAGCTCCCTCTTCCAGGATCCTGCCCTGACTTCCTTCAGTGATAGACTGTGATGTAAAAATGTAAGCCAAATAAATCCTTTTCTCCCAAGTTGCTTTGGTCATGGTGTTTCATCACAGCAATAGTGACCCTGACTAAGACAATACCTGATGTCAACCTCTAGCCTCCACTTTCGTTCACACTCCTGAAAATATATACACATGCCAAACAAACATGAACATGTACACACATATCCCCCACACAAGAATGTGAACATATGAGTACACCACACACAAGAACATGTACGCACACCAGCTATACATTCTACACAAGAACATGTACATACACATGTACTGCACATACCAGTATGCACACATATATCACATACATACCAACATGTACATGCACACACATATCACACATATACACACATGTACACATATACACAGCACATTCTAACATATACACACATGCATATACACACACCGCATACACATATATACACACGATAGCAAAGCAGTCATCATTATCAGTGTTGAGGAGTCTATGGGACATGCCAGGAGGACTTTGATAGATGGCACATTCAACTCCAGATAACAGGAAGGAGTTTTAATGCTGGCTCCACTTTCTGTTAACTATGTGCTGTTGGGCAAGCGATTTAACTTATCTGTGCCTCAGGTTAGTTCCTGCCTCATCATTGCATTGTGGGAACAGCTTAAACAAAAACACTCAGACCATGCACAGAGCATCAGTGCCCACTGCATGCCATTGTGTGTAATATGCCAGTAATCATTCCGGGAGGGGTTGTTTCTGACTGGTACTCCAACTATCCCAGTTCCCATCTCACTCAGACACTGCCTCCCCCTTCTTCTCTGTCCTGCAAATGTCCCAGCATCCATGAAACACCATCATTTTTAACTTGTGTTAGCACAACTTGATTTCTGAGGCTTGCTATCAGAAAGCTTTAATTCTGCAGTAGCACAGCGGTCACTCAGGATTCGGTCACTTCCCCAGCAGTCACCAGTGATAACATGGTTGCTGGTTCCTGCAGAATATTGATGGGCTCACAGGCTCACCATGTCCCAGCCAACCCCATGAAAAGCAGCAGAAATGGCCAGACCCTATCTCCCCACGCCAGCCTCTGCTGGAAGTAGGAAAGGAAGAGTCAAGATCCTTGCTGTTTCCCCTCTGGTTCCTTCCACCCCTTCCCTCACCTCCAGACCTCAGTCCTAGCCTTGGTTCTTTGAGTATACTGATGAGCTACCCATTGTGCCCACTGCCAGTGCCAGCCCAGACCACCAATCTTGCCCCATCCTTCCAGATGGAAAGAGGCAATAGTGCTGACATTGAAAAGTCCTCTGAGGACATTTGAGGCCCCTCCATGTGGACCTCTGCTGGTGAAATCGGGGCAAGGATGACGCATTGCCAAACTGCCGTACCTACATGGTTCAGAGTCTGGTAGTTATTGGAAAATGATAGGCCCCACACTCTGTTGGTGCAAATATGTACCCCTACATGCTGTGGGGTTAACCAACAACCCACCACAAGCTGAGCTGATGACCAGGGAACCAAACCAACAGCAATTCATAATTAAAATGTAAGAACAGTGGCAGCTAGAAAGCAGGAGCCACACAAGGCAGCCGGCAGTGCCCTGGTCTGTATGGATCCTGCCCAAACAGGCCCCCAACACTCCTGCCTGTGGGAACACGCCAGGCACGGCATGGCATCCCCACTGCTCAGCCAGATGCTGAATCAAGTCTTCAGAGAGCTCCCACAACGTGCTAATTTTCATTTATAAATACCAAATCTGAGGACTCTGAGTGAGTCACAGGTTTATTAGCTAGCGACCCTTTCCCTATAGAACCGTGTGTCATTTGGAAAAAAAAAATAACTGTTTCTAGTCCAGTGTGTTTCAGGGAAATGAGTCATAAGGTGGGAGACAAGAAAGCCTGACTGGAGATGCAGTAATATGCAGTGTGAGCCTCAGAGGCTACTCCAAGCATGGTAGGGCAGGCTGACTCAGCCACTGTGAAAGACAGACTGGCTCAGAACGTGCAGTGGGGACTTGGCTGGAGGGGCTGTGGCTGGTCGCAACAGCAGAGACACATTCCAGAACTAACTCGGGCTGGGTCTTGCCTCTCTGCTCTTCTTGCACAATGTGTTAGTCTAGAGGAGCAGACCACAGGATGCTACAGGGAAACGCTTTGGAAGTGGGGAGAGTCAGATAAAGAGGATAACACACATATACAGAGGAAGTTGGAAAAGGGGGGGGCACCCCAGCCTGGCATCTAGCTCACCCCAAGTTCAACAGATAAGCTGAAGTCACCACCTTTGAAAGAATCCTGCATCGCCCTTCCTGGAACCTGCCTGCCTAGGCATCCCTGCCACCTTCATTTGAAGGCAGGAAGCAAGCAATCTGTAGGAAGGGTGGCCTGAGAACACAGGCGGCAGTGGATCTCAGAGGTCCGTGGTCAGTTAATATGTCTGAGCTTAGATGTCTGCGCGGAACAACGTCCCCTGGTGTCTCGGTCATGGCACCGGCACTCACAATGGGACGTTCCTGGTGGCTCTGGAGAGCTACAGGCCTGCTGTGCCTTGTTACAGAACTCAATCTTCTGGTGAATCTCTGGCCTCTGTGATACATTCCTTTCAGTCTACCATTTCCCCTAACCTTCCTATCTCCTCTGCCAGGAAACTTAGACGCTGTAACTCATTGGAGTCGGCCTTGATCTGTCCTGGACTTCCAATAACCCACCCTAGAAATGAGTTTCCCCCGTTCCATGGGGTCCATCATGGCTGTCAAATGCCTGTTCATCACTCTGGCCACACCATCCCCTTCACCAGGATGTACTCAGACCATTGAGCCACTGCTTTGTGCCAACCAAGACGACATCCTTTCCTGTCACGTGGTGAGGGAGGCAGTCTCGAGTTCCCCCTTCTCTCCTTCCCATTCAGATCACTCCTCCATTGTCCATTAAAATCACGCACCCTGAGAATGGGAGATGACAGAAAAACAGCCTAGAATGTCAGTCTGTCATTCAGCGTGAGTTGTATGTGGCCGTGAGAATGAGTCTGATGTGGTCCCTCTGCCACATGTTGCCTGGACATACAGGGAACTCAGCCGTGGATTTCGGAGTGTCCAGGACTGTGTCCCTGACCTCTCTGGAGGTAGAGTCTGCAGTCCGTGTATCCCCATGGCTGCAGCACTAGAGCTGGGCTCGCCTACCCTTCTCAGGACTCTCCGATTGATTTGTAATGTTGGCTTTAAGGCCCTATCGGGAAGCTGGCTGCTTCTCCCTGGAGCCCTAGATCAACATCAAGAGTGAACTCCAGGGCAACCCCGGAGAGAGATTTTCAGGGTGATTAAATGCAGCAATAACTCACTTGCTCTTAAGAATCATTTCCTATCTCCCTATTACAAGGAAGAGACTGTCCTGGAAGGCTGCCTAACACCTTCTTTAGAGAAGGAGGTGGGTGGACACCAGGCTATTCTGGCCAAGGTCAGATGGAGTGTGTGTGAATCCTCCAGGTATTGTCTCTGCCAGGAGTGCACTTCTGCCTCAGCCAGGTGCCAGACACCAGGCCTGACATCCTGTCACTGTGACTGGGCTGCTCAGCACTTGGGTGCCAGAGGGTCCAGGGCCCTCTTAATGTCTGCAGGCCTCTGAATCAGAGAGATCGTGGGGAAACAACAGACAACAGCCTTTTCATGAGTCCATGAGGCTCAGCTGCGGACTGGGGCTAGGCCCAGTTTGTACAGCTAGGTTTTAATTGGCACCTGGGCCCTTTCGCGGTGGTATTCCTCTTCACTTTAAGCCTTTTATTTAGAAGCAGTTTTATACGTACTAAGAAGCTTAAGAAGACCATACAAACAATGTCTATAAACTCTTTGTCCAGATCCACTACTTGTTTTTAAGGTAAGTTTTGTAGGGGGATGTGGTGATGTATATCCAACACTTGGTATGCTGAAGCAGGAGGCTATCCATGAGTTCAAGGCCAGCCAGGGCTCCAGTGAGCTTTACTGTGGAAGAATGGTCTTTACATCTCCTCTCGGAGAGTAGACAGAGGGTTTGAAAAAGCGCTTTGGAAGGTGAGCAGTTATGTTTATCAGATCAGTTTAGACAGTGCCACAGTAACAAACCCTAAAATCTTAAAAAAAAAAAAAAAACAAGTACTCAATCATGTAGCTCTGGCTGGCTTGGAACTAGCTGTGTAGATAGCCCAAACTGTCCTGGAACTCATGAAGATCCCCCTGCCTCTGTCTCCTGAGCCCTGAGATCAAAGACGTGCCCCCATACCTAACCAACTCTAAAAATCTTAGAAGCTTAAGGTGTAACTGTTTTCCTCTTCCTGTTATAACCTCTGGCTCGATCTTTTGCCCTTGCCATTTCAGTACAGGGCTTCCCAAGTCACTGTGGCAGGGGCACCAGAGCCAGTGATTCCAATTGGCCTTTACTGCTTTGGCCCTGAAACGACATTCATCTCTGCTCACAGTAGATGGCAGAGATTAACTCATGGCCCTCCCACAACTGTTGGTGAGCTGTGACCATCTCTGCCCCAGAGTTCTACGGTTGTCACCGCCGGCTGTGTGTCCTGTGAACCATGGTGGCAAGAACAATTCTTTTTTTTTTTTTTTTTTTTTGGTTTTTCGAGACAGGGTTTCTCTGTGTAGCTTTGCGCCTTTTCCTGGAACTCACTTGGTAGTCCAGGCTGGCCTTGAACTCACAGAGATCCGCCTGGCTCTGCCTCCCGAGTGCTGGGATTAAAGGCGTGAGCCACCACCGCCCGGCATGAACAACTCTTTTTCTGTCTCTGACACACTTTGGTTGGGAGTAAGATTGAGGCTTAGGGAAGTTACAAATGGTGTAGATGAGGATCCTGCATGCTAGAGGAAGGAGGGAAAGTCAAAGAATCACCAGAGGACATGTGGAGAGGAGCCCCAAAGCACACTGCTCGACCTGGTTAACCCACCCAGGTCCTGAAGGTGTCTGCCTCGTCCTCAGCATCACGTCCTCACAGTGTGTTGCCATCTGCCCTGAGAGTTGTCGGCACCCTGCAGCTCCCACCCACAGCCAGCTGGGTTCCCATCCTCTCAAAATGTGCAAAGAGGCTGGTTCCTTTCGTTGTTGACTTCCAGTCCTCCATGGGCTTTGTGGGGGGAAAACCCAGCAGAAGTGAATTATGAAGGAAATTGAGTGTTTGCGACTGTACTGTCAAAACTAGGAATCACGACAGTCCAGATGAAACACGGAAGAATGCAGCTTAGTACACATTCAATAATGTTTAAGCCATTCTGGATTCTATGTCAACAAACCAATCTAGAAAATTAACTGGAGATGGAATGCACCACGTGCTGCAAACATCTGCCCAATGCAATATCAAAACGCAAGCATGGCTGGATAAGAAGAGCATCTAAGCTTCTTAGGATCCTATCCAAAGACATGAAGCCATGGATGAAACTCTCGGGTGTCGTGGAAACACGAAAGCACAGCGATGTTAAGTGTGGCCCTAGTTCCTGTGCGTCTCCTCAACACAGGTTTCTGGCCAGGCACCAGTTCATGAATGCACCTGGGGTGGGGGCTGGTCTAGATAGGAGCTCTTGGCAAGCTGAGCCTCAGTTTCCCTCGGATACCTAGGCAAACAACAGCCTTAAGGTCCTTGAGCAGGCTCACTGTTAAATAACAGAGACCTTCAGCCTGTCACACTGAGAACATTTACCCCAAAATGAAGCCTTTTCCCTACAGGGAAGTATTGGGGCTCTTTTTTCTTTCCAGGCTCTCTCTCTCTCCCTCTCTCTGTCTCTCTCTCTGTCTCTCTCTGTCTCTCTGTCTCTGTCTCTGTCTCTGTCTTTCTCTCTCTCTCTCTCTCTCAGGACACCACACCCATGCTCCAGAGTCACTCACTGGGGTTGGTGGCTTCTGCCTACTTGAGTCTATATTAATTAAAGAGCAGGCTCAGATAGGAGAGCCAAGTGTCTTATTTCATAAAGCAGATAGCATGAGTGATTTTAATTTACACAGAGAGTAGGACCAGGGTCTGTGTGCAGCAGGAAGAGCCTCAGAAATAGTCTTGGTTTCTCAATCTGATAGCTCAAGACTCAGAGTTGCCATAAATTCTGATAAAATGTCTTCCCGGCGGCAAAAGATAATTTTTATAAGCTTTTGGAAGGGACTAATAAAGCCATAATCTACAGTCGTCTATTATTTAAAGACCTGGCTTGAGGGATGTGATTTGTAAGGGTTTTATATAAATAGGGAGCGTATATTAATTCTGTGTCTCAATCCATCACCCTTTCTGGGAAGGTGCTGTGGTGAGGCTCTGGTTGCTCGTGGCTGGTCTCTGCTCTGGCCTGGATCTTGAAGGGTCTGCATCTAAGCCTTCCCCACAACACACATGTTCCATGCAGGGCGTGATCAAGGCTGCTTGGGCTGGCACCCCAGCTCTCCCCTGGCCCTGAGTGACATGTCTGACAAACAGGATTCCACTGTGACAAGGCCTGGTGGTGATGAAGGGAGCTTTGTCATCCCTGACAACAGACGTATGGTGGGGATTTTCATATCTCCCCCTAGCCCATCTTCTCTAGCTTTGGGGTTACTGTGCCAATATGGTGCCAAGCATCCCATAACAACAAGCTTAAGGGCAGAGCCAGAGAAGCAGCCTTCACATCTGACTCCAGCAGTCCTGGCCCCCCGCTGGGGAAGCAGAGCAGGCTTCAGATGCCGCAGGCAGGGTCTGTGTGGCTTTCTCCTTGCAGCACCAAGTGGTGGGCCAAGCCTTAGCAACACTGCTAAGCAGGAGGACTGCCCAAGTCCCCGCCCACCGGCCTCCAGCCTCACTCAAGTCAAACGGCCTGGAGACCACAGCAAAGAGCCAGGAAGCCCTCCCTGAAGAACAGACATTGTCCTCTAGGTTGGACACCAGCGTCTTCTCTCTCTCTGCACCTACCTGAGGGGCAAGAGCAGGAAGAGACGATGAGCATGGAAGCACATCATTTATGAGCTCTCCTTCCCCACTTTGTAGTTTTTGACCCATAATGGAGAAGCTTCAAGTAAGGAAACCCCAATATGGCTTAGGGAGACCCAGAAGGTGCATCTTCGGAGGCAGAGCCAGCATTCAAGTTCCTATCTGCCTGGGCATGGTGACACACATCTGTCATCCCAATACTGAGAGGCTGAGGTGGGATCAGGCATCAGGAGCCAGCTTGGGCAACACAGTGAAATGAGACCTCATCTTTACAAAAAGCAAAAATCAATGTCTGGCAGATTCCTATAGCCTCTTACAATTTCTTTAGCAAACACTGCCTTCTAGATGGAAAGACAAAGAAAAAACACAGGGGGAGAGAATTGACAGCATTTTAGTGGGCTGACTGAGTGGATTCCTGGGTGTGAGGAAGATGTGGAGTGATCTTATGCAAGGGATGGGGGGATCCTACATGTGGATGTGGAGGCAGAACACTCCATGAGGGCCCAGCAGAGATCTAGAGCCCTCACAAGGCCACTGGCTGGGAAGTCTATCCTGGGAAACAGAACCTGTACAGATAGGGCATCTGGACCTGAGCTCAGGAGCTGTCTGCAGCCACTGCATAGGGGTACATTTTATTTGTTTATTGATTTAATTTTCTTTTTTAGACAGGCTCTTACTATATAGCCCAGTCTGGCCTGGAACTTGACAACACTCCTCTTACTTCAGTCTCCTAAGCCTAGGATGAAAGGTGTGCATGGCACACCCAGTTTCATAGTAAATTTGACACAATAGGACACAAGTGTACAAAAGGACCTTGATGGTCCACTGAGGGAGGAGAAAAAAGAATTTCTCAAGAGTGAACTAGCAATGGCTAGTCCAATCCCATGGTGCCTGGATACCCTCCCTAGCAGTTCCTGTGGGCAGATCACAGCCAGGAGTTCTTAAGCATCAGTATTCCCACCATGCCCAGAGCTCCAGGGTCATAGTTCACTGGAGGCCTCCTTGACCTTCTCTTCCCCACCCACCACAGCTTTCCATAGCCCAGATGACTCCCCAGACACCTGAATTCAAATCTTCAGACCTAGAATGGCTCCCTGAACTGTGAGTGATACAAAACAAAGCCTGACTTCCCAAGAATGGTCATCTTTTCTTCAAGGAACAGAAGCTCAATTCTGTTTTGTGAGAACAAGATGCTTCCCTTTGTGCCCTGAGTTTGATAACTGAGTGGGAGGGGCCTCTCGCCTCACTGGCCGCCAGCCTTCCCCCAGTCATAGGTTGTCATTGACATAGGGCCTTTCTGACCACTGTTCATCTTAGAGAGAGGCTGGGGGAGGGCAAGGTCTGGTTTATCTTCTTATAAGGACTCTATTTAGTCCTGGCTACTTCCTTCAAGGCCCCATCTCTGAACACAGACACCCAGCGGGGGTATCAAGACATCACTATGGGAATGGGAGGTACACGAAGCTTGACTCCACCTCAGGCTAATCTGGCTTTGTTTCTCCACTCCAAGGAATTGAATGTGGGATGGAAGCCACTGGGGAGGCAGAAAAAGAAATAGAACAGGACAAAGTTGAGGGTGCTTGTCCAATCTCAGACGGAGTCAGTCAGTCTACTTTCCCAAGCCTTGGATATACAAGAAGCAGACCCATCTTGGATATACTGAGTCTGAGGTGGCTGCTCCCAGCAACCCCATAGCAGCTCTCTCTTGCCTTGTATAGCACCTCTTGCAAATGGAAAGATGTCTCAATATTAACGATTGGAAGATTTCTCATGAAAAGATGAGATTCTGGCTTTTACTGAAGCATTCAGTAATCCGCTCACCAGGGCTGCTCACAAGACCTGACTCCTCTCCCAGCTCATCCCAGGCCACCTCTGAGCATGTCTGGCAACAAAGCTACCTGGCCATCCTGCTTCTTTGCAGAGGGGACAGCATAGCATGGGTCCCCTTTGATCCCAGATCCTCCATGAAGATAGTGCAGATAGTCACAGGAAAGCAGATTCTTATGCAGTCAGGAAGTGCAGATATTCAATATGGCTTCTGAGGTCCTCCTTCTTTATATGCAGTAAGGGACCACCTCAAATATTCACTCCCTCTCCCCTCTGGGGTTTGATGATAGTGCCCCAAGACTTGGTCCCGCCCACCATTTGGACAATGAGCACAGGAAGTTGCAGGGTAGAAGAGTCACCCCCACCTCTGCCCCCCGCTGGCTGCAGCTTCCCAGGTTCCTACACAGAGGCCCCTCTTGGTGTTTATTTATTATTGAACACTCAAAATCACTTGCTAGGTTGGGGCTCTCACCTCAAGCCTCTGCCATCACCTGGCATTTCCCATCACTGGGGCTGCAAAGTTGCCCCTCTAGGCACAGAAGAAAAGCAGCTATTAGCAGGCAGTTTGGCCAGGAACAACCAGTGGGAGAGAAGAGACATTGGTTCCCGAGGCCCACTGTTCTCCTTGCCCCGGATGCCTCAGAGTGTGCAGATGGACACTGAGCAAAGCTGACTGTCCCGGAATGCCTGTGTGGATTGGTGAACAGGGAGGGAGGTGTTGGGCATTCCTACCTCCAGCTGTGCCCAGCTTCCTGCTGGGTCCACCAGCCTTTGAACAGGTCTTAAAACTCTCCCCAGGAACCAAAGAAGCAGGGTCACCTGCTCTCATTTCTGCTTCCTGAGTGTTAATATAAAGACCCCACAAAAGTCAGGTTGGAATGTAGAAGACGTCCAAGTCCCTCAGACTGTGAGGAAGCCATCGCCATTTCCCGGAATCTCCTCCCATAGCCTGATGTCAGTGTCATGGGTGGGATCTGGAGTAAATGTTTTCTAACAGCACATGTTGGCTTGGCCACTATCCCGTGGCACTACTGGAAGGTAATGAAACTTTTAAAAGATGGAGGTTAGTGAGAGGAAGGTAGGTTGTTGGAGAAGGCACTTGGGGTATCTGACCTCTGACCTCTGGTCTCTCCTTTTCTCGCTCTTTTCCCGCTTCCTCTGCTAGACCTTCCTCCACGATATTCTCAAACCCAAAAGCAATATAGCCAACTGACCATGGCCTGAAACCTCCAAACTATGGGCCTGCAAGTTGATAAGCTCAGGTATTTTGTTACTAGCAACAGCTGAGTAAGAAAATTAACTTGGTATTAAGACCTTTTTTTTTTTTTAATAGCAGCTAAAATCAACTTACCAGCACACAGAGGTTTAGTGTGTAAACCGAGTCCTACATATGAGAAGGCTCTGGAAGATGGGAAGCTCAGAATGTCTCTGGGGTCCCTGACCCTCAAGGGCAACTACTTTCCCTCAGACAGGGCTTCCTCTTTCTCTGAGGAAGCCTGGGCTCTATCAGACTCAGAAAACTCTGGATGAGAGCACACTGAAGGGTCTGCATCTCTCAGAGGTGTGGACGGTGGGGACCGATTCTCTACAGGCCCCAAAACGACCAAGGTGGCTGAGGTATGAGCGCTCTGTGGCTTGGCATGGTGTTAGCAGCAGGCCTCGGGGTGAGGTAGCAGTCCACAGTACTCAGCCGCAGAACACTTGTGCCGAACCCGGCAGCTTCTGCTCAACATGGAGGTCAGAGCGGCTGTGTCGCTCAGTCAGCATCGGTTTCCCTAACACGCAGGCACTCTCCATTAAGTGATCGAGACACATCGTACTCTGTCATCTTCCCCTCTCCCAGCTAAGAGCCTCAGAAGCAGAGAGGCTGCAGGCAGGCCTTCCCACTCCGCGGCCTAACTCAGCACTCTTTGACGCTCTTCAAGCCCAGGACCCTGACGTGTTCGTTGGAGAACATATTTCCTCCTCTCTGCACTAGGACCCGGGACCAGATGAAAAAGCCTTTTTCTGCAGAGCTGGAGTTGGCAGCAGTTCTGAGGAAGGCAGCTTGAAGTCAAGCCGGCTCACTATTATTCTAGCCATGAAATGGGTGTCCCGGTACATAGCCCACCCATCTCAAATGCAGTTTAAAAATAGTACAAAAATGTGGCATTGTCAGTTAAAAGGGCTTCTACCTTTAAGGAATGGCCAAGCCACCGCCTGTAGTCTAAATGAGTAGGGAGTTGCTCTCTCAGATAACAAGATAGCCAGAGGACGGCACTTGGGGCATTGGATCAGCGCTTTGATTGTGGGATCAAGGTCTAAGGGCTGTTTTATCTTTCAGTTCCACCATCCTAAGCACACTAGCTCTGGACTGCACGTCTTTGCCTCCTGGTTCCAAAATGGCTGCTGGCTGTTTATCCTCACGCCTTCATCCAAGACAGAAAAAAAGAAGATTAAAGCAAAAGCTTTCTCAGAAGGAAGATTCATCTTTGTCATTGTTTAAATAAATCATCCCCAGCGGACCAGATGGGAGATGGATTAGCAGGAAGGAAGCGGGTATGAGGTGATGGCTTTGGATAGGCAAAGGCTAGTGTTTGCCATAGAACCACAGACTGCGAGGCAAGATGAACCGAGTCCTGGCCCTCATCCTGCACTGAAGACGACTGTGTCTTTCAGATCTGCCCCCTGACCTCCCAGGCCTCAGGAAACGAGCCTTGGGTAGAGTCAAGCAGCCCCAGAGAATGGTTGCATTTAATGGTGTGACTGTAGGTCTCAAGACTTCTGTGTCTCCTCTCTCCCCGTGACCCTTCTTCAGGGCCACCCTCCCGAGGAAGACTTGGTTTTGAATGTTTTCCATCTTTTTATCATAAATTTATTTCATTTTAAATTATGTGTATGTTGTAAATAGCTGTGCACATGTGTACAGTGCCTGTGGAGACCAGAGGTCTCAGATCCCCAGGAGCTGGAGTTCCAGGCAGCTGTGAGCTGCTGGATGTGGATGCAGGGAACTGAACTCGGGTCCCTGGGAAAAACTCTTCACGCTCTTGACAGCAACGTTCTCTCCCTAGCCTTTTTTTCTTAAGCCTGGGTTCTTTTTGGAGAGAACAGCTGTTCAAAGGAAGCAGTCAGCAGCATTTTTGGCTTCACAACTAGATGGTTGTATTTAAGCGGCACCCATAAGGGGAGATTGTTTTCCCCCTCACATGTCTGTATCCCACACTCTCCCCTGCTTTCATTGGTGGGTTGTTGACAGCAATAGCCTGGGGCCGTAGCATGATAGTATGTGGTGATTTCTTAGAAATAGTTTTTTTTTTATCTTACTTTCATTGTACATGATTTTATAGTTTGTAATACCTTTAAAATAATCCCATCACTTTGTGTGTATGTGTGTGTGTGTGTGTGTCTGTCTGTCTGTTGTTGTTGTTGTTACTATTGTTGCTAGACAGTGTCTCACTTCGTAGCTCAGCCTAGCCTGGAGCTTACCATGTGACCCAGACTAGCTTCAGACTTTGATCCTCCTGCCTCTGTCTCCCGAGAGCTACGATTGCGTGTACCATCACACAGGATCCAGCATATCACTTGCGTTTTACCAAAAAAAAAAAAAAAAAAAAGTTGAGTTATCACAATTTTTTTCTAAGAAAACCTAAGTTAAAGGCTGCCCGGTCCCACTCTAACCTCTCCTCTGCCCCCTGCCAACCAACCCTCCCCCCACCCAGGATCAAGTTCATCTCTTCCAACTTCTCCATTGTATGCCTTTGTGGAACAGTCAGTGAGACCTGCCATAGGCAGTCATGAGGACAGAGGGTGAACTGAGTTCTGAGATCAGAACCCAGGACTCCAGATGCCCAGCTGGCACCTCTGGCTGTGGGTCTGCTGGGAGGCTGGGTATGGGAGGCCAAGAGCTCTGTCTGCCCACCAGGACAGAGGGCATCAGCTATGAGTCTTGTATTTTGATCCCATTTGAGCTTGCCCATCTCTCAGAGTCCTGTTCTAATACTTGGAGAGCCTTTAATGAATGGCAGTCAGCATGAGGGACTTTTAAAAAGTTGCTCATATTAATTTTACAGAAATAAAATCTAATTGAATCCCTCCTGGATTTCCCCCCATTAACTTAATGTTATGGACTTTTAACGGATGTTTTAATTAGACGTCCCTATTAATGGGAATATGGCTCAATTTTCAAGTGAGGGCCTAAGCTGCCAATATTCCCATTTGGATTTTTAATTAAGGCAGAGAAATATGAATGAATCGCACTGGGTTACTCCTCTGGCTCACTGGAGGCTGATAGGGTCACAACAGACCAGGCCTGGGAGGAAGTGGGGAGAGAGTGGGGCTCAGGACCACAGGGGAAGGCAAATCAGGTGCCCAGTCACATGGAGGAGGGGACATGGCCAGGTGACAGCTGTTCTGCATGCATACCCTCATTCTGTTTTTTTTTTTGGGGGGGGGGGTTGTAGAATAGTCAGTTCACAAGTGTATCAGTTTCATTTGCTGTGTAACAAAAAATCCCCAAACTTGATGGCTGTCCAAACAACCTATTATTTCCCAGGTATACAGGGAGTTGTTTGTGCTAAACTAAGTTGGGGCTTTCTTCCCTTTCTTCCAGGCTACATGAATTGCTGGGCTTGGCTGTGTAGGAATCTGTGGTCAACTCATAAATCTACAAGGGCTGTCGGAGCAGGGATGGTGTCTGGGCCACCTGGGATCACTGTGGCTCTTATCCAGCTGTCACTCACCATCTTGCAGCAGAGAACAGTCTTCAGGAGGGAGCCACCAGAAAATGAGCTCCATGTGCAAATACTAGTCAAGTCTCTGTGAGTCGCCACTGCCCCATTGGTCAAAGCCAGTCATGTGACAAGCATAGCCAAAGGATGAAGACACAGACTGGACAAATCAGGCCATTCCCGGAATGATCCCACAGTAGCAGACCGGGTGAAGGGCAGTGGGATGTGGGGGCAGAGGTGGCTTCCCAGCTCTGAAACACCAAGAGAGGCCCCTAGTACAAACTCCTGGAGCACACCACACATGAATGAAGTGGGGCACTGTGGGAACCACTGATCAACATCCCAAATGAAGCTGTCCTCCAACCCTGGGCCCTCTCTAATCACTGCCTACCCCAATTCCAACCAGCAGTGACAACAGCTGGTTACCTCTGTTAAACTCACATATCTGTGTTTTAGCGTAGAATCTCCTGGTGTTGGAAGGTTGGGGACAAATTAAAATGTTTAAGATTCTGTATAGTCGGTATTATTGTTTCTTTTAGGCGTGGGATGTGATATACTGGTGATGTATGTGGTTGGTGTTGTATGGTGTATGCAGAGGCTGGAGGAAGGTGTCTGGTCTTCCTCTGCTGCTCTCTCTCTATCCCTTTAAGATAGAGTCTGCCACTGACTCAGAAGGCCTGGTTTCAGCTAGGCTAGCCAGTGAATTTTTAAGATCCATGTGTCTCCACCAGGCAATCCAAACACAGCCATGCCTGGTCCTTTACCTGGGTGTCGGGGATTTGACCTCAGGTCCTCATGTTCATACAGGAAGTTCTTTTAGCCACTGAGCCATCTCTCCAGCCCCAGGGTAGTAAGTCTGAACAAGAACTTCACAAAAGTGAAATTCAAGAATAGACCTCATTCGTGGTCAGAATGGTGCAAATTGAACTTCATAAGAGGCAAGGGGAGTAGAAGCCAGGAGAGACAGCGTCTAGAGCAGCGGTTCTCAACCTCCCTGATGCTGTGGCCCTTTAATACAGCTCCTTATGTTGTAGTGACCCCAACCATAAAATTATTTCATTGCTACTTCATAACTGTAATTTTGCTACTGTTATGAATTGTAATGTCAATATCTGATATGCAGGATATCTGATGTGTAATCCCCAAAGGTGTTGAACCCACAGGTTGAGAACTGCTGGTCTAGAGAAATACTCCTTAACTCCTTCCACATATGGTTCCTTTGCACCCAAGAAATAGTATATAAACCTAGGTGTACAAGTACATGAAGTAGACACACACATAAAATATATACTAATAACAAACCACAAATAAATTTATTTTAAAACAATTTTAGTACACATATGATTTTTTCATGGATTAAAGAGTGGTGTAAGTTTACTAATGAGATGAATGTACTTATTTGTTATTATATGAAGAATTCAACCACAGATTAATATTGGATGCTGCAGGACACACATCTTCAATGTTTTTCAGGGTTTACTGGCATTCTGATTTTATAATCATCAATGTTGAGAATGCCACTTCAGAAAAATACCAGGTACAAATGGTAGGAGTACATTCAGGACTATTTTAGAAACTGTTGGGAACTGTGTCCTAATTACAAGCCAAAATTCCCGTCATGATTTTTTAAATTTTTATTAATTTATTTTATGGGCATGGATGTTTTGCCTGCTTGGATGTCTATGTACCACATGTGTACCTGGAGCCCACGGAGGCCAGAAGAAGGTGTTGGATCCCCTGGAACTAGAGTTACTAGATAACTAGATCCCCTGGGTCTCCTAGAAAGGCAGCAAGTATTCTTAATGGCTGAGCCATCTCTCCAGCCCCCCATGTCATGGTTTTTTTTTTTAAATGAAACTCAAATCAGAAACCGAAATAGTAATTTTAAGACATAAAATGTTCTAGCACAACCCAAAAGATATATCACATTTGGTTCTAAAACCCCCTGAAGAATGATGGTGAGAAAATATTAAAGTTATTGTTTTGCCGTGTGTAGTGGCATACTCGTTCTATCCCTGCACCAAGGAGGCAGAGGCAGGCGGAGCTCTTCAAGTTCAAGGCCAATCTGGCCAACAAGTTACAGGTCAGGAAGGACTACATGGTAAGATTCGATCCACACAACAAGTCTTTTCTTAATTAAATCATTATTTTTTCTAGAACGGAAAATTTTGCATGTACAATAAAAACATTGCAGCCATTACATGCAGCAAAAACAAAAACAAAAACAAACAAACAAACAAAAACCAAAAAACCGCTGTAGTCATAACACACAACAGTTGGCATTGTGTGGTGTGACCCATACACAGTGCAAATGGAGTCCTGCTCTGAGAACCAGGATGCAGTGCAGTCATGCAGTCGCAGCATGCTCTGTACTCAAGAGCCACCAGAAGCCCCTCAGATTCACTATCCCCTTCCTCTTAAATCATTTTCTATCATGGTGCCTTCTGAAACCTTGCCAATTTTTTGTCACCCCCACCTTTAGCTAAGTGACCCCTATGGGATCATGGCCCACAGCTTAATAAGCTGAGCTCTAGAAGAACAGAAGATAATGTAGACTGCACCCAGGAATGCCAAGTGGCATTGACTGGACTCCAGTGCAGCTATCAGTGTGATGAGATGATGTGGAGGCTCCAAGGCTCCATCCATCACATTCCTGGTGCCTGTACAGGAACAGCTGGAAAATAAGGCTGACCTGGCTCCTGGTAGGTCATGTGGCCACATGTATTTCTAACACAGTAGAGACTCGGGACTCCACAGTATACGTGCTCAGATACAACAAGTAGATGCTCTAAGGACTGGGCAGTGCAGTTCCACTCCTCAGAGTATCACTGTTCATCATGGAGCACCAAAAATCATTGTAGAGCACCACAGAGTGCCACAGAGCACCAGAGAACATCACAGAGCACCATGGATCATCAGAGCACCATGGATCATCCACAGAGCACCAGGTTCAGGAAGGAGAGACGTAGACCTCAACTCCCCTTGAGAGAGCAACAAGGCTCTGTGGCTGTCTTTGCTGTCACATTAGACTATTGTTACTTGTGTATTACCCCATGGTAGATGTATGTGGGGGAAGGCAATGACAGAGATAAATTCATAACTGGCCCTGCTGAAGAGAGTAGGTCCTGAACATCAGAACCGTCTATAGTCCCAGTTGGGGGCCCTGGCCCCTGCCCAGTCCTCAGGAGGCAGATGGTATGCAAGTGTTTAGCAGTTTTTGAACCTGAGGACAGGCACCTCATGTCCTGCATCCTCTAAGTGCCTGTAGCTCCAGAGCCATTCCCTAGCCATGCCCTGATGGTTTGGCCCATGTCTTGCTTGCTCCAGGGCACCTCAAGGGCGTATGTGGGACACACTACCCACAGCTTTGCAGCTGAGGTGGGGCTGCCTGTGACCCACCTGCACACCTGCTCTTGTTTCCCCCCAGGGGGTTCCTGTTCAGTTAGGGTTGTATCTGTCAAGTGATTCTTTTCTCGGAGTGACAGACTCATGGAGAGGAAACAGGCCTGCACTTCAGAGCTCAGCTCTGTGGGTACAGATGTCGGTTCTGAAGCAGCATGGCCTTCAGAGAGTTATCTAATTGGCCAATGCCTCCATCTCTGTCTGTAAAGTGGGAATACTAAGACACTCCCAGGAGGGCTGCTGTAAGGCTCAGGTGAGCAAGGATAATACCTGCTTACTGTCTGGGCTCTGGGACTGTCACACATATTTTTATATCACCAAGTATAAGGTACCTGATAAGAAAGCCAGAGAAGGGCGTACAACAAACAGCCACCTTGCCTTCTGGATCTGGTCCCCAGAGCCAATCTCTGCTGTCACTTTTTTTTTAAATCTGGGGACAGAAATGATCATCCACATATGTGATGTGTGTGTGTGTGTGTGTGTGTGTGTGTGTGTGTGTGTGTGTGTGTAAGAATTGTGTTTATATATACATTTTAAACGTGTCTACCTATAGCAAATTACTTCTCAACACTGCCTGCTCCTCCATAACCCCACCACAGAGAGAGAGAGAGAGAGAGAGAGAGAGAGAGAGAGAGAGAGAGAGAGAGAGAGAGAGAAGAGAGAGAGAGAGCGAGCAAGGTCAGGGTGCTCGGGCGTTCAGAAGAGAGCTCTGTGGAGGGAACATCCTCCCCTATGTTCATTGGATCCACCGTGTGGAAGGCTCCAGGCATGGTAGGGTACATTATGGTACCTAGTGCTCTGGAGAACTACACGAAGGGCCTTGAGTTCCAAGCCAACCTGGGTACACAGCAAGTCCTTGTCTCAAAAACAAAACAAGACAAAGCTATTCTATATTTTGCCCCAAATTCACAGTGAAATCTTGGGAAGTCTCTTCTCCCTGGCCTCCATTTCCTGCCTGGTAATTGTAAATTGGACAAGGCTGTCCCCAAGTCTCCCTGAAGCAGGGCAGTGGGGCACTCTCAGGGTAACAGTCATTTGGAGGCAGGGCACTGCCTCCAGGCTCTGACTTTCTTTTGCAGTGTAAGAGTTGCTCAGAGCTCTTCACGTGGTTGGAAACAGGTCTCGTCTCACATGGCACTAAGGCATGAATAGATGGGTAACAGGCTAACAGATCGAAGACCAAGCAAATGTCCTGGGACTGTCTGTATGGAACCTAGCTGTGCATTGATGCCAGATGGGCCACCTCGGTTCCGTGTGGGATGCCTCACACCCACCATGGTACCCAGACTAGCTTTTGTTTGTCTGAACAGGAGGACAGGGGCTCATGCTGCTGAGAAGGCTCCGCAAACAGCCCCTGGACAGAGCAGGCATCCAGGGGACCTCCTGGGGCAGCCACAGGCCATAGGGACTCATGGGGGTTCCTGGAGGCCAGGCAAACTAAGCCTGGGAGGAACTGGGAGGGAGGAGGACTGGGCTGTAGAGAGTTGGTCCACTGCTCTCTTCTGAGATCAGTGGCCTGTAGACGAGGGCATCTTCCTACAGCAGGCAGCAGAGTGGAGTTGCTTCCTCCCAGACCAGATGAGCTGTGGATGTCTAGCAACGGCAAGGGCTTCCTTGACTCTCGGGCCTAAAGCCCTGCTTTCTGTTTCCAGACACCGTGGAAAGCTGCAGAGGAGGGTGGTTACACCCAAACTTATACTTAAAGTAATCCGTGTTCTTTTGTAAGAAAAAGCATGCCTAGGAAAACAAGATGTACAGACACAGGTGTGATGGCTGTTGATAGATATGAATACAGATGTAGGTGTGCACACCAGTGTGATGGTGGGCACCATATGGGTCTAGGCATAGGCCGGAACCATTGGAAACACAATTTTTATAGGTCTAAAGGGTCTGGTTCTGGAAAACTCTTGTTACAAAGTGGCAAACACAAAGACGATACATACGTATCTGAACACATACTCACCCCGACAAGTAAATTCACACTTCCATCTTTGAATGAGACAATAACCGTTGGATTCTCGGTGTTTCTGCTGCGTGAGGATCTGCTTGGCCTTCGCTCTGTCTTCTGAGCACCTCCATCGCACCCCGGCCCCATGCACGACATCTCAGATGTGGTATGAGTCTGATGATTCCCTCCCGCAGGGGTCAGCCAGCCTGGTTTTACCCACCAGGACTGAACCTCCTTATCCTGCCATGGGGCTGGACAGCCAAAGGAATGCCTTTGGCAGCGTCTCCACCTTGTCATCGCTGCTGGTATGACCCTGGAGCAGACAGTACGGCCTGGAGCTTCCATTTCCTGGTCTGTGAAAAGAAGCGGCAAGATGGGCTCCATGGCAGATGGAAAAAGATCTGCCAAGGCCCGATGCTGGCACCATGACTGGCACTGCTGGGTGGTCTTCCTCTGCCCCAGCCTTTCTTTCCTTTACTGGTCCTTCCCTGGCTATAAGCGGGGAGGGATGTTTGGGCCACTGTGCATGTGACACAGATACAATTCTCTTCTTAGACAGGGTTTTGCTATTTGGCTCTGGCAAGCCTGGAACTCACTATGTAGACATGGCTGTCCTCGAAGTCACAGAAATATGCCTGCCTCTGTCTCAGAGTGCTGGAACTAAGGGTACATGCCACCACACCCAGCCACACAAACATCTTCTGGCTCAACACCTTTTAAATTGCTCCAAGTGAAATTTGTAAAACTCCCCAAGCAGTGAAACAAAAGGAGAAAGAAATTCTCTCCCCTGCAAGCTGAGTCCCCCAGTGTGTTACTGAATTTTGTGGTTTTCGGGAAAGCTTCGTTTACAATTTGCAGATAAAGAAAATCTGGCTCAACAGAGTGTAAGGACAGTGGAGAACTGATGCATTCGTATGACTCCGTTATGGGGGAGACTGACAGACATCTATAAACAACGTCACCATCTTCCTATCTGTTTGCTTCTTGGGGTGCAGCAGGCAGCAAGAATATGACCATTCTCCAGCCAGTCTAACCACGGTGGTTCTGTCCCAGAATCCCTGTGACTGGCCTGGGCTGTGTGTCCATTCCTTAATAAATCATTGTGGTTCTGATTAGCTATGTATCCAGTTCATGTGGGGGTTGGGAATAAAATTAGCTCCCATGAACATATGGCCTAGAAGGGAAGGAGGCCCAGTTCCCCTAGAGGAACTTGGGGTGTTTTTTTCTGACAGAAGGATGCAGTGAATACTGGATAAATAAAGCAACCCGTGTCTCACACACAAATAGAATCATATTCAGTTTTCCCCAAAATCAGTATATGGTCAAAAATGAGAAGACCTCAGAGAGGAGAGGATGTCAACCCCTACCTAAACATCAGCAGTACAGCTGGACCCCAAAACTGAGCCCCTGCTCCCACAGGAGCAGCTTTCTGCCTTTATCCCAGACACCCCACCATTCCCGACACCTGGACCACCTCTAAAACCAACATCTCTCGGCAGACATGTCCCTTCCAGAGAGAAACACAGTGACCCCCCCCCCCCCCACACACACACACACACACACACTAACAAGGCAGAGGAGACGCGGGGCCTCAAGGGTTCTGAAGAGGGGAATGGTACCAAACTCATGTGCCACCAAATACTGTAACCGGCAGAAGGCCACGCCCCTGGTGCTTGCCTTCTCCAGTCCCGGGTGGGCCCACCTGTGAGAAAGAGTAAACCTCATTACAGACCCTCGCTGGATTCCAATCCTCAATCTCTCAGAACCCCGATTTTCTGACCCTTTTTAGGGAATTTTCCCTGCCCTTCAGAGGAGCGGTCTGGGTGGAATGACAAATTCTGGAGGTTCCCATGCTGTGTGGAGCCAACAGGACAAGACCAGCCCTCTCCCAGAACTATGCAGCCAGGGGCAGGCATGCGACTCTGATGCAGCCAACTGAATATGCTCACAGGGATTCTCACAGAAGCGAGGATGTAAGGATCAAGTCACCAGAGGACTTTCCTCACCCACCTGTGATCCACTGGCTCCCCTGCTCGCTCTGAGGCCTCTTCCCTTGACCACACAGCCATAACTGCTGTACCTGGGGCTTTCAGAACATTGTTCTGGTATCCAAACTAGAGGTTTGACACCCCCCCAAAAAATACCCTCACGTGTCTTTTTCCACTACTTACAGCAGACCTAAACCAGCCAGTGTCCCTAGGACCATTCCAATTCTGAAGTTGTCTGAGGGGTAAATTCTAGGAGAGATCACCCCTGAACATTCTCCCTTCCTGGGCACCCATCTCAACTGCCAATAGAGTGACCTTGTAAGTTGAAAATGTCAGAAATCAAAAAGGCAATGAGTGCCATACCTCTCTCATCCCAGCCCACCTTGACACATTTGGGACACTCACACCCCCCTACAGTTGGGCCACCTAACACAAAGCCAACATTGTCTTCTCATTTGTGTGTTTTGAAATGGATAGGTGGGAAGAGACTCCAGCACAGGCTGACCTTGAGGACAGCTGTCTATTCCCTGACTTCTAGCTGCCCCCAGAAGGCCTCGTGAGTGACCCACGAAGCTCCTTTGATGGGCTGACTATAGCAGCCAGACCTGTGTGCTCTGACTCACTCCAGCAAGGAAGTGACCCCAGCTGCGGCCGCTTCTCTTGTTGGCCAGAGGGGTGGGCTCCCCCACGGCTGGACCGCAGGCCAGTGTGTCTCCAGTAACATGGAAGAGCTTTGATTAGCAAAGAGTCTCAGCCCGAGGCAGTCCACTTGGGGACAGCTCCTTTATTGCTCCTTCAAGTAGAACCTCCAATTACATTAACAGTGAAGCTTCATCAGGGACTCGGGGATTTTGAAGTGACTTTCGGATGTTCTGGAATCTTCTCTTTAGAGTTCCCTGGGCTGGGCCTCTTTTTCCCAGAGCACTTTGGGAAGATCCTTCCCGGAGTAGAGGAGCAGATGTTGATTTGCATATATGCATGTTTCTGGGCTCTGATGAGATTAGGAGGTGCATTTTTAATCAAAGCCTCCAGCGAGGCTGGGCCCTGCGAGGCCCACTGGGGTGGGAAGAGGAAATGTCACAGTGAGGAGGGTATGGGCCAGGGAGAAAGCGGCTCTTGAACCCAGCCTTGTTTACGAAGTCAGAGTGGGTCTGGGGGTCTCTGTGGGTAGAAGATAGAGGCTCAGGAGTCAGGCCATCAGCTCCAAACCCCTACCCTGCTGTCTACAAAACACTGGACAAGTCCTATCCCTCCCCGAGTATCGGGTTCCTGTATGAAATGGAGGCTGATGTGGCCAACTGGGCCCCTTAACTTTTCTAGGTTATTGTGGAGTTAAAAAAGAAAAAATGCAACATGCCCACGAGACACTTTGCAAATGCCCTACTCTCCTGACGCAGGTGAGAATTCTCTTTTGATGGTTGTGAGTAGGGTACCCCACCCACCCACCCTCTAGGCCCTTTCCTAAAGATGGGGATCTAGCTCCAAGTTCAATGGCTAGATGATTTTCCCCAAGATGTACACTTCAGAGGCAGGTGGAGGGTGGAAAGTCTAGCAGCCTTCTGGTGAATGGACAGCGCTCTCTCTTTTTTTTTTTTTTTTGGTTTCTCTGTGTAGCTTTGTACCTTTCCTGGAACTCACTTTGGAGACCAGGCTGGCCTCGAACTCACAGAGATCTGCCTGGCTCTGCCTCCCGAGTGCTGGGATTAAAGGCGTGCGCCACCACCGTCCAGCCAGTGCCCTCTTTTTTTGGACACGAGATTGAGAAATGCTTCCCGGGATGGAATCTGGACTCCTTGGTGTGTCTGCTGCACAGAGAGGGGGGTTTAGGGGGGAGGAATTGTGTCTGCAGCGACTCCTTGGCCACATCTGTGTGTACCTTAGGACCTTTGCCTCTGCCATCACCACTCACTCCCCCTTCCCTGACGTTTGTCCCCCACCATCTTCGCGTCTCAGTTGCAATGTTGCCACCTTGCTGCCAACTAGACTGCAGTAGCTGCTGGCCCTTTCTTTCCTGGCTCAAACCCAGGGAGTCTCCATCTCAGCCTGTTGGCATGTCACACTCGACGATCTTTTGTTAGAGGAGCTGTTTTGGGCATTGTAGGGCAAAGCATGGACTCTGCCCACTGGGTACCAATAACAGTGCCCCAAAGGTTAAGTAATCAAACATCTCCCAGCATCACCAACCCTGGTGAGTAAAACTTCCCTGTGGTGAGCCCCTGTTCACAATGCACTTTCCTTTTCTCTAACAACTTGGAATCACCTGATACACAGCTGACATGGTTTCTGGCCACCGGTGTATCCACCATCACTCCCACTGCAAAGTGAGATCCACCCGGGTGTGCGAGGTCTGCCCTGCTCACCTGTGCCATCCAGCCCACAGCAGAACTCCCCTCCCTTGGCTAAGGTACCAGAAAATGCTTGTGCAATAAATCTGCCCGTGAGAAAATAAAGCTACAGCGTCAGGGAACACACACACACAGCAGCCCACCACTATCTATGTGCACACTTGGGTGAAAGATACAGCAGGCTGTCTTCTGGAGACCATTGGTGCAAAGAGCCTCTTGGAGAGGAGCCAGTCTCTGCTGGAAGAACACGCATCTTCACAGGTCTAGAAAGCAGGGCATCTCTGTTGTGTTCTGAATGAGCTCCAACCAAACTCCCACCTCTCCTGTTTCCCACCGTACTCAGAATGAGAGCTAATGTACGTGTGTGAACTGTGAAGGTCATCCATAACTCCACAGCCCTCTGGCCTTCCTCCCATTTATTTTGCTCCCTATAAGCTGGTCTCCTACCACCAGGCCCCATGGGTAGTCTTCTGCCTCAGGGCCTTTGCACTTGCTGTTGCCATTTCTGTCCGATAATGTTCACGGTTTGAGCCCTTCCTGGCTGTTCTGCATCCTGAGTATCTGTAGGGGCCAGTCCAGGCATTGCTTCTAAAGAGAGTGAGCCTTCACACACACACACACACACACACACACACACGCACACACACACACACACGTGTGTGTGTGTGTGTGCTCTTCACCAGACACCCAGCAGGGAACCTCTTTTTCAGCCACCTTTGCCCCAGGGGCTATGTCCCTTGGTCTCCCCTGTCCATTCCTCCCTACCCCCACTCCCTCACCACTGCTGTTCCTCTGTGGGACCCAATGCTTGCCAGATACCTGACCTCATGTGCATGCCTTAGTACCCCAACCAAGGGTGGAGGAAGGAGAGGGCCTGCTTAACCCTGAGCCCTATTCCATGGCCTCACAAAGGGCTTAACTCTCAGAGGTTGCAGTGACCTCCTCCCTGCATGCACTTCCTCCAGTGACCTGACCTGGCCTCCCCTCCATGTCCAGGGCCCCCCTGCCACTCCTCTCCCCACCATCTCCTGCCCAAGGAACTCCTAAGGCTGGGTTAGACTCTGATGCCCCAAGGGTTAACAACTTCAACGGACCGGTTCGAACAGCTCACCACCAAATGGATTTCTCAGGCCAGCAGGCAAGGCTGAGTGCAGCAGAGCTGGGCAGGCCGAGGTTTGTTTTTCTGCAGACTGCCTTCTCCCTCTTGAGCCCTTTCCCAGGACAAATCCCCAGCCCGTTTTTCCCTGGCTCTCTCCCTCTCTCTCCCCGTACAAAAACAACTTTATCTCTAAAGAGCAAATAACACCCAGCGCTCATAACAGATGCCACGAGCTGTTTCTGTTTTGATTTTTGAAAATAAAAATTCAACTGAGTTCAATAAAATTCGGAAGCCTCTTCCCTCAGTGGAAATTAAAGGAATCCAAGACGCCTGAAAAGCCAGCGACCTTCCTAATTAAAGCTGCGGCAACGGCGGGAATCCGCTTCCTCCAACCAGCCCTGCTCTGGCTGAGCAGAGAACAAAGCCTGCCCCATCAATATTTTATTCTCTCTTTTCTTCCGTGATAACAATGCCGAGTGTTCTGAGTGCGCCCCAAAAAAGACATGCAGAGCTATGTTAATTAGTGTTTAAATAATTGACACCCCCCAGAAGTGTGCCAAGTGGGCTGTTGGCTCTGCTTGTAATTGCCTGTGCTCATGGGCACAGCCTGACTGTCTGTCTGCCTGCCTGTCTGTCTGTCTGTCTGTCCAGTTGGGCAACTGTGGACCCAGGCAAGGATTAATCTCCTAAATCGCCCCCATGTCCAGGTTGGAGGTCACTTTTGAGTTGTAGGTTGGAGTCTACAAGATGTGTGCATTAGGGGCAGACTCATAGGAGCTGAACTCTATGCTTTGTGCTTCCCTGTCCTGGGACCACCTGCAGCCCCAACTTCCCTCTAGACATAGTCTCTAGATGTCTCACGAGGAGGAAAGGGCCTGTGAACGCTGTGCCTCTCATTCCATCCACAAGCATATGGTCTGCATGCCCACAGTGCTAGCCCCATCACCTGCAGAAACCTGTGCAGCTCAAATCCAAATCCCAGCTCATACAAGATCAAGATGGCTTGCTCTGCTCACCTCCACCACCACCTGCCACCTGGAGGATTTGAGCCCCTGCTGCAGATGCCCATGCTTCCTGCCTGCCGCTTCTTGCCTTCTGCTCCTCCTCCACTCCCACAGTCCCTCCCCCAATCCTCACATATGTCATTAAATGACACTGTCCGGGATGTGCAGAGGTCGTGCCCAGTGCCTGCATCCCAGGCCTTGCCTTTATGCACAGGTCCCTTTCATCCAGTTCTCCACTGTTAACAATGTTGCCATTCTCAGGCAGGCCTCCCAGCAAGCGCTTACACAGGCTGGTCCCTCTGTTTGGAATGCCCTTCCTTTTTCTTCCTGGAAAACCCTGCAGTTCAGTCAAAAAAAAAAAGATGAATACACAAATGCACGGCTATATGGATAAAATAATAGATGGAAGAATGGGTGGAGTTGATGGATACATGGATACATGGGTAGATGCAGACGACATCTGTTGGGGGGAAGGTGCGGTCAGCAGGTGTCTGGTGGTACTATAGATAGGTGAGCTGATGGACAAAAGGAGCATCCATAGACAGTCACTGGACAGATGATTTCGACCAATAACCTTCCCGTTCTGCCTACCTCCAGGGTCCACCCACCCCTGCCATCCTTCTGGCAGATGTGTCTTCTCTGTCACAGCCACAGGCTAGACTGAGCTTCTTGAGTGACAGCTGGGCAGACAGACACTTCCCTTGAGGGTGGAAGAACCTGGAGTCTCTGAGCTCCTGGCAGAGCCATCCTTTACAAGTGGGGTCTGAGCGGGAAGAGAGCGTCTCTCCTCTGAACCGTTGTCACACTCTCATGTTCCAAGTTCCCGGAAATCCCCACTCTCTTTTTGCAAGGGGGCCTTGTGTTTTAGTTACCTCTCCCATTTCAGGGATCAAATGCCTGGCAAGAAATTTAAGGAAGGAGAGGTTTATTCTGGCTTGCAGTTCCAAGGGACACAGTCCATCACAGAAAGAAAAGGCTTGGTGGCAGGAACAGGGGGCAGCTCCTCACATCCCATCTGCAGTCAGGAAGCAGAGAGTGACGAGGAACTGGGTCTGGGTTACAAACTGTCAAAGGCTGTCCCCTGCAACCCACTCCCTCCAGCATGGCTTCACCTCCTAAAGGTTCTGCAACCTTCTCCCACATCACCATTGGCAGGAACCATGTTCAAGTGCATGACCCTGTGGAGGCCATTTCACATTCCAAGTTCAGCACCTTGTCTTTCCCAGAAGCCTCGGCCTACTCCAGAAGCTCCTGAGGCCTTGGCATGATCAGCTTCTAAGCTGCCGAGAGGCAGGAGGGAGAAGACACTGCCTGCTAACAGAAAAGGGGAGCTTTATGATACAGACTGTGGGGCAGTCAATGGCGGGGTCCCTCAAGGTACAGAATCCTGGGGGGATGAGGAAGGCCCAAGACTGCCAGGTGTCTATTATAGCAGTGTGCAGTCAACCTCTGCTGTCTGCTCGGAAGACCTATCCTAAATCAGGAATATGGCTGTTAGTGGGACCAGATGGAGAAAGCCCTCCTGTCCAAGGATTCCAGGTCCCTTTGGAGACCATGGCTCTATGAAGAGGATCCATTGGAGAGCGAGTTTGGAATAGAGACTAGTGGGCCTAGAGACAAGAAAGCCCTGTCCCCAAGCCCCAGGATCAGTTTCCCCTGGGGAGCCCTGGAGGATGCTCTAGAGTTGAGGCCTGCAGGAACCCAGTCTGCCTCAGTCACCTCCCAACAACTTCCTTCCCACAGCCTCCAGGCTCTTTACCAGCCTACCATAGGCCACCAGGGAGCAAGTGTGGGGATGTCTCACATTTTCTGAGACTGCAGACTCAAGTGGACACTGCTGACCAATCACAGGTGCCAAGCCTGGCTCTTCTTGACCCCTGGCAAGGTCCATCAGCAACTAAACATCTCATCACCCAGCACAACAAAGGGAGATGGACCTGGGAGCCTGGCTGAGCTGTGCACTGGCCTGGCTGGGGCACAGCATGCACACTGCCCAGGCACCGCCCATTGCAGGACCTCCACCCATGCTCCGCTGCAGACTGGGAAGTTGGGTGTCTTCTACCTAGGGACCTTTTCTATTTCCTCCAGATACCCCTCTGGTTCCCACTTCTCTGCTAGGCCTCTGCACTGCTTTGGACATCCCTCCATATGCCTTCCTGCCTGTGTGTCTTTGCCCAACTTGAGTCTTGGGAGGACATTTTACCAGCATTAATTACATCAGACGGCATCTAGCTGTTCATCCCGAGGTCCTTGGGCAGCATACCTGCCATGCTGCTCACTCTACAGCATCGTTGACTTCTCTCAATGACCCTTCTCTGCCCTGCTTCCCAGGTAAGGTGTGTCTTTCCCTCCCCTCTTCACCTCCCCCCTCCTTCTCTCCCCCCAACTCTTACCTTCTCCCCTCCCTTCTCATGCTCTCCTCCCTTCCCTCTTACTTAACCCCTCCCTGGCATCCATGGACTCACTTGACATGGATAAACACTCAGTATGAGCTGAGATTCTTCACCAGAGTCTCAGGCCAGTCACCTCGTAGAAGCACTGCCCCCACCCCCCACCCCACAACCCCCGTGTCCTAAAACCCCTCCAAACTCAGCCCTTTCTGGGCAGGATGGCTCAAAGCACACTCTGGTGCTAGAGTCTGGGTTCAAACCCGGGCCCTGACACCAGTGATGAAGTACCTAACCATGGGCCCTGCACTTATCTCTATACCTTGGCTTCCCCGCCTCTAAAAAGGGGAGTCATGGTAGCGTCATTAGGGAGTTGAGGAGTGCGGGGACGGATCCTTTGGCAACATTAGGGAGATGTCTCTGTGGTCATTGGTGCTCTGCACTCTGGCCCCCACACCTAATCTTCCTCAGCCTTCCCATTATCCAGCCCCAGGATGCCTCAGAAGCTGAACCTAACCAGCTTTCCCTCCCACAACCCAGGCTGCTATGCACAGCATGCATTCACCCTGATAAGTACTGTGCAACGCATTCACTCCCTGCCTCCACCTGCTCCCCCACCTCCTGCCTCCACTTCCCACCCGCCACTCCTGCCCCAACTCCTCCCCTTGCTCCTGGGCCCAACTGTCTCTCTCCCTCTCTCCCAACCTCCAGCAAGGCCTCCTTCTCATCTTCTCTCTCCACCCAGCCTGAGATCACAATGATCTTTCTGGATGCACTCTGACACGCCACAGCCCTCATTGCTCCTAGGAAGGGTCCCAAGGCTGAATGACCCCCAAATTCCTCAAGATCTAGCCTCTACCAGTGTCCCTGTTCAGCCCATTGCTCTTCTGTCCACAGAGGCTTAAGCACCTGACCTTCACACTTCATACTTCCCTCTTGGAAATTGCCAGAACACCACTTCCTTTCTCTCCCCCTCCTCCCCTCTGGAACTTTCCTGAATCCTGCTCCTTGGCCAGGGCTCCATAGCCTCCTGGCTTTGCCAGCGGCTGTGCAGTCCCATGGGCTCTGAGAATCACACAGTGGCGTGTTAACTCCCCATCACTGCTTTAGACATCACTACGAAGTTTGTAGCGCAAACTGTCACTTGCTTATTGTCTCACGGTCTCCTGGGCCAGAAGTCAGGGTACCAGGCAGCTCAGAGGTGCTTCAGCTGATAACAGAATTCAGCTTCCTGTAACTGTAGACCTTGATGTCTCTCTGCCAGGCAGCTTCAGTTTGGGGCACCAGTGCCAGCCTTGGGGCAGACAAGGCCTTTCCATGCCGCCACTTTGCAGAGTCGTGTCCTCCCTGGCAGATTATTTCTTCAATGCCAACAGGAAACGTTATCTCTCTACAGGAAGGTCCTGGTTACTCTTTTGGGCTCTCCCTTTCTGAGTAAAGCCAGGCCCACCCAAGGTAATCACCCTTTTGTTGAACTTAAAAGAGTCAAGACATTAATTACAACTGCATTTTGCCCTACACTGCAACCTCATCACAAGATAAAATCCTGCCGTCTTCCCCAGGTCTCCCAGCACCCAACAGGAGGGGATCTGACAGGATGGGGACACCAGGGGGCAGGACTCTCGAAGGTTGTATTGTTATATCAGGAAGGATCCAAGAGAAGCTAATTTTGTAAAGCAAAGGTTTAAAATGGTTTCATGCAAACCTGGCATCAGCTTGGCTCTGGTGACCACTCTCTTGGCTGTCACATCATGGCAGGAGTGTGTGTGATAATGATCATGTCACAAACAGGAAGCAAGAAAGGCCAGGTTCCCTCCAACCAGTGGAGGGTCTCTACTGGGCCCATCTTTTAAAGGTCCAACACTACCTCCCAACAGCACCACCCTGAGGACGTGTGAGCCTTGGAGAAAAAGACATGCCCAGCCCATAGCAAAAGCCATCCAGAGTTCTATTTGTCCTGTCCCCAAATGGGCTATTTTCAGCCTCCAATATACAGAACGTGTGTGAGCCTGCTTGGTAGCTCTTAATTATATATCTAAACAAATGAGTGAGAGAATGAATGAATAAGACCAATGACTGCCCACTGCTATGAGGGGAGGAACGGAATGGGGTTACCTGGGTTAGGAAGCTGCCCCCACGAGTCACCCTGGGGTGTCACTACTATCAACTCCTGCTGTCAATATGTTTCCAGGGACCACCTTTGCTGAACAGTGCTCGGGGGTCACTGGTCGATGGAACTGGACTGGAAATCCCACAAATTTCAAAAGTTACCTCCAAAGGGAGACATCCCCTTCCTATACCACAAGTCAGTTTTCTTCTCTTCCTACTGCCCCCACACTGGCCTGTGGTGTCCCAAGAGAGCCAACAAAGGCTCCCTGGAGACACTGTGACCTTGTCAGGAGTCAGGGATAGATGTGTGCAGTGAGCTGCACCGAGTCGCTGGCTGAGAGGCCTGTGGCATCCTTTATTTATTTGCATTGAAATATTTATTGGGATGGGAGGCATCTATAATAGATACTCCAGCCACTTGGTGGACCCGTGGGGGGAATCTGGGTGGCCTCTCTCCCAGGCATCCTGCTCACTGAGAACAGCTCACCTGGGAAACACGGCTCATCAGGGCTGCTCTGTGCAATCCAATTCAGTCCCCCATCTTTCAGGAGAGATGGAGAGTCAGGAGAGGTCTGGGGAAGAGACTTGCTTGTTGAGTGCCTACTATGTGCTAGACCTCTTTGTTCATATTGTCTCATTTAATTCTCAAAACAATCTTGTGATGTAGTAGGCACACTCATGCATCCTGCGCAGATAAAGAAGGCTCAGACAGGTTAAGTAATTCGTCAAAGGTCACACAGTTTCTTAATCTAAAATCTCAAATGTTTTCACTATGCCATGCTTCCTAGAGCTTGACCTGGGAAATTGATGTGAATCTCCACCCTGAAGTAAATGTGAGCTGGAAGGGTGGATATCAAACTTGAGATAGAAGACAAGAGACAAGACCTAACAGCCACTCAACAAACTAAAGATGGAGAAGCACTGATTCTACATACGTTGATATTCCTGAGGTGAGTGTTTACGGGCTGCTTCTGGACCACAAGGCTTAGATGGCTTCATGTTCAGAGACCTCCATGTCCCCTCTGTCTTCTAACTGTCTGACTTTAACAGGGTGCCCTCAATACTCCCATCTTAGAGAAGGAAAAGTCCTGTCCCAGAGGGAGGAAGCCAGAGCTAGTATTAAAGCCTAGACAGTTTGGAGGACACAGTCAACATCACCCTGTGACTTACTGCCTTGCTGCAACGCGCTTGGGGCCCAGAAGTGGTCTGTAGACTAAGGCAAACACCCAGAGGACCTAAACTTCCCAAGGTCGGACCCAGGGCCAGAAATAACCACTTCCAAGAGCTCTGCCCTCGGGTAGGAATGCAGATTGGCACACACTGTGGAAGGCAGTATGGAGAATCCTAAAAAACACGAACAGAACATCCACATGTCACGCTTCCGGGTTTATACAAGCATCTAACTGAGCAAACCCAGATACCTTCACATCCATGTTAGATGCGGCACTATTCACAATAGCCAAGATATGCAGTCAGCCTGGAAGTCCGCCAACAGGTGAATGGACAAGGAAATATGGGATAGGTACAGTGGAGTTCTAGTGAGCCATAAAAAGAATGGAATTACACAATGGGCAAGAAACTGGATGGAACTGGAAATCATCCTGATAATCAAGACACACCAAGTTCAGAAAGACAAAATCATGTTTTGTCTCATAGTCTGAATCTAGATTTGTGTGTGTGTGTGTGTGTGTGTGAGAGAGAGAGAGAGAGAGAGAGAGAGAGAGAGAGAGAGAGAGAGAGAGAGAGAGAGAGAGAAAGAGAGAGAGAGAGAGAGAGGCAGATAAAAGAGGTAGAGAGAAAGAAAGGGGTGAAATTATAAGATTATGAGGGAAGAAAGACAAAATGCTACAAACAGAAACAGAATCATAATATATATGTACAAAAGGATCACAATGTAATTCATTATTGTGTGTGCTAAAAATTTTAAAGGAAAAGAAATGTGAATGGACGTGTGTATGACACGTGTGTACATGTGCCTTTAATTTTTTTTTTTTTTTGGTTTTTTCGAGACAGGGTTTCTCTGTGTAGCTTTGCGCCTTTGCCTTTAATTTTTAATTGAGAAAAATTACCAAAGTAATAAATGCCCATGGGTGAGAACCTCAGATTATTATAAAAAACTGAAGAGAAACAAAAGCCCTACCACACTCTTCCCTGTCTGCCGACAACACCCCCTCAAAGAATCCCCCTTCCTCTCTTGGGACTCTTTTGTTCACCACCTATTAATGGGATACTTGCTACTATTTAAATGTAGCAGCCTTTGGAGGATACAGTCAACCTGAGATGAATAGTACATGTTTAAAGTACGTAATTTGTCAGGATGTGACATATACCATGAAATGGTCGGAGATAGGTGCACCCTAAATTGATGGGCATTTAGACAGTTTCCAGTTTTTAGCTGTTCTAGATAAGGCTACTGAGGCCATTCAGGTACAAGTCTTGTATAGATCCCAGCTCCCATTTCTCTCGACTTAACACGCAGGCATGCAATGCTTGGGTCGGACAATGGGTGTGTGCAAAGCTTTGAAAATTAACTGCACAACAACTCTCAAAATGGGTCAGCTGTTTTACATTGGACAACATTGCACAGTTCCAGGCCGGTTTGGTCTGATGCCTTTAGTCATCAGATAGGCATGTAAGAGTACCACATTGTGGCTTTAATTTGTATTTACCTAAGGAACAGGAAGTTGAGTGTGTTTCCGTGTGCTTATTTTCTGTTTGCTCCTCTGTTAGTCATGTACAAACCTTTAGTCTGTTTTCACTGGCCTGTTGAACTTTAGGAGTTTTTATATATTCTACATATGTCAGGAATGAGTTGCAGATATTTTCTCACAGGTTGCAGCTCATCTTTTCCTTGCAAGCAGCAGCAAGCAGTCCTTAATTTTTATTTTTAGGCAAATGGTTTTTAATCTCTTTTCTAATATAAAGTTACAAGAACTTTTTCTCCTTTATTTTCTTCTAGAATTCTATATTTTAAGGTTCTTTGTTTGTATTTTGAGACAGGATCCTACAATATAGACTAGGCTGGCCTCAAACTCAAAGAGATCCACTTGCCTCTGCCTGCCCTGTGCTGGGATTATAGTTGTGAGCCACTGTATACAGCTCAGCCTTAGGTTTTATGTCTTTGATCTATGATCCATTTCAAGCACTACAATCAATCTTTGTATAGAATCAAAAGTGTGCATCAAGGGTGTTTTTGCATATAAACATCCAAGTACTCTGCCATTATTTATCTGGGAGGTTGCCCTTTATTCAATTCTATTTGTAGGGAGTTTGTTTTATGGGTATGTTGCTACACTCTGTTCTGTTTCATCAAGCTGTTCATCTGTCCCACACCAGCACCACACTGTACCAATTATGATGTTAGGTGCTATATTGACAATGGACATAAAGTGTTGGTACACTCCAACTTTGACCTTCAATTTCAAAAGTGCCTTGGCTCTTCCAGGGGCTTTGCATTGCTGTGTGGATTTTAGAATAGAGTTGCATTAAATTAATTGATCAGTTTGGGGAGAATTGATGTCTTAACAGTATTGAACTTTCTAATCCATGAACATGGTACACCCCTACATTATCCCACATTTCTCAATGTTTTTATTTTTTTAGTTCAAAGATCTTACATATTAGTTTTTAGATATACTTAAATATTTATATGCTGTGTTTTATTTCAAATCTCAAATTTTCATTTATTCTCTATAAAAACTTAGCTGATTTTGAGTATTGATCTTGAATGCTGCAACCTTGTTGCTATGGCTGATAATTATGACAGATTCTTACAGATGCTGCTGGATTTCTTACATAGTCAACCATGCAATTTTCCAATAATGAATTCTTCCTTTTCAATCTTGACACTTTTTAGCAGTTTTTCTTGCCTTATCACACCAGATAGACCCTTCTAGAACAACATTAAATACCAGTGTAAATATACTTTGATCTTAGGAACAGAACAATCATATTTTATCATTATGTTAGTAGGGTCAGCTGAGACATCTCTGTGGTTAAAGGTGACTGCTGGCAAGCCTAATGACCTGATTTCTATCCCCAGAACTCACACTGTAGAGGAGAGAACTCACTCTTACAAATTGTCCCGTGACCTACACACATACAGTGGTACCTCCACACGAAGGAAGGAAGAAGGAAGGAAGGAAGGAAGGAAGGAAGGAAGGAAGGAAGGAAGGAAGGAAGGATGCAGCTTTAAAGCACTAGCTGGGGAGAAGTGGTTAGAGAGATGTCTCAGTGATTAAGAATATCTGTTCTTCTTGTAGACCCGGGTTCAGATTCCAGCACTCATGTGGTGAGGTGGTACCATTAATAATTCTAGTTCCAAGGGATCAGATGCCATCTTCTGACCTCCATGGCCACCAAGGCCTACATGTGTTGCACAGATATACATGCAGGTAGAACATTCATACACATAAAAATAAAATAAATAAATCTTAAAAAATATTTAAGATTCAGAAAACTGTTACTATAGGTTTTCATGAATACTCTTAGAAATTTGAGAATGTTTTCTTTCATTCAGAATTTGGTGTGTGTGTGTGTGTGTGTGTGTGTGTGTGTGTGTGTGTGTGTGTGTAAGTTGAGACCAAGGTATGATTTTTAGCACCTTCCACGTATTTACTGAAATATCCATTTAAAATGCTTGTCAACACAGTAAGTGTGCTTGATTAATTAGTAGGTGTTGAACCTGCTTTATCCCAGGATAAACTCCATTTGATAACCAACTCAAAAGCACAAGCTTTGTTGTTTATGCTTTTCTATTTGTTTCCAGTTTAGGCTTTATTGTTCAGAGTTTTTTTTTTCTGACTTCATTTTTTTATTATTTTCCAAGTTCGTAAGATGGAAACTGAGTCACTGATTTCAGGCCACTATTCCTTTTAATATAATTTCCTGGTATACATACAGTGTTAGATGCAACACATATCATTTACATTCATTTCAAAAATTCTAATTTTTTTCTTATCTTCATTGACAGTTTATTATTTAGCTTCCAGATATTGGATGTTTTGTGTACTTTTTCCACCACTGAGTTTTAATATAAATTCTGTGTAATCAGAGAACATACTTGCACTTCATAAGTGACTGACATTTGTTTGATAGAAGTAGTCTATCTTGCTAAATGCTGTGGAGTGTACCCAGTGTGGTTGGATGGGGTGTTCTATACATGTCTGTCAAGTTCACCATTGTGACTGGACCATTTCTTGGAGCTTCACTGATTTTCTTCCTTATCGACTGTGGAGAAATGGGCATTGATATTTCCAAGTCTGGATATGGATTTGCCCAGTTCTGCTTGCAGTTCAATCACTTTTTATTTTGTCTCTCAAAGCACTGTTTAAATCTACTCTATGCTTTTGAGAACTGGATCTGTTATCACTGTGATAGGAGCTGCTTTGTCTCTGGAAGGACCAGAGTAGCATTTAGTCAAAGGCGAATAATTAATATTACAAAGGTAAGACCCCACTACTTTGTCTACCCAGTACTTCCAGGAGCTACAGGTTTATCCAGACTATCTGGTAAGGATGAATATGCCTCATTACCAGCCCTGGATGCAGGAGAGCATTTGGTTTCATCTTTTGGGGTGGCTCTCTCCTACCTCATGAAGATTGACAGTGTGCTGAATGGTGAGGCCCCTTCTACAGGTCTGCATGCAGGGCTTCCGTCTCCCACACTCTTTCTCCTGCACCTCAATTGCCTAATCTCCCTGGATATTTCTGCCCATCTTCCAACTCAGGGATCCACTAGACTCCTGCCTGCACCATGACTCAGAAACTCCCAGGAGGCATCATGGATCTAGATGATTACAGAATTTGCCTCTCTTTCGGTGTCTTCAAAATCATCATATCTATTTAGACCAGTTCTGTCATTGTTTTGGTTTGAACTTGAACCCAACTCCTGTGATTCCATTTTGGGCTGGAAAAGGAAGTCTTCAGATATATTTAAAAGGTGTTCATTTTTAGGAGCCTCTTCCTTTCCCTTCCCCCATATTCACAATACTGATTTGGCTAAAAGAACCAAGCTATTCACATTCTTCGCAATGCTGAATGAATGGTTTTCCTCTTCCATATTGCAGTAGTCAGAGGAGTTCCTAATGGACTTTGTAGAAGGTTGGCTTCCTTGTCTAATTTAACTCTTTCAGGCCAGGCCTTCATCATCAAGTCAAAGGAAGGTCAAGGGTATCTTGGGAAGGATGATATCCCAGGCCTGAGCCATGACAGTGGTTGAGGCTGTTTGGGAGGGTGTGGCAGGGGCTCATCCCTGGCCCGCTCCACATCTTGGTGTGTTATTATGGGATACAAGGAAGAATGCAAAATTAGGGTAAATAGAAAAGGTTAAAACTTGTCAATTAAGAGCAGGGTCCTGTTTATTACTAATGTTCTTTGTAAGTGCAAGCAAATCCCTTCCTCCTAAGGCCCCCAGTCATGTAACTACAGCAGGGGCATGACCCAAATGATTGCAAATATGTCCTCTAGCTTTCCAAGGTCACACAATGACCAGGCCACTATGGAAACCCTTAAGGATGTAAGAAATAATTGATGACTTTTAGAGTCAGATAACACCTAGACAATCCTTTGGATCTATGAGGGAACATGCACCACCCCCTACTGTGGTCCCCACCACCCCCTGCTGTGGTCCCCACCATCCAGTCCTCATCCAATCAGGACAGCAGGATGAGTATCAGAGACTCATCTCATCTCTGCTCCATGCTGCAGAGAGCAGATAAAAGGAAGAAGCGGGACAGCCCTACCTTCTCTATGACAGATAAGTCCTCCAGAATGGTGGCGGGATTTGCTCAAGAACGGGGCTTAGTTTCGAGACTTCCCATCCCATCCTAGGGGCCCTGCCTCAAGGAGAGCTTGGGCCACACTACAAAATGGGAAAACCTTGCTAAATATCTCCCAGGTTCTCCCCTCAGGAAATGTCTCAAATGGATCGCTTCCTTCTACTACCAGAATATTTGGGGCCACCCCTCTCCCGTCGTCTCAATTTCAGGTCTGCTGGCATCCAGGAAATGTGGCCACCGCCTCCAATGACAGAGAAGCTGCCTGAGTTCTGAGATCTGGATGCCCATACAAAAGATCAGAGATGCATAAGTCAACGGAAGTTCAGCCTTAGTAGTACCCAGAACAGTTACTGTGTAGCTTAGGATTGGACTGCTTGGCCGCATCATAGGCTCTCCTTACTAACGCTGTGGCCTGTCCTTGTTGAGTGTCGCCCCTGAATGGTTTAAAGACTACACACGAGGCAGATGCCTGGCATACAGTGGGCAGTCCCCAAATGCCTTCCTTTCCTGAGCTGGTTGGTAGTCCAGAGGGACCCCTCTTCACTGCCGCTGGGAAGAGTCCCGGGAAGAGCCAGCCGGTCTCCTGCTCGGATCAGCCTAGTGCGTTTGAAAACTTCCAAGGCAGGAAAACTTTGTGGTCGCGGGGCGGCTGCGCCTCGCCGCCGGCTTGAAAGGCCCCACGCGGTCCCCCGCGACCACCGCGCGCAGCCTAGCGTCGCCCGCAGGAGCAGTGGGAGCCGGGTGCCGTGCTAATGGGGCCGGCGGCGGAGCCGGGGACGCCATGAAAGCCGCGCTCGCAAACGCGGGCTCTTGTTGCAGGAAGAAGGGCCAAGCCTGGCTTTCCGCAGCCGCTTTGAGAGCAGCAGCGCTGGGATTTCATGGCACGGCTTCGGCGGGAAAATCAATCAGCGGGGCCGCCGTTTGGAGAGGCAGCAAGAAAGGCCACTAACGAGGCCAGATTGTAACAGTTCTGCGAGCAGCCACAGTGCTCACCTTACACGGCGGACGCGCGCTGGTAAATAATAAATCACAGCGGCCGGCGGGCGGCGGCGGCGCGGGCAGCCCGCGCGTTTGACTGCAAAGCAGCGGCGCATCAATTATTCACCGCGCCAGATAAAACGCGGCGGCGGCCGGCGAGCCAGGTGCCCGCGCCCAAAGCGGCCTTTTGATGGCCGCGGGCCGGGCCGGGCGGCGGCGGGGCTGGGGGCGCGCAGAGCGCTGCGGGATCGGGGCCGTGCGCTCCCGTGGCGCGCTTTGCACAGTCCCGGCCTGGGAGCAATTACAGCCAGGCCGCGGGGTTGGGGAGAAGAGATGCGTGTGCGCGTGCGCGTGCCCAGGCGCGCCTCCAGTGCCCTTGGTGATGAAGTGCGCGAGCTTGGGAGTGACTCGCCCAGGCGTTTGTGCGTGCCTGCCAGTGGTGAGAGCCTGTCAGTTACACAAGCACACCCGGTGGGGTGGGTTGCGTTTTCTGGTGTCCGATAGTGTCCTCGTGCCTATGAACTCTAGTATCAACTTGGCGTGTGTACACATGAGCTGTGTCCATCCATATGTCTATGGGAGATGTGTGTGCTAGGGTACAAATGAATATGACTGGTTGCTCTCACATTCTCCTGTGCATTACTCTACAGGGCATTTGTTCATGTATGGCCAGAGCGTGGGTGTGGGCATGGTCACACATGTATGTACCTGTGAGCTCATATGTGGTACGTATGTGGACAGCAAATATGCAGTTTTATCTGCAGATATGCATGTAGACACACTCAGAGTACATGTTTGCATACAGATGATGTATTTATGCATACACATAAATATATACAGAGCGTGTGTGTGTGTGTGTGTGTGTGTGTGTGTGTGTGTAGTGGACACATACAGGCCATAAATGTCCAAATGTGGTATGCATGTGAATAGATGTGGTTATGCATATGTGTGTGCACAGTCATGCACGTGTAGGCATGCATCCACGACTCTGAGTTTTGAACACCATGGTTATGCATATGCATGCTTGGGTAATTATGCATGCATGTGCATGGGGATAAACAAAGGAAGGGATTGGAATGATTAAAACTCTGAGAGGTAGAGCCTCTAGGCCCAGGGCTCAGAGCTCTGCACAAGGGTCTCCAGTGGGCTTGCTCCATGAGTCAGGGAACGCTAGTGCTGGGAGAGCACTGTAGCTGGAGTGTGTGGTTCTGGGAGAGAACAGGAGAACTGGGAAATCTGCGAACTGGGTCCAAGGGGAGGAGCATTGCTGACATTCAGTTTCTATGTGAGTTGGACTGCAAGGGTGGACAGGCAACCAAGGGACACACGCTTTACCTTTTGCAGGGCAATCTGATGGTAACCAGCCGTGCAGGATGCCTGCCATGCCTTTTCAGCCTCCATGGAGGCTAAAAACAACTGAGTATCTGCCCAGCCCGGAGCTGTTTGTAGAAATAAAGCAGGTACCCTTCTCCCCTAGAGACAGATGTGCTCCTGACTGATAGTGCCTGTGTCACCAGAGGGTGAGCATGCTCACTGCAGTGATGGCGATGTCCACAGGGATCTTTCCCCAGAGGAGCCTCTGCAGCGCTCCTGGATAGCACAGAGAGGGAGGACATCTCTGGAGCTGGAAGAAGACCGCTGCTCCTTGGAGCCAGGCATGCAGATCTGGAAGCAGCCAGGGCTCCTCGTCCCGTGCGTTTTGTGAGGAATTGCAAACTCTGGCTTTCAGGTTTGTCACTGGTCAGAGGAGCTGCTCACCTGCAGGAAGAGCCCAGAGGAGTATATATGAGACACATTCCTTACTGCTATAACAAAAGCTGCAAAAGACAGTTTAAGGAAAAGGGGTCCATTGGGGTTCATAGGTTGAGGCTATGGTCGGTCATGGTGGGGAAGGCATGGATGACAGCAGGAACTTGAGCCAAGAGGAAGCAGAGTGAGATGGATACAGCTGCTCAGCTCACTCTCTCCGTGCAGTCTAGGACCCATGGAACAGGACTGCCCTCAGATTGGGTCCTCCCATCTCAGTTAACCCAAATAGAAACTCCCTTACACACAGACCCAGAGGCATGTCTCCAAGTGGACAGTTACTATCAACCATCAGAGTAAATCAATATACAAGAGCAGCTTGTGGGGCAGCTGAGTGCTGGGTTACACAGTCAAAGTTCCTGCTCTCTCCATCTTTTTGATAGCTCTTATTGGTAGTCCCTGCTCAGATCCCAAGGGCTCCAGTTTAGAATGGATTTGGGAAGTGACAATCTCGTAGCATGATTGGCCAAGGCCTTGCAGAAGGAAGGCATAACATTGCCAACCTCTTCACAGAATTGGACAAGGACCTTCTTCATGTATCAGAAGAGCCAGGCCACAGAAGTAGACCAGGCCCACAGAACCTGGAAACATCTCTCCTTGTCAGTTCCTGTCTCAGCCCTGTCTATGCCAAGCTTCATTCTCATGAAACCCCTCATGATGTAGGGACAGGTCTGTCTGCAATGTTGTCCGACTTTTCCTGGGGAGACAGGAACAAACTTATTCCAAAAGGGGGCACCATATAGGGCACAGGCCAGAGGAAGGGTTCTATCAGAGCTCAACTTGGAAAGCCAGTGAGTTTACTACAGTTAGTTACAGAACCATGAGCAACTGCATCTCTGAGAAGCTCAGGCCCACCTGCGTGTTGACTCAGGAGAGCAGCAACCTAGAGCTTGACCTGCCAGAATGTCTCCTCTCCCAGCCACCCTTACAGTTTATATAACCCGGACACAGAAGACATTTGTGAGTCTTGAAAGTTTCAGGAACTTCCTAAAACTTGTGCATTGTCTACTTCCGGGGTCTCTTTAAGCCTCCCTCCAGGATGGACTGTCTCAGTTTGGATGAGCTTGCCATAGGACATGTACCTACCAAGATGACTGCTTTCTTACTGATACTCCAGGGCTGTCCTGCTTGCTCTCAAGGAAGAAGCAGCTGGGAGTGGAGTACCAAAGGTCTGCAAAGATGTCCAAGTGCAGTTGTACAGCTCATGCACTGCCCAAAAGGCTCCTGTTCCTGGGGGAATAGGGACCGAAATCCATCTTGAATGCAGCGGGGTGTGGTAGGAGCTCAAGGCACTCCAGAGGCTGAAGCAATAGAGTCACAAGTTAGAGGGCAAGCTAGTCTACACAGTGAGAACCTGGAGAGAAAGGGGGTGGAGAGAAGGAGGGAGAGGAGGAGACTGCATGTGCTAGAGGGACTGTATGTACCAGTCTTTGCCCTGCGTTTTCATCCAGGTCCACAGACAAAGGAAGTTACCGGCATGATTCCAGTGTAGTCAAGCTTCCAGGACATGAGCAGGAATGACTCAGGACTATTACCTGGTCCTGAGCTTATGCCTCAGATCCTTAACCAGCCTGTAGCACCAAGGCTTTCTAGGTCTAGAAAGGATAAGAGTTGAAGCTCAGGCCTCAGGAACCTGGAAATAGCATGAACACCATCCAGGAGCTCTGCCTAGTCCCTCAATTTTCAGACGACCTTGGACTCCATGCAGGAGAAAGACTCTTGCCTCCCCAGGACTCAGGCGGGCCTAGTGGTCAAGCCCAGCCACCTATATGTACCGTCGGATAAGCAGCCCAGCTTCTCAGCCCTCAGCCTCTGTAAGTTGGGGATGATCAAAACCCCTCCATAAACCCCGGGAAGACTGAAGTGAGGTGACAGCCACAGAAGCCACTGCTGTATGGCAGCTTTCCAGGCTCACTGGATTCCCACACTGAAGTGAGAGCATCAGTATCCCCATCCTCAAACTGAGAAACATGAGCTTAGAGAGGCCGAGTAACTTAGTTAAAGCCATCATGTGGAGGGGCAGGTCCAATCCAGGCAGCTTCCAGCAAGAACCTGTGTCTGAGCACAGGGAGGGGCCAGCATGGCGATGCTCGCCTGTGATCCCTGTACTCAGGCGACTGGTGAGTGTGAGGCCAAGAAAAGAAAGTCCAGAGCCAAGAACAGCAAAGCAATATGGAGGAATCCTTCCCAGAGTGTGGCTACAGTCAAGAACAGCTCAGGGTCAGGGCCAGCCAGGTCAACACTGGCCGCTGTGCCTGTGGGTCCATTCTTCCTGACCCAGCCTCTGGACTTCAGGGCCCCCCAGGCCTGATGCTTGGCCACAGCCGTGCAGGAGGCAGCTGTACCTTGCAGGTGACATGTGTTTAATTAGTACAAACTTCAGCCAGCTACTATGCGCCTCCTTCCACCTTTTCTGGTCATGGACAGTCCCCCTAAGAGCCGTGGGGGGAAGCTGAGGTCAAGAAACATTCCCTCCCTTGCAAATAAAGTTATGAAGAGCTGAGTGGCTTCCTTTCTGAAGGAGGCCTTCCATAAGTAGTGAACATGTGAGTAGCCTGTGGCCGGCCAGCCAGCCACTTGGGAATCTGGGACTGGTGTGATTATTGGGCCTTGGGCTCCAAGTGCTAAACAAAACTGAGGTGTCAGGGCATGGGGGAACTGCCACCCCATATTCCTGGCCGGCTGCACAACAGACCATTTGTTAAAGGCCTGGACCCCTGTAAGATTCCTGACCCAGTCAAAGGGATAGGTGGGCTCTGTGGTCCAAACCTCCAGGCTGTGTGCCACTTTAGGAAGCTACGCTATCTCATGGTTTAAGAAGTGTCCCATGGTTCCATCACTCAGTGAACAGCCTTCTGTAGGAGGTGGCATTGTTCAGTGACATCTGGGCTCCATCACCTCACACTGTGTGACTTTTGACAAGTGACTGGAGTTCTCTGTGCCTCACTTTTCCAATGCATGAACTGCTGATGAAAATATCTACTGGTTTGTTACAAGATGTAGGTGTAGTGCTGTGGTTTGAAAGAAAATGGCCCCCAAAGGAAGTGGAACTATGAGGAAGTGTGGCTTTGTTGGAGGAAGTGTGGCCTTATTAAAGGAAGTGTGTCACTGTGGGGGTGGGCTTTGAGGTCTCCAAAGTTCAAGCTACGCCCAGTGAGACAGTTCGCTTCCTGCTGCCTACAGATCCAGATGTAGAACTCTCAGCCCCTTCTCCAGCACCATGTCTGCCTGCACACTGCCATATCCTGCCATGATGATAGTGGACTAAACCTCTGAAACTGTAAGCCAGCCCAATTAAATGTTTTCCTTTAAAAAGAGTCATGGTGTCTCTTCTCAGCAATAGAAACCCTAAGACATGTAGTATCCTGTGTTTTTTGCCTAGGTCAATGGCTGATATCGAGTAACTGCTAAGATCGACCAGCGACTCTTGGTACTATGTGGTATATGGTCACTCTCGACAGTGTGGTGACAGGTCTCTCTGCCTCGCTGAACCTTTTGTAGCACTGGGTCTGGGCAGGTACTGCTGATCCCAGAAGAAAAAGGCACTCAGGCTGTGGGATTGGGGAGTTAAGGTCATTGTTTCAGGGGGATGATTCCTCATGCCTTCCCAGAGCACTGTTACTGACAGGTTCTGCATCCTGGGCCCAAGCGAAGCAGAAGTGGGATTGATTCATGATGTCTGCCACAGGCGTGAGTAGGGGAAAAGAGGGCTTAGCCTAGCTTTTCCCAAGTCTGGCCGAGACAAGACGAAGACTACTGATTGATAGGGAAGAAACTCAAGAAGTGAGCAAGGAGATGAGACAGGAAGATAGGAGCCAAGAGAGGGCATCCCCAGAGTGCAAGGGCCCTGCAGGAGCACCAGGAATATGCTCTCTGGAGATCTAGCAGTCTATGTGTGCAATCATATGTGTGTGTTTGGGGTGGGGGTATTTTAACAATAAGTCTCCCTGTGCATGTGGAGACAGTTATCTGGCATTGATATCTCAGCAAACTGTGGTCTGAGCCTGTGCTCACAGTCAGGCATCTGCCCTGGAGCAGAAAGGTGCCTAAGCAAAGAGTGAGGAAGGAAGGTCCAAAGCGAAGAGGAGGTGGCCTGCCTCCCCACCAGCCCCTCCTGCTTCTGGGTGCCTGTTCTCTGTGTGTTTTCCCTTTCCTCCTCTGACATGTTCTGAGGTCCTGGGACTTGCTGCACACAGAGGGAGGACTGGGGAGTCTTGGGCCCAATAGAGCCCACTCTGTCCTTCCAGTCCCCAGACACCCTTGCTTCCCAGGGGCGGCCACATGCCCAGGGCAGCTCATAAATGGTGGCAAGTGACTCCTTTCCTGTGCTTTTCTCTCTAAAAGCAGCACCCAGGGGCCAAGCAGCTGCCAATTAGCTGAGAGTCTTGCTCCAAAGCAGGGGCTGTGCAGAATCAAGACACCTTGGAAAAAGTAAACTTATTAAGTGGAGGAGGATCTTATAGCCTATGAAATTTACAAAAGCCCCACTTCTGGTAACACTAATGACAGGCCGCAGCCTTGATCTTTAATTCACACGCGGAAGCGGGGGCAAATGCTCTCCCTTTGGACAAGGGAGGGAGGCGGAGCTTCTCTTCCTAATAATTTACTTAAATTGAATTTTATATGGGAAATTAATTTCCTAAAATCTAACCAAGAGGTAAGAAGTCACCCTGGATAGCTCTGCCCTGAGTCCATCCACTGTGGTCTCCTGAGGCTGGGGATTCCTGATGATGGGCTGGACCTTGGAGAGGGTATGGAGATGGTAAACCCTGGCTGTTCTTGGAGATTGTATGCTCTTTGGATTTGATGTGTACCATGTGACATTGTTTTGAATCTTGAAACTTTGTGGATAATCTCACAGTTCCCTTGAGCCCATAGGCTACAAAGAGTGTAATTAGGTCCTCAGTTCGAATCCAAGGTCTCTACGGACTGGTTGACTAGCACTGGGTCTCATTTGATCCCTTGTCCTTTTCTGATCTTGTGCAAAGCTGTCAGACTACAGTCCCTTAACGCTGATGGACACATGAACCATCTTGGGGACTGTAGACTGTAGACAAGCTGTTCTGGGCTGCTTGGCATGTGTTCTCATCTGGAAAGGAGGTTGAAAACCTAAGTCTTGCTGAACTAAGGAGGAAAAGTAGAAACATGGGAAGGTGAGTTCAGGGGTGGAGAAGATTTAGCCAACTAAGAAATGATGGCTGAGGGGGGACACTGTTAGAAAGACACATGCTGATGTATGGGGAGCATGTCCTCTCAACCTCAGTATGACAGTGAATGGGTGGTCACCTGGGCTCTTCACAAAGCACAGAGGGAGGGATTTCCCAGTATGACCCCTCCATCTGGGTTCTAGGTATGGGGAGGAAGCCTACACCTCCCCTTCGGGGGTTCTGGTTCTCTTCTGTGTGGGAGAGAGCTGGCTTGGGAGCACAGAGCAGCAATCCAGAGTCTGTAGAGATAGGTGAGTCTTCCCAGCCTTGTTCCCTGTCTTTGGAGGAGGAGGAGGAGGAGAAGGAGGAAGGGAGGGAGGGAAGAAAGGAAGGAGGAAAGAAGGAAAAGAAAAATGAGACAAGGTCTCACCATGTAACCCAGGTTGGCCTTGAACTGATGATACCCCTGCCTCATCTCCATCCTGAGCTCTGTCCCAGCCACTGTGTATCACCACCTCCAGCTGTGTGCCTTGCAATCCTTGGCTCTTTTTGTGTGGATATTTGTCCTTCTAGTAGATGTGATCACTCAGATTTTGTAGGTGAGGAGACTTGGGCATAGAAAACAGGAAGTGATAACCCCAGTGATAAAGTGCAGTGAGCCCAAGATACAGACCAGGGTCTCCTGGCACCACAGGCACCGCCCTTGGTCTGACAGAACTGCACAATGAGTTCTGGGGGCCAGTGGGCTCAATAAAAATGTCATTTCATGGGGCCCTTTCACATATGGTTGTGATCAGTAGGTGGGGGGCATGGGTTGTGTAGTTCCACACACATCCTGGTGACAAGGTACCTGGGAGCAGTGGTACCAGTGCAGAACCTCAGGGTAGAGCCTCTTTGGACCAGGCTAGCTGCTGCCCTCAAGAACAGGGCACCCTGCCAGAGAGATCTCCTGTCTGCCCTGGAGGCAAACTACCCAGAGGGCCCTGAGGGGGCCCACTGAGAGGGCAGCAGTTGAGTTTGCCTGCACACTATAACACCTAGGATGTTTCAGCATCCTTCCCAGAGCCGAGGCTGGTGCTCAGTGGTAGAGCACCTGCCTATCGGGTACAAGACACTGGGTCCCATCCCTAGCACAACCAAGAAATATGTCAGGTCTGGACCCCGCCCTAGAGGTGCTGATTTTGAGTTGCAGCTGAGGCTGAGAACTTCTGAGTCAAGAGGACAGTTTCCACCCAGTGTCAGGAAGTGCTTTCCAGCCGTACTGCTGCCACGACAGGGCAGCCTGCCTGAGGAAGGAGTGAGCTCTCCAACTTGAAGGTATGCAAGCCAGAACCAGCCAACTGTCACTTACTACAGCTGCTCGAGAGGCACTGGCCAGCAAAAACTGGTGGAACCAGATGGTCTCTATCACCTTGTGCTTGGAGAATCTGGGCTGTCGTGAGTGAGTGGAATTTTGTGGGTTGAGGAAGGAAATGAAAAGAACAGGTGCAAGAGAGGCCAGATCCAACAGCCTACCTTCCCCTTCAAAGGCTTGCCCATCAACTGCCAGGCATCAAGCTGAGGACACTTGGGACTGCAGGACTTTTGAGGTCTCTCCCCAAACCTGTGGGCTATGATCACATGATTTTATAGTCAGGAAAGTGACACTACCCCATGACCCATTTTACAGATAGGAAGACTAAGTCCCTAGGATGTTAAAATATTAGCCAAGGTCATTCAAGACCCAAGGGCCAAACATTTCTGTCTTCCTATTCCATGTGGCTATCTTCTACTGAGCAGTGTATACAATCATGTGCACACATACATGCACACACACTCACACACAGAGTCTGCAGTGGAACCCACCTAGCAGTGTACCTGAGAACATCCTGAAGAGTAGGGTATGTCTCTTTGGATCTGCCTTGCTCTCTGCCCTCTTTCCACTACTACTTCCTGTATATCACATTGCCAAGGACTTCGGTTGAACATCCTCTGGGATTCCCCAAGTAGCTCCACCTACAACTCTGGGAGGTTTGCTGCTGCCAGGTCCATCAGCTACAGCTTCTAAGGTGTCTCCACCCAGCTCTGGTCTGCAGAGGACGCAAGTGGAAGCTCCTGAATACACAAAGGCCAGAAGCCCCCCAGTTATTCTCACTGCTGTGGAAGCCATAAGACCCACCACGGGACGAAGAACTGGGGAGGGGTGCAGGCAGACAGGCTGCAAGGCCTAGTCTATGCAGGCTGGGAGTGGGCTCTACTCCCCACCTCTTCCTGGAAGCACGTGCCTTTGAGCTTTGCACAAGCGTCAAGGAAGCTGGAAGGAAGCACGGACAGACAGCATTGCGCAGAAGTGGAAACTGAGGCCGAAGAGGTGGAAAGCAGCCACCTAGCGGTCTGGTAGAGGTGGGAATCAAACCCACGAGGAGGAAGTGTTTCCAAAAGTCAGCAGTCCCCCTAGGTGGATTTGCACACACACTGTGGGTCACTCAATCCTTCTGCTAAGGAACTCTGTGGCCCCAGGCTGACTCCCCTGAGAAACTGAAATTCCCAGGTGGGCTGCAGAGCCCAGCAGTGAGCTCAGAGCTCCGGTTCAGCCCAACTTCCAAATGGCTAGCCCACAACGGGCTCCCAGCAGCCGCCAGCTCACTCTCCCCCTCACCTCTCACTTTCTGTTCCTGCAGATAGAGTGAGAGCATCCATCCCTCAGCCCCTTCCCTAGCCATCCCTCTGTCGATGGCACCTTCTCATCTGATGGATTTACAAGGCAAACCATGGCCCCAGTTTCTCTGTGCCTTCCCGTGTGCTGCCCAGTGCAGATGTCTTAATATGCCAGCTGAGACTTCTTAAATCCACATTGAAACAACTGTTGGGTTTTTATACCGTTGTAAAACTCTTTGTAGGGTATTCATAGAAAATGTTTTATTAATTGCCATATGTTTATTGATTTCTCTTTCATGTCGGTTCTTTTGTTCTTTCTTTGTAGTGGCAAAAGATCGCTCGCATCATCATTTGCAAGTTATCTAAAATGTCAAAGGTGTCCTTTTGAAGTTTATTACAGATCACATGCCATAAGGCCCGGACGCTAGGTATTTACAGTGAGGGGGGAATTCCCGCACGGACTTTCAAAGCCCACAAAAGAATTGAGATCATATTGGCTTAAAACAAGACACACACACAAAAGCACAATTTATCATTTTTTACATTTTTCCCGTAGGGGTTTGATATTGCAAAGACATTTTCCTGAGGAGAAGTGAGCAAACATACCAGCCTATTTACCCATCCTGCAATGGCACTGGAGCCCAGGTTATGGCCTCTCACCGCCCCCCCATCTTTCACCCAGAACTTGCCAACCTGCAGGAGGTTCCTTGGAACCAAAGCAAAGGGCGACTATGGTGCCTACGGCTCTGAGATGGTAAGTGCCCCTCCCCAGGTCACAGAGACTGTACTATTGACCAGTGCAGGGGGGAGAGACACAGAGCACCCCTGGGAGAAATATCTGTTCCATGAGGCAGAAGACCAGAGGACCTGATTTCTGCCCCCTAGGACCCAGGATAGGGGAGAATTTGGAGAGGGCTAGTAAAAGGGTTTTTAAAAAATGTTAATAGTGCAATCCCCTAAGTTTTAAATGTGCTCTGATGTTTAAGTCAGCACAACATTTTCTTTTGAAAACTCAAAAGTAATTTTTTTTAAAGCCTTCCCAGGAAAACCTCACACTTTGATGTAGAGGCATTCAAATGAGATCCACCGGCACAGGCATGAGGAAATACTTCCCACCCCCTGCCAGAGAAGGAGGGATCCAGCTAGCTGGCACAGGCACAGCCCCTCCTCCCAGCCCAAGAGCAGCCTGATGATGCCTCTAGGGGCCTTGACTGCCCCATCTGTTAAATGGCACGATGACCTCCATATGACCTTGGCCTCCCCGGTGATCAGGAAGGGAAGAGTTACCCATCTGAGCTCCTGCCTCCTCAGGGGCTGCCAGGGCCTCTCTGGGTACCAGCCTCACTGCTTGCTAGGAAACCAGGATGTGCATTGTCAAGAAGGAGCCCCATCGGCTGGGCCTCGCCTCTGAGTCAAAGTATGAAGGGATAGGGCCTAGGCCGGCTGCTGCACAGGAAATGGCAGATGAAAAAGGCTAGCTTCTAGATGACAGAGTGTGCCCATGGCCGTGGAAGCCCTTCACAGCCTCCTTCCCTCACTGTAGGCAGGCTCCTGGGCTCTGCCTCTTGACCATTCCTGACCCTGTACTGCTTCCTGGCAGTTCTGTTCCCTCCCCCCCACCCCCGCCACCCTGCAGTCCCTCACATCTCTTCTTCCAAGCACCCACAAAACCGGGGGTGGGGTGGGATGGGGGGGTGAGATGATTGACAAGCAGAGGAGCCTCTCCAAGTGGCCCCTGCCCACTCTACTGCACACAAGCTCCTCCTCCCTTCCCTGAAGCCAAGCAGGCTGGAGGCTGAGAGGGAAGAGCAGGCCATGCTTACTCAGTACCTCTGTCCCTGCTCAGAACCAGACTCTGGGCTGGGACTGATGTCCAGACATTTCCCTGGCTCCTGCAAGCTCCAGGCTGAAGAAGAAGGAGACTAAAAAGGTTAATGGAGACCTGGAAGGGAAGACCCCACCAAAAAAGAGGGTGCAGTCTATATAGAGGCGGCAGGCAGCATTGGGGTAAGCATCCCTGATCAGAACCCTCGAGCCAGGCTTCAGGTGCACAGGACTCTGCCAAGGGGGTGCTGGTAGAAGGACTCTCCTACAAAGACCAAAGCCAAAAGAAAGATAGGATCCCCTAGTGGCTTGACACCTAGGAGCAGAGAGGCTGAGGAGCTGCACACCCAGGCTGTGGAAGCAATAACCAGGAAGCGGGCTGGGTCCTGCCTGGTCTCAGGCCAGGCACAAGTCCCATTTCTCTTACATTTTATAAAAAAGCTCTTCTCACTGTCTGACCATCTGTGGTCACTCTAGGAAGCTTACGTCTGAGGGCACCCCAAGGTCCCCAGTACCCCTGGAGCCTCTCAGGACGTTTGGTAGCAGGTGGAGTTAACTCTAGCGAGGCCCGCCTTCTGGGCTGTGACTCATGGTGGAGCTCTACCTTAAGAGGATGCTGCTTGCCTTCTTCATTGGTCCCTTAGCTACAAAGTGGCTTAACAGAGAGCCAGTAGATCCCAAGAGTCCTCCAGAAGATCCAGCTGTCCAGTTTGGGGTTCAGGGCTTCCTTCCCCTCATTTCTGGCCTTCCCTACCATTCTACCTATCACTGTCCTCTAGGGAGACAGTCCTGTCTATTGGTTCACACAAAAGAGCCAAGTTCAACTCTAGCACGTTCTAGCTACGCGACCCTGGACAGGTCACTTACTAGTGAGAACATGCTCTGCCGGCATGGGGCCTCTACTCTCACAACTACAGAAAGTGATGGAGGGAATCCTGAGGAAGGTGCTCAGCACAGCACCGTGGACCCGGGATCCTCTCACACCCCGGATGCTCCTGCTTTCTCATCTGGAACACGGGCAGATGATAATGACAGCCTCGATGACCAGCAAGGCACTGAAAAGTCCACCCCAGGTGCCGCGTCTACCGCCAGATAGTCCCCTAAGCCTGCTAAGCCAGACGCCACAGCATTGAAAGTGCTCCATGATGCCAGAGAATAGTGGTGTGTTACTGCCTCACGCCTCACCCCGTACTACTCCAAAGCACTTGGAGTCACATGACAGCTCTGGATTTTCTCTCCTGCCCTGGGTGTGGCCGGTGGGCAGTGCAGGGGTCCTGAGAGGAGCGGAAGATTTCCCAGGGCCTGTCAGCGTCCCCACCTTTCTGGAGCCTGAACATCACTGCTGTGGCACAGTGTGTAGCCATCAGCGGTCCTGCACAGAAGTGCGGTGGGTCCTGGGCTTCTGAGAGGAGCTTTGAAGCAGGCTCTGGGGCAGGATGCTGGACTACCCTGCGCACTTTTGACTGTCAGAACATGATACAGGAAACATCAGTGGGTAAAAACAAAGGTCAGCCAGCATTTCCTGGAAAGCCCAAATAATAAATATTTGGGGCTTGGTGGGTCATGTCAGTCTCTACGTCAACATTCAAGGGCTCCACTATGGTCTCCAAAGCAGCCATAGACAACACATAAATGAATGGATGGGATTGTTTCAATAAAACTTTGTTTGAAAGCAGGTAGCAATTTGACCCCCCTGGTGGTAGTCTGGCAGCCCTTGATACAACAAAACAAGCCTAAATCTACAGGAAAAAGCTGGGTCTAGTCTCAATCTGCAAGTCTACTCCCTTTAGGCCTCAGTTTCCCCCACAGTAGAATCAGAGCATTGTACTAGACCATTATCTCAATCCAAAATTCCCATAAGAATAGGCAAGAGGTCAAGGTGTGAGACATCATCTTTGGAGGGCCTTGGACAGACTGGGGCTCCCCTTGCTCACCACGTGCAGCCAGACCTCATTCCTGGTGGATGCTTGCCACATCACAGGGAAAAGTGACCCAAGGTGGCCTGGCTCTGTGGAAAACCCAGACAGGCTGAGTCCTATGGGAAGTGCTGGCACTTTTAAAGCCTTTCTTGAAATAGAACACACTTGCAAAAAAAATAAATAAATAAAGTGCACACATCTTAATGATCCAGCTCAGGGAATTTTCTCCTCTGAACACACCCCTGTAACTGACACCCAAATCAAAGCCGCCCTGTTCTAGTAACCAACCCCAAGGGAACCATTTTAACTGGCTTTGTTCCTGTGTTTAATGCTGCACCTCTCAGCTCTGAGTACATCAGTGGGCAAGTTTGCCGTCCCTGGCTGTGGGCCTCCCCAGCAAACAGTGATTGGTGAATGGTTCCTCCTGGTCCTTCAGGGTACAGGAGCCCCCAGTGCAGAGTCAAGGTCTGCAAAGGGGAGGGTGTGTGGGAACTGGAATGGGAGGGGTGGGGCTTTCTGGTCCCCTAAAGGCCTGTGCAATAAGCAATCAGAGTGACAATTCGGCCCAAGGGGTGTCCTAAGTGCCTTCGGAGGCCAGCAAGAGGAGGCCAGGCTGGGCAGGCACACTCGCCTGGCTTATTAAAACGACTTTGATCCCCGACCGCTTTGATATCCCGGGTCTTATAAAGAATTCACTTTCAGGGGTAAATATAGGTAGTTCAGAGAGATTTTATGACATACTGTACCGGCTCTTCTTCTTTAATTACTGGGGTGGGGAGGGCTGGGGGCAGCAAAGTGCTGACAAAGAGGGGCTGGGCTTCTGGCCTCTACTGCCCATGGGGGCAGGCTGGGCACTGTGCTCTCTGAGTGAGGATCTCTTGACAGGCCCACAGCTAACCTGCCTCCTCTCACCTGCCACAGGAAAGCTCACCTGGAGGGAGCTTCGCTTGCCTAGGGAAGCAGGAAGATATCTGAACAGGAGATAGGTGGGAAGCGGGCCAGCAGCAGGATGACCTGTGACCAGGCCTTCTTCCAGCTAGTTTGGATTGGAACACAGGGTAAGGGTACCTCGATCCAACCGAGCAGGAAAGCAGCTCGCTGTGTTCCTCTAGAGGGACCCTAGACTTCATGCCATCTCTTCCATACAGGGGGCAATCTGCTGTGCTGGGCCCAACCCTCTCTACTGTGGGTTTCTCCCTCCTCTGTCCCCACGGCACCTCGACCCACAATAGTCCCTTAAGGCAGACTTGGGGACCAGCAGAGCCCACAGGAAGAGCTGCCTCAGGTAGTCAGATGGCAAATATGAGGTATGAAGGGCATGTCATGTTTGACCAAGGGCTAAAGAGGTCAGTGAGGGAAATCTAGCCCCATCCCAGAAAAGTGACCTGACCTGGGCTTCTCGGACCTAACGCAAGCGGCTACCAATGCACAGATACAGGCAATGCTGCTCTGCTACCCACGGTAAACTGAGACCTTGATGGTCCTGAAGCTGTGCTCTCCAGCCTGGCGTGGAAGACAAACTGCTCGTCTGTGCTGTTCACAGGGAGCTCCATTCCGAAGAGCTCCTGCCTCTCCACAGACTCTCAGGGTCAGGCTTCTCCAGAGACATCATGTGCAAAGCACTTAGCATATAGGCAGAGTTTTGCAAGGGCTCGAACCCCTCCACACACACACAGTGGGAACAGCTATTCTGTTGGCTCGCCTCTCAGGACAGACACTGGGCTATCAGAGTCTGTCATACAAGTTTCTTTTCGCTGAGAACCACTCTTGCATATACGAACCCATAACATCTCACAAGAAATCACTCTGATGATGCGCTATCTTATGGATCAGAAACCTGAGAAATCTCAGAAAACTGCGACTCCCGTGACGAGTTCCAGTGATGGTCAGTGGCTAACCAGGGTGGGAAGTCAAAAGAGCCTAATTTCAAACCCATGTGGATGCCTACCACACCCATCTCTCTACTTACGATTTTTAATCTCGTCAGTTTGACTGGGTTTGGGATCACCATGAAACACCTCTTGGGTTTCCAAGGAGGTGTTTCCAGACAGGTTTGTCTGAGCAGAGAAGACCCACTCTGAATGTGGGTGGCACCATCCCGTGGGCTGGGGGCCCAGACTGAATACAATAAAAAGCCAAGCTGAGCACCATCATCTACCCTCTCTACTTCCTAATGAGACACACTGTGACCAGCGGCCTCACTCTCCTGCCACAGGCCTTTCCCACCACGATGGACCGCAATCCCTATGAACCGTGATCTGGAATAGACCTCCCTTCCTTAAGTTGTTTGGTCACAGCAGCGAGAAAGCTGATTCATTCCCATCTGCTTTGTCCACAAGCACAGTGCCCCCCCAGCTCACGTGCACTTTGTGGGTGCCACCGTGTGTGCCCTTTATTACCTTATAGGGGTTGTTATTTTGTGTTCATACCCATCAGCTACAAATTCCCAGCTGACAAGAATAATATCCCTGTTCCCTAGAGGCAGGCTCAGGAACCAATAGACAGCAGGTGCTCTCTAAATACCTGTTAGATGAGTGACTATAGGATGTAGACATTCAGGGCACAGATATACCAAAAATTACTGGAAGGTCAGTGATTTGATTACTTCCCCCACTAAGCTGGCTGCATAAGCGCCCCCTGTCTTCGGCTGTATCTACACAGTAGCTATCACAAGGGAAACAAGGATTAATGGTGGTTTAAGTCTAGAAAGTTCCTCCTTTTTCTATCATGATCTTCCATGTAAGATCCCCGCCTATCATCACGGAAGGATTTGATGATGAGACCTTGGCATAGAAATGACTTCAGGACAGAGGTCGGAGCCACACACAGCTCATCCCCAGTGACTTCGCCAAGACCTTGCACACTGACGCTCGCAGATGTTTGCTGAGTGAATAGACCAATATGGGATGTTGCAAGCAAGCAGTCAGGATATCTGTCCCCAAGCCCCTTTACCCCAACCACACATACACATGTATATACACATGTTCGTGTACACACACACACACACACACACACACACACACACACACACACACACACTCCTATAATGCCAGAGGCCACTTGGCTCAGCAAGGGCCTGATAAAGGGGTGAGGGACCCAGCAGCAACCAAGCTGGGGGCAGGATCCCGGTGTGTAGTTCTCTTTTCCCTCTCCTCTTGGCTCCTCTCCTTGCCCTAGAGCCAAGACAGGATTGGATATTGTTTCCCAGCCTAAATAGATAATTGCCCTTCTGGCTGGATAAAAGATGTCTCGCAGAGCTGAGTGAAATATCATTAATAAAGGAGACTGATTCTTCAGGAGTGCCTCCCGAAGTGAGATTAATAAGCTGTCCCCTGGCGTTCGATGGAATCTTCAGCCTGCTCCTCACTGTGTGACTTATTTTTGCAGCCGCTGCTCTATTCCGCCACTTGTCATTCCAGGAGGGCCAGCAGTTGATCTAGGCTAATGGGTCTGACACACAAACAAGACAACTTTTCCTCGCCTTTGACAAGGGAGAAACCCAGGGAGAGGAAAGTAATCAACTGTGTTGCTTTTTAAGGAAATAAGCTACCACTTTACCAAAGGATTAGAGTGACATTCCATGTGTGGATAAGATGAAGAGCTGTGGGGATGTGTGTGAGTGTGGTGTGGAACTATGGTGGTGTTTTCACTTAAGGAGCAAGGCTGGGGCACTATCATTCACATGGGCAGGATCCCGGGGAAGAAACGTGCTTCTGTGTGGTGGGATTCTGTGTGCTGATGAACAGGGATGGGATATGGCCATGTGTGAACAGGTTACAGAATTCAGGAGTATAAATGGGTAGTCTGAACTTCTGTGTTTAGATTTGCATGGGCCATTGCCCTCTAGTCAAAGTTCCACTCTCCACAAAATTTGGTGACCTAAAGTTAACTGAATTTTGAAAACATTAGGTTGTAATGTTCCAGAAATAAATAATTCATAAGTTAATTCAATTTTTAAATTTGCAGTATTACTACTATGATTATTATTAATTATTATATGTGTGCATTATCTAATATGTGTGATTATGGGCACCAGTGCCACGGTGCCCTCGTGGAAGTCAGAGGACAGCTTGCTGGAGTCAGAGTCTTCCTTCCACTGTGGATTCCCTGGACTGAACTGGTCGTCAGGCATGTGCGGCAAGGGCCTCGACCCTCCAACATCTCACTGGCCCACAAGTCATAAGTTTTAAAAAGCTTTTATTATAGTTGCTGTTATACTTGTCCTGTTGTTATTTTCTCATGGTGTCTAATTGACAGATTATACTTTTTAGCAGGCTTAGGTATACAGTAACGCATGTGTGGTTCTGGGCTATCCATCCATAGTTTCAGGCACTCAGTGGGAGTCTTGAAAATGGCGGATGACTGTGTGCACACGGCTATCTATGCCTGTATGTGACACATGTATCTGGGTACAATGAGAATGATCTTGGCACTTTTGCCCCAATTAGAGACTCTAACTGGTGGATGGCCATTGTCGTCCAATCTGACAAAATATAACCAGCAGACTTTAATCCATTTTATGCCTCTTGGTTGCCTGGCATTTCCTCCTTTCTCCATGGCTTGTACTGAGTTTCTGAAGAGCACAACCAAGGCAGGAGTGGCCAGGCATGCCATTGGCTGAGGGCAGGACTGTCTTCCCAGCACTTCAGCACTGGGTACTCCCCGAAGAAAGCAGGAGCCTTTGCAGCCGCCTCTTCCAGCCGCTGGGGGTGGACGCCTGGTCAAGGGGACCCAAGGGCAGCGTCAGGGCTGCTGAGTCACCTGCCCAGTAAGAACAGGAGCTACACAGGAAGACATCCTAGAAACATGATTTGCTGCTGCTGCTGCTGCTGCTGCTGCTGCTGCTGCTGCTATCATCATTCTCCTTCTCCTCCTCCTCTCCCTCCTCCTCCTCTTCCTCCTCCCCTTCCTCTTCCTTCTTCCTCCTCCTTCTCTTCCTCCTCCTCTTCTCCTCCTCCTCCTTCTCTTTAAGTTAAGAGGAACAAGGATCCAGAGAAGATTCATGAGGTAAAGAGGGACTGATATGTTTGTGGGGTTTCAAGATACAGCTGTACTTAAGGACATGGTCCTTGAGGAAATTCCACGAATAGACCAAAGGTTGTTGATAATCAGGGATGGGGACAGCCCAGAGTTCATGAGTCCACTTTGAACTCAATGAAGAGGACCCTCACTTTGCTAGACTCTTGCCTGGTCCCTGACTCCTCCACTCTGCTTAAGCAGATGTGTGTCATCATTCCTGGCATGGAGGTCCTCCTGGCTACTGTCAATGGCAGCATTCAGCCACACTCAGGCTCCTGTCCTCAGCCACAGAAATTCCCAATCCAGAAGGGAGGTGAATAGCTAGCTGAGAGCATATTTATAAACCCACCTCCCTGTCCCCAAAGCTGGCAGAGAGACAGTGGCTTGTGGGTGAGCCCTGAGATTCACACCACAGAGCCCAGGCTTGTCTGGGATGCAGACAGGCCTCCGGGATGGGTCCATCCCAGGAAGGAACTGGGCAGCTTGGGTTGCACCCTCAGCCCCTCCCTGTGCCATGGTCCAGTGGTTGCAGTGGCATTTCTGGTTGTGCCTCATGAAACCTGAGTGCTGAATCCTGAATGATGGCAGTGCTTAGGCTGATCCACTTGGTGACTTGGAGGAATGTGGAATGGGGCGACTCTGGCCTGTCTGCCAACAGCAGCTCTGAGAATGCAGCGTTTGTCAATGGAATTAGGGGTGGTTGCCATGTGAACAAATTGAAGTGAGCAGGCTATGGTTTTGTAAAACAAACTCCTCTCGGTTTAAGCTGTCTGGCAGTGGCCTGCACTGCAGACACTCAGACCTGACACACATGTTTGCACACACACACATGCTTATACTCACTCTTACGTCACACACACCAGGACCACATGCATCTGCAGCCACTCCGGCGCAGGCATGAACGGCTCCAAACTTGAGCTGAGGATGAATCACAGATAGGAGAACACTTGTCTGGCATGCATGAAGCCCTGGGGTTGATCCCCAGCACCACATACAACTGGGCATGGTAGTGCATGCCTGTAATAAGTAGTCCAGAGGGGGAAGCAGGAGAAGCAGTTCAAAACCACCCTCGGCTACATACCAAGTGGGAGGCCAGAATGGGAAACAGGAGAATCTGACTGAAAAAAGAAGTCGGGGTGGAGAATGAGCTTGGAGTCTGGCTGGATTCACATTCCAGACTCTACTGCTTAATAATGAGCTTGGACAATTAATTCAACCTAGTAAGTAAGCACTGTACATACCTAACTCCAGTACTTAGCTATCATGGTACTCAATGATGTGAGGATTAAGAGAGCTCTGTGCAGATGCCTAGAAGAGTCCCTGGTTTGTGTAAGGGAGTCTGCCTTGGGACTGCATAGCAAGTGGCCTCATCCACCCCTGAAGGATGGTGAGCTCCTCCCACAGGCCCTAGGCCTTTCTCAAAAACAACACTGAGTTTCCCCTTTCTTGTGGCAGTCAAACGTTTTGTTTTGTTTCAACAGTAAGTTTAAGCTAAAATGGAGTTGATTGAATAAGAAAAATGTGATAAGAAATACATGTAAATGAGGCCTCCTTCTGCCCTATAGCCTGAGTGTCCAGTAAAGAATGCCAGTATTTTCTTCCAACACTTCATGGCCTTTATTGCCTCAAGGTAAAAGATGGCATCAGAGCCCCCTGGATCAGCTCTGCACTGCTGAGGCCTGCTCAAGCCTGAGGACCTCCAGACTTGCACTGAAAACTCCCCCTTAGCTAAAGACCAGAATGCCAGCTGAGGGCTTCGGGGAGCCCTGCACAAACAACTTTGCGCCCACTCACATCAACCCTCTCCCCGACTTCTGCTTTGCCTACATTTGAGGAGAAGACAAGCTTGGGAGACCAGGTGATCTGCCCAACAGACCTGTGTGGCCTGACTCAAAGCCACCAAGCCACAGAACTGCTCTGCAGTGCCACCTGTGGGCCTAGCAGTCACCTGGCACCAGTAGGTGACGTTGTCCCACTGTGCAGCCAGCCTTATCCCAAATGACACTGAGTTTTCCCTTTCTCGTAGCAAAACAACAACAACAACAACAACAAATGTTCTTTTCAGTACTAAGTCTAAGTTAAAATTGAGCTGACTGAATAAAAATGTGATAAGAAACAGTGAGAGTGTCTGTGGCAGGGTAAGTCTTCCGAGGGCATGTTCAGGGGGACTGAGTCTCTGGACCTGGGTACTCTGTCCTCCAGCCTCTCTGCAGGAACCTGGCACTGGGGTCCTATCACTCTGGCAGACCAGAAGGCTCTGTTCTTTACCCTCTTATGGGGCCTGCTACATACAAAGCCAGGCCCACTTGGCACCCTGAGCTTGGATTCTAGATATTCTGGGAGCCTGCCCTGCTGGGCAAGGTCATTTAAAGAGCTCAGACAGAGACAGGCCATCGTGGGAGCTTCCTGAAGTGATACTGCAAAGATGAAAAGAGACAATGATGAACGGACAGACACTTGCACACAGGACACACATCCACGAGCGCACACTGATACCTATAAACATTCACACCAGCTCTAACGAGCTCCCATGAGTGCATGCCCACAGAACAGCCTCCTCGATGCATGCCCTACTGTAAAACAAGTGTGGCTAAAACACCGCTTTCCTTGTAACCTGCCCCTGTCCCAAGGCAAGCTCCTTCCTCCCAGAATGGAATCTGCTCAGATTCTGACAGAAGAGGTGTTGGCTCCATCCGGCCTAATTACAGGGGCCGCTCAGGGCTGTGCCAGGCTGTGGCCTCTCCAGACCCCTGTCCATCGCTTTCCTGTGTGCAGGAGATGCTGGTAGCCAAGCCATTTCCCGCTCGTGGTGTCCATTAGGTCTCAATTACCTCGCAGGGCCACGGCCTTTGAAGTGGCCACAGAGCCTCCGGGAGGCTCTTTTTCTCTCACCTGTCACCACTTATTTTCTTGGGCTCCTGGCCTGTGGCCGGGCATTTTTAACTAATGGGGATTCAATAACCCAGCTGCACAGCAAATGCCCGCTCGGGCCCTTGGGTCCACAGTGTCATTAAGACTTCAACCGGCACTGGCATGTACTCCCTGCAGAAGGGTTACACACAGGCCGGGCAGCACATTCTGGACTTTTTTATTGCCCCTCCTTATAGCCATTATCCACAAACACAACCGCTAATGACAGACTGAGGAACTTGGGAAAGGAAAGGTTTCATTTGGCCTGGCAAAGGAAGCCGTCGTCTGCCCTGAAATAGAAGTACCAGATCTGGGGCCCCCTCTCCCCCGGCACCCCTTGTGCCAGGCCTGGGAGGGGTGGGAAAGAGACCTGGGGCTCTGGAGTTCTCAGAAGAAAGGTATACACTGCCTCCTTGGGTTAGGATGTCTCCTGCATATAGGAGGCTGGGAAGTTGGCCTGGGGGAGGGGTAACCATAGGATTTGTCATGCAAGAGGGGAAGAGGGTCCTCTAAGCCATCTCCTAGGACACAGGCACAAGGTAGGGGGCAGCCTGGGCCAGGAGGACAGTGTGATAGATGCGTTTCCAATGCAAAACCCAAGAGGTGCCAAAATACTAAAATCAAAATGTCTACTTTTTTAAAATTTTATTTTATTGATGTTGTGCTGTATGTCTGTCTCTGTGGGGGTGTTGGATCCCTTGGAATTGGAGTTACAGACAGTTGTGAGCTGCCATGTGGGTGCTGGGAATTGAACCCAGGTCCTCAGGAAGAGCTGCCAGTAACTGCTGAGCCATCTCTCCAGCCCCAATGTCTATGTTTTTAATGTCATTTTTTTCAACAGTTTCATACATGCACACAATGTATTGTGGTCATATTCAATTGACTTCTTTTGTCCTCTTTCCATACTCTTCTAGGATTTAAATTCACTGGAATTTTTTTCATTTTAAGTCCTATAAATGTCTTATTTTCACTGGCATGTATTCATTTTAGAAAGTGAAAAGTTTCACATATTCTGTACGTGTGTGAACATGTCGTAACGAAACCTTCTTCACCACTGAATAATGCTCCATTATGCGACTGCACTGACGTTTTCTTATCACACATTGAGGGCATCTAGGCTGGGTCTCTAACTTGGTGACTGTGGAGAGCATTGCAATAAACATGGGAATCCATGACAGAGGCCAGAAAGACAGCTGAGCAGTTTGAAGTCCCTTGCTATGAGAGCTTAATGGCCTGGGTATGATCCCTGGGACTCACTTCAAAGTGGAACAAGAAAACTGACTCCACAAAGTGGTCCTTTAACCCCACACATGCACAGGGCATGCACACCCTTGCACATCATACACACACATCAATAATAATAGGGCTGGAGGGATGACTCAGCAGTTAAGAGCACTGGCTGCTCTTCCAGAGGCCCTGAGTTCAAATCCTAGCACCCACATGGTGGTTCACAGTATCTGTAACTGTAGTCCCATGGGATCCAATTCCCTCTTCTGATGTGCTGATGTACATGCAGACAAAACACCCATATACATAAAATACATAAATAATAATAACAGCAACAACAATAATAATAAATTTTTCTTTTAAAAAATAACTCATGAAAAATAATATCAAATTTTAAATGAAAGAAAATACAATAAGGCCACAATTAGGAGAAGAAAGAAAGGGTGCTTCTCTGAACAATAAAGTCCCAGTCTGTCTTTAAAATCATCAGCACCATGTTCATCATGGATATTTTGTATTCATCCTATTTTTTAAAATAACGTACTCAAATACTAGTTTTCTTATTATAGATTGTCCCAAGGCCCCCATGAGTCTTCTAATACAAGGCTACTGCCTCACCTTAGTCCTGGACTTGCCAGCTGCATATGGAAATGTAAAGCCATCTCTGGCTCCAGCTCTGCCCCTCTCCCTCCAGCCTTCTGTGCCCAGAGAGAGAGAGAAATGTCTCCATGTCCACCTCTTTCACTCTCTCTCCTGAGCCTGCCCCAGGGCTTCCCTTAATCCCCCAAATATTCTATCCTTTACCCTATATGAGGACACTCCCACCTGTGTCCAGTGAGATGAGCCCTGTGTGAAGGGCATCTCAGACCCTAGTTCAGTCAGTCAGCTCAGCATCCTGGGGTCCATAGCTCACAGATGGAGAGCCTGAGAGGCAGTGAGCAGTTCACGCAGTTCACGCAGTTCACGCAGTTCACTCACTGGAGGCTTGGACTGACTCCATCATGGAGTGATTGTAGGGCTTCACACTGACTCCATCCTGGAGTGATTGCAGGGGTTCACACTGACTCCATCCTGGAGTGATTGTAGGGGTTCACACTGACTCCATCCTGTAGTGATTGCAGGGCTTCACACTGACTCCATCCTGGAGTGATTGCAGGAGTTCACACTGACTCCATCCTGGAGTGATTGCAGGGGTTTACACTGACTCCATCCTGGAGTGATTGCAGGGGTTCACACTGACTCCATCCTGGAGTGATTGTAGGTGTTCACACTGACTCCATCCTGGAGTGATTGTAGGTGTTCACACTGACTCCATCCTGGAGTGATTGTAGGGGTTCACACTGACTCCATCCTGGAGTGATTGCAGGGCTTCACACTGACTCCATCCTGGAGTGATTGTAGGTGTTCACACTGACTCCATCCTGGAGTGATTGCAGGGGTTCACACTGACTCCATCCTGGAGTGATTGTAGGGGTTCACACTGACTCCATCATCAAAGAGCTACCACCGGGACAAGCAATGACACTTGCACGTAGTATCTGCAAGGACTCAGAATAACATCAGGCCAGAGCGAGTAGTGGTGTGGACTTACACCATCGCAGAGTGACTGCAGGGCAGGAATGAGGTGGTGTGGGCCGTGTGCTCAGCTCCTGGGTGGGTCCATGAGATGACTTGATTTTTAGCACTGAAAATCCTACCTCCCTGGAAATTCTTCAATCCATAGCAAACTATAGTGTGCCTCTGTAAAGGGGCATATTCAATAAATACTCCTAATATTAAGTTCACAGGGCAGAGACCTCTGTGTTGAAACAGAGTTCCATCTCTCTTTTTCTTAAGAAGCCACTGATGTCATCATTGGGACCTCACTCTGTGACTTCATCAAGTCCTAATTATGTCCTTAAGGCCACAACTTCAAGCGTTATTATCACATGAATTTGAGAGTTATGTGTCTAATACTAGAGCTGTTAGGGAGCCCATTCAAATCATGGCACATTTTAAAATACCAGTGATGGAGAGAAGGGAGCTCAAAGCAGGCCTAGAGGATGGCCTTTAGAGGAGGCCGGGTATCCCCCCATTTTCCCTTACTAGGAAGAGATTCCACACATCTTTTGGATCTGTGAAACCATGTGTGAAGGAAAGATCATGGGTGACAACCAGACTTTCTGGGTTTCAGTTTTCAAATACCCTCAGTTTCCCTATCTGTCAAATGGCTAGCCTCTCTGCTCCCCACCTCCACCACAAACTCCTAGGGTTACCATGAGGCTAAAATGCAACTAGAAACAGCAGGACATTTGCAGAGCTGATCATGCTTCTGCAGATGGTAGAGACAGCTGTGGAAGGCTGAAGCATAGGGCTGGCTCTGGGGTTGGCACTAGGGCTGGTTAAGAGTCCAGGCTAGGATGCTGAGCACTCTAAAGCACAAAATTGCCTCTTGCAACCTGATTAATGATAAAAAACACACGCACAAGGACAGCCTGGGCTACAGAATGAGTTCAAGGCCAGCCTGTGCCACTTAGAAATACTCTGTCCCAAAGTAAAAGTTAAAATGGGCTAAGGATAGATAGTAGAGCACTTATCTAGCAGGCCCAGTGACCTCTATTCTATCTCCAGGACTGCAAAAAAAATTCTTAAATTCATTATTTGGCTATGAAAGTAGTCACTAGTGAGATGTAACTCCTTTTCGGCAAAGCCGAGTCAGCTCTTGGCAGGGCTGACTATCTTGAAGATAATAGCTCTAAACTATTTTTCTAAAGAAAAAAAAAATACTAGCGCAAAAAAAGCCCCACCACTTTGATCACAAGGGACTAGAGAGTGAACCAGCCGGGCAGATCTTGGCAAGTTGACCTTTGAGAGGAAGGAGCAGCTAAGTGAGTTACAATAGCGGTGGCTTTCAGCTAGCCAGAGGCTCACAGCACATGAGATATGGTTAAACACCAATAGAAAATGCAGAGTCTGGATGGGAGAGTCTGGATGGAAGAAACTGAACCGTGTCAGGAACTCTAGTCCCCAGCAAGCACCAAGAGGGCCTTGTAAAGGAGGAAGCTGAGCAGGGGGGCCAACTCTACTGGCCTCCTTGTCTACATCTCAGGTTCACGATAGAAGGACATAACTGAGGTTCAGCTCAGGTACCAGAAGGTGAGTTCTAAGTCTAACAAAGATACTTGCTTGGTAAACGAAGCAAGCACAAGCTCACGGCTCTTCAGAAGAAGGGGGCACAGTCCAGAATCTCCGCCACGTAACATACCCAATGCTCCCAGCACAATCTACAATATCACAGCATAATAGAGAAAACAAAAACAATGTGGTCCATTCTTCTTGTTCATTTTATCTATTTGCTTTTGAAATGGGATCTTGTCATGGAGCCCAAGCCAGCCTGGGACTCGGGAACCTCTTCCTTCCTCTCCGTGATGGCTGGGACTCCAGGGGTGCCCTCACCATGCCTGCATGACCATCCATTCATGAGCAGAAGCACAATCAATGGAGATGGATGCTGAGGTTACTCAGCTGTCGAAATTAATAAATAAAAACTGTAAAGTTGTTATTGTCAGTGTACTCATGGGCCAGAAGGGAAATATGTTCGTAATGAATGAAATCTTATTGGTAAAATAAGATCGCATAAATAAAATTCTAGAACTTAAAAAAAATGCAATATCTGAAAAAATTAATTTATTTGCCCTGATAACAGAAGTTTCTCTCTGAAGAAAAAAGATTGTGAACAAAAAATAGAAAGGCTCCAGTATGCTTGGTTCAATATCAAAATGTCTTTGATGCATGAAACTGGAGGCCAGACATAGAGAGAGATAATAAAGCAGGAAACGAATTTAAGGAAATAATGCCTAAAATTTATACGTAATGAAAACACATAAACAGATTTAAGAAGCTCTGTGAATCCCAATAATGATATATTCAAAGAAAATTGCACCAAAGCATATCATAATTAAACTCCTGAAAATTGAAAAATAATAAGAAACCAAGAAAGAAACTAAGGGGGAAGTGCTATTAGAAATAATTTAAAATTTTATTAACTTCTGATAAAAATAATAAAAGAAGATAGTGAACAACATTTTCCCATATGAAAAGAGGATAAACACAATCTAGATAAAAAATAGAGTCTTTAGATTATCGCACTTATTTTTGTGTGTGTACATATGTGAATATGTACACATGTACATGGTATGGTGTGTGTGAGGAGGTCAAGATTGGTTCTCTCTTACTTTGTGGGTCCTGGGGATCAAACTCAGGTCATCAGGCTTGACAGCAAGGGCATTTACTTAGTGCACCATCTCACAGACCTCCAACCTAGAATACACTAAAATACCTTTCAATAATGAAAGTTCAACAGAAATACTTTGAAATGAAAGAAAGTTAAGAATCTGTGTTCTGGTCAGATGTGTGCTACAGAAAATGTGAGAGGAAATTCCTCGGGCTGTAGGGAAACAAGGGGTCTCATCAGCAGTGGCTTTGTAGGTAAGTGTGCAACACTATCATTCTTTTTCATGTTTTTTTAAACATTCATAGAGTTGTTTAAAGCAAAATAATGTATCATTGCGATGGGGGTTCATAGTGCACATGTAAGGAATACACATGCCCACGACAGCACAGGAAGGGGGTTGAGTGCTGGGGTGGTTCGTGGATCTGTAAGGTTGTGGGGATTTTACAAGTAGGATGGTAGAGTCAGTGGCTGTCATAGCCCTTTGGAGGTACTGCAGTGAAATACCATAAGCTCGTAACTTTCATAAACAACCAATGGACCTCACAGATCTTGAGAATAGGAAGTCCAATACCAAGGAACTAGCAGACTTCATGCCCAGTAGAAGGACCAGTAGATGCTCCAGGGTCTTTTATAGGGCACTAATCATGGAGAAGTTCTGCCCTCTGGATGTAGCCCCTTCCCACCTCCTATGTTACCACTGCAGAGATTAGGAGGTCAACACATAAATCTAGGGGACAGAAACATTCACACTATAGCAGGAACCTATGCTGAAATCCTCAAGGCACCCTCTAAAATATAATTTGCAAATATACATAGCTTATAAAATGTATAATTGGATTTTAAAAGTCTATTCAAATAATCCAAAAGTAAGTCAAAAGGAAGGCAAAGAAACAAAACCTAAGAAGACAAAGAAAAACAATAATAAAATAAAGTGAGAGACTTCAATCCACCCATATTAATACTTTTCATTAAATGTGAATAGGTAAAACACCAATTAAAAGGCAAAGACTGTAAGACTAAAGATCAGAAAAGCCACCTGAGTAAATGTGGTCCTGAAGGTACTAACACAGCTTTCCAGCTGTTGAAAAGTTAAATACTGACTTGAGTTCCACCCCTGGAACCCTGGGTGGGAGAGAAGTGACCTCTCAAGGTTATCCTCTGACCTCCACATGCACATGATGGCACACACATTTTCCCCAATATACACTTAACAAATAATACAAACCAAAAGGATTAAAAATGCCCTCACTGTTTCGCAGCAAGCCCCAGGACCTTCTCTGTCCTCTCAAGGCCCTACCTTACAATCCAGCATCTAAGTGGATCCTGCCCAGCACAGGTCAGACACCCCAGGGCCCCATGCCAGCACAAAGGCCACATGCACTCTGTCTTACTATCTAGAGTGCTGTGTCAGCTGGCAATGTTTTTCATATCACGCCAGGATGAGTGTAAACAGTTCACACCAGTTGGTTCCATGCTTTACACTGGTCTTGGCCAACCTCTGGCTCATTTCAGCATGTGTGTTTTGAACATGTGATAAAGCATGTCCTTATGTGTTGAAAATCAGCTTCAATGAAAACCGACTTCTCTCCTATTAAAAATTCAACTTGAAATCCCATGATAAACTTCAATAATTCTGATGCTTGCACCAAAAAAAGTTAAATTAAAAAACAAGTTATATAAGCAGCACAGAGGAATGCACCCAGTAGGCTTAAAAGATGAATGAAGCTCCACATGTCTCCTGATTGCTTCTATTCTCCACAGTAGTGTCTTTATTGTGTCAGAAACACTCAAGACTAAGAATAATAAATCATAATTAAGCACTTGAGATGCTCAGGGCTGCGTGCAAGGTGCTTCACACTCCACTCTCCCTTCTTGTAAGCAACCCATGTCTACAGAGTGTGTTTATGGGGTACACAGTGTGTTACATGTGTGTGAGTATGTGTGTGTGAACATGGGCATAGGAGTGTGTAAGTATATAGGTATGAGTGCATGAGGATGTACATGTGAGACTGTGTGTGATTATGATTGCAGTTACATGAGGACTATGAGTTAAGCATATGAATGCGAGTATATGTGTATAATGTAAGTGTGTTTTGTGTGTGAGTTCATGTACATATGCAAATATGTGTAGGTGAGCATGTGTGTATGAGTATAGCCACACGTATGAGTACACAGGCATGAGGTATGTGTGTATCAGTGTACACATATAAGCATGTATGAGTGTGTGTGTGTGTGTGTATGTATGAGCATATGTACATGTGGATGAGGTATGCATGTGCAGACATGAGGTGTGTGGTTATGAGATTGCATATGTATGCTATGTGTATGTAAGCACATGATGAGAGTAGGCACAATTATGAGTGTGAAAGTGTGAGGTATGTATGATGAACTAAGGATATGTGTATGTGTTTACTGTGTTTAGATATGTGTATGAATGTGGATGTGCACATTATATATATAGATGCAGGTGTATGAGTGTGCATGTGTGCACTGTGTATAGATGTGTGTGAATGAGTGTATATGTGTGCATTGTGTGTAGATGTGGTTATATGAGTGTGGAGAAACACAAGGGTGAATATACAAGTGTATGCCTGAGAAGTGTGTGAGTGGGAGTCACACACGGCCTAACTCAGCCATTTCACAGCATCCCTTCAAGGTCCTCTCTGGTACTGGAGGCAGGAGGGGAGACAGGCCCACTTAAGAGTTTCTGCCCAGCAGGAGGATGAACCATTCTGTAACAAAACCAGGGCTGGGCTTTGTCTCCACATACGATGATGCCAGTGGCCCCAGTGTCTGCGCACAGAGGTCAGCAGTGAGGTTTTAGAGACACTCATGATTACCTCCTGTGTGACCACCGACAGCCAGCTTGAGTCTGACACCTTTCTAAACATAGCACGGGACAAGGGCTGACATCCCGTTCGTCACCAAAGCCACTTTCTTACCCACCCAGACAGGCCTGCAGGCCAACAGGATCCACTTATAGCCACCTTCAAAAGGGCCCACAGTAGGTGCAGTGTCCAGGCCCAGGGAAGGCATGAAACAATAACTTGTGACCTAACCAGAAAGCAACTTCTGGAGCATGACATTCATGGGCCAAATGCCCTGGGTTCAGCTTGTGCCTGTACCCATGGAGCATGGGAGCTCACCACTCCTCAAGTTCTCCTTAACAAACAGAGATGGGCACAGTTCTTCCTGCCGTGAGGAGCAGGACCTGCTGCTGGGCCTGGGGTCCACGTCTCTCCCATCCTTTGCTCTAGTGGGCCTGGATGGAAGGCTGAGGCAGGACAGCCATGTCGAGCTGTGTCCAACTCCACATATTCTGTGTGTTTAGGGAGCCCCTGTCCCTCAGCTGCCCCTCTGCCCTCACAGACCTTCAACGACCGCTGAGAGCTGCTGGCCTTTCGTACTAAAGAAACAGGATCCAGTGTGAGGTGCCGGAAGCCAGCAGAACTGCCCAGCCGTGGTCCCCAAGAGTGCTGGGGAGCCTGCTTCCTTCCTCTTGACACACACCCGCTACTTCCCGATGGCGCAGCAGCAGCCATGCTGCCCTCAGGCTTCTGTCAGTGTAGATTAACTCCCTCCGAGGTGGCAGAGATGAAATGTGTCTCAGGGTGGTAGTTTTGCCAAAGCAGAGCTGAGGTGGGCAGCGCTCGCTCCTAGGAGCCAGTTCTGGGTGGTTTCTCCAGAGCCCTCTAAAGGCGTGTGAAACTGACCCACCCAAGACTTTCTCACATCCTACGAACCGATAGGCTTGTCTCCTAACAGGCCCAGGGACATGATTCCTCCTGGGTGGCCGATGACTCTCTCAGTACCCCTGGCCTGCAGGAGAGATGATATGGAGCCTCCATCTAGGCAAAACCTTCAGCCCTATCTTCCTTGGATGAGTGGTGCTGGGCTGAGGCAAGGTTCAGGGACCAGACCTTTGCCCCTCTGCCCGTATGCTCCACCTCCTGGCATAACACAAAGCTCAGTTGTCTGGAGTTAGAGAATCCTGCATGTGCACCCCAACTCTGCCCCAAATTAGCATACAACTTTGGGCAACTGCTTTTTGAACCTCAGTTTCCACATCTGTGAATGGGGATAGTAGCGTTTGCTCTGGTGAGGGATTGTTAAGGGGCTCTAACGGGCTCCTCCACAAAGGCCGCTTGCCCACCACAGGGGCATGTGTCAGCTCCTGCTCCGCTGAGGTCTCCGTGTGACAATGACAAGGAGAGAAAGGTGACTGTGAGTGGCAGAGCCACCTTGAGAGGCAGCCTGGATGGGCTCATGGGAGCTGGGGGGCTGTGTCGACTCCTCTGCCAGCAGTGCTCCTTGCCATCAGCGACATCTGGCTCTCACCCTGGATGTGTATTAGGAATGATTATGTGTCCCTTTAAATTCTAGGAGCTGTCGCTAACGTGCTGGTGCCAGGTTTGGTGCCAGGTTTACTTCGGCCTCTTCAACCACACAGTCCCTGAGGCTCTCTGGGGAGCTCACGAGGAGTCACCTGCTCTCTGTGGCATGCATTCCCAGGAGGAGCTTCCCTCACCCAAGTGAATCTCCCACCCTGGACACCTGCCTCCCCATTTCTAGGAGGCGCAGACAGAGGAACGTCCTTTCTAAAGACAGCCAAATTGGTTGAAAATTAGAATAAGGAAAAAAATCAGCTGAATTCAGCTTTGGGAGAGAAGGGGGCCAGGCTGTGGAGTCGGGTAGGCCTGGGCTCAGATTCCACACTGCTCACACTCTAGTGGGACAAGCGGGAGTGTGCCTCATAAATGCCGCAGAAGGAGAAGCTGAGCTGCCCTCCCTTATGTGTCTCAGGCAGATGTGTGGGCAAAGGGAACTGTCCTGGAGATGCTGGATCCAAATCGCAAAGGTGTCCCAAGTATCCCAAGGACCCAGAATACATGTTTCTTGAAGCTTGCTTCTTGACGCCCTCCCTGTCACCATGGCTCACTATGTGGGCACCACTCAGCCAACTATGGACTCTGAAGCCCATGCCTCCAGCCTTAGCACATGCCTCTACCCCCGCCACAGGCTTAGGGGTGCTCTCATCAAGTGTATGATCTCCTTTTGGGGACTTCTCCCTTTTAAGAACGTTAAGACTAGCCAGGTGTGGTGGCACATGCCTTTAATTCCAGCACTCAGGAGGCAGAGGCAGGAAGACCTCTGGGAGTTCGAGGCCAGCCTGATCTACAGAGAGAGTTCTAGGACAGCGAGGGCTACACAGAGAAACTCTGTCTCAAAAAATCAAAATAATAAAAGAACATTAAGACTGACACCGGGGACGTAGCTCAGTTGGTAGAAAGCTTGCCTACTCAATAGGCCAAAGCAAGAAGATTGGGAATTGGGAGTTGAGGATACATAGTGGGACTGTCTGAAAACACAAAAAGAAAATGAAGCACAAAACAAACAAATGCATTGAGATTCAGCATAACAAAGAGGGTTGCTTTATTTTGTCAACTGCAATCATTTGCTAATATCTGTCAAAGAAGCACAGGCTAGGTCTAGATATAAGAAAGCTGCTGTGAGAGATTGGTTATCCATTATTAATGTCTGCCACAAGTATGAAAAGAGAGAGGGGCAGTGAGTTTGTTGAATATTTACAAATCTCCGTCTAGTTCATTGTCAGTGGTAGTCCAGAGATGTTGGTGGCCCCGTGGGTCCCTGGAAACCAAGGCAGGACAGATGGAACGTGGCTGCTTTGAGGTGCTGCTGCTATTTCTGCCTCCCACAGCTTCCTACTGAATTGGAGATCTGGATTCCATGTCCCCTTGCTCTCTGCAAAGCATCCTCATACATGCTCCACCTCAGAAGAGGACCGTGTGTCACAGGTGACATGGAGAACCATGAACACCTCAATCATGACCTTGGGATGAGTGTACAGTGGGTGTGATCAAGGGGCATGCATAAGTGGGGGGGGGGCAAAAGACAAGCAGAGGGGTCATCTCTGGGCCTGAGCAGGGTCAGTCCTGGGTTCAGAGGCCTCTCTGTCACCAGCTCCTTGGAAAGGTTCCTTTCTCTTCCGGGGCTTCTCAGTTCTTACTTGTCGTCGGGGCTTGCTAAATCTCGTAATGGAGGCAGAATGCCACGGTCCACAGGCACTCCTGGGGACGCATAGGACCCCTCATCTGACTTGTCACCACTTCACATAAGGCTGATGCTACTGCCTCAGTCAAGCTGGCTTCAATGACAGCAAGACTCAGAGATGGGCAGGGACCCTCCCCTGGAGTGAAGGCTTGTCAAGGAAATTATCTACAGGCATCCACATTGAACTTGACATCTCCCTTCCCTGGTCCCAGTCACGCTGCATTGGCAAGGAGGCCAGAAGCTGACCCAGCAGAGGACAGTAGGAGCAGACCTCAGAACCCGGAGAGAGACAACAGCCTGGCCCCATACCCAGGCTAGGTTTGCTACACCCTAGCGTGACAAGGGCCTGGGAGTCAGGAGTTACCTGTGAGGCCACTCCTCAAGCCGGGCTGCAGACTGCCCGTGATGCCCATGACCTTCAGGTTCCATACATGAATCCTGGCCCTTGGCCCACTTGCTCAGTTCCTCTTTCCACAGTGCCAGGACAAAGCAGAAGTGACTGTGCCTGTCCAGACTCAACTTCAAGGTCCCAAAGGGCCTCAGCTCCAAGACTCAAGGGCTCATAAGAGGGCTGTCTGGGTTTTAATCAGCTGCCATAGAAGACACTTGGATCATGCCCAGTGATGGCTGACCCAGGCATTTTCCATAATTGGGATCAAGTGCCCTTCTGGTCTCAGGAGAGTAGAGCCAAGGCACAAAAGAGCTGTCACCTCAGCCTGTCAGCTCTCTGGAAGGACAGACACACAAGTCATGCCCACATGCAGTAAAACTGTCCCTTGTTCCCTCCCTGTGGCACCACCTCAACTTCCAGCCCCAGTGATGAGGGCATTGGGGGCAGTTAGGAGCCTGCCTTACCCCCCACCGTCCCAGCATGAACTGTTCCTTCTGGTTCCTTAGTCTTCCCCGACCCAGCTAAGCCGCTCAATGCAGATGCCAACATGAGCCAGCCGCATCTGGGATTCCGTCCCAATGCTGGCTCTTACTGACTAGAGGCAAGCCTCCAAGTTCCTTGAGCCCGTTCTCATGTCTGTAAAATGCATATCTTTGTATAGCTCATCAGTGTGCCGAGAGGCCGAGAGGCTTGACAAGGAAGAGCGGTAGCCACTGTCAATTGTCCGTCCAGTGTTGATGTTCTGCACGTCTCGCCCCGCCCCCATCCCTGCATCTCTGAAATCAGGAAGAGAGAGTCATCAGCACACTCATCCATGTTCACCCCTGCAGTACTGGGCAGATTGACCGTCACTTTTCCATGGTGAAAACAGACACTAGTGAGAGTGTCTACCATCTCCCAGGTCCCTGTGCCCAGCCCTGTATTGATAGCCCACCAAGGGGGCTTCCCGCCCCCTCTGCCTGTGTCCCCTGCTCCTCCCAGGGGAGCAAGGCCACCAATGCCAGCCTCTGAGTGGCCCTGCAGATTGAGGACACTGCTCCCAGGGAAGACTGCTCCACCTGGGCCTCTCTAAGATACTCTGAGCTGAGGATTGTCTTACAGCCCCACTGTCGAGGATTGGTCCCTTCCCAGTGCTCCAGGATGCTCCCGCACCTGTCTCTACCTATGTCCTGTGTGCTAAAATCCTTTTATAAACTATGATACAATGCACACAATGAAAAATTGACCTTGTAACCACTTTCAAGGTCAATGCAGTTGAGTTTATTACCAATGTTGTGCAACCAGTCTCTAGGATGCTTAGACCCTTCAAATAAGTCCCCATTCCCTCTTCTACAAGTCCCTGCTAACTACCACTTTAGTTATTCTGCCTTTGGGTTTCACTGTCCTGGGCTCCTCATCTAAGCAAAACACAGAGTTTGTGATGGCTTTCTATCATTTGGCAAGCTGATGGCCGAGAGCTCTTTCCAGGGGCCCCTTGGTGGCTCTCTGTCATCACATGTGTCCGACCGATGGAACAAATGCCACAGCTAGGGTGGAGCCCTGACATACGAGATAGATTTGAAGAGTTAGTAACAAGCAAGTGTGGAGTCATTCTTGGTACCCAACCTGGCCCTCTGGTAAGGGATGTGAGTCACCATGGAGACTGTTCCCTAGAGAGGTGGGGAGTTGTGAACATGAAATAGATGTCTCTGCAGTTTGCTGTGTACTTGAAGGTCTTCAAAAGAAATGAAAACAAATAAACAATTGTGTTTTAAATCCGTCCCTCTGGATTATTTCAACGGGTCAGAAATGTACTCGGATGTGACTGTTTTGAAAGTAAAAGTCTCCAAAAGTAGTCAGTGTCAGGAACTGGGAGGGTTCAGTTAGTCATCAGTGTCTCAGTTAGACACTAGTGGTTGAGGCAGGCGTTTGAAGGACAGATGGCAAAAGTTCCTGTTGCTTTAGACGATGCTGATAGATATGGTCTACGGAGACATTAATGGAGACTTAGAGCCCTCTTCTTAAGCACTGAGGCCCTTGGGGGAAATGTCAAAGAGCTGGAAAGCAAATAGCCCTCTCCTGGCCCGGTTCTTCCATTCTCAGCTCCACTGACACCTGCAGTCAGATGGTTCTTTGTAGGGGGAACGGGCTTTGCATTGCTGGAGGTTTGGCATCTCTTGACTTCCACTAGATGCCAGGAGCACCTCTCCACAAAATATCAATCCACCATCTCCAGATATGTCAAATGTCTTCAGAGTGGAGATGTAGAATCAGCCCAGTAGCGTGGACTACACTGCCATCTGCCACATGCTTGGTGACTACTGGAGCTATTTGACCGAAATACCACCTACATTTTAGCTGACTAAAGGATTCTTGGCCAGGAATAAAGAAGGGTCCTGGGAAGGGAGGACTGGCTGAAGTTTTCTTGTATGCTGACCTTAGAAATGGCCAGAGAAGTCTGTGCAGAGCAGAGCCCACACCGAAGCCAGTGGGGTTGATTCAACCCTGCAAGAAAAGTAACTTTCCAGAGCTTTCCTGATTGCTAATTATGATGCATTATAGATATTCTCCATTGCTCATTGAAGTGCATCTTATAAAGCTCCGACATTCTGGATGTGATCTGAGAAGAAGATGGTGTCTCAGAGATGCTCTAGCGAAGGGCGTCCACCAAGAGTGAGGCTCCAAGGCCAGGGTGCATCAAGAATGGTCCTGGGGCTGGGTTGCCCAGCCCTACCTGAAGCCTAGAAGGTGGCCCTGACAGAAGTACCAAGCCATCTATCCTGGAGTTCCTCCATCCCCCTCCCACAGACCTACAGGCCCTCTGCACATGTACTGAGTGGAGATAGCAGCACCTTCAGGGACCCAAATAATGCTGGTCGATCGTTACCTGTTTTCCAACCTCCATATAGCTAGCTCTTCAGACAGGTTCAGCTTGAGCTGGACCCAGTTTGTCTAGGCTTGTCTGGCCTGTGTAGAACACTGTCTGAACTCCTTGTATCCCCTAGAGCACTGAGTGTCCAGAAACACTGCTGGGGTGGGGTGGAGCACCACTCTGTCATGGTAAGAGGGAGTGCCTCAAGTGTTTGTCACAGAACAGACATGAGGGCCTCTAAGCATAGCCAGCTTGGCATGGCAGGGTCTCTTTCACATTCACATCAATGAGCCAGAAATTCTTCACTGTCAGATTAAACCACCATCTAGAGAGAGTACCCTCAGGGCTGCGGCAGAGGCAGGACTGTGCATAGGGAGCCCTAAGTGGAGGCCAATGAAATTTTGGAGCTGTATAGGCCAGAGAGGAACTTGGAGGGCTGTGTTTGTTAAGTCATGGTGAGATGCAAGGCTGTGGTGCCCATGCTCTGGCCTCTAGATTCTGGATTTAATACTAGAGAGAGCTTTGTGTGACTTGCAAAGGTCTCTTTACTTCTTCTTCGATCCTCAGAGTCCTCCCCCTTTGCAAACAGGGATGATGACAGATCTCTTAGAGGAATGAGTTGCACACAGGATATTCTAGAACACTCCCTGGCACTCATCAAGCCCTTCTTACTGCCGGGTAACTTCTGCATGTGAGGCGAAGCTCTGTGAGTCTCGGTTTAATGCTGGATGAGGGAGGAGGGAAGACTGAGTGAGAAGACAGAGCTGGTGTGTGGAGGACAGGGCCTAGACACAGCAAGGTTCAATAAATCAGTGGTCTGGCTTCTGCATTATTGACAACCACATCCTGATTCTGACGTCTCTGCCTCCTCATCAGGTCGATCCTCTGACTCCCCAGCATCGGAAGAGCTGGAGGCTCTTCTCAGCTCGAATTCCTCTCAGTAAAAAGATCTGTATGCTAGGACGTGCATTGGTGGGGTGGATCAGTGTGCTGAGCGAACTGAGATTGACGTGACTTCCCCCATCTCCTCTGCCTCTGCCTATCTGGTGACAGTTTCTGTAGAAGGCAATTAGGGATGCTGGCCAGGTGGTTTTCTCTATCACTCCCTGGTGTTCATCTTATGTAGCAGCATCCAGTAGCTCATCCCTTAGGGCAGTAATTCTCAACTTTCCTAATGCTGGGACCCTTTAATACAGTTCCTCGTGTTGTCGTGACCCCCAACCATAGCATTATTTTCATTGTTACTTTATAACTGCAATTTTGCTACTGTTATAAATCACAACCTGAATATGCATGCTTTCTGATGGTCTTAGATGACCTCTGAGAAATGGTCATTCGACCCCCCAAAGGATTGCAACCCATAGGTTGAGAACCACTGCCTGAGAGTTATCCAGAAGCACCCAAGTCTATTATTAAGGTCAAAACAATGCTTTCTAGTCAATACTAAGGGGTTCTCAGCCATGCTTGGAGGTCTTGAATACTGAAAGCACCACACCATGCTCAGGTCCCTAACCTGCTACACCGCCTGGTGCTTCATCTCTCTGGGCCTTTGTTTCTTTAGGGAGGTATTAATAATGTCAGATCCTAAACATTGTGTCAGAAGCAAAGCAAAACACAGACTTTGGCTCCTCCCCTGTAATTCAGAGCAGGATGAAGTGGCCTGGAATTCCAGGGACCTGGGTCCTTGCCCAGGCTGAGTGACCTCAGACAAGCCACCCCACCTGCCATGGACTTGTATTGCATGTCTGTAAAATAGGCATTACACACCCCAATCAGTTGTTTGTGTTCCTGGCTATTTATATTCTGCCTGCTTCCAAAAAGGATTTGAGTCAGCTTGTAATCAGATGCTATGAAAATAGACATGGAAAATCAAAGACCACAGGGAAGGAGGAGGAAGAAGCCGATGCACCGGCCGCACGGCCCAACATAGCGTCTGTGGCTAATCTTACCCTTTTTACTTTGGACCCCAGGAAGCACAGGGCTAAATTTGTTATTCCAGAGTTACACAATCTGAGCAATTACCTGTTCGAGGAAAATCTACTCTTCCGAGTTGTTCAAAAGGGACATGCCTCTTCCCAGAATAAACTCTGAAAATAATCAACAGAGGTACAAACCTCCGAAAAAATGTTTCACAAATATTAGTTTTTGCATGGATTCACTCAATAACTGTTTACTGAACAAGACGCCAGGCATTCAGAGAGGTGGGCATGCAAAGGAACTAAAGCCGCACAGTGTCTGCCCCCATGAAGTGGAGTCCAGGGGAGAAAACACACTGTGTAATTGACGGCAAGTGGAAAGAGAGCAAAGATGAGCTGTTTAATGCTGGGGATGGGGCCATGTTACACTGGAGAGCCTCCGAAACCCCCTGTGGAAGAGTTGGGACTGAATGGCAAGAGAACGGGATCCCTACCAACATTTGAGGAAAGACTATTTTCTGAAAATGGGATAATGAGTGAAAATGTCCCAGAGACAGAGGCGGGAGGATGGCTTAGCACCTTGGGGAAGATGGAAGGAAGGACGGACAAGCATAAGAAATGAGGAAGAGAAACATGAAGGATGAGAGCTGGAGAGCCAAGCAGAAGGCAGGTCGTGGAGGTCAGAGGTATTGCACCCCAGGCGACACATTCAAGTCACCTGGAGAACCTTTGAAAAGGTACCACACTCCAGCCCCTAGAGACATGGGCAGCACTAGTCTGGGGTGAGTCCCAAGCCGTATTAAGCTTCCAGAGCTCCCTAGGTGACTCTCCAGAGCAGAGCAGAGCTGGGGGCATAAGCAGGGGTTTCCAGCTGCTTGGGATCTGAGTGTCGCTCCAATTCTCCCCTCTGCTGGGGGTGAACAGACCAAGCAGGAACAGTGTGGAGGAAGGAGTAGGTCACCTGACAGCAAGCAGGAAGACAGTCCTCCATCTCTCTAGGCAACTGAGACATCAAATCAAAAAGTAGACAGCAGGCTGGTGGGTCACAGGATCCCTTGGGCCAGTCTGTGGCCCAACAACCCAATCAGCACAAATTTCAAAATTCCTTAGGGGCATCTGGTCTCTCTTTGTATGACAGGCATGCCTGGAAATCCCTCAAAGGAGGGAAAGGGGGTCCTGTGCCCCAGTTCATATCTAGAATCAGGATGCCTATGGCCACTGTTGGACTTGACTGACTCCAAGCATTTAAAGGGGTCTTAGAAACTTCCAAGAAAATGACTTTGGAGTACAAGGGCCACTGAGGCTCAGTATAGGAAGCAGCACAGGAGAGCAGGCACCTGGGTGACGCTGGCTGGCTGTGTGAGGGTAGAGACAGACTGTGGAGGAAGGGGTCTTGACGCGGGGTCTAAGACACACATGGTAGTCAGAAGTCTCCTACCAGCACAGTTCATAGAGGGTGGGCAGCAGGACTCCAGACAGAGACTTGGGTTTGAGGGGACATGGTAGAATCATACTTCCTTGCCCCCTTGACCTTGCCCTTGGCCGTGAAAATAGCCTGTGATTGTTCTCGCCATGGCTTCCATGCTTGCCTCTCTACCTGTGTGGGGCAGCACTTTCATGATTAGGACACCTGACCGTTTCAGGCTCAGTCCTCCCCACCTTGCAGGCTGTTTGAGTGGGAAATCCACCCTGTCAGTGGAGGCCTCCACATCTGGAGCTGGGGCTTATTTATTACCATCGTCAACCTTGTTTTGACGGCCGGGCCGGAGGAATCCCACCCACAACTTTCACTCATCCTGAGCCTATTGGAGGTGTTTCAAGCTTCATCCACTGTGGCAGGACCCTCCTTTAGCCGCTGATTTCTGGGCCTTCGCGCTTCTGGAATGAAACAGGCCCACAGCCAGAGGGAGCATGGCCCTTAGCCTGCAGGCCGGCCGGCCCAGGCTGTGAAGCCCCCGCCCGGGCTGGGGCTCATTAGATGAAAGTACTATCACCTGTCAGACAAACTGCTAGAACTGTGATAAATTAATGATCAAATAGTACAGTCGGCGCAGCTACTGTACTGCTTCAGCGAGTTACAAGCTGGCCGGGCGCTTAAAAAATGCAGCCAGCATTAAAAAAAAATCAGGCGTTAAAGGAAAATGTCACCCAGCTTTTCAAACAGGATCTGTTTTAAAATGACCACAGACGGCTCCGTTTCGGGGTTTTATTTGATTCCTGTTCTTTGTATTTCATGTTATTGCTCGCGGGGAAAGGAGGGGTGGGTGGAGAGGGGGCAGAGGGGAGGCTGGAATGGCGGTCTTCACAGCCTCGGTCCATGCCTACTGTCGTAGGCAGGATTCAGCCCCTCTTGATGGATATGGGCAAGTGCTTCCCAGGCCTGGCAGGAATGGGCAGTGATTGACAGACAGACCAGTTTTCTTTCTTCGCTCACTGTGAGACCCTGCTAGACGGGTAGCAACAATCCCCATTTGCTTGCTAAGAACACTGCTATGTAAATTGTCACTATGGCTAGCGTTCTGGAGTGTCCACTGCGTGCTCTTCACATGCACACATCATACAACTACTACAGTGTATGTGTGTATGGATGGATGGATGGATAAATGGCAGTAAATATGAAAATAATGAATGTGTTAATGACACTTCCTGTATTTGAGAGAAGAGGCAAAGGAGGACCAGAGAGGTCATGCCAGTTACCCAAAGTCACACAGTTAAGAGGTAACGGGAGAAGCTACACAGTTGTTTCTGCAGCCTGGAACCCTGGGATCTTATCCCTAAGGCCCTATGAGGACACATTCCAAAAGGAAACTGGACAATGGCTACTTTTGACTTCAAAGTCCAGGACCAAACCTGGACCCTAATCATGATAGGTACTTGTTACATAAATGTATAGGCTCCCTCCGTGAAGCGAATGGCCCCTCCCTGCCCTTCCATCTACAGTTTTATGAGCTTAATTTATTCTTTTTAATATAAAATCTCATTACCTGAGCATGATAGTTTCACTTCCACGTTATCTTTGATATAAGAACAGAGAGAAACCTAAATCAAACCTTTAAATCAAGTCCATAATCAGCCCACACTCCTACTTACTTTTCAAATTTCTAAACAAAATTAAGTGGCAATACCTGGAGGCAAGGAGAGGGAGGGAGGGAAGAAGGGAGGAAGGGAGAAGGCAGGGACCTTCTGAGCCCCCAGCAGCCACAGGGGACATCACTACTCAGAGAAGGAGGAAGCCTGTCTGCTACTAGGCCCCTGCTATCCCCCACCAACCCAGACCTAGGTTTGGAGGGCAAATGAAATGAAGCTTTCCCCACACCTGTGTGTGCCGACGCTGATCTCCAAAAGCCTTTTGCCTTGCCTTGATGTATTTTTCAAGACATTTCCTATCCAGTGTTAATTTTCATAAAGGGGGAAATTGATGATCAGTTTAAGGAAATGCAGTTAAGGTTTTTTTATTCCCCAGGAGCTTAAGGTGGGCAAACCCGTGACTTAGAAGCTGAGGGTGGTAGGGCCAAGGAGAAGTGCAGCATCAGCCTCGGGGGCTGTTGCCCATGAGAAGGAACTCCTGGAGCAGCTGGATGTGGGGTTTTGAGAGGGCTGGAGTGGAGGAAAGGGAAAGCCCCACCTACCTACACAGAAGCTGCTTGTACAAGCCAGAAAGGGATTCCTCCAGAGATCAGCCGAGCCCATATCTTCATGCTCTAGGAAGTGGCCCAGGCCCCCAGGTCCCCAAACATAAGCTACTTGTCTGAGGCTGCAGAGCCTACTTGTGTGGTCAGGGGAGTGACATGTGCCACCGAGGAGGACACGGGGGTGGGGGAGTGGGGCACGGGAACACAGTGGGGTGATCTGCGCCTCACCACTGGTGCGACAGTAAGCTCAAGCAAGCCATGCCAGTGCTCAAGGCCTGCCATGGTTTCCCTGTTTGTGAAATAAGGACAAACACGCCACAACTCACAGCGCTGTGTGCACAGAATTAAAACAGGTTGCACAAGTACTGGCCTGTGGGCACTCACAGGTAAGGGACAAGGGTGTCACATCGGAGCACCAAGGTGTCACATGGGCACCTTCTTTTCCTTCTTCAGCACATGGCTCATAACAGGACCTGTCCAAGAGCCTTCCTTTTTCAGGAGACCTGCCTTGACTGCTGGTCAGGCTTCAGGGGACTGCTGTGGCAACAGTCCCCTGGTCTCGGAGGACAAGTGTCGCTGCAAGAGGAGAAAGATCAGCAGCTCAAGGGACAGTGGTCCAGGCACCAAACTCTGGTTCAGTACGGTCTTGCTTGGAACCCCAGAAAAGCCACTTACGACCTCTGAGGCCTGCGTATTTTTTCTGTAAAATGGGATTTTTTAATCCCTTCTTCACAGTTGTTCAGATGAAGTGAATCCCTTCCAGCAACAAGTTTGGAAGAGAGTCTGCAGGTCTCAGGAAGCGTCAGCTAATAGCACTATCAGTCCTTTTACGGGAGCCTCTCAGAGCACCTGGGATGCCCTTGGCAATGTGTGCCTTGAGCACACGCATCCTGCTTGGGGAACTTGACACCGACATGTACTATATACACAATGTACACATGGGAGAAGCACAGAGAGAGAACACTCCAGCCCGGGCATCCAACTCAGCCCACCACAGCCCAGGTGCCTCTGCCAGGAAGCCACAGCCTAAAACACAGCATAGGAGGTGCCGGCAGCTTGGACAATGTCACTAAGCTGTGGTGTGTCAGACGAAACTGCCATGACACTTCGGGGGTGACAAGCCGAGATCTAAGCCTTGGTTCTGCCATTAACTACCATGACACAACCCTAAGTCCGTCCCTTCTCCTGGGCCTCAGTTTCCACTTCTGTATCTGGGAGGTGGATGCAGTAGTTCTCACTGTCCTTGGGGGAGATGTGAAGGCCTACTATGTGCCAAACCTGTTCTCATAAGAGAGAGCAGCAAGTAACAAGGACCCTCGTCCTGTCCATGAATTCTCCTCCCAGCAAGAAGGGCTCAGGAGGAGAGACCTGACGGAATGAGGAGTGCCCTGTCTGTACAGGATTCCATGGCTCCAGGCCCTGCAGAAGCCCTGGTGGTCACCTGCCACAACTGTCTCCTCTCTCAGGACCTTCAGACTGTGTCGTGCCAGGCCAGGAGCAACTTCAAAAGTGATTTTCCTGAGCCTTCTTCTCCAAGGGGTGCTCCCCAGTGTCTCCCTAAGGGGGAAACATTGCTAGGTGAGATTTCTTCATCTGCATCATTTTTTTCCCAATTTGTCCAAATGAGGACAAAAATCTTTTCGACGCAGGGGACGGGGGTGATGGGAGAGAGCAGCCCTCAGTCACAGGAAACAGACTTGAAATGTTTCCTGTCCCTCCTGATGGTGCACAGGGATGCTTTCTCCCAATGGGAGCCCTCCCTGCCCCAGAGGCTTTGAAAGGAGTTCCAGAGTCCTCAGACACCTGCCGTGTCCCTAAAAATGAGCGCCTTGCCTTAGGCCCCTGTTTCTGGCCCAGAGAAAGGGCCTATCAGATGCAGGGGACTCAGGAGGGGCTGGCCTCACCCTCAGGGAAGAGAGCACAGGCTGAATTGGCTGGAAGGCCTGGACCAGCCCTGGGGAAGAGGGCAAGTGGCGGGCATGAAGCGGTGAGAGGGCTTTGGGATCTTATGGAGGGCCCTGTTACAGTTTGAATCTGAACTGTCCCATTTTGAAAGCTGCTATTAAAGAGGCCATGGAGCCTTTAGGAGGTAGGCCCTCGCTACAGGAAGTGGACCACTAGGTGTGGTTTTAAAGGGCTATATTCACTCTGGTTTCTGCTTTGTTCTCTGCTTCCTGTTCTGCCTCCACACCCACTGCCATGACCTGAGTGGCTCTCCCATGCCTTGCCCTCCATGAGGGTCTGAAATCCCTCCAATCTGTGAGCTCAAATGCCTGTGGCCACAGCAACACAAAGGTAGCCAGTATTAACTAACATGCGGAGGGAAAAAGCTCTTTACATGATGGCATCGGGGCTGATGTTCCAGATATTTCTTGATGTTTCCCACAGGCCCCAGCAGGATCTCTGAAACACATTCCAAGTGGTCCCCACTTGGTCAGACTTTCTCTACTGCCCACTAAATAGCAGAAAATCTGAGCTCTTAAGGAGGTGTGGGAACTTGGGCTTGGAAAGTACCAGGAGGCTGTAGACAGGGACTTGCTGACCACTGGTTGGATATATTTTAATATTTTAGCCAACAATGAGGCCTGGGTTAGAACACAGACAGGAGAAGGGTTCACAGTCCTCTGGAAAAGAACTGCAATGCCCGGCACTTGTATAAATGCAGAAAGTTCTGTTTTGGATGGCTGTGGTGGCACACACTTGTAATCTCAGCACTCAGGAGATTGAGGCAAAAGGATGGTCAGTATGAAGCTAGCCTGGGATATATAGTAAAACCCTGTTTAGAACAAAATGGAGGGGGGAGGAAGGGGGAAAGAGAGGGAAGGGGGGAAGAAGTTTCTAGCCCGGGTATGAGGGCCCAGCCTGACTCAGAAGGCAGAAAAGGCTGTTTCTCTGCATGTGTATGAGGTTCCCCAGAGGCTCTGGTTGTACAGGGCCCCCCGATCTAAAGATGGCTGTGCTAGAAAATGTGATGTTTCCTTTCCAAAACTCTTCCTTGTCAACATTTCCAAATGGGGAAATCTCGCACACAAATCTGTACTTCCAGTATCTCTGAGGAACTCCAAAGGTAGTAGCTAGAAGCCATAGTAACCCCTATCCGGTGTCTGGGGCACCAAAAGAGCTTCCCAGCCCTCAGTGTACACCCTGCAGTCCCCAAGGCTCTCCATGGTTGTGTCCTACTGGCCCCGAGCAAACAGGAAGAGGGGCTGAAGCCAGAAGTCCTTTGTAAGCTCAGAGGACCTTCTGGAATGGCAGCTTAGAAGCAGGTTGTGGTAGCTTCTTGTTTGTGGTGCTTGCGAAGATGGAAAGAGGCATCTTAATCACCGAGAAGTGGCATTGCATGGGAAGAAAGAGCAGGGTATCAGAACTGGGGTGCTTTCAAACCCTGTATTCAGAGCTGTCCACCTGAAGGTGTGGGATGGTGGCACAGGTTCATAATCCCAGTTACTGAGAAGGCTGAGGCAGGAGGATTGAAAGTTCAAGGCCAGCCTGGGCAACCTACAAAGTGTGTTCAAAGCATGCCTGGAAAGCTTAGTGAAACTGTCTCAAAATGAAAACTGCAGAGAGGTTTAAGGACAAAGCTCATGGCAAGGCTCTTGTCTAACTTCCAGGTCCTGGGTTCGATCCCCAATACACATAAAACCGAACAAAAGCTGTCAGGATGCAGAACTTTCAGTGACTCCTTTAACCTTCCTGTGTTTCATTTTCTCATCGGCAACACCAGTCTGATCAAAGGCCTACGTCACAGGCCATCAGAAGAGTGCTGTGGGCTGTGTGAAGTCCTAAGTCTAGGGCACATGGTGTGTTCTCCTTTGGATGGGCCTTGTGTGTACTCTGGACAATTGCTTGAAAGGCTTCCACCGTCAGAAAGGCCCTAGCTGGCTGCTCTCCATGCACTCTTTAAATATCTTCCCTGCCTTTGGCTATGAATGGACCTGATGTTTGGGCTATGACATTGGGGCACACAAAAAGGCTCAAACCATTCATCTTGGCAGTCTCGCAAGTAAGTGCTGGGGTGCTGTACTGCAGAGCAGCTTAGTTGTGCTCATAACCATTGTCTTGTCTCAAAGCCGTAACGTGAAGATGCTCCTCACGTACAACTGGAGAAGCCCCGCTCCCACCCAGGAGCAATCTGAAGCCCTAATGGCCAACCTGGGATGAGAAAAAAGTGAGCAAGTGAGGAACACTGGGCAGTCAGTCTTGTATCATGCTGGATCTGAACCCAATCATATGTTTACTCTTCTCCATGATGTAACTCCCATCCCCTGGTGCATTCTGCCTCCCCAGCCATCCACAATGGGTGCCTTTGAAGTCCAGCCAGAGGCCACTGGGTCTCCATTTATTCAGCACTTGCTGCAGACCCTGCCAGCCTGGCAGCAGGAGCCATTACCATTTTTGCCCTGGGAAAGAAAAGCAAAGATCTGAAACGGCTTGAGGAGAGCCAACCAGGGAATCTTTAAAATACCAAAGGTACAGGAAACAGGGCTGGAATATCCGTTCCATTTTCCTCGCTCGTAGCAGCAACAGGAAGCTTTCGAAGCGCTTTGGGCAGTGGAGCCATGAGAAGGGCGGCAAGTGTTGCTGGCAGGAGGAGGGACTGAACCGCCATCAGTTCCCACAAAAACCAGTCAAGGCTCACAAACCGTAAGAACGTTCCAGGAATCCTGTGGGCCTGGACTGGGGTCCAAAGTGGCTGCATTTCTGTCACTGCCTAGGTGACACTGGATCAACTACTCTGGGGATCACACTGAATTTTCATGAGGGCCCTGGGCTTGCTGGGTGCTAGGGCGTGTAGTGCTTATGTGGCTAGTGTCTGTGTTGCAGAGACTCGTGTGTGCTGGCCGAGGAGCTACCATCCAGCAGTGTCACTTTGCTCTCAGAATCAAGTCCCAACTCTCCCCAAGACTCTGGCAGCCTCAGGGCCTATCCTCGACTTCTCCCTGGACCTGCAACCCCAGACCTAGGCCCCACAGCCCAGAACTAGTCCTCTGCAAAGCTTACTAGGTCCATATATTGTCAAACTTCCAGGCTTTGTTGTTTCCTGTGTTTGGACTTACAGTAACCTCTCCTTTGCATGTGACATTCATTCTCTGCTTCGAGATCTCAGTGTGCACAATTCTTTCTCCAGGGAGCCTTTCTTGGTATGGTGGTTAATTTGAAATGTGAATTTGGCTGGGTTGTGAAGCATCTGCACATCTGGGCAGACATCACTCTGGAACAAGTTTAACGTTTGAATATTTATACTGAGACAGATTGCTCTCCTTGGTGCGCATGGGCCTCGTGGAATCAGTGGAAGGCCTGAATGGAACGGAAAGACTGCCCCACCCTGAAGTAAGTGGGACTTCCTCCTCCTCCTCCTCCTCCTCCTCCTCCTCCTCCTCCTCTTCCTCCTCCTCCTCCTCCTTCTCCTGCCTCAGCACTTCCACTCTGGGACATTGGGCTTTGAATTGAGCTAAAACATTATTCTTATGAGTTCCAGGGTCAGAATTCAGCCTAGACCAAAACCTCTGGCTCTCTCGGGTCTCAGCTGCCCTAACCATTCCTTCTAATCCATTTGTTTTCTGAACACACACTGTACTAGTTCTGGTTCTCCGAATACCTGAATTCACTAATCCACTCAGAAATCTCTCCCATTTCTGTTGTTCTCATATTTGTATCCTACACCAAAGATTTAATCTAATACCAATCAAACGGCCTTATTTTCACTCCAGTAACACACTGTCTTATAAGACAGCCTCTGGGCCACACGCAGCTACTGAGAACTTACAACCTTACAAGTACAAATGGACATGTGCAGTAAATAGAAAATAAAATATGCATCATATTGGATGACTCAACAGGAAAACAGAATGTAAAAAAATCTTGTTAGAAATGTATTGTATTTACTACCTGTCAACATCGTAATAATCCTTATATATGGGGTTAAATCAGATATATTATGAAAGTTAATTTTACCTGCTTGCTTCCTTTCTGATATAAGTATTGGAAAATATTAAGTGTGGGTGTGGCTTTTGTTTCTCTTTCAAGCAGCTTTCTAAGTTCCTGAATCTGCTTCTTCGAGATGGTTTCATAATAAGAACTCTTAAGGGCCAGCTGCAGCCAGCCAGCTCCATCCCACCACCTCCTATATCAATCAAGTTTCACCAGAACACAGCTTTGCCTGCTCATTTACATGGTCCATGGCCACCATCATGCTTTCGGGGCGGAGTGGAGTGTTCGTGGTAAGACCCAACAGCCTGCAGACCTCAGTATTACCATCTGGCCCCTTGCGAAAGTTTGTCAAGCTCTGGTCATTCGGATGCATGAAAGCTGAGGGGCCAAAGCAGGTCCTACTACTGGCAGCTTTGGTTGATCATGGAAGTGTGGCCTTTGAGCTTTGCTTTGCTCATATGTGGAATGGGACTATACAGTAATGATCTCATGGAGATACCTACATATTTGGTGAGATGAGGTCTCTTGGGCACCTGTGCTTGAGTGATAAAATAGAAAAGATCCTGCTTGGGATGGGATGGCTGTCTGCTTTGCTGAGCTTAGGCCTCTCCTGGCCTTTGTAAAGAAATGTCTGTTTTCTTCCCGAAAGTGAGTTCTCCTAGGGCAGAATATTCGTTGTCCTTATACCACTGTGCCCATAGTGTCCAGCTCTGGACTAGCATGGAACCACGAGGGGAGCATGGTCTGCATCCCTTTCCCCACAGGTCCGCCCTTTGACTTTGCCAACAGCCAAGGGCCCGCTCCAAAGAGCCAGGTGAGGATGAAGGTGTTCCATCCCACCTCCAGCCTGAACACTCCTTGCTGATCTCCCCCGTTGGGTCTTAGGACTCTGGGCCCTGAGAAGGCTAGAGGTGGTCTGCAAGTTCCACAGTACGCAGCAGTTTCCACCCCCACCGCTCGTGGGGGCCTCTGAGTCAGTGAGAGGCCCGAGCCACATCCAGATGGGACGGAAACGTATTTTTAGCCCCTATTGATCTCTCTCACCCAGAAGCCATCATTATCCCGGTGTAAAAAGGCAGCTGCTGGTGGCAGGAGTCTCGTGGCCCCTTTGGCCCATGGGTGCCCAGAAAATTGCTCTAAGCCACCAGTCAAGCAAGACCAAAATAGCTTCCCAAGCCAGCCGCTTGAGGGCCGGCCCTGCTGGGCCCTCGGCAAAGGGCTAACTTTGACTCCGGCTAACATTATCCATGGCTTTTCTCGGCATCTTTGAAACCAGGATGAAGTCAGCCTCTAATTGGTCTGTCTGTAGTTCTCAGCTCTGTCTGGCCACTGGACAGTGGTGAGCGACCTTTGGTAGAGTCCGACCTAAGGGGCCCTAATCCCCAGGGTGATTTGGCTGCCCAGGGCTCCAGCCTCATGAATAACAGGGATCTACTATACCAAACCAAAAGTTGGACCATGCTTTTTGATGTTCTGTCCCAACCCAAGTTAAGGGCCTCAGCCAAGCTCCCACATAGTCCCCAATAGTGAAGAAATAAATCCGCGCCCTCAGCCCAGCTTGGTACTACAGACCTATAATCCCAGCATTTAGGAGGCTGGAGCAAGAGGATCTTCAGTCAGAGGGCAGTGTGGGCTAACTGCCAAGACTGTCACAAAACCATCAAATGGGGTAAAATAAAACAAATCCCTTGCTAGGCAGTGGTGGTGCTCACCTTTAATTCTGGTACTTGAGAGGCAGAAGCAGGAGGATCTCTGTGAGTCTGAGGCTAGCCTGGTCTATAGAGCAAGTTCCAGGACAGCCAGGGCTATACAGAGAAATCCTGTCTAGAAGAAAAAAACCACAAAACAAAACAAAAACCCAAATCCCTTCTGTCTTGAGTGGACAGAGTACAGGCTCACCACCTGCACACCAGGTACCATGGCTGTGGAGAGCAACTGGAGAAACAGAAAATTCACAATGGAGGGTCGTGGACGGTGTGGCAGGACAGGGTGAGCTCATTTGTGATGTACCACTCTGTGTTTAACAGCTGGCAGTCTGGGCAAGGGGAGGAAGAACCCTATTTGTGGCAATGCTTGCTGATTCCCATGATTAAATATTGCCACTGAGAGCTGATTTCGAGATACCACAAGGGTGGACTATGGCCTTGGGGAACCACAGAAGGAAACCAGCAGCCCTTGCCAGCTGCAACATCAGGTACCCAAGTACCAACCCCTACATCTCTACCACCGCTGTTCTGTGACCTTGAACTAGTTACTCAACTGCTCTGTGCAGTAAGTCCTCAAGTATAAAGCAGGGACAAGAAACAGTGTCCACCTCTGAAGAGGAGGGCATGTTTCAGTGTGTGGGCAACAGCTCAGCAATCTGCATGGTACACAGGAAGCACTCAGTAAACGTGGGTGTAGCCAATATCACAGCAGTCATTGTTACTATTAAACTCAGAACTGAGTGTTAGAATTGTACTGGTGTGTATATGGTGTGTAGATGTGTGCACACATGTTCTCACCCACAGAACAGGATCAGCACCAAGGACCGACAAGCCTCTGGTGGAGCAGGACTAAAGGCTTCCTGGAGGAGGTGGGACACATTGGGATCCGAGTCAGGTGCCTGGGTGGGAGAGATGACAGGGGTGTAAGAAAGAAGACTAGGGAAACAAGGGCTACCGCTGGGAGGAACGTCAGGTTCAAGTTCAGGCTGGGCTCTTGGGTGTTTTAGATACAATGTTGGGGTCATTTGGAAGACTTGCAAGGGAGTGGAAAATGGTAAGCAGAGCACTGGGGACCCAGATGCAGATGGAGGGACCAAGTGGGGTTCAGAGATGACCAAGCACGTAAGAGGACAATACCTCGGCACACAGCAGTCCTGAACACTGTAGTTAAAGGCCACTGGTGCAGGAGGTTCTAGGGATTTGGTCTGAGATGTGGTTGGGGTTCCCAGCGATCCCAGAGAACACATTTAGTATAAGGAAGGTATGAGCAGGCCCCTTAAGGCCTTTGGGGCTCCCCTGGACAGTGGCTACCAGGCAAGTGCATGCCAGAGAACTATCTCAGTGCAGGTACTGGGCCCCCACCCCACTGAAGGTTAGGGCTTCCAACTGCACCCCCTCCCCGCCTGCTGCCCCAGCACAGTCCTGACTAGGGTAATTGCAAGCGATAATTATTGTGTGCGCACAAAGGCCTGGCTTGTTTTCTTACGAAGGTGGGGGCCTGGGAGCTTTGTTTGGGCCAGGAATTGTCTCAGAGCCTCTGTTTAGCCAGGGCTGTCTCCTCTTTGTTAACATTCCTTGCTAACCGTGGCTCCTCTGGGGCTGGAGAAGAGGGAGAAGAGGCGGCACCCAGGCCTTCCAGGCTCTGGCTCCCACCCTATCTGCAGACCCCTGGGAACTTTGGCCAAATTTCCTTCCCCCCACCAGACCCGCTGGGACAGGAACAGGGCAGGCGCTGCCAGGCCCAGAAGTAACCCTGTCCACCTGGCAGGTGCAAGACTCCATCTCAAGCGATGGCCTTAAACACGGGCCTTTCTCTTTACCCACCGCGCTGAAAACAGTCATTAGGTGTCACTTTCCATGGCGGCCTTCCCTCTCTTCAGGAGCAGTGGGGATAATTACACACTCAGGCCCCTCGCTACCTTGCACAGCCCCCAGGACAGATGCTACCTGGGTCCTTTCTACACTTGGAGCCCATTCCCACCCAGCACTTAAACCGCCGACAAATGAATGTTTTCGCCTGTCCTCGGTTCACATAAATAGCCACAAATTCCTATAATTAACTACAGTAAGCTAGGCTGGGATTAAAACAAAGACGGGCTTGTTTACTGGGATGTTCTGAAACAAGCAATTTTCAGCATTACAGTGTCAACTGCTGTCTTTGTCTTTGTTAAGCAAGGCAGCAGGAAAGAGGGGGCAGGCATGAATGGTGAGGGGGCCCCCACAGGAGCTGGGTGACTGGGGTGATTGCTTCTGAGGCTCAACCAAAACCCCTTTGTCCTCAAGCCTCTCTAAGACTCCAGGACCCACTCAGCCGCTAGCGAGGGACATGGGCAGCAGGCAGAGCCAAGACAGCAATGGGTTTTGCGGGCTGGTGAAGGGCAAAGTCCACCTTTACATTCACTTAGCAAAACGCCTGTGATTCCCACAGTCTCAGAGTCTGGAGAGAGCCGGGCCCAGGTTCCTTCTCCCTAGAGGGGAAACTGAGCCTGGAGAGGCCATCACAGCTGACCTATTCAAGGTTACTCCCGGCTGAAGATCGGGCAGAACTTGAACCCAAGTGCTCCGATGACGGCAGGGGTCAGCACGCCAGGGCTTCCAGGCCAGTCCCCTCGCTCCGCTCTTTCTTCTCCTAGCCAGTGAGCTAAGGGTGGTTACACGTTTTTTAAATTATTAAAAATAAATAAATAAATAAAAAGTGAAAAAAGAGTACTCTTACACAGGACCCGAAAGATCACACGAAATGCGTCCACAAAACAAAGTTTATTACAACACGGTCTCATATAGTGTCCATGGTTGTTTTATGTTACAATGCAGAGCTGAACACAAAAGCCAGATCACGTGACCCGGGAGGCTTAAAATATTTACTATAGGGCTGGGGCTGTAGCTCAGTGGTAGAGAGCTTACCTGGCACACAGAAAGCCCTGAGTTCAATCCTGTGTGTGTGTGTGTGTGTGTGTGTGTGTGTGTGTGTGTGTGTGTGTAAATACTTACTGTCTGATCCATACAAAGAAAGTTTACTGACCTCCACTCTAGTACACGATACTGCTCTACTGTTTTGTCTAAAAGAGACATTTTATTTTTAAGCAGGTTTTTTCTTTCCAAGTCGTCAGTAGATCCTCCACATGGGAAGCTGACCATGGGAGTCTGCATGCTGATGGATAAGCCCTCCGAAGAGTCTCCATGGAGTCTATCAGTGGGAGTGACTCCCACTTCCAAATGGAAAGAGCATGAGTGCCCTACAAAGATCACCCCCCCCACACACACACACACCTTCCAAGCTTGAGCTACTCCATGACTCTGTAGTCTATATTCCAACCCCACACAGAGGAGCCATGGTCTGTGAGACCTGGAGTCAGAGCCAGGGGCCTAAAGACCCTTAAGGAGTAAACTTGATCTACATTTACGCCTCAGACAAATGTTTTCTGAGTTCACCCTTGGGAGCGGGTACTTTGTGAAGTGTAGAGATAGTGAGGGGAACAGAATGGCCCAGTACCCACTCTCCTCCTGGAGGAGGGATGGCGGCAGAGTCGTGGAGAAACTAAGGTTGGATGATTACATGATAAGGCTAGGATATAGAGGAGAACAGGAGTTCAGAGCAGCGAGGGCGCTGTATTAGCCGGGGGAGGAAAGGAGGGATTCTTAGGAGGTTATATCTAAGTACAGAATAAATGAGGCAAATAAATGAATGAAAAATGGAAAGGATGGAGAAAAGCTCAGAATTTAGATAGGGCTGGGGTGGTCTGGCCCACAGCCTTGCAAACTCTACAGAGAAGCAAACTGGGCATTGAAAGAGGACAGATCTCAGAAATGTAACTAGAGACTTGTGCTGATCCCGGGTCCCATCATTTGGGATCCTAGTCAGATTCCCCACACAAGGACCCAACGGCATGGAAGCTTGTTTCTGTTGGCATGACCCAGGAACTAAGGCTTGGGAATGTTACTGACAAGTCCATGCCCTGGAACCCACATCTCTTGACCTCTAGAGATATGTACCAGGCAAGGGTGGGCTGCCCCATGATAGTAACACATGGCCACTGGCAACAGTCCCTGCTCCTGAATAAAGCTCCCAGCATCCAACTTCTAGTCTTTGTCTTCTTGAAGACACACATTAATGGCACTGCCCTGGAGGCATGTTATCATGTAGTTATATGCCTAGAAGGTATAGACAGTGCTTAATAGCCACGTAGTGGTTGAGGGTGCTGACAGCAGCGTGCAAGCATGACCCCTCGGAAAACTTGAAGACCTACAAAGCCCCCAGGCTGGTTAGAGCTGAGGAGAGGTAAGACGATGAAAGAAGGTCTGGGAGACAGGTGCATTGGAAAAGCAACAGGCATCCAGATATTCTGCCCAAAGTGACCTTAGGCCAGTGCCTCGCTGTCTCTGGGCCTCTGTTGCCATCTCTAAAGCATGGGAGTGAAATGAATTGAACTTAAATGCAAATGCAGCCACTCAGGGTCACCATGACCAACAAATGAAACAACAGATAGGAAGCTCTCTACCAAATAGGAAAGAGAGATGCAGGTACCTCAGAGGTGTGACAATGGGAGTCCAGCCCAGCTGAGGGACTGTCACACCCTAGGTCACTTCAGTGGCCACCTTGGATAGTAGGCTATACATGCAGAAATTAGGTGGATCCCCTGGAGCAGACTACAGAGTTCAACCCCTAGCCCTGGCCCGTGGAGGTAAGGGACTTGGGTCAAGCAGCTTGTTTTACCAAGAGTTTCAGCTTCACCTCTTAAATGATGGAGGTAATAATGGGTCTCGGTCTTCTGGTTGCCATAGTAGCCTGTCATTGCATACACAAAGCAGTTAGAGAGTCCTTCAGTCCTGTAGAAAACAAGGGTTGTCTCTGCTGCCTTGGGCTGACGTCAAGGGTAGAGGACAGTCTCTGAAGTCAGGCTTCTCTTTCTGGACTGGGGACTGGCCTGGGTAGAGTCTTTCTTCTACCCTCTCTCCTCTCCTCCCTCTGGCTTCTCTGCAGAAGGTGAGGAATCATCTCTGCAGCCCTGCCAGAAGCAGTGGCTTTCCTTGTCAATGGGTTATTTGCTAATTGAGCTTGAGGCATTGGTCTAAGATACCATGAGGGGCACCAGACCAGCTTCCTGCTGTTGGGGACAATACCTAAAACGGAGGCAGCCGAGGGTTGCTGACTGCAGCCAAAGCAACCAGGGACATCAGTGCCTCCGAGGTGACTCCAAACTCTATCCCAACCTGAGGTACCTACAGAACCTCCGTCCACAGTAGTGAGTCACTGTGCTCACTTCATTACTGCTTCCTAGTGACAGTCCTGCTTTGTCACTGGAAGTCCAGACCCCTAGATGTCCCCAGGCACCAGCTGGGATCCCTCAACCCAAAGGAGACACCTTCTTCCTTTCTTTTCTGTTCTTTCTTTCTCTCTCTCTCTCTCTCTCTTTCTTTCCTCTCTCTCTCTCTCTCTCTCTCTTCCTCTCTCTCTCTCTCTTTCTCTCTCTCTCTCTCTCTCTCTCTCTCTCTCTCTCTCTCTCTCTCTCTCTCTTTCAGGCTAAAGGTACAATTAGAAGCCTCCTTCACTTGGGTCACACCCAACTCCAGGCCTCTGATCACTCCTGACTGATGGGCTGGAAGGAGGGGACCCTCCCAGTCCCCCTCTGTCAACTGCAGGGTTATTTTGGTGGCAGTTATTTGGACAAGGAGTGGGCTAGTGGCTTGTGGAAGGGAAGGAAGGAGGAACATGCTAAAAATACTGAGGCCAGGCTGAGGCAGCAGGCTCTGCATTTGCAGGGCCTAGCCTCCCTCCACCGGTGAGGATGATCTGTCTTCAATGTCTCCTGGGGTTCAAAGCCAGGGATCCTTTCAGACTGACGGAGATGCATTCTGGTGCCATTAGTCAGGACATCAGGAGGTCCTGAGGGCTAACGATAGCTGTATGGGTAACACAGTTACCTTGAGAAAGTTCTAGACACAGAGCACAAGCTGGTCCAGGGAGGCCATGTCCTGCTTAGGACACAGTTCAAAGGAATCCATATCTCCAGTCCTTGTCTCCACATCTAAGTCCCAGCAACCCAAGGCCATCTTCCCCAAGATGTGTGCAGTTAGTTACTGTATCAGCCACCTCTGCTGTCTGCTCTGTGAGCCCATGGTAAAAACTGGCCCTGGAGACCAGGAACAAATTGACTCTACTGAGCTTTGGCACAGTCCCATCTGGAACCTGGATGACCTCTGGTGTCTCATCCGACATCCTGGACCTCAGCTGTTAGGCTTGGGTCATCTGATCAACTGCTGTCTGGAAGACTCCCAGGTTCTTCTCAGGTGGGAGCCCCACCTAGATGGTATCTAGCCTTACTCAGCTCAGAGGTCAAGGTGTCCTACACAAGGAAGCCCTCCTCTAGCAGGGAGAGGGAGCCTAAAGGGACCATGAAGTTTGGGGTTGGCCATTTATTCACTTTTGTTCCTTCACTCTTGTGGTCCTTGAGTGAGGACCACTGATATATAAACATTGTTCTAGGAACTAACAATACAGTGAGGAGAAATTCAAAGCCTCAAACACTGTGGAACCTAGAAAATAGAAGAAAAGACAGAGTAAGGGTTGAGAGTGTAGCTCAGCAGTGGAGTATTTGCATGACCCTGGGATCCACCCCTAGACACACACACACACACACACACACACACACACACACACACACACACGTAAATTGAGCATGGTAACTCATGACTGCAAACTCAGAACTCTAAAGGCAGAGACAGAGATACAGAGAGAAGTATCTTGAATTTTAGGCTAGCCTGGGTTACATAGTGAGATCCTGTCTGAGAGATGGGGGAGAGGTAGAGAGAGGAGGGGTGGGGCTCAGAAGTGGTAGGCGCCAGGAAGAGGAAGAAAGTACAATTGAGCAAAGAGACTAAAACACACGTGCTTGTGTTTGTGTGGGTGTGTTCACACAATGGTTTGGGCCAAGAGTGTCTGTACCGAAAGCAGTCTTCTGGAAGTGAATGTGTGAATGCCCATCCAGGACCAAAGGTCAGACAAAAAACGGCAGCATCGAGCAGAAGGAAGGAATGACCCCACCTTGACTACAGTCTCTGTCCTCATCTTACTGACCCAGTACTTTTGTCTCCTTGTGATCCACACTCACCCCTTCCTATAGCTGCCCATCTGCACCTGCCTAGGGAAGGGGCTTCAGGACCACCTCCAGCTGGGCGGTCAGAGATCCACTCCAGGGCTGGTCCTCGATCTTCTAAGCCCCCATGAACCTTCACCCTGCAATTACCACTCTCTGCCCTGGGCTATTTCCTGCAGACTTGTAAATAGAACCTCTTTCAGCTCCACACACATTATGGTTTGTCTAAAATGGTGTCAAAGGAGCCAATTTTCCTCAACAGGGACATTGACGGAGGTAAAGTTTACAGAGGATTCCCGCAGGACTTGGGCTGCGCGAGTCAAAAACAAGAACCTGGGTGATGCAACTGCCTAGAAAAGCTACCTTGACTGTGTAGGCCAAGCGCGGCCTTGTCTGGGGGCCAGATTCCTGGGAAGACAGAGGAAAAAACAAGACTCGGGGCCACAACCTCACCAGCCTTAAGCAGCCTTACCCAGAAAGCCTAGCCAAGGGATAGGAGACCCAGCTTGGAAGTCAGAGCACAGCTGGCTATTCCACCCCCTGCTTTCTTTGAGACCTCTCTTCCTTTGCAAGCAAATGCCAACGCCTGTGGCTCACAGCTGTATGAGTAGCCGTCATCTTGCAGAAGGTAGAGGGGCTCATCATAGAGAAGCAGGAACAAACGGTGACAATGAAAGGCATCTGCAGCCCTTGTATCAGTCGTTAGTGACCATCTAGGAGGGGCAAGCCCATGTCAAAAGTAAGATCTGAGCAAAGGCACCTGTTCCAGGCTTCAGCAGCCCTCAGGCCCCAGACTTGGTAGAGAAGGAAGGAGCTGGCCTGTGTCTCTATCCCTCCTACTGATGAAGGTACTGAGGCCCAGGGAGATGTAATGACATATTCCTTATCACAGTTTAAGAAATGATAGAGGCAGGATTTGAACCCTGGACCTGTCAACCCCCAAGCCCATGAATCTTCCACAGATCCTAACACTGCGTTCATTCTGACCTTGCTTTGGGCAGGGTGCACTAAGTAGGGTGTGTCTGTAGCCCATGAACTTTCCATGGCCCTAGGGGAGTGACATGCCAGCTGTGGGTGACCTGTTCCTTCTAGGCTCTGGCCTGAGCCATACCAAGCCAATGTCGCACAATCTGCCCAGGTTACGCCTCCCTAGCCTTCTATGAATAAAGGCACAGGGAGCATTTTAGGAATCAAAACCACCCATCAATCTTCTCTGGCTTTTTTTATTTTAACAAAACAAACCTAGAACAGATGTTCAAGGAAAGTCCTAGCTAGAAAGTTCCATGCCTTTGAGTTATATAAGAAGGTCCCACAGGGGGCTGGAGAAATGTCTCAGTGATTAAAAGTGCTTGGTGCTCTTACAGAGGACCAGAGTTCAATTCCCAGCACCCAGTATGGATGGCTCACAACTGCCAGTAACTCCACCTCTAGGAATTCTACACCTTCTCCTGATCTCTGAAAACACTTTCACATACACATGTGCACACAGACACACACAGACACATGAAAAAGTAAAATAAATAAATATTTTTTAAAAATAAGAATGTCCTAGAAATACAGAGATCCAGAAATCAAGTTCTGAGATCAGACTTTTCTGTAAGTCGTTCAATTCATCTAAGTTGCATCATGTTTTAAGGGGAACATATATCAATGTGTGCCTGTCAATACTCCCATTTGCCTCCAGAAATGGCTGGGTGTGCAGTGAGACAGAATGGATAAGAGCACGAGTCTTAGGATCAAACATGTCTGAGCTCAAATGGGTATGAGGTGCCTAAAGGGTAGGAGAGTATGATATACAGCCCATGCTTTCCTCCTCCCTCTGGGGACTCAATTGATAAAAGCTCTTTAAAGTGTATATAAACGATAAAATCATGACCCACACACAAATATAAAATGAATATGTGCCAAAGGTTTTGTTCAGAGATCAGTGGTATCTTGTTTACTACGCATACCCAAGGCCTTGTGTTCAAAGCACAGTGATATAAAAGAAAACAAGAATATAGTTCATTGAACCTATTAATTAATGACGGAAACAGTAAGATGCTATAGTCTACTCAAAAGAAAAAAATTCAAAGGACACAAATATACAAGCTTAATTAAGAGAAAAGAAAAACAATCCATAAATAGGTTAATAAACAATTAACTGTTCAACTGAATTCCAACCAACAAAGCTATTGATGTCGCTATGGATGAGAATGGCTGGATTACTGTCTTCTACAACTTTCTTGAGGCTTTTCAAATAGCTCAAACACCAAGAAACATGAGCATCATCTAGAAAGACGGGCTAGATAGGATACCTACCAAGGCTGTTTGCTGCCTGTTTCAATGACTTCCACAAGTTTTCTCAACATAGATTGCTGTCCACCAACCATGTTAGCCAATTTTCTGTTGCTGTTACAAACTCACTATCAACTTACAGAAGAAAAGGTTTGCTTGACGCATGGTTTCAGGAGCCACAGCTCTGTCTTCCCTGCTCTGGGAACTGCTGGGAAGCATGGATATTGGAAGGGGTTGGCCTAGGATGTGAACCATGTGTCTGAAATGTCCAAGCTGTCTCACTTTGAACAGGTACTCAGAAACTCTATGCTATAATTTGTTCTGCTGCAGAGAGAAATCCACCATGATTATAATCCCTTTCTGTACTGGCTAGTTTAATATCAACCTGACATAAGCTAAACACATTTGGGAAGAGGGAACCTCAAATGAGTCTCCACTGAGTTGGCTTGTGGGTAAGCCCGTGATGATTCTTTTATTATTAATGATTGATGTGAGAGGGTCCAGCTCACTGTGGCAATGCCAATCATGGGCTGGTGGCCCTGGATGATGTAAGAAAGAAGGCTTAGCAAGCCATGAGGAGCAAGCCAGCAAGCAACACTTCTCATGGCCTCTGCTTAAGTCCCTGCCTCCATGTTCCTGCCTTGAATTTCTACCTTGGATAGTAGACTGTGATGTGGAAGTGTAAGAAATAAACCCTTTTCTCTACAAGTTGTTTTTGTTCATGCTGTTTATCACAGTAATAAAAAGCTAACTAAGACACTGTCTCATTATATATATCTGTCAGGACAGACGAGGTCATGCTGTATAACAAATGGCTTCAACATCTCAGTATTTCAAAATAAGAGATTTATTGACATACATGTTACTTTATCTTCATATTATTGTACATTGACAGGGGCTCTGTTCCATGACATCTCATTCCCAGAGGCTGAGAGAGGCCTCCTGCGCTTTTATTAGTCATCATAACAGAGTGAAGGGACACAGATAATCAGGAGGAACAATAAAATGCTCCCACCCAGAGCTGACATATCTTTTGCCCATGCCAGTTACAATAGTGTGCCTGACTTTAAGGAGACAAGGAAACCCAGTTCCTTGAACACTGAATCCTGGAGGGAAACAGCATTGGAAACATCACCAGGTTAGATGGGATTCATTTTGAAGAGGAACACTGAGAGAATCCCTTACATCACCGAGTGTTTTGGAGATGATGAGATGATGGTTCCCACACTCATATTACTGTTCTTGGAATATTCTAGGCCACAAGGCTGACTATCATACAACAGAAGCTGCCACACTGTACAATGCCATATCATGTGCAATGTTCTTACTATCAAGACATGCAAGTGTAATCCCTGAGGGTTGTGGGGAAAGTAAAAAACAACAACACATGTCACTATGAAAGGATGCCTTAGCGGCAAATGAGGACCAATACAAAAATGTGCCATGGGATGTCCCCAGAACTCAAAAGACCATTGGTTTAGCAGTCAGTGAGAAATACTTCTTCAGGGTAGTAACTTGACTTTGTCAGAACAATGTCATTCCTCTTAGATAGTTTAAATTTGTGTGTTACTGTCTCTAAGTTTGATGCATAAATCTCAAGCCTGATTTGTACTTGTCATTGTAGGAGGCACTTGGCAATTGTTTGTCACCCAGTATTGAACTCTCTTCCTGTGACTGTGTTATGCTTATCTTGTGAATTAAGGTCTGCTTCCTTATGGAGAAAGTAGAAACAGCAAGCGTTTGCTCTTGTCAGACTCCCTTGCAGCTAGAGAAAAAAATCACATGACTTGAGTCTACCAGTAAGATACACTCCAACAAAATTTTGGTCAGAAGCATATGATAAAGGGAAAAAGGGAGAATATTAGAGAGAAGCCTTTCAGAGGAGGTTAGCAGCTATGTTTCTCCTTCACTTGAGTCAGACCCAGCATCTGGGGTGTCACCCAGGAGCAGGGGTCTGCAAAGAATGGGTGTCTATACCAGCAGGAACATGTCATCAGGCTCAGCAGGACAAGTGCTATCATTTTATTTGATATTATAGGTCCTCTATCATTATTCTCTTTTCTTTCATGAAAGCCAGTAAGTCACCTTGTATTTTTTTTAAAATGTTTTCTCTTTAAATAAGCTACCATTGTTTACTGTGTTTTCAATATATATACAAACATTCAAGTGATGTTAAAACTAATTTGTGTCAAATCATGTCATCCACAAGAAACACACACTATACACCTTTTTAAAGAGTAGGAAAAATACGCTAAATTAGAGAAAAGTCAATCTGGTAGGACCCCTCATATTTTAAAATGGGAAGCCTGGGTGTACATTAGGAGAAGGAGCTGCCTAGGATTCTACAGCAGGTGAACTATGGCACTCACACCAACACTTGGATTTATTGTGCCTGGGCCCCAACTGCCTTTTAACAGGGCACTTCCTCTTTCTCTAGGGCCAGTGGCAGACACCCAGCCAGCTTTCTGCCCCCTTGTAGCTGCTCACCTCAGCATCCTGGCAAAGGTACCCCCTGATTGAGCTCTAAGATTGATGGCCAGACTCAGACCCAAAAGCAAGCAGGGAGCGGGACAGCAGGCTTTGCCCTGGAGCCACCAGACAATCACCGTGAAGTTCCTATCCCTCCAGTAAACAAGCTGTTGTGCCTCGGAGAACCTGGTAATAGCAGGCCCTGCCATCCTGCCCTCTCTTTGCAGGGAAGGGCTGCAATTACTGCCTTAACTGACTCAGATACCTCTGGTGAAGGGTATACATTTCCTGAAGTATATACAATCTTTGCAAACTTTCTCCTACACTCCCTTCTAGGTCTGGGGGCTCTGGTTCCCTCCTTGCAGCTCCACCCTTAAAACTGCTCTTATAATTGTAAATAGCCCACACTTCAGAGGTTCCTCAGAGCTCTGCTTCAGAGAACATAACTGCAGCCTTCCTTCTCCATAAGCAGGGGAGGCTTTATTAAATGTAGCTCCTGTCTGCCCCTCACTGGCCCTGGCATCTCTCCATCAGAAAGCCAGCACTCTTGGTGACACTGAGATCTCATGAAGGACCTCCTTGATAATGTAGATTCCTGGGACATCAGAAGGGTTTCTTCATGAAACCAGTAGTTCTGAATCTTTATAAGGAGCCTGTTAAACCAGGTATAATCCCACAACTCTAATCCTAGGACTCTGGAAGCTGAGGCAGGAGGATGGTGAGTTTGAAACCAGTATGGACTACATAGCAAAGCACTGTGTCAAAAAAAAAATCCAAAGCTTATTAATAACATCTCTGCCCAGACAGGAGTTTAATGGTAGGACAAATACCTGATCCAAGGCAGTTCCTGGCACTCACTGCCCAGTGTGAGTTCTGCAGAGGTGAGATGTCTGCAGTATGGACACTGACTGGCAGTGCCTGAGTGTGTCTTAGCCACTGTGAGTCTGTTTCCTCTTCTGTAAAATGGGGTGATGACTCCCTTAGCCAGGGGAAGCTAGGCTCAGATGAAATAGCAAACAACCTCTACATCTCAGTAGTTCCCAGCAGCACAGATTCACTGCTCACTGGTGCTGCCTAGCCACTGCGGGTCAGTTAGGGGTCTCTGTGTGTTAGGAAGCTTCCCCCTCACTGTAAACCAAAACAGAACAAAACAAAACACACCAAAGAGGAGTGGAAGACAGCCGGGTGGACAAGAAATTGCTTTGAAATCGTGGAGGCCAGAGTTTGGATCCATCGTCCCACACAAAAGTCATGCAGGCTTGGCAGCCAGCCTCAGGAGCTCCGCAGAGGTAGGGGATTCCCTGAGGCCGGGTAGCCAACTAGATTAGCCAAATTGGGGAGCTATAGGCTCAGCGAGAGACCCTTCCCCAGTAAATAAGGAAAGCCATTGAGGAAGACACCTGGTATCAACCTCTTCTCCACATACATGTAAGCATAACTGGACACTCATGTGTTCACACACACGCACACATGTGGGACATGTGTTTACACACAAAACATTTTGTAAGGAAATACTTGAGAGAATCTGCTCACAAAGGAAGGATGCAAAACAGAGGAGAAGAGGAGGCTGGGGCCCAACTATCCCCTCAAAGACCCTCCCCATGACTAGACGAGAGACCCCAGCTCCCAAAGTCTCCAGCACCTCCATGCCCTTCTTTAACACACTGGCCCTCAGGAGACACTCCAGCTCCAAGCTGCGGTACTCTGCGAGTGCTGTACTCAGAGCGACCACCGATTCTGGTGTTGCTGGCTGGTAGGCTGCCTGACAAAGGTACAGCCAGCCATTAAATGCTCTGGCCTGTAAATAATGCGTGTCCCTTCTGCTCACTACCCATTGGAGAGCTAGGCAACAGGCTCATCCAATTGCAAAGTGACAGGAAGCTCAGAAATGTGTGGTGAACTGCTGAGGCCTACCACAATAATCACAGGACAACCTCTAGGGATGTGGAGGGGATTAAATGAATTACATTTCTAATATGATTTATTTCAGTATAGGCTGTCAGTATTATAGTAATGATGATGGTGTTGATGTTCATGATTAGTAAAAATATTAACATGGAATCCAATTAGAGACTCCAGAGATAGCCAGTCTAAAATGCTTGCCCTGCAAGCATAAGGATCAGAGTTCAATCCCCAGATCCTCAAGCTTCACCTGAGGGGTAGAGACAGGTGGATTCTTGGGGCTCACAGGTCAGCCAGCCTAGTCTAATCATCAAGCCCCAAGTCCCAGTGAGAGACTAATTCAAAAAGTAAAGTAGGTAAAATGGGCATAGTAGAGTGTGCCTTTAATCCCAGCACTTGAGAGGCACAGACAGGTGGATCTCTGTGAGTTCAAGGCCAGTCTGGTCTACAGAGTGAGTCCCAGGACAGCCAGGGTTTTGTAGAGATACCCTGTCTTAAGATAGATAGATAGATAGATAGATAGATAGATAGATAGATAGATAGATAGATAGACCGACCGACAGACAGACAGACAGACAGACAGACAGACAGACAGACAGACAGATAGATAGATAGATAGATAGATAGATAGATAGATAGATAGATAGATAGACAGATAAAAAGTAAAATAGAAAGTTCCTAAGGAATGACACCAAAAGTTGCTTTCTGACATCCACACATGTACAAACACACACACACACACACACCCAGGCACACCCGGGAAACCTCACTCCCCACATATAAATAAGCCAATTAAACTGTCAATGAAAGAATAATCACCATTCTGAATTTTTATTACAGTTATACATAGAAAATCTATGCATACCTTGTAATTCCAGCACCCAGTAGGCTGAGGCAGGGGGACACCATGATTTCAAGGCTAGTCTGGGCTACATATTGAATTCAAGGCAACCTGTAGGACCATGTAAGAGATGAAGGATGGGAGGATGGGAGGGAAGGAGGGAGGAAGGGAAGGAGGAAGGAAGGAAGAGAGGAAGGAAAGAAGGGAGGGAGGGAGAAAACTTGAAAGATCAAATTTGGTGTGCAGGAGTGAGGCAGAACAAGAAAGAGAAATGATAGTGAACTTATCAAAATATATTAAATTCATAAAAATGTCATAATGAAAGCCATTATTACATATAATTAATACACACTAATCAAATTTTGGAAAGGGTAAAAAAATGGTTAAATTCGGACTTTGTCACTCATTTGCTGTGTGACCTTAGGAAACATGCTACTGGTCTCTGAGACTCCATTTCCTCATTTGTGCAGCTCAGTCTTGAACTCAATACCTAGCAGTGAGCTTGGAGAATGGGTAGAATGTTGGGAGGAGATGAAGGACTGGTTTTACTTACACCCAGTAGGTGGGTTGGCTGCACCCCCTTGGCTCTGTGCTCAAGAAAATCCTGGACATTGGAGCTGTCTGCATCAGGCTGATGAATCTCAATCCCTAAATTATAGGTGACAGTGGCTTCTTAAAGAGGAAATGAATTGCTGCAACACAATCCAGCCATGTTGCATCGATATGATTAGCTAGTCAGCCATGATGTGTAGTCATTCGCTTTGATTTTTAAGTACCCGTTAGAAGCCAGCCCTAATGAGGCGGTTATAAATTGATTAGATTCCAAGATTCAGCACAGTTCACAGATTGTTTCAGAAACCCATCAGGATCGCAGGACTGACATCTCACTGGATTTAATGATTGCTAGAGAAAGTGTGCATCCCAGCCAGATACAATCACATTTGTCAGCATGATCCTTTTAAGCACAATTCAATTAAAGTGTTATTCTCTAATTTTATTAGAATCGGAGCCCAGAGCTAATGCAGGCTCCCAATATTGCATCATGAGGGGAGTGCACACAGCCTAATTTCCCTAATTGGAGTTTAGTGATCTCACATCCTTTTCATATCTTAATTCTTGGGATAATCTCCCACTTTTGCACCTGCTACAATTCCTTTAATGGAAACTAGCAATCAGATGTGATGGTTCCGCTTCACATGGATTCCTGGGGTCACATCTGCTTCACTGAAGGGACTTTGCACATCTGGATCCCTTGATTCTTCCAATCTTTTCCCATTGATCTTGGCCTTGACCTCCTCAGTTTAGGAGGCTCTTGCCCAGATATAATCTACTTAACTACCAGGCTTGCAGTCTCAGAATAGGAGAGTTGGGGGAAAGTATGGGCTTTGAGCCAGCCTAGGTTTGGGTCACAGCTCCACCATTCACTCATCCATCTACTCATGTGCCCAACCATCCACCCATCTACCCATCCATACATCCATCCACCTACTTACCCATCTACCCATACAGCCACCGATACACCCATGCACTCAACCAGTATTTAGTGGGTTAGTGGATGTTTGCTATATTCCAGGCACTGTGTTAGGTATTGGAGGTCCTCCATGAAAAAAAGAAAAACTAGCCTCCAACTTCAGGGAACTTACAACCTACTAGGAGAGAGGATCACAAAATAGTAACCATCCCATTAACTAGATAATCCACATTGAAACAAAAGATAGGAGAGAAAGAACAATGGAAGAGAGACCTACTCCAAACATGAGAATAAGGGAGGTCTGCCTCCATGATGATGAGACTCGAAGGAATTCCTTTTCTTTTTCTTTTTTTTTTTTTAGCTTTGCGCCTTTCCTGGGACTCACTTGGTAGTCCAGGCTGGCCTCGAACTCACAGAGATCCGCCTGCCTCTGCCTCCCGAGTGCTGGGATTAAAGGCGTGCGCCACCACCGCCCGGCTCAAGGAATTCCTATAGTCTATAGGCCCAGAGTGAGAACAAAGTGAAGAACCATGGACCCTCCTTCTAGGTGGAGCACCCTGTCCCTATTCCTAGACAAGTGTCACCTACCGGTTTATTGGAAGAATTCCAAAGTAAGAAGAAACTTGTATCACTTATGGAGCTAAACCTGGGCCTTTTGGATTAAAGGAAATAGAAACTATCAAGAAATTAAGTTATGCAAGACAGGTAAGCAGGGTCCGATCCCAAAACGCCTTGCAGGCAGGTCAGGTTGGAGCTTAAATGCCTCCTCCATTCACACTTGGTATCCAGATGGAATGTTTTCCCCTTTTTTCTTAATTCTGATTTTCATTTTGATTCTTTGGTTGTTTGAAGTTTTTGGTGTGTTTGTTTGTTATTTTCTCAGGAGACAAATACAGCGCCAATGGTCTAGAATTTGCTGCCCTCTTGCCTTAGCTCCTTGAGTGTTGGGATTTTATGTGCATCACTACATCAGGCTAGGTGTGACTATTAATGGCATCCCTTTCAGGTTCCAAAGTGTCCAAGGATGGATGTTCAACTACATGGATATCCAGTTGCAAATCAAGTAGAGATGACTGTCTTTTTATTGACATTGCTGCCACTGTGATAACATGGGTTGTTGTGTGTTTTGTTACCAGTTTTGTACTTTCTATAGGTAGCCAACACTTTATTGCCTGCTCTTCTGGTAGAACATTCCAGAAGACCCCATTACATTGGAGGGGGGCAATTATCATTTTGGGAGGATAGAGGGTGCAGGGAAGTGAACCTGGGACCTTGCACATACTAAGCCCAGGTTTTACCATTGAGTCACATTGCAAACAGGCATTTGTAATTTCAGCCTTCTAGTAGCAGGCAGTCAGAGTACCCAGCAGCCAGCATATGATGCTGTATCTCTAGCATCCAGGATGCTGATGTGCACACAGGATTTGAAGTTCTATCTATTTTGAAGGCCCCCTCACTTGTCTGTGGAAGGTGAATTAGAGAAAGCAGGCGTGAATGGTAGCTAGGGTCCCATGCAAAGTCTTCCATGTGAGAGTTGAACATGGATGGCTTTGACAAGAAGGAAGTGGTAACAACACCAGAATGGAAAAAGGGTAGAAGCCAGACATTCATTTCTTATATGACCCTAAACGTCGTGGCTGACCTCACCAGTCCAGTCTCTTCATCTCTGAAATGAAGAGCTCTGTCTCAAATGGGGGTCTAGAAGTTATCTCATACTGGGCTGGGAACATGCTACTGCCTGGCAGTTGGGCTGCAGGTGGATGGACACCACATTGGTTTGGTTGGAATTATCTTCTAAGCCGTGACAGCCATCATTTGCTCCTGACCATTTCTTCTCACTTGGTGCCAGAAGCCTTGCTTGTCTACCTAGATGCACAAGATGTCATCCTGAGCCAAGAGCCCACAGATTTCCCTCTTCCTAAACCTGAGTTGCAGGGGCTAGGAAATTTTTCTGAGACCTAATGCAAACTGAGCACCTCTAATAGAGTGAGCAGAGTTTCCTGCTGTTACTGTGGAAGCCTCAATGAGAGCCTGAACCCACCCTGGAAATCAAGTATAGAGAAAGCTGTGTCTGATAGCCAGGCCATGATCACGCACTAAGCTGAGACCATTCTGACCTCTCCCGGGACAAACCGGCATTCCAGTCTTTCCCTTGATAGAGATAGAAAAATAGCTACATGCTCTGCATCGACACCCAGGTACATTATCTCACTGAATGTTCTCAGCCATAGGAGGAAGCTGTGCTTATTTATGTCCCTTTGACAAGTGGAAAGACCTGGGGAAGGTAAGCAGCTTGTTCGAGGTCTACCAGTTAGCCATAGAGGATACACTCAGCTTAGCTGACCTCTAGCTAGCAGAGAGAACCACTTGCCACCAAACTCTTCTCCCCACCTCCAGCCCTGGAGCTTAGAACCTGGAAAGGGCAGAAGTTGGAGCTTCACTCACATGAGTGGAGTGCCCAGAGCCCTGTGGGTATCACACACTCTTCTGTGTTAGACAGGTCCAAAGCAGCCCAGTGCCCTCCAGCAGACAATGGCTGGGGCCAGTAGCTGCCTTCAATTCTGACACCGATGTAGTGGAGAAGCAGATCTGGCTAGGTTACCTGCTTCTGGTCTCTATGAAGACCTCATCCCAGCAATGACCATGGCTGAGTGACAGGCAAAGGAATACCCTCTTGATCAGAAATAGTTTCCCGCCAGGCGGTGGTGGCACACGCCTTTAATCTCAGCACTCGGGAGGCAGAGGCAGGTGGATCTCTGTGAGTTCAAGGCCAGCCTGGGCTACAGAGTGAGTTCCAGGACAGCCAGAGATACACAGAGAAACCCTGTCTCAAAAAACAAAAACCAAAAAACAAAAAAACAAAAAAAAGAAAGAAGAAAGAAGGAAAGAGTTTTCCATGACCTCAGAATCAAACCTCAGGTCCTTTCCATGTCTTTTTCACAAAGCTTTGGAAGACCCAGCCTCTGCTACACCTCTAACTCTGTCTCCTATCACTCTCTGTGCCTGGGCTCCATGCCTCTTCACAGCATATCTGATTTTACACGTTAGCAATGGATTCAAATTTTAATAGGGCTTTCTGAGAGTGGGTGAGCACCGTGTTCCTTGTCTACAAATCTGGACTCTTCTTTGTGTTTCCTTCCCTTTCTAGGTACTTGTTGACCTTCAATCTAGAACATTCTGGAACATTTTTCTTGCACAACTGCTTTCAAATGCAAATTTAGACATCATTCTCACACAGGCTTTCCCTGACCATCCGATGAGGGGTATCTCCTTGTCCTTTACCCTACATATTTGCTTTTCCTATAGCACTTAAAGACATCTAATATCATCTGACATGGATTTATATACTTCTTTCTGTCACAGGTATAGGACCATCTTTACGAGTTTCCCTGATGACCCTGTCCAGCACCAGCCACCCTGCAGGGTTGATAAACACTTGGATGGACAGACGTCAGAACTGGCAATCCCTAAACTACAGACTGCTCAGCCTGTAATGATCCCCAAAAGAGAGGCTGAGCCTCTAACCATTCACTAAGATAAACCCAGGTCCTGGAACCAGAAGAGATCCATCCCTGACTGGAGAGCTGGGTCATAGTCCTGGCTTTGAAATAGATCTTAAAATAAAATACTAAAAAATTAGAAGACACACCAGTGGGAGTGGAAAGAAAACAAAACACTGGTTTGGCCATCTAGCATCAGGTGGAGTGGACAGCGTTAGTCAACTGGTTAGCTCTCAAAGAAAGATTCTGATCCAGAGAAGCCACGGGTCAGCCAGTGACCAGGGCAATGACAGCAGCTGCCCCATTCTAATCCCTTTCCTTGAGGTGTAGCCTAGGAAACTGGCAGCGGGGCCAAGCTCTGACACAGATTTGTAGACAAGGAGCATGGTGCTCACCCACTCTCAGAAAGCCCTATTAAAATTTGAATCCATTGCTAACGTGTAAAATCAGATACGCTGTGAAAAATCCAGATTGCTTGCGCTGCTTGGACCGTGAGAAGACTGGGCGATGCTGACCTGAATAAAGGTGCTGCGAGAGCTGGTAATTCAGTGAGAAGAGGCAGGCCAGTGACTACAGGGGCCCAGGGATGAAGTGTAGGGTCAGAGCTTTGCTGTGGTAGACGCTGCAGACAGAGGAGGGTACAAGGGGAGACCCTGTCAAACGTGGGACTGACAGGGGGGCCAGGGCAGACATAAATTCTTCTAGACCTACCACTCGCAATTATCAAAGTCGGGAAAATACTGGCTTTTCTTGTCTTCCTGCCCACAGCTTCTCACCAGGACCTCCCATTGGCTGGACCCGGCAGACAAAGTAAAGGATTGTGGGATGTGTAGTTCGTCTTTACCTCTCACCGGAAGGCCAGAAACTGGAGAGGGTTGGACCCAAAAGCAAACGAACTGGTGACTGGCCACCTTTTTTTCCCTGTACACACAGGTGCTATTTGTGCAGTCAGTGGTCTTAGGGGACCCATCTTGTTATCTGGGCCAATAAACAGTCACATGCGTGACCCACACTGACTACAGAAGGGCAGAAACCGAGCAAGGAAGGCCATATGCGTGTTGTTTTCCAAGGACCTTTGAGAAGCAGAAGACGCAGACCCAGAGAACCCCACAAAGGAGGCAAGCAAGTATATACTGGTAGTCCACGTGCATCTGCTTCAGGTCTGAGCCGTGCTTCCCTTTATGCCCTTCTTTCTCTGGGTCCTGTGACCCCCACGCTCCCCCATGAAGACCCGAAATGATCCTTATGAGCCCTGTGTCCACTGCCTTAAGGCTTGCTCTGGTAGAGGTGGTGCCTGGTACAACCCAAGAGTGGACATGTGAAAGGACAGACAAACGCATGTCGATCTGCCTGCCCTTGGTGCTTTGTAAGTGTTAACACTTATGTAAACACGTGAAGGGGGTGGTACTGCTCTCCAGTTGCAGATGAGGAAGTCTGAGCCAGGGAAGTTTTTTTTTTTTTTTTTTTTTTTTTTTTTTTCGAGACAGGGTTTCTCTGTATAGCTTTGCGCCTCTCCTGGAACTCACTTGGTAGCCCAGGCTAGCCTCGAACTCACAGAGATCCGCCTGGCTCTGCCTCCCGAGTGCTGGGATTAAAGGCGTGCGCCACCACCGCCCGGCCAGGAAAGTTATTTAGCTGAAAATAGAATAGTCTGGCTCCAGGGTCCTTGGGCTTTCCTGCTCCCTGCTGGCTCCTGGTCTCTAGACCTGGGGCTCACTGAGCAAGGCAACAGGGTGCCATAGACTCTAGGGTAGGGGAGGGTACCTGGAGAAACATGGGCCTTAGGGACCCCGAACAGCACAGAAAGCTGAGTGTTCACTGGTGATGCTGGGACACTGATAACTTGGAACAAGATGCTCCTTCTCTGCTCTCCCTTCCTCCCAGCCACATCCTCTACCCTGGGCTGGAGCTGTGTGAGGGGGTCTCACTAGTGGACACCCCAGGGTGCCCAATTTCACGTGCTGATCATGTAGAAGGTGGGTACCTTGTTATGGGCAGTGCTGATCCCACTGTCAGGAAGTGTAAGGGGTCAGCTTTGGGAGCCAGGCCAGGGCCAATCAGAAGAAGTAGAAAGAGAGAGATATGCAGTTAAAATAGAGAAGCCTGAGAGGAAGGTTGGGAAGGGAGGGACCTGGTAGGCTTAAGAGAGACGAGGAAAGACAGACATGTTGAAGCAATTGGAAAAGAATATATATATATATATATATATATATATATATATATATATATATATATATTTAAGAGGGCAGAACTCTGAGCACACCCTTCCTCTCCCCCAGCCCCTGCCTATCCCAGTGTGCCTCCCCTGCCCAGCTGGTGACTGAGGTTTTCTATGAATAACAAATGGAACAAGACTGGCTTCTTGGAAAAAAAAAAAAGATTTAGAGAAATAATTAAATAATTTTCTTTTTGAGCACTGGCCAAATAAGATGATTCTAGGCCCTTTGCTTCCTAGGATGAGGCTAGTGGAGGGTCAGAGAGGGAAATAGGACCAGATTCAGTCACAGGCCTGCTGGGTAGGGCAAGTTCTCAGCGCATGCCTGTGTGTTCGTTCTCCCTCCCTCTTCCCCAACCTCCACCTCTACCTCCATCCTAGTGTGTGACCGTCCCACCCAGTCAAAGGCTTAAGACAAAGGACGGTAAAAATGGCATGTGACTATGGGAGAGGCATGGGAGGAGTAGCAACAGGCTACAATCTAGCCTTCATAGCACATGCATACACACACACACACACACACACACACACACACACACACACACACGCAAGAGCCCAAAGAGCAATTGTGTTGATGAAGAGCTAAGAAGTCCTGGAGCCTCCAGCAAAGCCTTAGCCTTATACCTGTGTCCCTGAGTCCCTGGACTCAGCCTAGTCACACCCTGCCTATTAGCTGTGGGCAGGCATGAGGCTAGGGAGGGTGTGTGGATCCATGAGAACCAGGCATTGGCATTCCCCACCCCACCCCAGGAAGGAGCAGCTTTGCTTCATGACTCTGCAGCCTGGCTCAGTGTTCCCAGGAAGAACCCCCAAGAGAGATGCTCTGCAGACTTTCTTTGCCTTCTATTTTTGAGTGCTAGGGCACTGTGGGAGCCTTTACTGTAGGGTGCTAACCCTGCTTAGGTATGGCTTCCTTCCTCTAGCCCTCCCACTTCCCTCTCTCCTATTTCTCTCATCTGTCCTTGAAAAAACACTTGCAGTAACCAAGCCCCAATAAATGCTTCTCTCTCTGCAGCTATGTGGAGGACAGAAGACGACCCATATTGATTCTCAGGATGGAAACAGTCCACCTTTTGGGGAGGGGGGAGAGTCTGTCATTGACTCCCAAATTGCTAAGTAGTCTAGGCTGGTTGACCAGTAAGCCCCAGGGATCTACCAGTCTCTTCCTCACCAGCTGAGATTACAGGTGTAAACTATCATGCCTGGCTTTTTTTTTTTTTTTTAATGTGGATTCTAGGAATTGAACTCAAGTCTTTGTTTTTGCAACATAAACACTTTACTGACCAAGTTATCTCCTTAGCCCCATATTTTAACTTCTGTAAACATGTCGATGAGCAAGGTAAATGATTCTCTGCCCTGTTGGGACCTCATTCTACAGAAAAATTGTAAAAGACAATGCACAACAATATTTTAAACAACAGTAAGAATGGGAAGCAAAGAATACCCTAGGGCCATGGAATGTATAGGAGCATCAGTCACTAGGCTGGACATTTGGGGCCAGCATCATGAAGGGGACATTCTGTGAGCAAGTGGAAAGAGTAGAGGAGGGGACAGAGGATGTGTAGGCAGGCAAGACAGGACAATTTACTCAGGGTGAGATGGCAGCTCCCAGTGGGTCATTGTGGCACCTCCAGCTCTAAAGCCATGGATATAGAGACCAGGTCAGGAGCTGGGGGGGCGGGGGAGGCTGAGGCAACAGGCCAGGGAGAGTGAGCCGGACTGGAGGCAATAGAAATGGTAAAATGGGAGTGGAGACTATGGCATCCTGAATATACTTTGCAGGTAGGGCTGGCAGAACTTGCTTAAGAATTGGACAGTGTCATCGTCTTTGGATGCCCATAAGTGAACCTCGGAGGCATTGTGTGTGACTGTCCACATGGGTGGACCAGGAAAGCTCAACTCTTACCTGGTGGCCTCCACCTGGATGACAGCAAGGCAGGAGTTGGGCTCCTCGCCCTTCCCTCCAGGCAGAGGGGAATGCACCCCGTCAGAACACTTATTCTTGCCACCCCTGCAGGGCGCTTTGCTGAAAAGTGTGATCAACTCCCTTTTTGCACAGGGGAAAAAATATGCCAGGATTTCCATTGATCCATCCTGAATCAATGCTTTTAAAAATCTTACGCACATTTGGCTTAAGAGCCAAAGCATGCATTTTATGTTTTGACATCGTGTCATCGATCGGAGGCGTGCGTCTTTGCCCCACCTGCCCAAGCCCCCACCCACCCAGGCAGCTGGCCTGGTCGCACTACGTCCTTAATGGCATTGCCCCCACCTGCCCCTTCCAAGCCTGCCCTGGCCCCCAGCACGGCCCTTTCTCGGGTTTTTGAAAGGATCGATAAGGTGCTGAGGCCTCCCGCTGCTGCCTGTCACTCACACACCACCATGCCATAAATTATGCATCTGCCCCTCTCTCCTTCTGTCTCTAATTTCAATTGCGTTTGTTGATGGCTCTACGATGGTTGGCTTTTCTCAGCCTCGGAGGCAGGCATGCTGTTGAACCATGGTAAAAACATGGAGCCAGGGCAGTAGGTTTAGGAAGGGGGCAGAGATGCTAACAATGAATGTCCAGAGAGATATCTAAGGGGGGTGGCCTGGGACTGAGAGCACTAAGCTGTGGCCTGTGATCTTGGTGACTTCTCCTTGGGGCAAGAGTGCATCATAACCCACCCTCAGCCTAGGAGCTGAGGAGGAGAGGCAGAGTGACATGAGGTTATCTCCAGCTGGGAGAGTCTCCTCTGAGGCTCTGGGGCTGACAGGCACTTTGCTGCGGCTCACTGTGTGGCAACGACTAGGGACACAGCTTTGGCTTGCTGGCAGTTGGGCTTCCTCTATCAGGGGTCCCTAGAATACCTCCCCTGAGTGGTGTGTTCAAAGAACAGGAAGCTGGAGGCTGGAGCCTGGTAGCAAAACACTCACTTGCCTGGCAGGGTGATGACCTGGGTTCCATCCCCAGTGCTGAAAAGAAAAAGACAAAAACAAACGAACAAACAAAATAAGCTGAAGCCTGCAAGGCAGTCTCTGTCCCTTGTTCACTGTGTGACAGGACAAGCTCTTCCTTCCTTTGAATGTATCAAAGTGGCTGATTTATGTCCCCCAATGTGACTCGTCTCTGTCATATTCATGACAGTCTCACTGAGTCAGACAAGCTCAATCACTGCTTACAGAGGGGCCCACTGAGGGCCGAGAAGTGAAGTCAGTTGTCCCAGGTGGAGGAGCTGGAGGTGAGGGAGCTGGGCCCAGGCTTCTCCGGTACAGAGACCATGCTTCTTCTGTTCTCCGGTGCTCTGAACATCTGTCCCCAGCTCTTTGCACCCTTGTCTGCTGTTAATCTCCCCCATCCCTGTCTAGTAGGGCTCTCCCCTGTGCTACCCCGTCTCCTTGTCTCCACACACAGTGGCATATCTCCTCTCTGTGGACATCCAACTGGTAGTCAGTGCTTGGATTGTTCTCCCTATAAAACACACTGAAATAAAGATCTAGGCTAGTAAGTAACTAGTGTTACTTCTGCCTTGCAGTGTGTCCTGGAGCCAGTCCTTTCATCCATTGTGGCCACAGTTTCCTCCTCTGTGAAATGGGTTTTCACAGAGATGCACACTTTATATACCTTGTGAGGGAGACAGGAGAGGACAAGGGAGACATGGGGAAATTTTCAAGGTAGAAGTAGATAATGAGGCCCAGGATAAAGTCTGTGACTTAGTAATAGAAAAATAGAAAAGTCTGTGACTCAGTAATAGAACACTTGCCAGCCTTCATGAGTTCCTGGGTTCAATCCCCAACACCACCATATAAAGAAAAATAGATAGTGTCCAATGAAGCACTTCGAAACTCTAGATGTACATGAAACCAGCTGGCGCAACTATTCATGCTACTGTTTAAAAAGTCCTGTTTATGGCTGGAGGAGAGGCTCCGGGGATAAAGTGCATGCTGCACAAGCAGGGCAGCCAGAGTTCAGCTCCCCAGGCCTGGAGATGGGCACATGCCATCCCAGTGCGGGGAGGATGGGGACAGGCTCACTGGAAGCCAGGTTTGTCAGTCCTTGGGCTCCAGATTCACTGAAAGATCATGTCTCAGGGGAAAAGGTGGAGAGGGCAGGTGAGATGGCTCAGCAGTAAAGGTGCTTGCAACCAACCCTGATGATCTGAGTTTGATACCTGGAAACCCCCAGGGGCATGGAGAGAACTGACTCCTGCAAGTTGTCCTTAGACTAACACACACACACACACACACACACACACACACACACACACACACATTAATGTTTTAAAATTTGGGGTACATTGTGATCTACAAAGACACCTGGAATCAACTTCTGATTTCCACAGGTACAATAAATAAATAGACAGACAGGTAGATAAATTGTGCTGGTTAGCTTCGTTGTAAACTAGGCACAAACTAGAGGGACCTGGAAAGAGGGAACCTAATTGAGAAAATACTTCCATCAGACTGACCTGTAGGTAAGTTTGTGGGGGCATTTTCTTGATTAGTGATTGATGTGGAAGGGCCAAGACTACCGTGGGCAGTGCTGCCCCTGGATATGTGGTCCTGGATTGTATAAGAAAGCAGGATGAAGATGCTAAGAGAGTGTCTTGGTTACATTCAATTGCTGTGGGAAGACACCACGATCAAGGCAATTTATAAAAGAAAGTGTTTAATTTGGGCTTATGGCTTCATTAAGTTTAGAGTCCATGATAGCAGAGCAAAGGTATGGCAGCAGGAACAGCTGGGAGATCACATCTTGATCCAAAAGTAGGAAGCAGAGAGCACACTGGGAATGGTGAGAGTCTTTTGAAATCTCAAAGACTACTCCAAGTGACACACCACCTCCAACAAGCCCATACCTCCGAATGCTCCCCAAGCAGTTCCACCAACTGGGAACCAAGTATTTTAATATGTGAGCCTTGGGGGGGGGGCAGTCTCATCCAAACCACCACAAGGAGCAAGCTAGTCAGCAGCATTCTTTCCTCCATGGTCTCTGCCTCAGTTCCTGCCTTCAGTTCCTGCCTCGGCTTCCCTCCGTGAACTATATATAAGCTGTAAGATGAAACAGACCCTTTCCTCCCCACGTTGCTTTTGGTCATGGTGCTTATCACAGCAATAGAAAGCAAACTAGGAAAGAAAGAAATAAATTCTCCTTGCTGCCCATGGAATGGGCCTCACCAGAGCATGGCAGGCGCTCCCATGGACACCTAGGGGAAACCCAGCAGCCAGCTCAGGCTGCTGCTATAATGACCTCTGCTTATAGGTCTCAGGGTTCCAACAAGAGCTGAGGCAGCTCTTGGGGCAACTGAAAGCTTTAACAATCTTCTCTGAGTTCACTGTGTGAACTTTGCTGAGACCAACGCCTGGTGCTTGCATTGGCCCTCAAGGTACCCAGGACTCAGAACTAGCATTGTGTATCCCTACTTCCTAGAAAGAAGAAGTCACCAGACTTGAGCTGAGACCAAGCACAGGGAAACACTCATGCCCACCTACTCCTTTATTCATGCATTTTAGTTTAATCATTAAATTGATCTAGAAAGCACTTGCTACCCTGCCAAGCACACAGAAGCTGCTACACCAATGCACATGTCTATCATTTCATCTGGTCACCCACCCACAGCTCTTGAGAGGACCATTTATATGCATGAAAGACCCTATTTCTTTCCAGATTTTGGACCAGCCCCTTTGGGCTTTACAGATCAATAGGAGTTCAGTCTTCCAGAATCTCAGTCTAGCAGGGGAGATGAAGATGGACACTGATACATTTTGAATATTGATAACTGGTAAGTCTAACATAAGGTAGGTTAGCATAACTCTAACATAACACAGAGCAGCTATCCCTAACAATAAAAAAAAGATAAGGAAGAGGAAGAGGGCTAATGCAGAGGATAGGAGGAGACTGGGAAGTTGGGGCTCAGTCAACAAGCTTTGCTTGAGCGGTCAATCAGAGAAACATAGGAGTTGAGACACCTGAAATGGCTGCCCTGCCTGCAGGGGGCAGCAGTTACCCATCCAGGTAAGTGTCCCACAAGTGGGTACTGGATTAGATCTACTGACTGTAAAAGAGGCTCACCCCTACTCTCTCCCACTCTCTCTTACCCTCTTCCCCCTCCCCCCCCCACCAGGACACTTTCTATTTTTAAAAAGCATGGTTCAGGCTGAACAAAACAGGCACTGCTGTGTGACTCTGGAGCTGTTTTACAACAGGAAATAAAACTATTCCCAGGAGGTTTTCCTGGTCACATTGTGGCCTTGTAAGACCTACAGGTAGAGGTAAGAAGAAAGATAATTGTCCTTAAATGTCCTAGCTGAGGGGACTGTGGACCAAAGGTACAGGAAGAGAATCTGCCAAGGCCTAGCCTAGATTGATTGGCAGGCATGCAAGAGAGACTCTAGTTCATGGGGCTCCTTTTACAGATTAGGAAACTGAGGCCCAGGGCATCAGATGTTCTTGGCTATTAGATCACAGGGAATGTGGAATGAGGACCAATTTGAAGCAGTAGGTTGGAGACAAATTGTAGAGGACCGTGAGAGCCAGGATAGGGGATCTAAGCTTAAATAAGGCCGAACCCCTATGAGTCAACACTCTGGGGCACTGTGATCCAGCCCTCCGCTCTACCTCATCAAACCTTCACAGTGTTTCTTCCATCCACACTGAGATTCAGAGGGTCAAAGCCGCATGACCCCAGTTCCCACAGCTGCAAGTGGCAAAGCAGGTGCTCACACCTGGGTTTGTCTAACCCCCAGAATCTGTAGTCTTGACCTCTGGGTGACACACGAGAGAGACGGGAAGCAGGGGCTTACAGAAAGAAATTCCACTACCTGGACAGCTTTCTGCTCCTTAACGCATTGGCTCCCCAAGTTCTCTGATGTTTTATGGACTGGGAGATTGGGTTTCGTATTCAGGAGAAGCCCCACCTCCTTTTAAACACAGCTGTCTTGGAGGGTAGGGAGAAGGCATGTTCTAAACAGGAGTTGTTTAACTAATTGCCAATTATCTCTGAATAGGCTATGGTTTCCAACAGCTGGGAGGGATTTTGGTCCCTACCCACCGCCTATGCTGCTGGTACTTGGCATGTGGTGAGGAGCTCTTGGCCTCTGGCTGCAGACAAGCCCGTACTTCACCTTCCTCTATGCTTCTGATGGGCCAGCGTAGGAGGGCACTGACTGTGGCTGTAGAAAGCTGGGCACTCTCTCTTCCTCCCTCTCTGCTCTGAGTACCAATACCCGGTACAGAGAAGGATAGGCTCCTCCCCCTCCCTCGACTTCTATCCATGCTACCATGCCCAGTGCACTGCTGTGTGTTCCTGTTTGTACAGGGTTCTTGCTCAGAACTAAGACCATCACTGCCTACCTCCTGTACCCCAAATAAATAAGAAGGCTCAAAAGAAAATCTAATGGGAGGGCTGAGCATGGAGGTGCATGCCTGTAATTCCAGTACTCAGAAAGCTGAGGCAGGAGGACCACAATTTCCAAGCCAGCTTGGACTGAGCAGTGAGGCCATCTCAAAAGAAGAAAAGACAATCTAATAGAAAATGCCAGAAGACCCCAGGGCAGATGGGTGATGTTAATTGTCCCTTCTGGCTATATCTGCCAATTCCCAGGAACAGGCTGAAGGGCAAACCTTTGTAAATGTTAATCTCCTTATGCTAAAGATATTGAACTGTCTTTGATGTTCCCAAACGTGTTGACTCCTATCTTGGTAGAGGGTGTGTGGCCTCCAAGGCCAAACACTTGCTCTGTCTGTTGCTTCTCTCCAGGGGCTAAATGATGGGGTACTCACCTCAGCTTAAGAATGAACAAGGCCTCCTTGAAAACCAAGGGTGGGGTGGGGTGCAAGCACAGTGATACTCAGGGTCACCTCACCCCATTGCTGGAAACTAAACCCAACCAGAGTCATGATCTCATCCACTAGATCCGGGTGAATGAGCGCTCATTACAAGCTCCTCCTGCTGATGGGAAGGGGAAGTTGTGTCCAGTAACACACCAGTGTTTGAATTGTTTACGATGCTGCTAGTTGCTGTAAGGACCCATGAGGAACATGGATAACAGTTCAACCACAGTGGAAGTTTGTCTGCCTTTGATGTCAAGCCAGAAATGGAGCTCCTGAGGAGGGAGGTCATCTCCAAGTGAAGATTGAAGGAGCCAGATGCATTCCATTTTGTGGTCCTTTGATTTTTTCCATGTGTGGTTTCCAAGATGGCAGGATTTGGTGATAGCAAGGTGTGGGAGGAGAATGCTGGTAGTGGGGTAGAACACCATCACTTCCTGTAATCTCTCTCTCTCTCTCTCTCTCTCTCTCTCTCTCTCTCTCTCTCTCTCTCTCTCTCTCTCTCTCCCCCTCTCCCTCTCTCCCTCCATCTCACTCTACCCCCTTTCCCTCTCTCCCTCCTTCCCTCCATCCCTCTCCCCTCCCTCTTTCCCTTTCTCCCTCCCTCCCCCCCTCCTCCCTTCCAACTCTCCTCCTCTTTCAGTTCTAGTGACTGACATCGTGGTCTTGCACATGCTAGACAAGAGCTCTTCCACAGAGCTAAGGGAGCTATAACCACAGGCTGCATCCCTTCTCACCACAGGAAACTAGAATTGTAAGGAAGGGACAGTGGGAAAGGTAGTCCTTGCCTTGGAGATCTTTCCCATGGCCTATACCATAGAAATGGGTATGTGAATCCTTCACACACAGCCTATGTGTCACCTATTGGAGCTGTGAGAAGACAGCTACTGACTGGTAGTTCAAGTTCCAAAATGTGGCTTTGGGTGAGACACTTACTTCATCTTTCTGAGTTTGCTTTTCTGAATCCGCAGAATGGACGTGGTTGGTGCAGGATGGGAGGAGATAAGAACATCTGTGTATTATGAGCTGCTAAGTGTTGCCCTGTGGCTGTGACTGTATCCATCCATTACCTTTCTCATCACCAGGATGAAATACCTGACAGAAACAACTAAAGTGAGGAAAGATCCATCGGGGCTTGACATTTCAGAGGGTTTCAGTCCGTGATTACTTGGTCCTATGTGCTTGGGCAGAACATCATGGCAGTGGGAGTGTGTGACTGAGAAGCATGCAACATGTGAGCGCCTCCACCTCCCTGTACAGGGGGCAGAGACTGCATCAGCAAAGGGGAAGGAAGGCCCGAGGATCTGCTTGCAGTGACCTCTTTTCAGTCAGGTTCCCCAAGAGTTTCCATAACCTCTCCAAACAGGACTACTAGCCAGGGACCAACCTTTAATGTGAGAACCTTTGTGAGAGGGGGCACATCATATCCAAACCATAACAACTGAGCTGGAACCTCATGTCGATTTAGGGAAAATAGGATATGATTGGAAATGTATATAGATTCCAAGTTTCCCTTGGGGACAGGGTTGGGGGGCTGGCAACATTATGTCCACATTCCTATACGGTAACAATTAGCTGAAGCTGAATGTAGAAGGTATGTGGCAATAATAGTCCCTACAATCCCCACTATTCCCACAGAGATTATGCTTTAGAGCCCCCCACCCCACCCCAGCACGAATGTCCTAGAGAGTGCTGATGAAGCACATCCGAGCCTCAGCAATGGTTTAGTTTTACTTTTGTGTTTTCAAAGACACTTAGTCTTTTCCAAAGGTGCAGGCCAGCATCTTGCCAGACACAGCAAGGGGTACAGGAGCATGCGGGCCACTGGCTTCAGGAGCTCATCAGCTCCAGAATGGGCTCATTAACAGCTAAAGCCGAGGCGCTTTTCCAGTGCTGGTGTTTTGTCTTAGAAGAACAATGTGCTCTTAATACCACACTACAAACTTCAGAATCCTGTGGATTTTTAGAAGATAACGAATAGGAATTTCTGAAGAGGGTTTTATTCCAGAACTTGGAACGCTGTGAGTCTAGTAATATGGTTGGGAAGTTGGCCTGCTGGGACTGGTGCTGGCGAGAAGGAATGACTGACAGCTGTAATTGATTGGCACCGGTTGAAGATGCCAGGGGTACATCTTTGCTGGGGCAGGCTGGCTATCTCCTGCCAATGTCTGCTTGGGTATTGCTGGGAAGGCAGGGGGTGAGCAATCAGAGAAGGCTTTTAATGATCTGTTGACAGAAAGAAGTTAAGAAATGATTATAATGGGCAGAGCAAGGAAGCAAGGGAGCGGGAGTCGGGGAGAAGAAGAGGGATGGGGGAGGGGAAGAAGGATAAGGAAGAACTAGATGGGAAAGAGAGAGGGCGGGAGGAGGGAGGGTGCAGATAAAAACTTTGAGCATTATCTCGAAGGACAGGATAAGGTTTGATGCTGTAACAAATGGCCCCGTGTCTCAATGGCTTCAAACAAGTGTTTGCTTCTCCCTCATGGTATGCATCCATTAAAGGTTAGCAGAGGTCGCCATCCTACGTGGTCTGTCTGAAGCTACTATCATCAGGAACGGCGTGGAGGGTACACCGTGCAGCATTTTAGTGTCTCTCTAGAAGAGACACTTTTTCGTCTATCTTGTGTTGGAAAGTGAAGCCACCTGGGAGGACAACCAGGATGCCTGGATGTCTATCTCTCTGACGATCCTAGGCCTGGAGGAGATCTGTTATCGCTGGGACTCTTGGGGTTCCAAGTGATAAAAAGTGAAACTCGGACTACTTAAAGAAACAGAAACACTGACTCCCTCAACCAAAAGTCCAGCGATAGCGCCAGCGGTCTTCAGGCAAAGCTTAATGCAAAGGGTCAAAGGCTCTAAGCCCTGTCTCCTTCCATGTTTCAGCTCTGTTCTCTTCCACTGGAACTTCATTCTCACCTGTCACAGTCCTGGGATTCAAGCTCAGTGCGGTGTAGTAGGGTGGGAGATGTGGGAGCGTCTACTTCTCTTCAATTTTAATGACAGGATTATAGGCCTGGCTGTCCCCAGGCCAGTCTCTGTACTCAAAGGATGGAGTGTTGGCTATGCCTCAGTCACTTGTTTCTCCTTGGACCCGGAATTGAGTTACCAGCATCCAAAGGATATGGATCCAGGGGAGGAGAGAGGTGTGTCCAGGGAGAAAATCAGGGCCTAAGATGGAGTTTGGGTGTTTGTTTAAAACGAACACCAAACAAATCAAATGCCCTGTATCCACTGTTCTGGCCTGGCAGTTTTCTGTGTATTGTTCTATAGACATGTTTCAGGGGCTGCCTGTAAAAGCCAGAATGCTAGCCTGCCCTTTCTCTTTCTTTCAATAGGATCAATGGTATTTCGCTCATTATAGGCCTATCAGGAAACAATCTCTGGGGGCTATTGAGAGCCATTAAATGTTTTAGGCAGGGAAATTATACTAACATGTGAACTTGAAACATCGTTGAAACAGAAAAAGAGGAACTTCCAGTTAGGGCTTTGCGCCAGTGCTCTCGGGTCCCCTCCTCATCTGACACACCTCTCTCCTCCCCTGGATCCATATCCTTTGGATGCTGGTAACTCAATTCCGGGTCCAAGGAGAAACAAGTGACTGAGGCATAGCCAACACTCCATCCTTTGAGTACAGAGACTGGCCTGGGGACATCCAGGCCTATAATCCTGTCATTAAAATTGAAGAGAAGTAGATGCTCCCACATCTCCCACCCTACTACACCGCACTGAGCTTGAATCCCAGAAATGCAGAAGGCCTCCCTTCATGTGCACCTGGCCAGAATGGGTCCCACAGCCCATGAGCTGCAAGGAAAGCTTGGAAAGGGAGCCTCTTGCAAAGGGGGTGTGGAATCGTCATAACTGGTTCGGATATAAGTAATCATTCTCTGGGGCTGGGTATATTGTTGCCCCAAACAAAATGAGGTATCCCTTAGAAAAAAGGGAGGAAGGAGATAGCTGGTGAAGGACTAGCGGTCCTGGGGAGCCAAGTTGGGGCTCATTGAAAGTTCTGTCACGTGAGGCCTGGGCCCTCTGCTTCTGTTCATTCCTTGAGAGGCCTATGGCAGTGCCTGCGACAATCACCTGGAATCCTCACAGCAGTTGTATGAGGCAGTGAGTGGCACTTCGGCTTTAAGGTGCCCTCCTGAAGCCAGGTGTGGTGGGGTACACCTGTATTTCCAGCACTCAGGAGGCTGAAGCAGGGAGTCCAAGGCCAGCCTGGGCTTCAACATCAAGTCCCTGTTTTGAAAAAAGAAATATTCTTAACACTATGACTGTGCCTCATTCTGTGGGTGGAAAAACTGAGTGTCGGGGCACCCAAGGTTGTACTAGTTACTTTTCCTGTGACAGTGACAAAATTCATGACAAACACGGCCAAGGGCACGTTTATTGGGGCCCACAGTTTGAGGCAGAAGAAACCAGCCTGGGGGGGGGGGAAGGGGGGGTGAGTGTTCAAGCGACACAACTCCAACACAATGTACCAGGAGAAGCCCTGAGACTTGGGCCTGAGCTGGAACCTGGGTCCAGTGAGTAAAGGGCATCATAGGATAGACAGCAGTGCTGAGGCTTTGTGAAGCTTGGGACTTTGTTATGCTGGTGCTCCACACCCTTCTGGTGCTCCTCTGCTGGCCTGGACACAAAAAGTGATTAAGAGACTCATGACCCAGTCTGTGGTGAAAGGGCCAGAGCTCGGAGGAGACAGAGAGAGCGAGAGTGCACTTTAGAGTTACCCAACCCCTGCAGGTCCCCCTCCTCTCTCCACATTGGTGATGGTCACTGCTTGCTTTCAGAGTCAGATGCATGTCAAGCCTAGTAAGCTCACTCTTCTACTCCCTTCCAGTCTGAGAGCCAGGCAAACAGCTAGCTCATCCTTCGAGTGGTCTGTCTGTCACTCTTTCCTGGACCTGTCTCCATGCAGAAAATGACACTGAGACACTGTCAGACTCTTTTCCGCCTTGGGCTCCTTTCAGATGAACCCTCCAGTGAAGCCTCTGTTTCTTTATCTGTAAAATGGGGACAGCAACTACAGCAGTGCTTGCTGAGGTCCTTCTGACATCTTTTGCTGTGGTAATTGGCATGTATGAAGTGCTTAATAAGGTAGCTATTATTACTGCTAACAAGATAATTGTTCAGGTAACATCTTAACTCTTGAACAGTGCAATTAGCAGCTTTCAGTAAAAGAAGGGGTGTCGGAACTCTCATGTGTTTTGTATTTAACCCTCGGGGCAGACTTGGGACTCATGACTTAGAAATGTCAGAAGATGAAAAGATTTGACTGAATTCAAGAAGTTATGGATAGTCATTTTTTCCCCCTCTGAAGATCACTAGTGACAGGTAGATAAGGAGCTAGACAGACAGGTAGTAAATTGTGAAAACTAAACATGTGCCTCCCGTTTGAAGTTCTGAGTGCTGTTTTAGGAAGAGAAAGAAAAAACGGCTCTGCTGCCGCCGCAAGTCCCTGCTTGTGCGACAGAAGTTCACGGTGTCACCTCTGGGAGTTTTCATTATTCAGCTGTTTGGAGCATGAGTGATTGATGTAATTAAAGTTATTGGTAAAGAAAGACTCAGTTACCAAGGGACAGATGAGTCAGCAGGCAGTTTAAGTAATGAAATAATGTTGTAAGGAGTATTTCTTAAAATACATTTCTCATTTTGCTTTAAACTCAGGACATCTGAAACATGGAAGGTCAGCAAAAAAGATGTGAGGTGGTAAAGAATGATGGGATAGACTACATAGTCTGAGAAAGTCTCAGCCATTTCTCACCCTAAAAAGCCAACCCTGCTGGGCCTTTATGATCCCAGCCAATGTTTGTTATAAGGCAAGGCTTGTATGCCTTGTCTCATTTACCACCAGATGTATACACACACACACACACACACACACACACACACACACACACACACACACACACTGCAATCTTACTGATGAAGATACTGATGTTCAGTTGGTCAGAGGAACTTACCCCAAACCTCATAGCTGGTGAGTGGCCCACATGGAGAAGGAGACCAGACAGACAAAAAGGCTTTGTGGCCTTCCTATCCCACAGGTCCTGGTTCTGGGCCTCTCTGTCTACACCTTTGGCCATTTTCCTGGATCACTAATATGCTTCAAACAACAGAGGGCAGCTCCCTGGACTTGAACACACATCGGTCTGACTCTGGAGCTCATTCTTGGGGAAAGTACAGAGAACACACTGGCCTGGTATCTATACATTTGTCTTCATTCCCATCAATCTGTGCTGAGTACCCAGGGCAGCAAGCTGTGGGTTCCGCACTGGTGCTTCGGTGGCCACTGAGCAAGGAAACCGTGGGGAGGGTATGGTTTAGTCCCTACCAGACAACAAGGCTCAGACTAGAACATAGCGAGGAGAACATTGACAGAGGTCGCTGAAAAGGACACAGAAGACTTGAGAGTGAATTTGAAGGACATACAGGGAAAGAAAGAAAGGCCCCTGGGTTTCTACTGGAAGCCGAGTGGGGAGGGGAGAAGGAGCTGATCTGAAGTTGAGGAGGGTGACTTCTGTTGGGAACAGTCTGGAGTTGCATGTGCTTGTTTGGGCTGAAGATATATATGTGCAGGAGTTGGGTGTGTAACTTAGAGCAAGAGGGTTCTGTATGCTTAGTCAGGTGTGGCAGTACCACCATTAGAAGTACCCACAGTCTGGGTAGTGCAAGATGTACCTGGTCATCCATGCAGGGAGAAAAAAAAAGAGAGAGATGGGCAGGGGTAAAGGCATTGACTTAAGTGACATTACAGTTTGGTACCCAATGTCCTTCACTTGGGAACACTAATTGTCTGAGTTAGGGTTTTATTGCTGTGAAGAGACACCATGACCACAGCAACTCTTATAAAGGAAAACATTTAATTGGGGCTGGCTTACAGTTCAGAGGTTTAGTCCACTATCATCATGGTGGGAAGCATGGCAGCATGCAGGCGGACATGGTGCTGGAGAGATAGTTGAGAGTTCTACATCTGGATCCTCAGGCAGTGGGAAGTGAATGCCACACTGGGTGTGGCTTGAGCATCTGAGAGCTCGAAGCCCACCCGCAGTGACACACTTCCTCTAACAAGGCCACACCTCCTAATAGTGCCACTCTCTATGGTCCTTTGGGGAACATTTTTATTCAAGTCACCACACTAAGCAATGTCCCCTTGTCACTGCAGGGGTTGCCTCACTTGTGAGCAGTTAGATATAGGTAGCATGGGGATGCTTGAAGGCAGGCCCTCTTGAAAGGAGATGGCAGCCAACCATTTGGAGCCACCCTGGGGTCCCCAGAACCAACAACCCCACTGCTTCCACACGTTTTGCTCAGAAGTGGAAATCTAGCTCCTATCCTCCCCTCCACCCTTTGCTGTAAAAGGCAAACTAGGCCAAGGCCTTTCCACCTCTAAAGGTTCCAGACAACAGAACAGAATGACATCATAGGCCAAAAGAGTAGGAGGGACTCAGGCTCCTCATTAGCAGGTCATAAGTTCTTCTGTCTGGTCCTGGATCCCCAGAAGCTTATCCTGGGATGAGCTTGGGAGTACTCCCAGGGGCTGGAGAGAAGACTCCCCGGGTAGAGCACTGGCTGCTCCTCCAGAGGACCCAGGTATAATTCTCTGCACTCACATGGTGGCTCACAACTGTAACTCCAGTTCCAGAGGATCTAAAGCTCTTTTCTGGCCTCCAGGGGCCACAGGAATGTGAGTGATGCACAGACAGGGATGCAAACAAAACATTCATACACATTAAAAAAAAAACTGAGGAAAAAAAAACCTTTAAAAAAAAAGAAAGGAAAATAAAAAAGAAAGGAAGGAAGGAAGGAAGAAAATAATCCTCAGAGAGCTGGCAAGTCCTCAGAGGCAGCAGGTCATGAGGTTCTGCCACCCACTGGCTGTGAGATGTTAGTAAGAATCTTCACCTCTCAAGTCTTCAGTTTCCACACCTGTAAAAGAAGCTGGTACTCTTTTCCCAAAGTGTGGTATCAATGTGCCCAGTAGGCTGGAACAGTGGCAGGCTTGAAGTCCCAGCTCTTCAGGAGGCAGAGGCAGGAGGATCTTGAACCCAGGAGTTCCAGGTCAGCTTGAATAATAGAGACAGCCCTGTCTGAAGCTGAAAGAGAAGAGAACACACACACACACACACACACACAGAGAGAGAGAGAGAGAGAGAGAGAGAGAGAGAGAGAGAGAGAGAGAGAGAGAGAGAGAGAGAGAGAGAGGAGATAATTTCATGTATTCCCAAAAGATACCTACATAACTTTGAGGCCAGCATTCAAAGCAGAAGCAGTAGGAACTGTCAGAGACCCTGAAAGGTGCTGGCTTCTTTAAAGTCCAGGGAGGGAGCAAGTTCATCTAGACTCTCTTTCTGTCATTGTGGTCTGCACCTATCACAGTAGCCATAAAGACATTTCTCTCAAAATTAGTACATGGTACAAAATTTGAAGCAATCGAGAATATAAACAGCAGTCCCAACAGAGAGCGGGCCTTGACTTAGATCTGGAAGGTGGAGCTGGAATCAGCTTTGAGGAGCCTTGAGCCAAGGAAGGGATATCCTTGAACTCAGCAGAACTTTCTCAGATGGCCTTCCTTCCCACCTGTACCTTTGCCAAACTGAAAAAGGGGGGAATTAGAAGGATCAAATAAAAGGGGGGAAGGGAACAAGTGAACTGAGCATCAGCATCCATCTCCCTCTGCTTCCTGATCTTGGCTGGTGTGAACAAGCAGCCCCACGGCCCTACTGCCATCGCCCGGTGCCACTCCTGGTGTCATACATTCCCCTCCCTGGTAGACTATATCTCTGCAAACCACCAAGTAAAATAAATCCTTTAAAAGAAAAGAAGAAAGACTGTAGAGAGGAAAAATAACTCCATTCGCCAAAATAAAGCCAGTCTATTAATTACCTGCCACACTCTTCAGGAGAGCAAAGAAGTGGTAGTTGTTCCAATGAGCCCTTTTCTCTGAGCAGCCATGAGTCAACTTATGGGATCCATACATTGGTCCTCAGCTGCCAGCGTCTGCCACTGCACACATGAGTGTTTGGAAAGTGCCTCCCACCACCACAGGGTCTGGATTTAGATACTCAATACAAATACAGGACAAATAAAACAAACAGCAAGAATTCTTGTGGTTTGGATCTAAAAAAGAAAAGTCTTAGGGACAACAGGGTGACGAGTCTGATGTCAAACCCTGTTAGCTGGGAAGGTGTCTGGAACATTTTGGAACCGTGAAGAAATTTAGAATCTAGGGCCAATAGATGCCTGAATCTACTTGAAAGACATTGAGACATTGTTCCTAAGGGCCTGTGGGTTCCGCTGGGGAACAAAGAACTGATAATTTACAGAATAAAACAAATCCCCAAGCTGGTGACCATACACACATACACACACACACACACACACACACACACACACACACACACACACCACAGAAGTCAGGGAAGGCGATGAGAAAAGGCAGTCAAGCTGAGATATCAAAATGAGAATGCAGAGCGAATGTCAGAAAGACTGGTGACTCACAGCCTGCCCAGTCCAAACCTTTGTTTGGTGGGATTCACTCTGTGGGATGATGGGCAAAGGAATATTAATTTCTGCTTCTGCTATGTGAGAAAATTGTAGGCAGACAGAAGGTACTTCAGACTGGAGAAATGAGCGTATCCTATCAGGTAGCAATTACCCAGGGCAGACAACGACTTGGCAGGGAAACGGCCGCGGTCCCTCCTTGTTGTTGAGTCTCTGGGAGAGATGGCTCATTCTGGCTTTTCCCTCATCTGTACTTCACACACGAAGTGGTGAGGAAGCAATCCTCCGCCAGCAGCGTTTGAGGAAGGCTAAGATGTTTCCAGGCCCAGCCTAAAAATATCTCCCCTGACAGCCTGTCACAGTGTCTGAGATTCCACCATTATAAATTCATTCCTCTCTGTTAAGGCATTTTGTTTCTGAGAGTTCTCTGTTAAAATACAGATATCCTCAAGAACTTAACTTGGGTGAGGCAGGGCAGAACTCAAGCCAGGAGTTAGGAGACCTGGATTTGGGATTTGCCTCTGCCTATGACCTTACTTCATGAGATTGGGACAAGCCATTCTCTTCTCCCAAACCTCAGATTCCCGGGGGCTGGAGGGGGGCATGAACAAAAGAGGAGCTCTGATCACAACATGCTAACATCTGTGGCTTTGGGAGAGGAAGTGTCTGCTTTGGAATCATCCATGGACACAGGCATCTTATCTGGGCATTTGAGTATTTTTGTCACAGGCTTCCCAACACATCCCTGAATTTGCTCCAACAGCTTGGGTGTCATGTCAAAAAATATCTGGCTTTCTTCTATCTGAAAAAGGAAATTTCTTTCTTCCTGGGGGAGAAGACTTTACTTTCTCCCTGGCTATAGCTACGACACTGGTCCTTGGTGCGTTCTTCCCTCGGGATTCTCTGTTGGCCTCCTAACTCATGTCTCTCTCTAACTGTCCACCCAGAAGCTCAGCTCACACATGGGAAGCTTATAAATATGAGTTAGATACTCAGAATCCACCACATCATCTGTCTATCATCACCAACCCCAAAGATCTCATTGGACCAACAAGCCCCCATGTAAATTGCCCCTGGCTTGGGCCCTGGCCTTCTCCCACAAAGGTCTCCCTTAAACCTCAGAAGGTTTGTGTTTCCTGTTCTTTGTGCTTACAACTCTTCTTTCCCCAAGTTCCTGGTTGGCAGGCCCCCTAGCATCTTCAGGTTCCCTGTCACATGACCACTCCAAAGGCACTCACTGGGCTCCCTAACTGAAAGAACCCACTCCGTACCCTCTCCATTTGCCCTGTAACGCTCATCACACAGATACGTGGCTCACTTGTTGAGCCACTGTCTGGCCCTCTGAAGTAAAAGCACAAGGAGGGTCGAGCTTTGCTTTGCTCAGGCTGCATCTTTAGTCCACAATAGATCCTCAGTTAGCAGGACAGACGAGTTGGAGTAGATCTGCATTAACAAAAAAACCACCTTAACAATACCCTAGAAGGGTCAATGCCAGGGTCTTTCCTGCCTTCTCTTCCAAGAGGGTGGATGTCTTGGAAGCAAGGGTGGAACTGATTGGAAGTCTGGGACAGACAGCGTGAATGGGCATGAGCAAGGTGGTGAAGACATTGAATTCCAAGAAAAGAATCCTAGATAAACTTAGAAGTCTTAGAGGCTGCAGATTCTTGATTGAGACCAAAGGGAGTAGCCCAAAGGTCCTTGTAGATGTATTAAAAAATCCTGGTCAAGGATGCAGGGAGCTTGGGAAACAGCCTGAGCAAAGGGGACATAGGCAGTTCCTGGTGGTTTTCCCAGGTCAGCCCAGCAGATCATTGGTGGGTCTGACTGCCTTTCTAGGCTCCCCCAAATTTTCCCTTTAAGCTCCTGCCGGTGCTACTGGCCAGGGGAAGTGGAGAAGAGTGCCAAGGAGGAGCAGCTATGCAGGCAGGATCCTGCCTCTCCTCCTAAGCCTGAGCTAGTGTCTGCAGGGAACCTGAGTCTCTAGGAGAGCATACCTTAAGAGCTATACTGAAGGGCACTCTGTGCCATGCACCGTGCATGTGCCATGCACCGAGCATGTGCCATGCAACCCCCCGGGGTCGGGGGTGTTTCGGTCCCTTTTCACAGCTGAGAACATCAGGTTCAGACTGGGTATTGAAACTGGACAAGAGCACTTAGGAAGACAGCTTTGAGCCATCCCTGCCCAAGCAGCCACCCAGTAGCTATGATATATCCGGAACATAGCCCATGCTCACAGCTCCAAGTTATCTCAAGCTCCCCAGTCACCTAGGAATCCCGGAGGCTTCTGCGAACCTGTGTCCTCCTCCATCAGGCCCAGCCCTGTCCCAGGCTTGAGCGTCCTGCCCGCAGGGGGCGATGGCGGCCAGCTAGAACCCGCTCTCCTCTTCCAGAACCTCCGGATTCCATTCCCACTTCTGAATCTGGGGTCCAGGACCGCCCACAGGAAGCATCCTGGGTGAAAGCGAAGCAATGCAGCCAAGGCTGGGCACGTGGGAAAACCCTTGTAGGCGCTGGAACCCGGAGGCTGAATCCCAGCTGGGTTGAGCGCCGCCGCCAGGCTCCGGATGTGTACGCAAGCTCTGAGTCCTTGTTTGATGAGCAGCGGCCAATAAATTCATTAATCATCATTTTATGCCTCATCAAACCCCCTCCAGGCCCCTCCATGGGAGTTACACAAATTAGCCCCTGAAAAGACAGTAATTTCAGTTTAGCGAGGTAAATGCTCCGCACACACAGCTCTCCTGACAAGCCCATCCATCAGCTCGTTGGGACCCAGCATGTAAGCGACATCGGTGCTGCCCAGCCCAGCCCCTCGAAGCCCAGCTTTGAAGCTGGGTCTACTGGGAGAGCGTCTCCGCCCAGGGCGCCCCTCTCTTCTCCTTTACACTCGCTCTCATCGACCCTCATCTTTTTGAACCGAAGAGAAACTTTTCCAAGAAACCGGAAGCCCAATTTGAGAAGCACAGAAGGATCTCCTGGCTCTAAAGGTCTAAACTGCTGTCTCAAGGGAAAAAAAAGCGTCAGGCAGTCCTTTCCCTCCAAATAGTTGTCCGGACTCCGAGACACCTTGAAATTATTGTATCGTGTATTGAGTGCATACAGTATTTGGGGGTTGGGGAGGGGATTCCAGGCGATTCTGAAAGCAAATTCAGGCTCCAAAAGAAGGCCCTGTAGGGACAGAAAAGGGATCCTTCCACGATGAGGACCGCTCCACCTGACCCTGAAGGCAGAAGAGGTGGTCTGCTCTCCACCCGCCCGCGTCCACACCCCGGGGTCTTTCTCTCTGCACCCTTACCTAAGGTGGAAGAGGTGCCTTGGGAAAAAGGGGGGTTTCTGTCTAATGTACTTAGCTGCTGTGACCCAAGCTCCGGGGTTTGGACGAGAAAGCAGAGCGGGAACAAGCCGAGGTGGAGAACGACGAGGACCCGGTATTTGCAAAAGAGACAACAGCCTCTGGCCTTCTCATCTTCCCAGGCAGGCTACACAGAGGGTCCCAGGGGGAACACCACCAGGCTTGGAGGGCCTCCATAAAGGAGGGCGACGAGGTGGCGCAGGCCTCGCAGCGCGGGCCTGTCTGTGCACCACCGCTGCGAAGAGCTGCAGAGCTGAGCAACGCGCTGCGCCTTCATTAGCTTCCCCTCCACGCGGCGCTGCATGCCTCGGAAAATAAGTTAGCAAACGGGGAGCCGTTTATCTCTTTTATCTTGGGGCCTGATCCAATTAAATAAGTGCACATTTACATTTGCATCCATCAGGCGGGAGCGCTGAGAGCCTGGGGTTTGCTCGGAGCAAATAAAAGCAGATTTCACTGGGAAAGTGACGTCTGGGCGCGCGGGACTCGTTCCGGCGTCAGAAACCAGCGCTGCTGGGCTAGCAGCCTTGGGGAACCCAGGGTCGGGGACTGCAGCCCAAGAGAGGCGGAAGACCAGGAGCAGCCCCGTGGGGCAGGCCGGACAGAGTTGCAGACCTGCCCCGAAGGCGTTCTCCTGTTAGGCCACAATCCCGGTCTGCCCACTGTCGGTGGCTCAGGTTTGTATTTATAGTGAAAACGAAAAGGAGACCGGGTCCAACCTGGCCACAGAGGTAGACATGCAGAGTGGGCCTAGGGACCTTGCCAAAGCTTTGGCTGGCGAAAAGAGCGCACGACAAGGTCCCATTCGGGTCCGATTTCTGTCCAGTTCGATGGCCCAGAAGCAAGGAACGCTCAGAGCCAGTCCGAAGGCACACAGTACTCTCCTCAATATCATCCACCCCATGGCACTTCTGTGCCTTACGTGCTCGCCGTGGTGAGCACTGCAAGCTTTGCCACTCAGATGCCATTAAAGGTACTGTTAAAAAGAGGGGGTTCGAAGCAAACTGAAGGGGAAATAATCCTTCCCTTATTTTGTAATGTCCATTCCCGGGTCAAAACGGTGTTGCCAGGTTAGTGGCCTGGTAGGCTCCTCCCGAAATGGCAAACCACAAATTAAACAAGACTGTGTGGGATTCCTGGCGCGCGAGAGTGGAAGGATCAACAGAAATGGGGTACACGTGAAACGAAGCGGACCACGATCGATCGTAGTCGCGTTAAATCCCCTACCTGCAGGCTACTTAAGCCCGGACTTGCAGGCTATGGGTCCCACACTTCTCAACTGCCCGCTGTCTGACTTTTGAGTTAGCTAGGACGTGAATCCGTAGAGTTAAAGCTGACTTAATCAGGGCCTGCTACCCAACTTCCCTGTGCTAACTAGGTCATAGAGTCCAGGGCCTAGGCAACTTGGAAACAGCTTGAGGTCGTCCAGCTGAAGGGCAGAGCCAGGGCAGGGCCGCGAATTGTGGCCTGGCCAGCTTCTTCACACTGCGAACCCCGTGGCTCCGGGGACCAGTAGGCGGCGCCCTTCCTAACCTGCAAGCCCCGGGCTCTTCTTGAGAGTTCAATTCTGTTCCTTTCACTTTGGGCCCTTTGAATTGACCTGCCCCCGGCTTTCACCTGCGTAGCAGGCTAGTTGTGGGGGGACAGGTGAGCTGGAAGACCCGGCTTGGGCCCAAGCCACACACAAGATCCTCCTTCCCCGCGTTGCTTTGGGCCCCAAGATTTGGGTGGTAAATGGCAACGAGTGGTCCGAAGGTGTTTACAACGTAAAAGGTCTGGCAAAAGCTCTTCCCCCCGGACTGGGAACCACTTTCCCCAGGTCCTAACATCCGACTTCTGGGAGCAGGACTCCCCCCGCTCCTTTGCCACCTCTCAAGGCCCTGCCATTCGCCCTGGAGATTTCACCAGGCTATTTCTTCTTTGACTACTAAATCCCTTAAACTGACTGGGCCTGCACAAAGGGATAAGGGATAAGGGAAGGAACCCTGCCTCAGGAGACTGACTGCAGAGACCCCCCGAGTCCCTAAAGGACTCGGCTCCTTTTAGTCCCTAAGTGCCAAACTAAGGTTGGGGGGGGGGGGGGTGTCCAAAACTGACCTAGCCAGGCGCAGGTGGTTGACACCAGCACTACTCAGCTCTGAGGCATTTTAAAGGTTTTAAGCACTGTCTTTCGCGTCCGAATCCAAGCTTGCAAACAAACCCTGACAAGGAGCACTGGCAAGGAGCACCTCATGCCCATGCCTCTAAGATGCATCGCCTCCTAGACCTCTTCAGAGGAGTCAAAATGGAGGTTCAGGGTCACGGGCCACACAACTACTGGGATTAAACGCAGGTGTTACTGTCTACATGTCCCAAACTCGGACCTGAACGGCAGGCTACCTCCAAACTAGAAAATCTCTAGAAACCAGAGAAACCACTGGTCACCGAAATCTAGTTCTGCCAGAAGGAAAACCCCGGGCTTCCTTAGGAGTGTGTACAGTAGTTGAAGTACGCAAAGAAAACCACATACTGCAGACGCCAAACTCAGGAGAGATGCACGCAGGGCACAGCGACTCAGGCAACAGCTGGCCAGGCTGGGTTCTTGCGTTGCCCCGGCCCTGAGCCTCCGCCTGCAGCCCCTGGATGCGGAGAAAGGGCGCGCGCTTCACGGCGGGCGGGCGCAGTTCCCGTTCCCAGGCAGCCCGGCGGGTATGCGGCTGGAGATCCAGCCTTCGCCCGCGGAACGGGGAGGACCGGCCACGTCATTTGCATATTCCCAGGAACACAAGGGGGCCTGTAATTTTCTTTTAAAATTCGTTGGGCAGAGTCTAGGACCAGTGCTTCCAAAACCCCGCCGCGTTGACGTGGTCTTTAAACTTTCCCTTAAGAAAAGCGAACTGCCTATTCTTCAGACTTTTCAGAAAAGAAGATGACTCCTGGGGTTGCATAAGCATGGCGGGAGAGGGGAGCCGATTGTGAACTAGGCTGGGGAGAGGGGGCGTGAAGGGGAGGGGGCAGGGCAAGTCATCTCTGGAATGCAATTGTTTTTTAAAAAATCATTTATAATTAAAGGGACAAAATAAAATACGATCGTTACATGTACGCTTGTTTAATTGTTCACACTACTAGCTTTATAACCATTTTTCCCTGTGAAAGTTTTCTATTTTAAACTTCGATTTTTTTTTTTTCATCACTTTCTCCTTAAAGCCTCTGGCTAATGCAGCTTTCAAACTTGTTTCAGTTCGGATAAGCGAAATGAGTCCTGTTGCAGGTTTGTGGGGGTGGGGGGGGACGAGTAAAAGCTACAACAGGGTGAAAGTTTGGGGTGTGCTTTTAAAACCCGAGTAGGCAAAGGTAATGGAGGAGAAATGCAAATACGTCTGTTCTGCTTTAGTCTAATTATGCTGCCGTTGTGTGCAAACACGTCCTATCCCAACACTCAATCAAATTAATTCCCCTCGCTGGGGTATGTTTTCGCTGTAGCGTAGCCTTCCCCCAGTCCCAGTCCCGCGTCCCCAACGCCACAGAAAAATTTCCATGAAGTAAAAGGCTTGGTGACTCCACATCTCAGGTGCAAAATGGAGACTCGAACAGGGTAACTAAGACAGAACCCCGGGGTTGGTGGGTGGTGGCGCTGGGGTGCTGTCCCTTGCTCATTTGGTACCGAGATGAATCACAAGTTTTCACTGAGCTGAAATAAAGCGGACTAAAACGAGAAAAATAAACCCTCAAAAACACTTTTGTAGCAATCTGAGCTGGGAAAAGTGCTAAAGCGATGACAAGCCTCATCAAGTCCACAATGGCCTCTTTATCTACGCAAATGGCCTGGAGCTTTTGAAGCCACTTATCCAAAAAGGAGCCCATGGGGGGAGGGGCCTCCGACTCCCTTTGGGGCTCTGTTCACTGCCGCTGGTGACTGCGATGCTCCCTCCGCCTCCCACCCTTCTTCGGCCCATGCTCCCATCTCAGACGCTGCAAAAAGCAGGCTCGAAATTCAGGACAAGTGTGACACCTACCTGTGAAAGGGGGGAACCGTCGAGTTGCGGGTTTGTGGTCCCTGCCGGGAGGCTGCGCCTACATCCACAAGGCCGCAGGCCACCCTCACGGTCGCGGATGGAACAGTCACTGATTTAATCAAATCCAAAGAAGAGATCAATGCCCAATTTTGAAGGGGTAGAGGAGACTGTGACTTGGGGAAGCCTTCCCATTTGGCATCCCCTAACGCTCCTTGCCCGCATTAGCTCACAGCACCTTTGAAATAGTAATAAGGGCTAAATCCGGCATAAAATCGAACTCATTAGCAAAGTTCACCAGCTGATTGCTTTGCATAAAACACGACACTGATTGGAAGTAATTAGGTTAAGCGATGGCTCTCGAGCGGTGCGCGTATCTGCCTTGGTTTGCCATCTTTTCTCCCTTCTGGCACACACTTGGGTCTCTCTTCTCACTCCTCCTCGAAGATCCACTCCCCCTCAAGCAGCCCGCTATGGAGATCCAAATCTGCGTTCCCAGACTGGGCCGCTTCCCCGGGTTTGTGGCCTAACCACGGTTTCCCCAAGCACACTGAGAGTCTGCGGACAACACCTTTCATTCCCCACTTTGAAAAAAGTTACAGTTGCACCTTTTGACCAAGGCAATTGACAATTTATTGAGGCTTCTGAGAAGTAATGAGTGGCTCTGATTATGTTAAAATCTCCTTTAATTAAATATTTTGCATTTTACAAAGACCACTGCAGTTTCTTTTACTTTTTAAAATCTAAGAGTATAACCTGTTTTCTTTCTGTAATAATACTTTAGCTCATACCCAGAAAAAATCAATAGGTGTAAAAAATTAAATTAAACTTGTATTTTTAAACTATGAAACAGTTTGGGGGAACACAAATGTATATATTTATATTACAAAAAACATTAAATGCCTGTACAGGTGTCTTGATTTCATAATTTACTTCAAAGATACTGAATTATCAATTTAAATACAAAAATGCTACATTAAATATACAGAATAAGATTTAATACAAATCCTCTTAAGTTTTTTTTTCTTTTCAGTTGGCTAAAACAATTTTTTCGAGTGTGGAGATGTATACATTTTTATGTCATCCACCTCCATAAACTATAAACTTCTGAATAAGAGGGGTAGTTTATTTTTTCTTTCTCTTTCTCTCTCGGTGATGGAAAAATAACTGCCAAGGCCATGGTTTTAATAAATTAGGAAAGTCCGGGAGTACCGCACCCGAGTTAAATGTCGGACATACCTTTCTTCAATTCATAGGGAGTGTCTTTGCACAGGTCTAGCTGAGACTGGCTTCGCAACATTTTCGGGTCTTTAGCCAAAACGTCCGCTCGATTCAACACCGTCTGGTTTAATCCATTGAAATGAGAGCCAGGACCCGCTGTGGGGCCTGGGCCTGGCCCTGGGTGGCCGTGAAGGTGTCCGAAGGAGCCATAGTTCGTGTAGCCAGGATAGAAGGGCGCGGTGTAATAGAGCGGCCGGGACAGTACCGTTCCGCCCGGAAAGGGACACTGCGCCGAGGGCGAGCGCGCGGGCGCTGGGGCAGGAGACGCGCGGCTGCCTCCAAGGGTTTGCCCGCCCACGGGCCCGGGGCACGGTGGGCACGGAGAGCCCTCGCTCCCTCCGCTCCCGTCCTTGACCTTGTCCGAGGAAGTGGCTATCTCTGCCAGAGACCACAGTTTGGGCTTGGCGAGCACGGCCGGAGGCGGCGGCGGAGGTGGAGGTGGCGAGTGGATGACTGAGGGCCCGCCCGAGCCAGGGGGCAGCTCTCCGGCCGATGGGTGCAGGCCAGGCGCCGGCGCGCCCGCGGGGTAGTGAGGACCAGCGTCCTCTGCCAGACGCGCGGTTGCGGGCCCGGCTGGGGACTGCCCGCCTGCACGCGGGGGCCTGGGCAGCTCATCGTGGCGGCCCTCGGAGGGCGACTCCTTAAAATCCGAGTCGCTGAGGCTGCCTTCCGTCTCCTTGCCGGCGGGGCTGGGCGGCCCCTGCAGCCTTTCGCAGCCCGCAGCAACCTTCTGTTCTGCTCCTCCTGTGGGTGAAACCCAGGCTGTCAGAGGCGTGGAGGCCACGCGGCGGGGCCCCGGTTCCTGCCTGCAGAAGCAGGGACCCGTGCGCGCCCCCTCCAGGCCCCCTTTGCCTTTAAAGTCCCGCTCAACACACCCTTTCCCGTATCCACCAACCTGCTTCGGGGCCCTCGAGGTCGCCCTTGTCCTCGGGCTTCTGGGGCTCGTCCTCGTCATTCTTCTCCAGATCAATGTTCTCCTCCTCCTCCTCGTCCTCGCTGCGGTTCCGTGGCGTCCACGTCATCTTGTTCTCCTTCTTGAGGCGCCGGCGGGCGTTGGCGAACCAGGTGGACACCTGGGTGAGGGTCATCTTGGTGATGATGGCCAGCATGATCTTCTCGCCCTTGGTGGGGTACGGGTTCTTGCGGTGCTCGTTGAGCCAGGCCTTGAGCGTGGCGGTGGCGTCCCGAGTGGCGTTCTTCCGGTACGCGGGGTCCCCGTAAGGGTAGGAGCCCAGAGGCGCCGCGTAAGGGTGATACCCCAAGGAACCCGCCATACCAGGAGTGTGGTCGTAGGGAGAGCCCTGCGAGGCGGGGGGATAGGCAGAGATTAGGTGAGTGGTGGGGGGGATGTGGGCTTCACCGCCACCTAAAAGGTTGAAACCTACTTTCCCTCTGTCCCTGGGTCTGCATGCCAGCGCGGCCCGCACTCCAGCTTCCCCTGAGGCAGACAGAGCTGGCTGATTCAAACGCAAGAGTGACTCCCTCCCCCTCCTCAGAAGGCAGTGGGCCCCCCAATTTCTAAATCTGGTCCTTCAGGATCCCTGAGGCTGTTCAGGGCTTGGCAAACCACCTTAGAGGCCCTCATCTGCTGGGAAACGTCGGTGCCCAGGGCTTACTTAGATCTGGCCTCTGCCGCAGGGCCCACGGTTCACGTAGAGGCCTGAGCAGCCTGGGAGCTCTACACCAGGGCGGCCGCACGTTGGGCGCAAGGGGGTACAATAAGGGAAGTCAAGGCTCTTTCTTTAATCCTCAAAGAAACTCTAAGGGCAAGCTGAGCTTTAGTCTGCTCACCGACGGTACAAAAATGCTATCCCTAACCGAAACCGTTGCGCTTTTCCAGAAAGCACACCCGGCCGAAAAAACCCGGATACACCGCAGCTCGCTGGACGTTTCAGAATTTAATACTTCTAAATCGGATTGCGAAGATAGGATTACGGATTTGCAACATTTTGGAGGATTAATTAAAGGCGAGGCCAAACACATTTACATAGATTTTGCATGCTACTACTGTTCAGAATTCGGTTCTGCTTCTTTTGAACTACTTTTCCAAAATGGCAAAACAAAAAGAAAAAAACCAAAAGAAATTTGCGGGTTAGCCCAGAGCTTTGAGACAAATGTTGCTCTTTAAGAGTGAGGACCAACCCCCCCAAACCCTTCCCTTCTTCAGCTCGGCAACCCCAGCGAGCGAGACGCGGCTCTTGCCGGAGCTACTCGGGAGCCCAAGGCTCGGGTGAAGGCGAGCAAGACAATTGCTCAAGTTTGCAAGGGCCGCGAAGCTGGGCGGACGAGGTGGCGCCTAGGCCCATGTCTCCCGCAGCCCGGGTCTGCAGGCCTGGCCCCGCTGCCCGCCCGCCGCGGACCCAGCTCACTCACCACGTACGAGAAGGCGGCGGCGGCTGCAGCCGCGGGGTCGGCGCCGTACTGGAGGTGCGAGTTGTAGCCCGGCGAGGGAGCCGTGAAGGCAGTGGAGCCAGCGTAGGGCGAGAATGCGGAGCCCGAAGACGAGCGGCCGAGCTCATCCGTGCGGGGCCCCGAAATGACGCTGGTGCTGTATGCGGGGCACGAGTAGAGCGCCAGCGAGGCGGACGGCTGGTACAAGTAGCCCTGCGGGTAGGACATGGCCACACACGGGCATGGGGCGCGCCGCGCCGCGGCGGCCAACGAGCCGGGCGGCGCCCTGCGAGGGCGAGCGAGCGGGCACCTGGCCTCTCGTTGCCCCGGGCCGCAGCTCTTCGAGCCCCGGCTCCCGGGCTCCGGCCCGCGGCGCCTCCTGGTTGGCTTCCCGCGCGCCTCCGGCTGCCACCGCCGCGCCCGCTCCTCTGCGCGCCCCGCTTGCCCGGGCTAGGCTTTCTCTCCCCCCACCCCCCCTCGCTCTTTGCACCGGGGGGCTCTGCTTTTGGCTTTGCAAAGGTCCTGCCAAGATGCTAAGTTGGAAATTGAGGATTCTGACGCCTTGTGCGCGCGCGAAGCTCCTCCTTCCCGGGGTGTAGTCGGTGGGGGGACTGGCAGGAGCCTCTGGGCGGCCGCAGCCAACCCGGCCGCCAGGCGCGCCTCGCCCTCTCCCTGTTCCACCCCGGCTCCTCTCCCGCTCACTGGCGCTCCCCTCGCCCCTCCCTAGCGCCCGCCTCTCCTCCGCCGCCCCCCTCTCCTCCTCTGCCCGGCCTCCCCCTCCTCCCTCCCCGACTCTTCCTCTCTTCTCTTTCTCAGACTCTCGAGCGCCGGCCCCAGGATGACAATCACATCCCAAGCGCGCCGATCGCTTCCAACTTTCCTCTCTTCTGCTAACTCTGGGCGGAGCGGCAATCTCGACGCACGACTAGCCCTGGTCGTGTGTCGGGCCGCTCGGGAACACAAAGGGAAAGAGGCAGCGGGCTGTGCTTGGGTGAACGCTCAGCGTCCTCCTCGCCAGTGCAAACAGCGAAGTTGGCGGATGTCTTGTTCTCCGGAAAGCTGGCCTCGGAGGTGGTTCATCACTCGCTCAACAGCGGCTTCTCCCTCCTGCCGGAGGTCTCTAGGTTGAGCTAGAGACCTGGAATTTAGGTCCCAGGGAGAGCCAATGGATGCCTGCGCCCAGGGCACGGGGAGGCCAGGATGACTGCCTCTCTGTGCCAGCCGCAGCAGCAGGTGGGCAAGAGCCAGGCCTAGGCTGAAGGACCCCGGCTGGGCCTTCCTTCCACCAACCCTTGCCAGGCGGCTAGAGGAGGCGAGAGGACTCGGGGGGCTTTGGGTGGGGGTGTGGCTTTTCTCTGAACCAAGGGAGACAGTGGGCAAGACGTGCCAGGCGGAGAAGCAGTTACACCCGAGTAGGTCTCCCAGTCGCCTCCGACCCCATTGCCATCCCACGCAGCGTTGCCTGCTTCTCATGGCTAGCTACAGGCAGCTCGCCCTGCCAGGTCTGTTGTGACGGAGGGTGTGGGATCTCTTCCCTTTTGTTCCACTAAGTCGCCTTCCCCGTCGCTCGCACCCGCCCCAGTTCCACTGCAAACACTGGGCAGAACAGTGTCCAACCCAACCGCTGTTTGTTCAGCGAGGCGCTGGCCAGGCAAACACACAACACTGAGTCACAGGCAGACCTCTTGTCGTCCCCCTTGCCTCCCCACCACACCAAACGGCAACACAGTGAGAAGGCAAAACAGACCCTCACCCCTGGTCTCCACCTCCCGCCGCCGCAAATTACAAACGCACTGGAGCTCAGGGACAGACAGGGGCGCTGGTGAACCAGGACCGCGGCCGGCAGAGCGCACAACCCAAGCATTTTGTGGCCTTTCACAACCCGGCAACGCGCAAGCTGGAGCATAACTACACACAAAGTTTCGCGCAATGATTTTTGACCCGCGGGACACACAGTTTGCTGAGCTGGGGGCCACAGCACTCACAAACCCCACCCTGACCACACCGGGACCAGCTCTGCGGCGCGCCTTCACGCACGCGCGCAGGCTGCCCCTTGCCCGGCACTCGGGCTGCAAGGTTCCGCCCCCAAGAGGTTGGACCCCTGCGGACTACATTCTCCGAGAACCTCTGGGCCCTCCCCGCCCTTCCCTTACACAGCCTTCGCCTCTGATTGGGCGCCGGCCTCCATTAGACCCACCTCTCGATGACGCAGGCGCTTCCTTCGGAGTCCCAGCGCCGAGGGGGCGTGGTTGGGCGTGGCTTCGGCTGCGTATTGTCATGGAGACCAGAAGCTGTCCGCGGCTGAAGCGGGCGGCTGTGAGCCAGACGGAGCGGCGCGCGGGGCCGGAGCCCCGGGGAGCGCGCGACGGCCCGAGACTGCTTCTCGGGCTGACCGTTCCGGGTTCCGGGTAGGCTCGAGTGTCGGCAGGGAGTGTCCCCGCCCCGACGCGAGGGTCCCCGCCTCCCGCGACCGCACCGCCCCCGGCTCCGCCCGCTCAGCCCGGCTAACGGTCGGCGAGGCCTGCCACGAGGGAGCGTCCGCGGCCCGCGCAGAGCCGCGCACCAAGCCGATGGCGTGGACGCGGCCGGGCCCCGCGCGTGGGCCGCTAGAGCCTGGGACATGCCATGCGGGTGCTTCAGTCCGCGTGCAGGCAGGCGCGCGTGGGCGTGTCCCTCGGGCCCACGCGTGTCCCCCTGAATCAGTGTCTCGGCTCTCGTCCAGGACGACGACTTCTGAAAGCGAGCCAAGGAGGTTTGTGCCACCGAGAGCCCGAGTCTGTCACGCAGACATCCTCATTACATAATCCTGCCGCTTGGGTGTCTTGGCTGTTTCTGTTCCCCCTCCCCAGCTTGTTCCCCACCCTATTTTTTCTACTACTGTCTTGTTTTGGGTGTGAAGGACTAGAAAGAATTCTGCAAGATATTGAAACATTTAGAATTTATGGTTCTGTTTCCGTGGTTGTCACCTCCGTTCTACATCAAATTTAAGGCTCATTTCTTAAGGATGTCTCTATTTTCTGCTTTATTTGCACATTGATGGCTCTGCTGCTCCGCTGGCCTCAGCCGCCTGTGGCAGATACAGAATTGTGTTAATAAGTGAGGGAAGGCTAAGGCTGATCATTAGCTGGCAGACGGAATTCGGATAGCATCTGGCGGCCTTTCTCCCTGTTTATAAGAAAGCATTTGTATTCTCACTTGGTAAACATAAGGTTTTAACTTTTTATCTTAATACTGAGGGAGGATGGACACCCCCCCCCAATATACACACACACACACACACACACACACACACACCCCTTTTCCTTCCCGTTCATCAGCTTTTCCATTTGGGGACTTGCTCACTTGTTAGCTGTAGTTCCGGCTCTCTTGTTGCTGAAGCTCATTTTCCACGAGCAGAGGTAGGACCTATCTTCCCTCAGATCAAGTCACCAAGACTTTTTATTTCCCTGACTGCTGCATTCGTGTATTTCTAAACATGTACTCGGGGTAGGCTGCTCTGGTTGTTTTTAATGTAGCCTTGTTAAGCTTCATTTTAAAACTTGCCAAGGGTTTATTGGTTTGTCATGTCTGCACGGATCCAGTTATGCCTAGCTCTTAAAACATAGAGCTTTACAATAAGACCCCGATTGCTCTGCCAAGATGTGGCACGGAGCTTGCTCTTCAAGTTTTGGACAAGTAGAGTTGTCATTGTTTCTATCAAGTACAAAGGAGGGGATGCCTGTTTATTTAGTGTAATAGCTGTTTACAGTTAAAACTTTAAAGACTTAGAAAAGCAGATCTGCTGGATTTTAAAGATCTCATCTTTCTTGTGGCAGAGATACAACACCGGCATCAGGAAAGGCAACAGATTGCTTCTCTCATATCGCTTTGCTGTTTTCGAGTGTACTTAAAGGATTATGATTGATAAGGCTGTCTTACGGGAGAATGTTGACACAGGTGTGCATCGTTATCTTAATGAAGATCCAGAGAAAATGTTGTCTGTAAATGGAGACATACGAAGAGGGCATAATTTTGTACAGTTTTGCTTCTGGAGAATTTAATTGCACTGGAAACCTGTCTTTGAGCCTCCAGGTTTTGTGAGCAGTTTGGCAACAGAAGTTTTAGAGAGGAATGATAGTTGAATGTTAAGTGTTCTGGCATGTTCTAATACTACTTGTGGCTTTTTGGCAATACCTTGTGTCGGCTCTCTTTGTACTCTGTCTTTGTGGAGTAATGGCTTCTAATTTCGAAAGCGAAGCATAAACTAGAGGGCTGTATTGTTAGGCAGACATTCATTAGTGGTCAAAACCAGTCTGTTGAGGAAGACACGTTCAGTGTGCAAGGAAAAGGGATCTAAGGAAAAGGTAATAGATGAGAAATGAATGCCTTTTAAGGTTTGGGGAAGGAAACAGTCTCCCCAAGTGCCTTCATGATCTAAAACAATTCGGTTTTCAATGAAGTGCATAGCTACAATGTTTATGGAACGGCTCGTTTTCATTTGTAGAAACAGAGGGAAACTTTTACTCCTTCCAAAATACTATATTATGTATTTTAACTGGTGAGCAAATGATGATACAGTATTAGTTTAGAATCCAATTTATGACCTGGGTAATGGTTAAAATAGTATCACCATCCTTAGCTAGGAATCTCTCAGTGTGAAGACAATGACATGGGGGATGCTGGTGGCCACTTGCCCTTGGCTTACCCTGCACCTCGTACCCTTTAACATAAGTGCTACATTAAAATTCCCCTCCTCTTTGTAGCTCGACATTTCCTGGAAGCTGGCTGTCAATCAGCATTTGTGTAAGATGTGGCCGTGCTTTCCTTCAATATTAAACCTCAGGGTAGAAAGAGGAAATGAAAGTGGAGGGGACCGTGGGCATATGATGGGAAGGGCCAGGTGTAGAGTCATGGCTCATTCTTGACTTCAAGGATAATTAGCTGGTTAGAATTACACGGGGAACTAGAATCAAAGGAAGACTTACTTAGATTTGTTTGCTGAAACTGAAACAAGAGCGTTAATTTTGAGATAATTGCTTTATTATTCCCCCAGACCCCTTCATCGAATGTTTTTCTCTGGCAGCTACAGTCCCTATCTTTTATGCTGTTATGCATGTGTTATTTTAAAACTAAATATATTGTGTTAAAAGATATGGAATATTAATACAAATGAATTATCCATTTTAATTAATAATACAATTATGAATGTTTATAAGTTCTAGAAATCTTAGGAAAGATTAAAATGTTCTTTAGTTGATGAGCTGGAAATGAATGAAATCATGTAATCCTTTGTGAATTGAATGGGTTGTTTAAAATAGATTATGAGCACAGTGTCATAGTTGGAACAACATTTTAATTCTGAAATAGCACCACCTGCTTTGAGTGGTAGCATGTCTGTCTTCATCTATTCCTCTTCAGTTTCTACACTGCATTAGCCTCTGTTTTTAACATCATTTGGGTAGAGAATAGTTGTTCTTAACAGAACAGCAGCTGACACATCTCTATGAACATGTAAAACCTAGGGGTGATTTTTTTTCCCTTGTTCTGTAATGACTAGTTTGCTTTCACAGCTCTCCTCGGAAGTGCAACACTGATGACTTATTTCTGTATAAATTGGCTGTGTTTTCATAGCGCTAGTACACCTCAGCAACAATTTAGCTTGCAAATCAACTTAGATGCTTCAAAATTGAAAACCAGTATATTGTAACATAGTTTGAGTGTAAGTCTTTATTAGTGAGAATGCACTTAACGTTTGTTCAGGAAAGGAGAATATCATTTTCTCCTGCAGTTGTCATTTGTATAATCCGTTTTCCAGCCTCTTCTCAGGCTAATGATATTCCACACCTTGATACAGCTCTTATTTGTTTATTTACCATAATATGGAGTGATACCTTGGAGAAAATTGGATTAGCCGTTCATATCTAATATCCCCAAAGTATTGCTAGTATTCTGTGTTCTCTTACACAGAGTCTTTTCTATTTCCTGTACAGGTGACAAGTACAATGTTTCTATAATATATTTGGATATTTAAGCTAAATTCACTTCCAGAATATGGTGTTATTTCACATATGGACTGAAATGTGTTCTTGCACATACCAAGACTTATCTGCATGCTTTGGGTGTGCAGATAAGTACACTCCCACTGTATGTGACGCTCCCAAATAGCACCAAGGTGGCTTCAGTAGAGTATACATGTTATAATAGGTGCTAAGTGTGGATGGTGGGTGAATGCCACTGGAGATCTTTGATTATTAGAATTCTATTAGTGCACTAAACAGGAATTTGGTAAATTTAAAAATTGTTGATTTGTGGAATGTCTGAATAATTTATCATTTGTTTTGGAATTTTATTGAATAATTTATTTGAATTATATCATTGGGTAGTAAGATTTATAAACAGGTTTTTACAAATAAAATCAAGACCAAGGTTGTAATATTTAATAGAATTTAAATTACTATTTAAAGGAGATAATAGTTACAACAAATCACATTTTGGAATTATATTTATGATCTGGTTCTTTTAAGAATAAATTTAGCACTATCTTCAGCCATTGGCATCAAGCTCTTAATTATAGAAAGTATACAGGTATATGCAAAACCTGTCATTGTTATTAAAAACAGGGCTCTGGGTATAGGTGAAGAAGTAAGGCTTTGAGAAAGAATTACTTTGCAGAATATTTGTGCTGTCTAAGGAATAGAGCAAGGAACTGGACTTAGTAAATTACAACATTTATTATCAATAAAGTTGGTGGCTGACCCCACACCCATAAGATAATTTTACTGAAGGCAGTCTAGTTAGTCTAGCCTTTGCTAGAACGAATGCTTCTCTATGAATTGTTGTAGACATTAGCGTGCTCTTGCTGTAATGTGAAATACTATTTAATTGTTTGTAAATAATAGACTTGTGTTCCCCATACTGATTGGAACCTATGGAAACTCAGGCTAAAGCATTACAGCAAGCTAGAAGCTCAGCACAAATGTAAAGAAAATGGTAGGCAGGCACAAATAGGATTCCTCTTTGTTTACCTTTAAGCTTAGGGGTCTGTTCTGATTTAAGCCATGATAGAGTTGTTGAATTTAAACATAAGAGGATTGAGGTTTTTTTTTTCCCTAAGCATAAATATTGAGAGAGATACATATGAATGAAATATTTAAGCATTCAGGTTTATCAAGTTTCATATCTGTTGTGAGCTGGATTTACTATCATGACTCAAGTTTCATTAAAGGTATTCAAATGCATTAGAATTCTTCGTCTTATATGAAATATTTGCAGTGGGGGGCACTCTTGAAAATATCAAGAGCCATCCTTTTTGAAGTAATGGGTTATGGCTGATTAATTGAGAAGGTTGTACTAAATGTTCTTTAGTGGAGATAGCTAAGGAGTGTGCTTTTTAAGAAATGTATCATCCACGAATAAAATCAATTGAGCTATCAGTAATTAAATTGTAATTCCATGAAGGAAGGAAGCGGTAGGAGAGATGAAGCTAACTGTGGCCGTTTTCTCTTTAAGAATCGCAGTTGGTAATGGAGCTCCTGACTGCCTGTGGAAGAAGGTGATTCGGAAGACAGGGAGGTAATACTATCTATCGTCAAGAGCACTTTTCTCTGCAGCCCTGAACCTTTATCATACATGACAACTCTGTCCAATGGACCACAGTTTCTTTCATTTTGAGCTTTGGGAACCATCCTGTTTTTCTCCACTAACTTTCTGAGCCTGCTTCTCCCAGGGCCACGGGCTGTGTTTAGAGAGCTGAGAAATAGCATTTCGGCCTACTCAGCACCCTTAAAATAGCCTCTTTCTGCGAATTAGATCTGCGATGGCGTCCTCCACAGCTCTAGCAGATGACATTTCAGTTTGGGGTTGACATGAGCTCAGCCTGTTGTCCAACTGTCCTCATTTACCTCCTATTTCTTTGGTGCATTTACCTAGGGGTGTGTTCTCCATGGTGGCTGACCACCAGCAACCCCTCCACCACCAGCCCAGCACAGGGGAAGACTTGCAGGTTGTCCCTGGGATGCAGAGACCCAGTGAGAGGCTGACTGGAGATAGCGGGCCATGGTTTCTTTGCCTGGTTCCAGCCCGAGCTCTGTTAGCTTTCAGAAACCCTGGCCAGGCTTTTCCCTTCCCACTAAACTAGGTTGGCTACTGTGTACTCTGCAGCTGTTGCAGGGGCTCACACCGAATAGAAGGCTCGCTGCATTCTGGATGGCATCTCTGATACTTTACCCATGTGCATTTTTGTCTTCAAACCTGCTGCTGGCATTGAAATCTAAGATTCCTGAAAAACAACATTGGGCTCCAACTATATCTTCAGGAGAGGCTCTGTCATCTGGCCCTGTGTTACCACGTTGACCAAGAAGGTTCAGTTATAAATCAGGCCATTCAGGAGAGCAATTACTTTGTCTGGGAATGTTGACACAGACCTCAATCGTTTAATAGTGTTTATATCTGTTTGTTTTTCTTTTTAAGAAAGGCAACATTTTCCCTGTCATCACAAATTTCTAGCCCCTGACCTATATCTAGTAAGGGACATTAATAAAACAATAAAGGGCTTCATGGTGTCTAATTATATAATTAGGAAAATGGTAAGAAATGTGGTAGCTCAAATTGATTTCTTCCATTAAAGGTACTAGAGCACATTTACAATCACAAACCTTCAGAAAAGACTCCGGGTAGTCTGGAAGTTCAGTGATGTTGGGGGAGCCCTGGAGCAGAGCGGGGAATATTAGTTTCAAATGCCTTTCCCCATGTTCTCTCGCAGGGTGTCAGCAGCTGGGGAACCATTACAATGTAGTCAGAAAATGCTGATAGCAGAGTGCTCACTTGGAACGCAGTTTGCATTGGCGCAGCAATTCAGCATCATGACCATGACCGGCTTCCCACCTGGCATGGCTGGATTATGACTCTTGCTTTTAATACAGCAGTTGATGGTACAGCTTTTGTTTAGAGGACGCCATGTTTTCAAGCTGACTAGGTCTCACTGGTCATTTAGAACACTACAACATTACAAAGTTGAAATATGTTTATTAATAGAAGGAAAATGTACAATTCAACCTTTGGGCATCTGAGACCTTTCTGCCAATTTTTTAGGTCATGAAATTATGATCTTGACTTATATAATTCTATTTTTTGTCATTGTTATAGGGATAGAATTGTAGAATATTCTGGAATCTATGTGTCTTATTTATTAATTCCAAATTTTGTTTTCTATAGTTTTTTTTTTTTTTAAGTAAAAAGCACAAGTGTTTTAGAGAGTACAGTTCGAGTCATAGGCTAACTTCCTACCCGTCAGGACATGGGGAAGCAGCCTTGATTAATTTCGAGCTGTGAAAGGGGCAGGTAAAACTGTTCACAGCGGAAATTTACTAATGCACCAACCATTTCAATTAAATGTTTGTTAACATAATAGTGATGGCATTTTCTCCTCCTCCTCCTCCTCGTGGTTTTGTCCAACTCAATGTTACAGCGGCCGTTGCCCTGACTGTTAAGTGTTTAAATGATGACACCATTATGTGAAGTGATTTGAGATGAGAGACTCCAGCCAGGAATTACATCTGCTCCCATCTCCTTCAAATCATACTCGATGGCAGGACAGATTATGATTGATTTGTTTGTGACAGATTGCAGGAAGCAGTCATTGATTTTTCAATATTTTACCTTAAAATTATTTACAGTTGTAACCATGGGGAGGTATTTCCATGGGCTGTCAGCCCCTGAAAGACTAAGATAATATTCCCTGCTCTCTGACAAGACAAATTACCTGTAATGAGTGCAGTAGCTGAAGGGTATACTTTTATTTTAAAATATGTCAATAACCCCAGTGACTAAACGAATATTGATTTAGCATAATGAAGCCTGAGTAATGTGAAAATGAGCTTTTTCAAGGGGCACGGAAGAGACTTTCTTTTTAGCTGGTTGTAAGAAGCTTTTCATTCCTCCCAGCTAGCTAGGGAAATGCAGTTTTCATAAGCAGCCCACCAGAATGACGGTGTCGCTGTGATAACTGGGGTCTCGAGGCCGGGTCCTTGGTTTTAAGGGTTCTTCTCATCTTATCTTGAGCCTTCATTTTAGTCATAGACTAGGTGCTGATTTGTCTGATGCTGTTTTTAACTGGCTTAATATTTGGACAGTTTCCACATTAAAATAAAGGTGTACACACAGCCGTCTATAGATGACATGGGGTGTATTAAGACATTTCACATGGGTTGTTGTAGTATTTGATGTGCAGTGTTTCATGGCAGGCCACCTCTGTCTTGACACTGTGACGATTAATCCCGAGTGCTGGTTTTTAGACATCATCGCAGGCCTTCATTTTTGTCCGATTTTGTTCCCTTCTTTCCCATGATCTTGGCCTTTTTATGAACTAAGATGTCAATACATAAAATCCTTCGAAGAAGAAATAAATGCCCATGTATTTATACATCAGAATGTGTGAAAATTTTAGGTCTAACTCATATCCCCATGGCTCCCGTGGCAGGAGAAAGTGTTGTGAATTAAGCTGGTGACATTTACCTGGGAAAGACACATTCAAAGATGATGATAACACAATGATATTTCATGGAAACAGCCCATTTTATGGCAACTAAGTCATAAAATCACTATGTAAAATCTTTTTAGAAATTAAAAACAAGCTGATTTGAGGGAAGTTTGGCCAACTGTGCTTACTCCCTTATGAGCTGGCCCTGGACATGTGGAGAAGAAATTGACAATGCAACGAATATCTAAGTGGAGAAGAGGACCAACACAGAATTGTGATTTCATGTTGTCCCCAAGAATTGCCTAAGGTGTGGCACAGGTGGCCTCTGTCACTTGTTTTGTTGTGCCCTACAGAAAACTGGGTATATTATGAAAAGCTGTATCTTTGACTGCCTGTGTCCAAGGGCTCATCTCTACAAACCCCCCCCCCCCAGGTTCTTCCTCTCTTCCTCTAAGTGGACTTTGGAAATAAATATGAGGGATGTGCCATTGAAACCAGTATCTTAGAGTCTTCAGCCATTTATATTGCATTTAAAGTTTTTAAGTTAGTGTAATAGCCATGGAATTTTATCTTTTAAGGACAAAAGTACAGTTTCCCTCAATAGATTTTGAAATAAGGTATCTTTTCCTCAGACCACACTATGTTAAGCAGAAACACCTCTATTGTTGTTTAGTTTATTTGGGGAAAAATAAAGCATTATAGTAGTAACTTATGGCCCCACCACTTAGTGTGTATGTCTTCATTCAACAGTGCAGGGAGAATTATCTTTGTAAATTAATTTAAATAGTTAAAGTTTGTTTTGTTTTGTGAAGAAAATTATTCCCTTGAATATTAGACCGTTCTCTATTTCTTTTCTCTCTTAAAATCCTGTCCCAGTTCTTTAGGGAAGAACTATTTGTAGAAAACACTTTTGTTTTTAAATGACGTATGTGATTATCTAGAAATAATAACGGAAGAAAGACCCTGCTTTCAAAAGCTTTCTTGTTTGTATTAAGACAAAGTTTACTCTGCCATGGTTCATAGCAGTCTACTTCACTTTTTCCAGCATTCACTTTGCGGTGTTTCACCTGACCTTCTATGATAACTTAATATAGGAACAAGTTAGCATATAATTCTACTTTCCATATGACCTCCACCGCTTGCAGGATTGTCCCGCCCCTTCCAGGGGAGCTTTGGTCACTTATTCAGACCAGCTTTTCATGTTCGCAAAGGCTGCGTGCACCCTGGCTGACCTTTTTGTTATTGAAACCATTTTAAAGTATCAGTTAGAGGGAACACTTCACCCCATTACTAAGTTATTAAAATGCCTCTACAAGGTAGCATTTTCAATTAGTGTCCACAATTGATTAGTGGTTTGTCTTCTCCCAAGCATGAAGCAGCATGGCCAAGTTAAGCTGTAATCAGTGGTGTACAAGATGTTAAGGACTGACAATGATCATGACAAATAATTATTATTTTTAGACTCAGCCAATGATCTTGGGTTTCCTGAGATCTGTTTCCATCTAGATGCAAAGGACATGGAGCCCGTGGGCACTCAGTGATGCTGGCGTGCTTGGGCAAGGTAGCTGTTTCTAGACTACAGTATTCTTCTAACTCCAGTCCTCAGTCCTGTGTGGGAGGAGAACACTTCTATATCACTAGTTTTATTGAAAATGTTTAATATTACAGAGGATTGTTGAATATTTGCTGCTTTAATCAAAGAATAGGGAAAATCGAAAACATTTTATGTTGTTTTTTTTCTAAAATGTATTTATTTGATTGAATGAATATTGATGATTGAAAAAGTTTTATAAATTCTTTTGCTGTTATGATTCTTCTGGCAATCAAATATCATTAGATTCCAAATCACTTTCTAACCTGCCTTTATTATACTTATGGGAGAAAAAAAGATGATAGGCATTGCTTATACTGTTTAATTGTCTGTATTAGTCCCCTCCACCCCCAGTAGAACATTTCCTCCTAAACAAATACATCAGTGCCGTTCAGATTCTGGAAGAAAATTGCCTCACCTGGCAGAGGCTTCATTGTGTGTGGGAAGATCAGATTTGTGTAAAGAAAACTATCATCCCTTCGACCTTTGGGAAGCTGTGACCTACTTCTTTGCTGTCTGGGAATCCATCACAGGAGCCTTTGTAGCATCAGTAGAAAGGGAAGGATTAGTCTACAGAGGATGCCTCCCACCCCAGTGGCAGGAACCTGGAAAGTGTGTGTCTACCTAGAGATCACCCCCAGGCAAGGAACCAGGGAGACTGAAAATGCCAACAGGTGCAGAAATAGCTCTGGGTTTTGTGTGAGTGGCCCAGTCTGTACTTCATCCACCTCCATGGTCATTACAAAGACTCCAAGCCCAGGGGTGATTTCTGAAGCTTATATCTCAGTATAGCAAAGCAAATTCAGTAGCTAGAATGTTTTCCTTCATGTTTTTGTTTTAGTGTGTGTGTTTTGTTGTTGTTGTTGTTATTTGTTTTTGGTTTTGGGGTGGTTTTTTGTTTTGTTTTTTGTTTTTGTTTTTGTTTTTGACATATATGTTTTCATATATCCCTGACTGTTCTGGAACTCTCTATATAGAACAGGCCAGTCTCAAACTCACAGACATCTGCCTGCCTTTGTCTCTTGAGTGCTATCACACCTGGTTCCCCTTCTTAATTTTATTTTTAATTAAATGTTATATTTTGAGATAATTTTAGAATCAAAGGCAGTTGTATAAAATGTTAGACGTGTCCTTGAACCCTTTCTCCAGTTTTCCCAGCAGTACTTTGCAGTATATTCAATGTCACAGCCTGGATATTGATGTTGAATAATCAAGATAGGAACATTTCCATCACCACAGAGACTTCCTCTTTCCCCTTTGTGGATACACACACACACACACACGCACAGCTGCTTCGGCCATTAGTCTGCCCTCTATTCCTATGAATGTTGTCTAAGGACAGCAGGTGATCTTTGGGATTGGCTTGTTTTAGGACGTTTCATGTTGTATGTGTGTGTCTATTTTAACTGCCTCCCCTTCGGTAGCAACTCAAAGCATAGGGGTGCTGCAGTTTAACCCCACATGGTTGGGGCATCGTAGTTCTTTCTGGGCTTTGACTATGACAGGTAAAGCTGCTGTGCAAAGTCATGTGGCTGTGTGTGTGTGTGTGTGTGTGTGTGTGTGTGTGCGTGTGTGTGTGTGTGTGTGTGAATATAAGCTTATTTTCCTGGGATGCGTGGCCACTAGTGGAATTGTGGAGCACACCTCTATCAATAGGTGATTATTTTATAGATTGTAATTGATTTTTGCAGAGAGAACAAAAGCAAGGAGGATATCTACGTTTTTGTGGAATTCTTATAACAACTACATTAGTTAATGATTTTAAAACATATAAGCTATCTTAAATTATTCGTTGTTAAATAGAAGATCACATTGTTTCAGAATCTGGGTTTTGTTCATTCATGCTTAGAGGAATACTTTTTAGATCATTTCTCTTCTTGGTAAATTTTCCTGGGTGTGGAAAAGTATACACACTGTTGCTGTGAAGCTCACAGTTTACTCAGGAAAATTTGGGCCAGTTTTCCAGGTTTAAAAGAGACTGGACATCAAGACTGCACTGTGACTTCTGGATTTATAGATGGACATTTTGGCCACTCCATCTCACCTGCAGAATTACCTACATGGTGTCAGATTGGCGGTGATACAGAAAGTGCTTTTAATTCATCTTGTGCACTTAATTAGAGAAAGAAAGAACTAAAAAGCAAAAAGTAATCCTTTTGGGGTATATAGCCCCTAAATAATGTAGCTACTTTACACAATGCTTAATGGGAAAAACAGCCCTGATTCCTACCCAGCCCTTATGGGATTATACTGAGTCACATTTACATTTTACTTACTGAGACAAGCTATATCTTGGAAAGCCATATGTGATATTTTGGAAAGACCCATATAAAGGAATTTTAAGAAGTGTTGTTATTCTGATTTCCTTTCATAAGATGTAATTCCTTACATAAGATACAATAATGTGACACCTGGCTGTCTTGGATCTGGAACTCACTCTGTAGACCAAGCTGGCCTAGAACTCTGCCTGCCTCTGCCTCCCAAATGCTAGAATTAAAGGCATGCTTCACCATGCCCAGCCCAATCTTTTTCTTTCTAAGAAATATTGAGTGTAATTAATGACCCAGTGATCCCATCTATAATCCAAATTATAAATCTCTAAGTTTATTGAGTGAGGAACTAGACTTATGCCTACCCCTGTCTTTCAGTGGCTTTATCTTTAGCCTAATGTGGTCGTAATCATCATTATGTAAAAAGAATAAGATAATTAAATGCTTTTTCACCTAATAAATGACAAGCTAAAAGATGAGATGTACACACAAACCCTAGAAAGCTATGCAGTCATTGATTTGTGAAAAATGTATTGGAGTGTCTATCCAGTGTCATAGTGCTTTGAGTCACTGGGACTCTAACAATAAAGAAGACGTCACAGTGCCCTGCCCCTCACTCACACTTCTAGACTGGGGTGTAGAGATAAGGAAAACGTCACACAAGGAGCCCACACAGTGGTGCATTATTAGAGCTCAGATTCAGGAGACAGACACCAGTGATGATGAATGCTATGAAGCAGCACTGGATAAAGAGACCAAGTGCCAGTCAGGCTTGTGTCCTGAAGGAGACGCACGTGACCTGGGGAAGCAGGACAGTGGCTGCAAAGAGGGACACACACTGGAGTTAGGCTGCAGGTTACCAGAGTGAGGTCGGGTCTAGCTACAATTTCTTGAAGGATGAGCACGTCTGCCCAGACAGCTGCCCAGACAGCAGTCTATTTAACAGCTTGTTGTGTTTTTCTGAACTCATCAGAAATGAGGTGTCCTGGAAAAGAATTTATAGGTTTGGGTTTGTGAGCCTGAGGTAGAGCAGTAGACATTCACCTAGCCTCTGGGAGGCCTTGGGCTCCCTCCAGGCCACAGTGAGGAAGAAGAGCTTTGGGGCTGAGTGCAAATCAGATAGAAGCTTGTTCTCATAAAACACACTTGTTAGACTCTTTCAGGTCAGGAGGTTCAATCCAGTTCCTCCTTCGTATTTGTTAAGGAAAATTTTGTACTTGTCTGGTATCTTAAATACATAATCTGTAAAACTATTACGTTTCAAATTGTAGTTCATTGTAGACTTAAAGTAGCCAAGACATGTAAGGTCTTTGGAAAGATCTTCAAAATTAAAACCAAAATTGCCCAGAGAAGAAGGTAGAGAGTAACTTGGTAAGACTATATTGAGTCAATGTCCTTATTAAGAAATTGCTTTGGGCTGGGCATGGTGTGATGCACGCCCTTAATCCCAGCAGGAGGCAGAAGCAGGCAGGTATGTGTTTGAGGCCAGCTTGGTATACAGAGTGAGTCCCAGGACAGCCAGAGCTGTCTTGAAGAAAAAAAGGAAAGAAATTGTTTGGGGTAAGTGTGTACATATCACTATTTTCTAAGTGCAAGGTCAGAAGAAAGTGCTTGAGAGCCTTTGCTAAACTCCATCAATTTGGGGAGCTTTGTTGTGGTATAGGCCCCTTTAAGAAGAATTTGAACATCCCCTCCCCAGTGTATACTAGGCAAGCACTCTGCCACTAAGATATATTCTCAGCCCTCTTTTTATGTTTCAAAGTTTAACACAGAGTTCTCAGGTTGTCCTGGGACTTGGAGTCCTCCTGCCTCAGCCTTTTACTATCTGGTATTACAAGTCTGTGTCTTCAGAATGGCTGAGTTGTTTCTGAATTTATATGAGTCACAGACTTACTCAAAGTGGTTATAAAATACAATAAAATTAAGACACTCGTGATTTTATATTTAGTAACAATATTGATTCCAGTAGCTCTACAATTGTGGCACATTTTCATAGAAATGGGCTCGCCTCTGGCCAGCCAATCACTTGGTTGATCCTAATTTCCTACTTTTCTTCTATGTTTTAAAGTACTCCATTCACTTTTAAACTTTTTTTTTTTAAAGATTTATTTACTTATTATGTATACAGAAGAGGGCACCAGATCTCATTACAGATGGTTGTGAGCCACCATGTGGGTGCTGGGAATTGAACTCAGGACCTCTGGAAGAGCAGTCGGTGCTCTTAACCGCTGAGCCATCTCTCCAGGCCCTCCATTCACTTTTAAACAGTTCCTCCCAGTCTGATTTAACCCCTCTGGCCCTGTCTCTCCTCTGGTGCATGGGGAATTGTTGACCTCCTTAGCTTTCTGCCTTTTGGGAAGCTGTGGACAAGCTGTGGACACGTCTTCCTATCGGCTGTCTCCAGCTGTCTCCATGATCTCATCCTATCCTGTTGTTTAGCAATCCAAGGGGCTTTTTGACAGCTTGTAGTCTACAGCTCTCATCCCACTTAACCTCTGTGTGCACATCACAGTGTCTCTGGCTCCTGCTGCTGGACTCCATCTTGGTCCTCAAAGATGCTTGCCCCTGGCACACTGCCCTCCACCTTGGCACTCTCCATTGCCTGAACATAGGTGTGTAACTTTCCTGCTTTGCTCTTTCTCCTCTGAGCCCTCTTCCTCAGCCTTCACTGTGACTCAAGGCATCTCTCCTGCCCCAGTAACCCAGGCATCAAGTCACTTTTGTAACGGTGTCTTCTGTCCTCTGTCAGCCTCACTTCCTCCTTTCCAATATTCTTCCTTCTTTAAAATCTGTAGATCCAAGTTTTCTACCTAGACATCTCTCCATGTTCTCTATGGTCTGTGTAATATTTATTTTAACCTTTTTTTTTTTTTTTTAAAGACATGGTCTCACTATATTGTGCTGGCTGGCCTGAAACGCACAGAAACCCGCCTACCTCTGCCTCCTGAGCATTGGGATTCATGCCCAAGCTGTTAACCTTTTTTATTTGTTTTTTAGTCATTTTTTCCATGTGCTTCAGTTTTGGCAGTTTAAATGACAGTATGTCCTTACTCCAAGAGGCTTTCCTCAGTGGGATCCATACAGTAAAAACACCTTCATTTATGTTGGCTCTCTAGCATCGTGTATTTTGTTCCTCTCTGCTGGTATTTCTCTTCTGTCCTCGCGCACCCTCTTCTTTCTCCACTGGAGTTGTTTCCTGTGTGGTGTCTTAGCTGACCTGTGTTGCTATAACACGGTGACAGGATGAGTAATTGGAAGGAAGAGGATTTACTTCCATAGTTCTGGAGGCTGGTGAAGGCCTTCATGCTCTGTCCTCACATGGCAGAGAGGGAGAAGAAGCACCCAGTCCTTCAAGCTCTTTTTATAGCAGCATTAATCCATTCGTGACATCTCCCCATTCAGATCCACCTCCAAATGCTGTTGCATTGAGGACTGAGTTTCCAACACAGGAGCTTTGGAAGTGACAGCATCACACAAGCCACCGTAGTTCCCCTCGCTTTAAACGTCTGCCTTGCTGTTTGCATTCGGCCCCAGCTCTAGCTAGTCAAAGTGGGCTTTTCTCCTTACTGTGGTTTGTAGTTTCCTTCTGACAGCTGGGTGAAGAGCTGGTAAACAATGTAGCCTTCAGTGGTGTGTGGAGAGGAGGGGAAGCACGCTGCAGCCTTTAGTGAGCCCTCAGCCCTGTACCTCCCAGCCGACTCTGCTTAGTGATGGCCAGAGCTGGGTGTTGTAGGAGCTTGGATGAGCCTGACACTGGGAACTTTGCTGGTTAGACTAGGTTAAGAAGCTCTTCTACTGGGCAGATCTTAGTAGGAACAGAATGGAATAGAATGTTCTGGCATATTTCACAGGGCTTACTTTCTCTTCCCCTGCCAGAAGCCCAAGGAAGATTTATCTCTAGTATAGGCTCTGGACCTTGACGAAGCTGAGGAGAGACATTTCAACAGCATGGGGCTCCAGCTGACTATACTCTCCTAGTTCTTCCTGGCCAGATTTGAATGCAAGACTCCAGCAGCTGGTCAATCCTAGCCTGGACTTTCCTACTGTGAAAGTGTTTCCCAGAGGTCTCTGCTATGGACAGTCATTCTCTCTATCTTCCCAACTATCTCCAATTTTGGGGTTAACATTTTTCTCTGGAACCTCAGATTGAATTAGAAGTCATTGATTTTTCAAATTGGTCAGTGTTTACTTCTCAGGGGTGACTCTATATGCCAGGCTGAAAACTATAAAGCAACTTTAAAAATATAATAGTAAACTGTGACAAAAGAAAAAACGTAGGAACAAAACAAAGCATTTACAGACTTGTAATTTGACATTACTCCAAAGACCTCTTCTAAAAGATTGGCCCTCAAGGTGGTACTATTGGGAGGTCACAGAATCTGTCAGAATTAGGGCCTAGAGGTCATCAGTGTTGTGACCTCAAAGGATTTTGTGTGTCTCTGGTCTCTTCTTTGTTACCTGGCCTGCAGTGTAAGAAGTCTGGCTCCATCATGCCTTCCTGCTGTGAATGAGTGGCCTCAACATAGGTCCACAGCAGTGAGCTGACTCATCAGGACTTAGCCTCTAAATCCATGAGCCCAGATCAGCGCTTTCTCCTTGTAAGTTCTTTCTCTGGGATCTCATTACAGTGCCAGGAATCTAACAGCACATTACAACTTCAGAACAAAGCAGTGGACTCTAACATGGTTTCCTTCTTGAAGACGGGAGTGTGGGAGAGAGTCAAGAAAATGAAGATTTGGGGTCCACCAGCTCATCCTTGCAGTTGTCTTAAAGGTACAAGGGGAAGGTTACACTCTATGGGGTGCTCAGGGAAGGAGAGTTGGGGGTTTTCAGAATGTATTTGGTGTTGAAAACAGAGGTATCCTACATTCCCATCACCTACTCCAAGTATCTTCAGATCAGCCATTGTCTTCTACTATTAAACTCAACCAAGACAAGACACTATTACCCACTAGCCTTTGCCCCAACTCCCATCAAAGTCAGTGTACAGTATACACTTTAGACCTTTGTTTTCACTCTAAACATCCCCCAAAGAAAGTTGACAATAGCCTGGTATCTCTCTTTTGCTTACCTGGCATTTAAGCAGTATGTAAATTACAGCTCTGCTCATGGACAGGTTATTAAGCACCTACTGTGTCTTTGTGATATAACATTGAATCAGAACAGTGCAGAGTGTTAGTTGAACACACAAATGCATAAGCTGTGTTTGTTTTCCTAAGACCTCTTCTCACCTGAAGTGGAGTATATGTAAGTTCACATTTAGCTTTTCATTTTGAAATTCCATTGTGAATAAATTTATCATCAGTTTCGAGGAAGGCGGGTTTATCTTAGTTAATGCTAATGTTATGCCTGAGCTATTTACTATGGGCTTAGTTATTGACCTATTTTATTTGTCATTTTATGGCATACATATTTTCAGCAGAGATGCTTACACTAAGCTATATTTATTTATACTGCAGTGTATTAACCATAAAACTATCTAAGTACGCCCAAGCCACTATGATCTGCAGCCCTCAGGGAGAGGGTTTTCAGAATAGTCAAGTCTTAAGAATTAACAGTGGCTGTTGGTATTGGAGATCTTGCTAAAGGAGCCTATCTACCTCTGAAATAATGGGTGGGGTCTCATGAGGTCTTGGGGCCAACTCAGGGTCATCAGTGCAAGCCGGACTGTAAAGCTCAGTTCTCCTTAGAGGACTTGGTATCATTTTATTTTAGTTTTTTCTGACATTTCTTAAACTGCTTCTGTGCCCTCCATTGCTGCCAGGGGTATCTCTCCTGGCCCTACCTGTAGATCTCCTCTGCCCTGGGCTTTGTGGGCTTGGAGACCAGGTGATAGAACTAGACTGATGTGGAATGGTCACTTGGAAGCACCGAGCTAAAGACCAGCATTCAGTTCTGTGAGTTTTATTGTTTTGTTTTTCCCACTCAAGTGTCAGGATGGGAACTTGCTCTGGCTCCTCCTTTCCAGTCATTGAGGTCCCTTAGCTTCCTGCAAGACTCATTCTAACCAGGGGAGGGGAACTCTGGAGTTTAAGCCTCAGACGTGGGGAACACACTCTCGAATAAGAAAGTCAGTTTTGAAACAGGCCATATCAAAAGTTCAGTGTATTAAACAATGCCTTTATTTGTCTTGCCGATTCTCCATTATCTTTCTTTGTGGAGCTGGTGATGGAGTAGAGAACCTTGGGCATGCTGGGCAAGCTCTTCACCAATGAGCACATCCTCAGCTCTCGTCCTTCACTTGCAAATGCCAAACAGACCTGCTTTTGGCTTGTACTCTGTGGGGACTAAAGATAAAGCTTTAATTCTTAAAAAGCTCTTGCAAGGCCCATAGTGGCTCTGATTTTTCTCTCTGCTCTGCATACTGATATGGATGCATTACACACAAGTCTTTGGTGACTTGTCTCCTCAAGTCTTCAGACACTGAGGAGTTAAGCTGTCCCTTCTCTGAGCGGGGAGACCAGAGGAGGCTAAGCATCAAGAGGTTGGACCCAGGTCAAACCAGTTAGGAGCTTCAGGTGGACCTGGATCCTCTGCTCTCAGAGCCCATGGTGAGAGTGTGGTTGGATAACAGGTAAGACCTAGTTAGGACTGTGTGGCTGGGCTGCCAGCCCCTCTGCACATGTGGTATGCTAGGTCACACTGAGGGAGGAGGGAGAGGGCACTTGATCCAAGAGCATGTGATCCCAGCGGGAGATGTGGTTGGACAGTGATGAAGACTGTTCCTGTGGGATCTAGTGACTGACTCCAACTGGCCAGCCAGGCCCAATAACTTGGGAACATTGGTACTAAATACACAGGCTTTAATGATTACTGTAGTCACAGTGTTTTTAAAAGATTAGGTTTAATTTGTTTGGACCATATATCTGCTTATTTGTTGTTGTCTGACAGCATCTCCCTGTGCAGTCCCAGCTGGCCTTTAATTTGAGACCCTCCTGCCTCCATCTCCCAGATGCTGGGATCATAGGTGTATGCCACCACACTCAGTCTTAGCTACAGAGTATTAGTCAGTTAGTAAAATGACTGTTTTTCAAAACTAGGAACATGAGCCTTTGGGAACAAAATTCAATCCATTTCTTTCTCTTCTTTTCCTCAGTGCTGGGGATTGAGCCTAGGACCTCACACATACTAGACAGGAACTCACTGAGCTACATCCCTCTCAATACAAACAGTATCTGAACCACTTATATTGAAAGTGCAAATCCTCTTTACTTTTCAGTTTAAAAATATAGTTTTGAGGGTCTGGAAAACATCCATACTTTTGGTAATTAATTATTTGTATATCTAGATTTGATATTACTTATGTTCATGTGTGTGCATGTATACATGCCATAGCAGGAATGTAGAACAACTTGTCGGGGCCGGTTCTCACCTTCTACCATTTGGGACCCAGGGATTGAACCCAGGTCATAAGCATGGCAGCAAACACCTTTACCTACTGAACCAGCTCAACAAGTCGTCATTGACAGATTCAATGGTTTCTCATGTTAAGAATGGTTGATGATCCCCAACAGCAAAAAAGGAATTGTTAGTAACAAATATATTAAGCTAGTGGTCTATTAAGATGTTATACTCCATATGGATTAATATTTCAATAAACCTTCAGAGAATTTATATTTTTCTTCTCTATGTGGCCATGTGTGTTTTCCAATGATCTTGGCATTAATACTTGAGAAGTCAACTCAACCTCAGAATTCTAAAAAGTCCTCATTATCCACTTTAGTCTAAAAGAGATCAGCAATTTAGGCTGATCTATTTATATTAACTGACTGGTACTTCCATGCTAATCCTGTAATTAAGATTCATTTCTCAAAGATGTTACTATAATCTTAGAAATATTAAAGATTTAAACCCTAAAGATTGGTATGGAAATGATTAAATTTTCTCTATTATTTCTTCCCTCTCTCCCAGAGTGATTAATTTCACTTGCAGTGCCTTCCTTCCCGAGCTGGAGTGCTTCTGTGGAGACTAATTCAGTGAAACCTGTTTAGGGGATCATCCCTGCTAGACAGACAGCTGCGAGGGGGCATTCGCTTCCCAGCATGGATTTCAGATTATGACCAATCAAGAGCCGGTGCTAAGGAACACCTGTCAGCGACGTTGGCTACAAGGAGACCAACTCTTTAATCAAATTTCATTGTACTTCAGAAAAAGGTTTATTTTAAATGTGGCATCTGCTTTTATGATTCATCCTTCTCAGCTGAGACATCAATTTGGGGCTTATTTATGATGTTATTCTAGGGTGAAACAAGAAACTGCAAGAAAGTATCTCAAAAAGGCGGCCTTTCCCAAACATTCAATTAGCAACTTTCTCATGTGGGAAAATAAAAAAATCAAAAACTTTAGTTTTGAGCTTTTGTGTGTGACTATAATTAGTGATAGGGATTCTTTTGAGCACATTTCAGAATGTTGAAGCTGGATAGTAAATGCTTGTCATGAAGTCTGGGGAACTTTCTGGTGGACACCCGTCCACTCATCTGTGAGCAGCGCAAACTATCATTGCTACTGATGGGTTCTGAAAGGCCATGCTCGCTTTCAACTTAGCCCTAATTGGAGGCCCCGCTAAGCCCATAATACCAGGTACGTTCTCACAGCTGCAGACCATCTAGTGAAACTTCATGTGCAAGACAAACTTCACTGTGCAAACTGTAATTTAATGGTATAACTGTGTGCAGCCCAGAATATCAGTTAATTTTCAAAACATTTTATTCTACAGCAATTAGCTCAGGTCCTGGAGGGCAAAATGACAAGAGGTTACTCGTTCACTATGTATTTAATTAATTGAAAAATGCTCCAATTGCCTTTACAGTTGTTATTAGAGAGCGGAATCAGTGTTGCCAGCGCTCAACCATAATTGGAACCCCGGGGAATTAAATATTTAGCATTAGTAATGTAACAGCACTTAGGACACAAATTTCTATTTTCGTAATGAAAGCTATGCACTGTGAGTGCAAGCGGCTGAAAGGACAGCTGTGACAAGCGAAACGGCCTGGGACATTTCAATAAGACACCTCATTGGACAGCAAGTCTTACCACATTATGCGTTTGTAAGAGACCTGCAAGTTTAATTCCCACGAGGAACTCGTAGCCCAAGTCTTTAGCGTCCTAATTGCATGCAGGATGAACGGTTGGGCAAATGTCTTGCCATAAGTGGCTGGAATTCATCCTGCTTTCTAAATAATCGCATAGAAGTACGTGCCTTTGTCAATTTACAAATCCTGAGACTGTCAGCGACTAAGGATCTTGTTTGTTTGCCATTTAATTATATTTTAAGCACACATGCTTTCTGGGCTACAGTGAGAAAAGTTGGCTATGGGCTCTAATGAGCTGCACTGCTAGACGCTGGAGACCCTGAGGGACTCACTCCGTAAATTAGCTGGATAAAAAGTACTTGGTTAGGATAGAGTTGATGGCTGAGCTGTGCGTAGAACCGGTTACAGGACTGTCTCTCACTCCCATTTCATTCTAAACAGGCCCTGTAGAGACTTTAACAGCTGCCTGTTAAAGCGGCTCAACTTGTCAAAATGTGTTCTATTACTCCACTAATAAATAGTATTAAAGGGCATTTGACTTGGCCTCTCATTTTCAGAGGGGATCAGGTTGATAAAGACAACTGGCTTAGGCTGGCCTTCTTTTAATTTGTTTATGTCAGCTAAGTAATACTGAAGGGCCGGGTTTTAAATTTGCAAACATTACCTTCCCAGGGAGGCAGAACTTCCAAAATATGATACGGAGTGGAAACAAGGAATTGAGACACTTATTGTAGAAAGTTTCTCATTGAAAGATGTCTGATTTTGACATTCTTAGGCCATGTTTAAGAATTTGAGAGCCGCTGACTAAGCTGACGTTCTCAGAAGGGCTGGATCCTTTGCAGTTTTCACTTCCAGGAAAATAAAGCCACAAGATAAATAATTAATGTCACAACCTTCTTTTGATTTTCCATTGTTCCTGTGTCTATTTTGGATTATTCTAAGTGATCGTGATTATCTAAAAATTTTTAAGCATTTTTTCAAAACAGTGCATGTTTACTTAAAAAAAAAAATACTTTATTTGATGAAGTCTTCCTTAGGCCCTCTCCCAACCCTGTTTCCATGCCTGGTGGTCTCCTTTGATAACAGTTTTTTAAATTTATTTTGCTTTTTGCATGTGCATGTGTATATGTGTGGTGTGCATGTGTATGTGTGTGGTGTGCATGTGCATGTGTGTGGTGTGCATGTGTATGTGTGTGGTGTTCATGTGCATGTGTGTGGTGTGCATGTGCATGTGTGTGGTGTGCATGTGTATGTGTGTGGTGTGCATGTGTATGTGTGTGGTGTGCATGTGCATGTATATAGGAGTGTGAAAGCCAGAGATTGACAATTGACATCAAACATCTTCTTACTTCACTTCCCACCATATTTATTGAGGCAGGTCTCAGTTGAACCCGAAGCTCCATGATCAGCTAATCCACCTCACCAGCTTGCTCTGGGCATATTATGCAAATGCACATATTGGGTCTATGTTTATAGATCATATTGGTGTCCCAGATCATACATGTTTTTGTAAATTTTGTTACATTATTTGTTTTTTGTGTGTGTGTGTGCGCGCGCGCGCGCGTGTGTGTGTGTGTGTGTGTGTGTGTGTGTGTGTGTGTGTGTGTGTGTTGGTCAGAGGACAGCTTGCAGGAGTTCTGTCTTCCTACTACGGAAATCCCAGTGATTAAACTCAGGTGAGGCTTGGCAACACGCCTCTGTACCCAATGAGCCATCTCACTGGCTGATGTGAGTGGTTTTTAACAATTAGTCCATATTGTACAGGTACAAAAATGTATTTATCTGTTGGATGTCAGTGTCATTCAAAGTAATTCAGTTTTGTCATAGTAAATGATGCTATGCTGAACATCTTCCTAAGCATGTGAGTGAGCTTGGATGGGCACAGGGCTCTTGGATGGGCACAGGGCTCTGTGCATATATCACAGAACAGTGAACCATCATGGATGGCACCATTACTCTGTGCTGGGCATCATTCCAAATGCCTTTAGTAACTCATTCCATCTTTACCCTAATTAAGAGTTAAGGTATAGCCAGGTGGTGGTAGCACACACCTCTAATCCCAGCACTCAGGAGGCAATGGTACTCTGTGAGTTCAAGGCTAGCCTGGTCTACAGAGCTAGTTCTAGGACAGCCAGGGCTACAAAAAAAAAAAAAAGAAGAAGAAGAAGAAAAGAAAAAAGAAAAAACCTGTCTTGAAAAAACAGAGTTGAGGTGTATTATTGGCCCTATTTTATGTAGAGAAACTGAGGCCCAACGGCATTAAACCCCTCAACACCATCAGAGTGTGCTATTAGCCAGTCTCTTGTGTCCCCCGCCGTCCTCCCCCCCCCCCCCCCCCCCCCCCCCCCCCACCCCCCCCCCCCGCCCCCCCCCCCGCCCTCCCCACCAGTATGTTCCTTGCACGTGGGTTCTGCTGTTGTTTCCCATACTTGCTGCCATCACATTTCTGAGAACTAAACTGTTCATGTCTCGTCTCATTTTATTGTAGTATCATGGCCTCAGCAGGCTACACAAAGATCTTGACTGATTATGGCTGTCTCTTGTTTTGGAGAGCTGAGCTTTGGACCTCCCATGTGCTCTACTACTGAGTGACAACTCCGAGCACTCTTGTTTTCTTTGGAGACAGGATCTCACACAGTCACGCAGGCTTGAACTCACTCAGCAGCCCAGGAAGGCCTTGAACTGGACCACCTCCTGCCTCAGCCTCCCTGTAGCTGGGATTACAGGCTGTGGCCTGGACGTCTCTGATACAGATAATCATTTCTTCCCTCAGTCCCTTGCCTATATTTTCATTTTATGTTAACATTACCAAGATTTGCTTTGTGCACTGGGATGTAAGGAAGCCTTGTAACCCCAGGGGTGCAAATATATTTCCCTATATAGTTTTCCACACTATTAATTTCTTTCAGGTCTTTATCTTAGACCCATATTTGATGTTTGGTATATATTGAATGGATGAAAATCAAGTCTCTGATTGGCAGTAACTTCTGCAGCCTCCTCTTGCGAGCTGTCCTTTTCCTCCATAGCTGGAAATCCACCCTTTGTCTAATGTGATAGCTCCACTTGTAGGTTCTCTTGATAGCCAGTTCTTCTGGAATATTCCACTTGTAGACTGTCGGGCCTTGGAACATTGCATTTTCTGTTATACGTGTCAAATCTCTTCATTAAAATGATGTCTGTTGTGTACATTTAATTTTAAAAAAGTAGTGCATACTCTTTCAGGCGTGGTGAATGAATCCCAAGCTAGACAGGAGGATGGTGAGTTCAGGTCATCCTGAGCCACGTAATAAAACAGCCCATGAGGATGCTTAACAACCAATGGCAAGGGGAACTAAGGTTACAGATGCCCAGGGTGATTACTCCGGATTACCCAGGAGATCCCAGCGTAATCAGGAGGACTGTTAAATGTGGAAAGGGGAGGTGAGGGAGTGAGTTTGAGAGTGTGGCAGGATGAGAAACTCAGCAGAGCCCTCTGGCTTTGCACCTGAAAGAATGGGGCCCCAAGCCAAGGACCGCAGGCAGCCACCGCCACTGAAGAAGACAAGACTGTAGCCTCCATACTCTCCTGAAGAAAGGAAAACTTGGCCTGTGCCTTTGATTCTGATCTGTGAGATGGGAGTCTGTGGACTGTGATTTGTTACCACAGCAGGGTAGGCAGGCGGTTCACACTGAGACAGGAAAATTGCCAGAAACCTAGTGAGACCTATCTCAAAAAACCGAAGCTCAGCAGACAGGAAGATAAAGCCAAGACTCTTGGTTCTTGACTCTCCTCTCTCTGGTTGCTTCAGGCCAACTCCCACCAGGAGAGCTAAACACTGGGATGTCTGACTCCACACATGCTTTGGGGGCATGCCTGTTACTCAGACAAATTGCTTTCCTATTTCAAAAAAAAATTGTAATTTCTGACATTTGCTTTTTCGGTGAGCCTTAGAATCTGCAAACAATGTTTCAAAGTTGTCTGAGGGTTTGTTTGGGAGATGTATAGAGTCCTGTGGGGGAGCAGATAATAGCATCCTGATCCTGACTCCTTAGGTTACCTCTCCATCCTTGAGTAATGCATAGTCCTTGAATCAATGAATCAAGGGATGAATACAAATTTCATTTTTGGAGCAAAGAAGAGAATAAATACTTGGTTATCTCGAAATATGTTTCTATTTTTTTAAATCCACTTAAAATTTTCAATTTATCATTTTAAAACTCTCCATAGAACTTTCATTTAGAAATATCCTCAACTACCGGGTGGTGGTGGCTCACGCCTTTAATCCCAGCACTGGGGAAGCAGAGCCAAGTGGATCTCTGTGAGTTCCAGGCCAGCCTGGTCTACAGAGTGAGATCTAGGACAGGCACCAAAACTACACAGAGAAATCTTGTCTTGAAAAACCAAAAAAGAAAAATTAAAAAAAAAGTCCTTGATATCTGTGCTTGTGTCTACTCTCTTTTTATTTATATGAATGAATGTTTTGCCTGCGTGCATGTCTGTGCACCGTGTGTGTGCAGTACCCGGGGAGGCCAGAAGAGGGCGGTGGATCCTCTGGAACTGGAGTTACCGACAGTTGTAAGCCACCATGTGGGTGCTAGGAATGGAACCAGGTCCCCTGGAAGAGCAGTCAGTGTTCTTAACCACTGACCATCTCTCCAGCCCTGTGTCCACTTTCTTAATCCAAATGCAGTTTGGTTTCTATGTTTCTTTCCTCTGTCACACCAGAGATTTATTGGGGTTTTTTTTGTTTGTTTTTTATTTTAAAAACATTTCAGGATCTGGAGTGATGGCTTAGTGGTTTAGAGCACTTACTGCTCTTGCAGAGGGCCCAGGTTTGGTGTCTTGCACCTACAGGGCTGCTTGCAGCCAACTGTAACTTGAGTTCCAGGCAATCCAGTACCCTCTGACCTTGCCCAGCACCAGGCACAGATGCAGTGTACCTAACATGCAGCCCAAACACTCATACACATAAACACTAAAACTTTCCTGGGTACACTGACTGAATGCCTAGATTTTGGGTTTGGTTTGGGTTTGGGTTTTTGGTTTTGTTTTTTTGCTTTTCGTCTTTCTTGACTTTTATAACTACTTCTAGGCTGTGAATTATCCTCTAAGTGCCCTTTTCATTTCATAGACCAGCCCTCCTGCTGCAGCCTCTGTGTGACGGGCTTAAAGGTGTCACTCGCCCTGGATTCTGTGAGTGCCAAGTCTAACGTTCTGCTGTTTATCTGCTGCCTGCTACTTCATTCTTTGTCTTGATTTGCTATATATTTAATAAACTCACTCATTTGAAACCAAAAGCATGGTCATTGTGCATCATTCTTGGTGTAGAAGATATGCACGTTCAAAAAGAACGTGTGATGAGCTTTCAGTTGGCTCGGTAGGTGAAAGGCCTCCATGAGTGAAATGGACAAGAAAGGAGCAAACCTCTGAGGAGCCGCCGCTGAAGCCCTAAGTGAGCGTGCACCATCAGGCTCAGGGAAATGGCAAAGCTTGGGTAGGAATGTTGAATGTGTGCAGAAAGCGTTGACCAGCCTCGCCCTCCTCAAGGTTTACAGCCTGAGACTGCCCCACTACAGCAGCCTCCTACTGAGAAGAGCTGACCCCTCTTCCACATGTCGTATATTGTAACTCACTGAGTTTCCAGGCTGCATAGGTGCGTCAGAGCCAGCACAGCCCACGCAGTCCCAGGTTTTCTGTGTGTCTGTCTGCCATTTCTTCATTCGTCACCCCAGTCACATTTCCCGGATCACACTGTGCAGGATGCAGTAAGAACCAATTTCCAAAAGTGGTCCTCTGACTTCCACACACACGATGTGGCATAAGCATGCCTGCACTCACACATGTCACGTACACAATCAAAGTTTAAAAAGAGTGTGTGTTGTATTGCTTAGGAAAAGTATCTTAGGTCTGCTTAATAAATGAAGCCTCGGCGCTGAGCATCACAGGAGTACAGGTTTTCTTCCACTGTGTCATTTGGTAGATGCCCCTTTGATTGATGCACCTTGACTCTTTTTGTCCCCTTCAGTTGTGGGAGGAAAGCTGTGCCTGTGGCACTCCTGGCTGGAAACTGCCTTGTGATTTTTCTTTCCTTCATGTTTTAGAAGAGTGGAGTTCTTTCTCCCTGTGCCCCAGCCCCCAGGCAATGAACTGTCTGCAGTGCATTTCTCCTGTTAGGGAAGCACACTGAGCTGCATACTCCCTAGCTGTGACCTTCTGTGCCTGGATTGTTGGCTTGAGATCGGTCAGGCCCGCAGGGTGCAAACTGAGGCATCATTCTCAGGGTTGAGCAAGGTCTGCTAGGTCTTTACCGTGCATACCTCCCTGACTTTTGTGTTGCAGGCACTTGGTCTGGCTCTCTGCAGACTCCACCCTGCTAACAGTCACTGTCTGCTTGTCAGTGATCTGGGTCTTTCTTATTTGTTATCTCCATGTTTATCTTCACTCCATCAAAAAGGAAAACCTTCATTTTCATAACAGCAACTGCTACACCTGCTTGAGCCGTAGGATACTCTGGTGTTTCAATTACTTTAAAAAATACTTTAAATGCATTATTATTGTTGTAATGTGTGTGTGTCCTGTGTGTGTGAATGCAGGTGCATTTCCTAGTGTGGTTATTATGTGTGTGTGAATGCAGGTGCATTTCCTAGTGTGTTTATTATGTGTGTGTGAATGCAGGTGCATTTCCTAGTGTGGTTATTGTGTGTGTGTGTGTGTGTGTGTGTGTGTGTGAATGCAGGTGCATTTCCTAGTGTGGTTATTATGTGTGTGTGGATGCAGGTGCATTTCCTAGTGTGGTTATTATGTGTATGAATGCAGGTGCATTTCCTAGTGTGGTTATTAAGTGTGTGTGAATGCAGGTGCATTTCCTAGTGTGGTTATTGTGTGTGTGAATGCAGGTGCATTTCCTAGTGTTGTTATGTGTGTGTGAATGCAGGTGCATTTCCTAGTGTGGTTATTATGTGTGTCAGGTGCATTTCCTAGTGTGGTTATTATGTGTGTGTGTGAATGCAGGTGCATTTCCTAGTGTGGTTATTGTGTGTGTGAATGCAGGTACATTTCCTAGTGTGGTTATTGTGTATGTGAATGCATGTGCATTTCCTAGTGTGTTTATTATGTGTGTGTGTGAATGAAGGTGCATTTCCTAGTGTTGTTATGTGTGTGTGAATGCAGGTGCATTTCCTAGTGTTGTTATGTGTGTGTGAATGCAGGTGCATTTCCTAGTGTGGTTATTATGTGTGTATGAATGCAGGTGCATTTCCTAGTGTGGTTATTAAGTGTGTGTGAATGCAGGTGCATTTCCTAGTGTGGTTATTGTGTGTGTGAATGCAGGTGCATTTCCTAGTGTGGTTATTAAGTGTGTGTGAATGCAGATGCATTTCCTAGTGTGGTTATTATGTGTGTGTGTGAATGCAGGTGTTTGCATTTCCTGGCATGTGTGGAAGTCAGAGGACAGTTTCCAGGAATCAGTTCTTGCCTTCTATTGTGGATTCCAGGGAGGAAACTCAGGTCTCAGGCAAACTTCTACCTGCTTGCTGGCCCGTCCTTGTTCTCTATTTTTATCAAATAAAATGTGATGAATTAGTTGGTAATAAGTACCACTGAGAAGTTTATAAAGGAAATGTGTCATTGTCTCACCCCTCTTCAGCTATTCTTTAGAACAACCCTTTACAGTTTCTTTCAGTAGCATATTTCTCTTACAGATTATAGCTAATGAACACGTGACTCTTTAAGGAGCTCTTCCAATATGAAAGAGAAAGGTCTAAACAAACAAGGGAATGGGATTTGTAGAAAACATACTGCAGAACCTCAGGAACCTCCAAGAAATAAGAGAGGATTTTATATTTTATATATACACACACACACACACACACACACACACATACATACATATGATACAAGAACAGACTGCCATGGAGCAGGAATAAGATAGATGGCGCTCTTGGGGAAATAGAGCATAAGGAAGTAATCAAATATGAAAACAAAGACATTATTAACTTTAATTATTCAAAAGCATGATCAAGGAAGTATTGAAACTTTCCCCAACAGTAAATTTTATTTGATCAATAATAATTGCAGTACCAAATCCTTATTTAACCACAAGTTATACTGGGCCAAATGTGATGCCATGAGCCTGTAAAGTCAGCACTGGCGAGGCCGAAGCAGGAAGATCACAAATTTGAAGCCAGCCTGGTCTACTAACTGAGACTCTATCTCAAACAAGCAAAGATCCTGAAGTGCATCAGACCCGTCCTGTCAGCCCGTGTTCATTAAGCACCTACTTCTGGAACCTCTCATTTCCATTGCCCCATTGAGATAGTTGTCTGGACATAGGAGGGCTTGGGAGTATGGCTGCTGCATGCAGGTAGATGCTCAGTGTGCCCTCATGTTAGCCCTGGTCCCTCATCCACCCTGTACCTGGCTCCTGATTCCAGAGCCTTCATTTTCATTGAGCTCAGTTTGCATTATTCCATCTGCAGGATTCAGGCTAAGCTTCTCTCTAGAGGCAGTCCATCAGTTCTCCATCTGCTTTTTGCCTAATGAAATGATTCCTTTAAAATTATTTGGGGGGATGGCTAGAAAGATGGCTCAGCAGTTAGGAGCACTGGCTGCTCTTCTACAGGACCCTGGTTCAATTCCTAGCACCCATGTGGTGGCTGTTATTCCAGTTTAAGGGAATCCACTGCCCTCTTCTGGTCTCCAAGGGTACTGCATGCACATGGTGCACAAACTTTCCACGTAGGCAAGCACCCATACACATAAAATAAAAATAAATCTTGGCCGGGCGGTGGTGGCGCACGCCTTTAATCCCAGCACTCGGGAGGCAGAGCCAGGCGGATCTCTGTGAGTTCGAGGCCAGCCTGGGCTACCAAGTGAGTTCCAGGAGAGGCGCAAAGCTACACAGAGAAACCCTGTCTCGAAAAACCAAAAAAAAAAAAAAAATAAAAAATAAATAAATAAATAAATAAATCTTGAAAATACTTTTGATATCTATTATCTAGTAGTATCCTCATTGTCTTTTTCTTTTTTAATTTTTATGTAATAACTTTGCAGAGATTAGGAAAGATGATTAAATATATGCAGTGCTCAGTTAATTTTCAACTAGATGGTCCATTCTGTTTCTGGTCCCCACCCTCCCCGCCATGATTTAACATCTTATATGCTGATGCCTCTGCTCTTGCTCACAGCACTGTCCTAGAAAATACTTGATGATTTCATCATCTATCATTTAAACTAGATGTCCCCTATCTTGAGGCAAAAAGTATACCATGCCTACTTATCCCTACACAGGTAATGTATTTATTCAAGCCACCAAAACATTTCTTACGAAATTTGTTTTGAAATTTTTAAACTTATGGAAACCACTGAAGTGAATAAATTCTTCTCTATTCTTCCTGACTCAGGAACATCCACGTTTTATTGCACTTGCTCTCATTCACTCTCAGGGATCCTGTGACTTCCGGCCCCTCCATCAGCCATTGGGGAAATTTAACAGAGATGCAGTTGTCTAGCAACTGTATTCAGATCTCAGTGGTGATCACTGCAAGTTCTTTTTTAAAGGCCCCATCAAAGCTCATCCCTTCCGTTTGTTTCTCTGGATCTTTGATCCCACTAACTAGAACCATCTTGTTGTTTTGTTCCTGTGACTCGCTGTCTGTGATGGGTCCAGGCCTGTTGTAGACTCTCCTCCCAGTCTTTCAGTCTACACAGTTGATGCGAGTTCTTCTCTGTTCATCTCCTCGGAGGGCACAAGATGTTTCTGAGCTTCAACTGCTTGATTAGGCGATGTCTGCAATCTTCTCCACTTCGTAAAAAGAAAGGATTTCTTTGTAAAGAATATGAGACCTGAGGCTGGGAGATGACTTGGCAGGTAGAAGCACTTACTGTAGAAGCATGAGGACAGGAACCATTCTTCCAAATCCATGGAAAAAGCTTGATGCGGTGTCATGCACTGGAAAGCCCAGCACTCCTCCAGGAAGATACGAGGCAGAGGGAGGAGGCCTTCTGGAAGCCTCAGGCCAGCAACCCGAATACTCAGAGCAGCAGACACAAAAGGCCCTGCAGTAACAAAGTGGGAGGCGAGAACCAGCTCCCGGAAGCTGTCCTCTGACCTTTACACGTGTACACAGCCACACACACGCAATAAATCACATCAATCACTCAGTAAACATTTTAGAAGAACATGAAATTTATAGATGTTAATACATGTTTATGTCTGTGTAATGTTCACTGATATATATATATATATATAAGTGTGTGTGTGTGTGTGTGTGTGTGTGTGTGTGTGTGTGTGTGTGTGTGTAGTTTTGTAATTCCCAGGACATCATACGTGCTAGTCAAACACTACCACCCAGGCCTGCAAGATAACTTAATCCATCTTACTCTCAAAAGGAGCAAAGCTATTTTAATGTGTGTGGCAGCTAAGTTGGTCATAATATAAATCACGTAGTTCAGTCGTACCGGAGAATAGCAAAGGATCGGCAGCAGCCCTCATATCTCACTAGTCAGTGTCACTACTAACCAAATGGTCTTTCCTGTTGTCCTGAGAGGGGTGTCGTTTTCTTTGGCAGCCATTGTACAAGGGCATTATATTGTGGATGTGGTAAAATTTTGTACATTTATCTTGACCATTTCCCAGCAAATACAAAGCATCTTGAGGCCAGTGTGTGTGTGTGTGTGTGTGTGTGTGTGTGTGTGTGTGTGTGTGTGTGCATGTGTAGGGGGGGGTCATTTCCTAATTTGCACAGGTTCCCGTTGGCTTTAAGTATGGGGAGTATGTCATAATAGTCTCTGTCACTGCAGTCAGTGGCAGTGTTCAAGACAACAGCTGAGGAATACTCGAGCTACATAAGTCAGTCAAAGAAACAGGGGCATTGTATGGACCCAGGAAGTACAAAAGCCAAAGCCTTCAGGCAGGGCTCAGTCTCTAGGAGAAAGCAGACACACAGCTAGAGACCTGCTTTAGGACATGGAAGATCATGATGTAGTCAAATGGCTGGACACACAATGTGTTCTTAGAAAAATGAGCCATAGCAGGTAAAGAGAGGGCAGCTCCAGGGCTCTGGAACTCTAGCTGAGGCATGTTAGAGAAGCTTGCATGGGGAATGTCAGTCATAGGGAGGGCTTGGTGAGGTCCTGTGAGCACTCAGGAAGCAAAGGCCGAGGCAGAGCTCAGAGAAAAAATGCCCTGTTTGTCCAGGACTATCTAGCATTGAAAACATACAGGTGGTTGTTTCTATCCCAATGTCTCTCTGAGCATTATCTCCATGGTGATGAAACACCAACAGACCAACCCCTTATCTTGTCTCTGAACAGCCTCAGCTATGTTGTGTCTACCTGGACCAGACACTGAAGAAGAAGAGAGACCGTGTATGAGAGACATATGTGAACTGGACAGTTGTACACATGGGTTCTGTAGCCACACTGCCTGCACACCTCTCCTTCTGTCTCTGTCTCTCCGTCTCTCTGTCTGTCTCTCTGTCTCTGTCTCTGTCTCTCTCTCTCTCTCTCTCTCTCTCTCTCTCTCTCTCTCTCTCTCTCTCACACACACACACACACACACACACACACCCTGCACAGTCATGGTACATCTAGTTCATTGTTTCAAAGACTTGTGTGACTCCTATTCCTTCTTATGGCTTGTATGTGCCTCAGGAGCAGGTTTCAGCCCTTGGGAAAGAGCTGTTCTCAGGGTGCTATATATACAGCAGGAGAGATGCTCAATAAACACTCCTTATGGGAAGGATAGGGCAGGCCCAAAAGACTCAGGAATGAGGAGTCTGACAGGTGCTACCCCAGGAAAGAAAATGAACAGCAGCTTGGAAATGAATTCTTTTGCTTCTCATTAGGTTGTCTGTCTTAATACAATGGAACTAATTCTTAATCTAATTGCCTTATAGTAATCAATGCACAACTTCACCTTCCTATGCCTAAAATAGCTTGAACTCCAAGGCTAGGCTGTAGATCAGTGGGATAGCTCTTACCTAGTATGTAAAAGGCCCTGGGTTCAATCTTTAATGCCACAAAAAAATAATAATAAAACAAATAAGCTTGACTTCCAAGCATAGGTGTTGCATAGAGACTGCCTGTGAACAGAGAAGGTTGATCTAAAGTCTTAACAATAAAATCTCTTATTGGTTGAGCATTTACTGTATGCCAGATACCTGCTACCTGGGTAGCACACACTATTGTATTAAATTCCCCTAAAGATGTGTCTTAGTCAGTGTTCTGTTGTTATGAAGAGACACCATGACCACAGTATTTAATTGAGGCTGGCTTACAGTTCCGAGGTTTAGTCCATTATCATCATGGCAGGAAGCTTGGTGGCATGCAGGCAGACATGGTGCTGAAGAGGTAGTTGAGAGTTCTACATCCCTACCATCCAGCTGCACAAGGTCACTGTCAAGGGCCTGGTACCTCAGAAGCAGAAACAATCCACAAGGTCATCCGTCTGCCTCACCTCCTGTCAGCACTGAGCAGAGGTGGAAACCCAGTGTTCTCAGCCACCTAGCAGTCGCTCCTGGCATTGAGTGCTGTCATTTTGGAGTGGGCTCTTCACGAGCAGCCCACTAGACTAGGTTTACTGTAGAGCTTATCAAGGGATACAGGAGCCCGAGGCTGGGTCACATCATTGCCACGTATGGACGTATCCCTTGTCTCCAGGACAAAGGAATAGTTTGAACAACAAATTTTCTCTATTTCTTACTGATGGAGAAGGGGTGGAAGACATCTAATAGTCCAGTGGTCAGCTTTCCAACTGCTCTTTGTGTTGCCCACACCACCCATCATGTTCACAGAACAACACAGATAAAAAACGGCAGCACCTGACTCTAGAATGTTCAGTATGATGCATAAGTTTAACTAAAGCCATAAGACATTTCTTCCTTGTCCTCCTACCAGTCGGTCCCACAGTTCCTGACAACAAAAGGGGGTTGAGGGCAGAGGGAACAAAACCAAAGGAAGCAGATTCCACATCCTGGTGGCATTTATCGCTGCTGCCCGTGGCCCTGCAGAGGAGCGGAAACGGCAATGGATAGGGTCACCCCTTACGTTGCCTGTGTTCATTTTCGATCCTTGCCCTTTCTAGTTCCTAGAGACATAAAGGAGCAGAAGACCATGGGGAGTTGAGGGGCTTCTCCAGATAAGACACCAGAAACTCCAACATTGGAACAACAGATTGCATTGGCCTGGAAGCAGCACGCTGAAGCATCACTAACTATTGTCTCAAGCTGGGATGTGTAGACATGAGACACACAGCGATGCTGCGTGAGTGCCAGAGCGCCTGCTCTTCAGAGAAGTACCGAGCTTTGCTTCTCGGAAGAAAGCAGCCGCTCCAAGCTTTTCCACCGCATGACAGTCCTGCTGGTGGTGGGCAAGGATGGCCTTCGAAGGTGCTGCTTCTGCAACACTAGGAAATCCGCCACCTGTAAACCTTCAGCATGCTCTGCTGGGAAGCATGGAGGAGGCTGCTATAAATCTAAGCTATGTGGACACCATGATTTCTGAAGTCCTGCTTGTGACTAGCTTGTCTTCTTTGTTTCTTTCTTTGTTTGTTTGGCTGTTACTAGTTTCCAGAACTGGAGAGGGCTTTTATAGTCTTCTAGATAGCTTCCTGTGTTGAAAATAATTCGACATAATTCTTCTTTAGCTCTACTTTTACATTTTAGATGGCAATTTAAAAGAGTACTACCAAATTTTTGTAAATTTTCCAACTTTTTAACAGTACAAAAAGTAGCTACATGCCTGGCCTGGGGTTCAGGTTGTGTCTCAGCTACTCAAGAGACTGAGGCAGGAGGATCGAAAGTTCAAGTCATGACCAGACTATAGAGTAAGCTCCAGGCCAAAGTAAGCCACTTAGTAAAATATCGTTTCAAAATAAAATCGTGGAGTGCTGGGGACATAGCTCAGCGACAGAGCGCTTGCCTAGAATTTGTGAAGCTCTGGGTTCAATCCTTAGTGTAACAAATAAAAAGCTGCTGTATAGAACAGCTTCCTTCAGTAACAGAACTGGGGTCTGTGAGTGGAAGCAGACTGGCTTCTTACTGTGGTCACCGGGGGTCACAGACTGACTTCTAACTGTGGTCACCGGGGTCCGTGAGTGGAGGCAGACTGACTTCTTACTGTAATCAGCAGGGTCCATGAGTGGAGGTAAACTGACTTTTTACTAAGTGTCGTCTGTTGACAGATCCTTCAGTTCCATCTCTGTGTGGGCATTGCTCCCTGCCACAGGCACCTTAACTGTACTGCTTGTGAAATGCCTGACCAAAACAACCAGAGGAAGGATTTGTTCTGAGTCACAGTTGCGGGGGGACAAGCCTATGGTGACAGGGAACAGAGGACATTCACGTGGTATCCCAAATCAAGAAGCACAGAATGAAGACTGGTGCCGCTCTTCTCCCTCTTTTCATTCCATCCGGAACCCCCACATTTAAGATGGGGCAGCTCACCTCAATTAACCTACTCTAGACACTCTCACAGATGGACCCAGAGCTTTGTCTCTGTGGTGATTCTAAATTCCATCAAGTTGAAAATCCAGATTGATCAGCTCAGCTGGTCAGAACTCCAAGGTCCCTTTTCTATCTGCCTGAGGCAGGGGGATGAGTTGAGCCTTTGGTGGGGCTGATCACAGTGATCTTGGTAAGGAAAGGACCGGGTTCTCCCTGAACCCCTTGCTTGGCTTGAGTCCAGTTCTCTGGCACTGCCCCTCTACTTCCATCTTTGACCCTCGGAGTGGACTGTGGTTAGAGCTGAGCTAGTGGTTTCTCCACAGAAAGCATCTTGGCTCTTTGAGGGCTTGCACCCACAACCTCAGACTCTTCAGCATCTTTACATAGATGCTTGACCCTTGGAAGCGGTGTTGGTGACTCTTCGCTCAGAGCTACTTTTTGTGGTGGGTTGCAGAGGGGCCAGTGACTGGTGCTTCCCTGTCAATTCAGACCACTCTTGGAGTAGGAGGTATGGTTCCTAACAGAAGCAAACTGAGCTTGGGTAGAAGGGACCCCGATATTTCCCTCTAACTCTAGAGTGTGTCTTCTGGGGCTTATGCTCATGTATTCCACATTCACATTTCACAAGCGTTAAGCGGCATCTATGGGTTGCAAAGCCATTAATTACCAGTGTGTGAGCCTCAGACCTACTGTTGTATGGCAGCCCAAAGCCTACCAGGATAACTCGCCTTCCTCTGCATGTCTGGGGTTCTATGTATTAATGAGTTCACATTTTATAGTAACCTGAAAAATAATCAGCAAATGGCCTTTGATGGCTTAGTGGTTTTTCTTCTGTTCTTAAGTAACATGCTTAAATGTCACAAGAACTATACATATACAGAAAATTAGTGGATTCAGCATGGCTAACAAGGCATTGAATTACATCCAATATTCAAATTGTCTGAGCTTTGCTGGCCTTTAATTAGAGGATGAGTATGGGAGTCTCATTGGCCAATGTCCCCCTTCCAGAATGGTGACCACGCAGCTCATTCACTACTAGCCTCTTGTCCTCAAGCTATTCCTAATCCATTGCACTGGACTTTTCTGAGCCCAGATGTGATCTTGCAACCTTTCTCAACACAAAAGGAGATGCAAGGGACTGGCTACTTAAGAGAAATTTACATGGAGGCTCCATCTCAGGTAGCTTCAGCCAAGAAAATGTCAATGTCCTCCTCTTAGTTACACGGACTCATGCCATGTAACTCCAGTGTGTGTGTGTGTGTGTGTGTGTGTGTGTGTGTGTGTGTGTGTGTCACAGCTTTGAGCATTACTGTCAGCAGGCTGATGTCCCTATTCATAACCTGGACTTACAGCATATGCTGTAGGAGCCACAAGAGGAGAAAGGGTTCGAAGTCACCTGCATATTCAACTTCCTGACATGATAAACTGTTACAGACATCAGCTTTCAGCCCATGCATGTAGACCCTACTAGTTTAGAGAATTGAGTGCATTCAGTCTTTCAATTGAAGTTTCACAAAATGTCTATTGGCTGGAAATAAAATATTTTTCATATTGTGTTTTAATACCTCAGGACATGTTGCTTTTAAGCCCAAACTAAGGCTCTGTAGAATGTGTTTTTATTCACAACTGAAACAACAGTGAAATCATTAATTGAGCACTCACTGTTTGCTGGTTACTATGGTCATTACTTTCAATATGACTTGTATGTATTCATTTGTGGGAGTTGCCCCCCCTCAAAAAAATCATGAGCTGAGTAATCTCAGCCACAGATATTGATCTCTCACCGTTGTGGAGGTTAAAAGATTTGGTTTCTCTGGAGGTCTGACTCCTTGGCTTGCAGATGGCTCTAGCCCATGACTCCTGCAATGTGTCCCCTTCCCCTTCCAAGGACATCAGTGGGTTAGGTCAGGATCCACTGTAAGGGTCTCACTTGAGTCTAACCAACTTCTGAAAGACCTGGTCTCCAGCTGTCACCGACTGAAGTCACCTGAGGGGGACATACTTTGGCCCACAATAACATTGATGCCTCTTGAGTTTATCACCACGTTAGCAAAAAAAAAAAAAAAAAAAAAAAAGGAATAGAGATTGCTTGAAGGGAACACGGAGCCTGGTGACTGACACATGGCAAGTAACATGTACAAGCACACTTGCACATTCTCAGAGCTTCATAGTCACAAAGTGTGTCACAAGTCAAATTTGATTTATGGAGTGAGTTTTAAAGAGACATACTCAGGTTTCTAGACTGCTTTCAAGAGCGATGCTTGTGTTGAGCAAGTTTGGTGAGTTCACTTCTTGGGCCCTTGGTTTTCTCGTCTAGAAGATGAAGGTTCTACTAGCAACTGACTTACAGGACTGCTCAGTGGGGACTCCGGGGTGACTCACACATGCTATGTGTGGTAGGTAGTGGATATTATTTATTTATTGGTCACTATTAGTATGTGTGTGTTGTCATTGTTATGAAAAGGATACAATTTTAGAATGCAATCAAATGATTGTTAGCATTCCATATTAGCATCGCAAGTATCATCAGCTGGTTCCTTGGGCCCATAGATTATCACAATTTTAAATGTTATCATTTTCAGTATGCTGTGTCATTTTACATTGGCAACATGTCAGAGGCCAGTGTCGTATGTCAAAAGGCTTTACTTCCTTGGCTGGGTGTCATACATGTGGCACGGCACTGTGAATCAGACCAGCAGTGCCCGAATAGAACATATGTTGGGCAGGCAAGTGGCTTTTCTTGGAGTTAGCTGACATGATAGCTGTTGAGTCTGCCAAAATTGTTTTCTCAAGCTCCTAAAAGACCATAAAAAATGATAATTGTGCCCTTAAAATCAGTTTCCAAATGCCCATGGTCACCATGGAATGGTGGAATGGCCATGCAGTCATTTGTTGGTTTGAGCCCCAAATCAGGCAAGTGGAATGCTGGAGAAGGATGTCTTGGAAATCCACAGAGCTGCACAGAAACACACTGGCAAGCAGTCTTCAGTGCTCTTGGTTTTCTGTTTTGTTTTGTTTTTAAATTTTTTTATTTGAAAAAGATTTTTTCATACAATATATTTTGACTATACTTTCTCTTCCAGATCCTCTTCACACCCCTATCTACCCAACTTTCAAGTTGTTCTTTCTCTCTCTTTAAAACAAGCAAAAACAAAACAGTAACAACAATAAAAAACAATAAGAAGCATACACACAAATAAAAATTGAAATAAGCAAGAGACTGATAAGACAAAAAAAATGCACAGAGCAAAATGAGACAAAAAGTCTACAAAAATACCATTGAGTTCACTTTGTGTTGGCCAACTGCTCCTGGGCATGGGGCCTGCCCTGAGGCATGGCTAAGGCACTCAGTGAGACTTTGCTGGAGGAAGCTGGTTTTTCCTTTGCCCTAGAGTTTCACTTGCAGATAGAGTCTCGGTTAGGGATGGGAGCCTGTGTCCACTTCCCCTCCAACCTAGGGACCCCTGCATGAACCTATGCAGGCTTTATACAGGCTTTCACAGTTTCTGGGAGCCCTTCTTCTGTTTTTAAGAACAAACTGAAGGCAAATCAGATGAATTAGGAACAATCAAAGATGCTTCATCATCTTTAGTTAGCTAGTGGACTGTCTGATTTGTATATTTGAGTATTTCTATTATTTTTTTATGCCAACAAAAATAAATGATCTAACCAATAAGTTATTTTGACAAAGACCAATGGGCCAATTTTGTATTTTCTCAACAGAATTTACTTTTAGTAGACCCCGACAGAAAATACAGAACTTTCAGGCTAATGTGATGGCACATGCCTTAATCCCAGCACTTGGGAGGGAGGGGCAGGTGAATTTCTGTGAGTTCGAGGCCAGCCTCCTCTACATGGTGAGTTTTAGGACAGCCAGGGCTACATAAATAAATCCTGTCTTAAGAAACAACAACAACAAAACAGAACTTTTATAAAGGCATGGAAGGGTGCACTATTCTTTTTCATGGGACTCGGACTGGAAGATATGAACTTGCCATAGTAACTTTCTTACTTCCTGGTACTTTGCAGACATTGTCATTTCTAGGGCGACAGATTCTAGGTAAGTGCTTGGTGGCCTACTGACAGTTCAACTGGGTAACGGGATGGGGGAGTCAAGGAATCTTGTATGGACAGCTTAGGCCAAGTAAGGGAATGATGGGGAGAAGCTGTGCATAGGTGGGATACTTAAACTCCTGCTCATCTTGCTAGATTCTGTTTATTTGTTTATTGGCTCTGCTGGGGGTTAAACCCAAGGCCCCGTATACAGTAGACAAACTCTCTTATACTGAGTTACATTTCCAACTCTTGTGGAATAGTCTTAATTGTCTGCCTTTCATCTCTCCCCCAGGAGTTAAAGATTAATCACAGTCTATTTAACAACACATCTCACCTGGCTCTTACAGTCCACATAGCTGGACCATATTTAGCCAACCTAAGGGTGAAAGTAACTTCATCGTGTGGTCATTCTACAGATGAGGATCAAACCACGGAGAGAAATGCAGTGCAAAGAAGAAACTAACAGATATTTCTGTTACCATTATTGTCAAGTGGTTGAGTTGCTGCTCCTGGGGAGCATTGGAATTTGCTGGCTTTCCCCCATTGCTGGTGAGTATCCAGGCGAGTGTGAGAACAAGCTTCAGTTCAAGTGATGGCTGGGGAGAAGCCATCTGCATTGGGTCTCAGCACCCAGTGACACCCTGAGGCTCATGTCTCACATGATGGAGTGTCACCATGGCCATAGGCGTGCTGATGGACACACTAACACTACCGCTGTGGTTCTGCAGCCCCCAAGGCGCATTTAACAAGCTTCTTACCATGGTTGTGCCACAAATTAAAATCACCTGAGCAGGGAGCCACACTTGAGGAATTTCTTGAATTGCCTTAATTGGTGTGGGAAGACCCACCCTGAAAATGTGGGTGGCAACTTCTGGTAGCAGCCAGTTCCTTTTGTTTGTTTTTTTTAAGGGGCATGGCAGAAGGAAGAGAATCTGCCCTTTGCTAACCTGGCCTTCTCTCCATTGCCCTGTCCTGTCTGTCCTCGCTGCTCCTGATTCCTTTACTGGTGTTAGAACCAGCATTCCCAGGCTTCCAGCACTGACTGAGGACCAGCAGATCTTCAAGAAGCCTCCAGTTTTTTTAGTGCCAAATTGGGGCTGATGAGGCACCCAGTCCTGTGGACTACAGACTGAAGAATTTGAGGGTTCTTTCCAGGGAGAGACAGCCACCGTGAGTTGTAGTCAGAAGTTTTCCTGTGTCCTAGACAGCCGGCGGTCGGAGCAAATTTCTCCCACTTGCATCCCCCAAGTAAACACACAGAGGTAACTGCTCAGCCATTAGCTCAGACTTATTACTGACTAGCTCTTACACTTAAATTAACCCATAATTTTTATCTGTGTTTAGCCACATGGCTTGGTACCTTTTCTCAGTTCTGCCTTGACATTTTGCTTCCTCTGTGTCTGATTCCTGACTCAGCCTTCTTCTTCCCAGCATTCTCCTCATCTCTTATCCCGCCTATACTTCCTGCCTGGCTACTGGCCAATCAGCATTTTATTTATCAACCAATCAGCGTAACACATATCCACAGCGTACAGAACAATATTCCACAGCAGTGAGTGACTCAGACTGCTGAGGCTCCAGCCTCAGGGCAGCTACCAGACTCTCAGCCTCTTGGTTATGAGATAGCTATTGTTATTTTAGTGTAAACTAATTCACCAAATTTTTATATACATATGTGTAGTTATTCTATCAGTTCTGTTTCTCTAGAGAACTCTGACTAATACACGTCTCTAAAGGCCCAACCAATGGGGAGTCACTGGTTTCCATGACAGGAACACTGTTTATTGGGTGTCTGTTGTGTATTACGGCCCTCTGTCATGAATCATGTGATTCTCACAGTACACTGTGAGTAGGTGTCGCCTCACTTTGCAGGTGAGGATGTTAAATGTGATCACAACAGCCCAGTTTGGTTGTCTCTCTTGCTTCTGTTTTCATTGGTTCACAGAAGTTGAACAGACACCCTTATGTGGGAATAGATAGCTGGGGACCACATGATTAGTTCTGGTCAGTAGTAAATAACCCCCCCCCCCCCCCCCCCGCAGAGATACCACAGGGGACAGCCACCTGGTACACTGCTGCTGTGGGATGTTCTGTATGGCAAATGTGTTGCTGATTGGTCAATAAATAAAACACTGATTGGCCATTGGCTAGGCAGGAAGTGTAGGCGGGACAAGGAGGAGAATAAAGCTGGGAAGTGGAAGGCTGAGTCAGAGAGACACTGCCAGCTGCCATGATGACAAACAGCATGTGAAGATGCCGGTAAGCCACGAGCCATGTGGCAAGGTATAGATTTATAGAAATGGATTAATTTAAGATGTAAGAACAGTTAGCAAGAAGCCTGCCACGGCCATACAATTTGTAAGCAAAATAAGTCTCTGTGTTTACTTGGTCGGGTTTGAGCGGCTGTGGGACTGGCAGGTGAGAGAGATTTGTCCTGACTGTGGGCCAGGCAGGAAAACTCAACCTACACACTGCCATCCACGAGGGACTTCATGGGAGTTGACTAAACCTGTGTTGAGTATAACCACTGACAATCAGAGGTTTGCTTGCTACTGGAGCACAGCCTTGCCTAGCCTGACTATATAGTGGGCTTCAGAGAGAAGCACCTGACCGTGGTTCCAAAGACACTGGTCTGGAACTTGCACCTCAGTCTAAGACTGCAAAGCCCCCTGTATCTTTTCTTCTCTTCCCTGGTTGGCACATCACACTGGAATTTTCTTAGATTTCTCTCTCCTTACCAGTCATACACTGGTGGCAGCTAGATTAATGATGTTTCATCTTCATCCTAGGCTTTCCTCCACTACCCACTTTCTAAAACAAACAAACAAACAACAAAACAAAACAAAAACAAAACACAAAACAAAACCCTACTACAGGGTAATGGAAAACAAAAATGCTCACTTCTGGAAGGATAGTGACCAGGTGAGCTGTGACCCACTCTTCTTTTTACAGAGAATGGATGATCTGTTTGGTGTCCCTGTCCACATACACAGGCTGGGCCCTTTTCTGAGCCAGGAATTCACAAGGTGGACAACCCTGGATTAGAGAAAGCACGCTACCTACACATTCTCTCTCTGCGTCTCTGTTTCTGTGTCTCTCTGTCTGTCTCTGTGTGTCCGTGTGTCTGTGTGTCTGTCTCTTTCTCTCACTCTCTCTCTCTGTCTCTCTTAAATCTTGTTATTGTACCTCAGCTGGCCTGGAATCTGGAATCTGTAGTCCTCTTGCCTCAGCCTGAGTGCCCAGGAGACAGTTCTCCGGAACATCTGGCTGCTCTGTGGGAAGTCTCCTTGCTGGAAGAAAGTCAGTGGTGAAGATGAACTCATGGGAAATACATTCTCTCTAGAGAGTTTCTGCTAATATTATCATAGCCGGGACTGAAGAATCATGGCTCAAAAGCTCAATGCCATGACGTTGCTGGCCTCCATGACACACCACAACACTTCTAGAAAACGAAAGATAGAATAAACCTTAAAAATCAGACTGTCTTCTCCTCCCTTTACTGCCAGACTGTTCTGTCATCACAAAGGAAGCAATTTCAGCCGGTTCTTTTTAAGCATTTCCCAGAAAAATGTGTCAATCTCCTACCAATAGGTATGCATTTTTAATCTAAAGGGAGCAAGTTGTCTCTGCCTTTCTGCTTTGTGCATCTGATAAGCAGAGCGTCTGAGCCAAGTGCAGAGTGGTTGGATCTGCATGGCAGAGGCAGCTCCCCTTCATTAGGCTGCAGCATCGTGGGGTGCTCAGTCCTGGACTCGTTACTTCTTACTGCCCTGCATCTCTCTGGTCACCTTGTTGAAAGGGTTTTTGCAAGTATTTTCCTTGATTAAATTCCCAGCATGGGACTGCTGAGGTAAAGAGCAGGCACATCCTCTGTTCTGATAGAAATGACCACCCAGCCTTCCACATGCTGAGGACAGCCCCGCTGCCACAGTGGTGAGGAGGAGAGAGCCTGTTTCTGTCCACAGTTGGTATTGTCAGGTCTCATCATTTGTGCCGACATGCTAGCCTAAGGATATTCTGCCATGGTTGCTATGATTTGTGTATCTTTTTTTTTTTTTTTTTTGGTTTTTCGAGACAGGGTTTCTCTGTGTAGCTTTGCACCTTTCCTGGAACTCGCTTTGGAGACCAGGCTGGCCTCGAACTCACAGAGATCTGCCTGGCTCTGCCTCCCGAGTGCTGGGATTAAAGGTGTGCGCCACCACCGCCCGGCGATTTGTGTATCTTTATGAATGAACTTGAGCACCATGTCATGTATTCATTTCCGGTTTGGCTTTGTTTCTGTATGCAAAATGTCCATTTTCTTATTGGACATGCCTTTTCCCAGATGAATTACATATATAAGCCCTTTGTTAAAATAACAATTAATGCTGGCAAGGATGGGGATGCTGTGTTAGCTGTTAGTGAAAATGTCAATTAGTAAGGCCATTCTGGAAATCAATGTGAAGGTTTGCAACCAACTAAAACTAGAGTTATCATTTGCACCAGCTGTACCATTCCAGGGTGTGCACCAGAAGGAGCGGGACACCCTGGCGTACCCTGCTTAGCAGTGCTACCCAAGGCAGCTGATTGTGAAATCAGCATAGGTGCCCAGAAAGAGATAAGTGGCTACAGAAAAATGGTCTCTACACAGTGGAGTTTGAGTGTGCCATAAAGAAGAAAGAAATCATACCATTTGTGGAACTGGAGATCGGCATGAGAAGTAAAAATCAAGAAAGAGAAATATGGCATGTTGTCTCTCATGCAGAGTACAGAGAAAGGGGAAAGAGGAGGACAGGGCTTGTTTAAGTAGAAGGGACCCCATCTGGGGAAAGAATAAGTGGGGTAATGGGACCTGAGGGTAAGGTGGGAGTGAATATGAGTGAGGCATATTATATCCATGCATGACAATACTGTAAGACAATCATTTTGTACAATTAATACACACAATAAAAAACACAAGCAAGCAACCCCTTTTCATTTAAGGTAACAAGCCCTTATAATAACTATATATTGCAGTGTTTTCCCTGAAAACTTTTGGCTTTAGGCCATAAATTTTGAAATTTATATGTGATTAAATTTACCAACCCCTAAAAAATTGGTTGATCATTGGATTAGACCTCAAGATCCCTCCAGGTTTAAAGAAGACTCAAATATTAGCAAACACATGAGCTAAAGCAGCCATCTAATGGTCAATTCTGGCTGCATTCCATGCACCCATGAGGGTGACCTGGCTGTCAGCCTTCCAATGGTTCCTTGAGCTTTTCTTTAAGATACTCAATTGCACACGGTAATAGTTAAATAGCTAATCCCAAGCGGAAGTGTGAAGGTGCAGTCCACAAGACCTAGCCCACAAGAGACGTAGGCAGGAGGAATGTGAGTTCAAAGCCAGCTAAGCCTCCATAAAGAGCCCCTGTCTCAAGAACAAGTAAAAATCCCAACAAATAAGTAGTTGATTCTATAGTCAAGACAGGGCTTTAAAGTGTCTTTGTGGTTGTTATGGAAACCATATCATTATCACCTTGTCTGTGTTTTAAAAGACAGGATGGCACAGTTCCTAAGCATCATGCTGTGGGTTGGATGAGTGTAATTGACTGAGGAAGAGGTAGACCTTCCCAGAAGGCCTTAAGATTTCTTCAAGGGGAAGAGAAGAAAATTTAAAAAGACAAAAACAAAAAACAACTCGACTAAAGACTTATTGTAACTTCCTTTAAGAAAGCTTGAAACAACTAACTTGTGACACAGTTTCAAACTCTTTGTGGAACAGGGACCATCATAAGCTGCAAGCTTTCACAAGCTGTCACCCTTAAACACGGGAAGAGAAACAGCCACTTCAATTACAGAGCTTCTCAAAGCCTGGATGCCTGTGTCAATCACCCAGACTCCTGTTAAAATGTAGATTTTGATTTGGGTGGCAGTTGATAGGACCCAGGTTCTGCACGGCTCAACAACTGCTTGGCCTCAGCCCTTCAACACCCATGTGCGTGAGCACACACACACACACACACACACACACACACACACACACACAGAGCCCTTGACCACTTGTCCCAGGCTTGCTGTCCCCGATTCCTCCCCTTTTTTTCCTCCCACTTCTCTTGGCTCACCTGATAGTATTTATATATGTGTACACGAATGCTAATATATGTCTTTATTTTTCTGCTTTCTAAAACACCAAGAAATGGGTTGTTTTTCACAGAAACCACAAAGCATTTCATGAAAAACCATTGGGCACAAAAGCAAAACATCAACAAATTGATACTTTCTTGCTTCGTCACGCCCGATTTAAGGAAATGAACACAAAATAGGCTGTGATTTAGAAACTGACTTCAACCACATTTAAACTGTTCTCTTTTAAAAATATTAGCAGTTGAGTGTGTAAGCCAATATTTATTTTCTAATCAAAAGTTTGTGGCAGATGGTTTATAAATGAGAGAAGAATGCCTCAGAAATGTTTCTGGTAATCGAACTGCAAATAAGCTATTTTATTTCTTTAAATGGCAAGCATTGGTCTCCATCTCCTAAGATTCTTCCTGCTCTAGAAAAAGTGAGAGCTCAGAGAACTGGCCACTGCACAGAAGTCCAAAGCCAGCACTTGCCACCAGACATCACCATAAATAATTTTTGTAGAAGTAAGTTGAAGATCCTGATACATTAAGGGAAATCTATTAACAGAATGACTGCGTACAGAGGACCCCTTAAGAGATGCTTCCAGAATTCCATTATCTCAACTGTCACTCGCCACCGGATTTGTCTTGGCGCTGTGTGTTTTCATGAATTATCCGAGCTGTTTGTTTTTCCTTTATCAGCCATCACCCTGTCAGCCGGGCCATTCATAACAACTTTTGGCAGCTCATCAGGGGAGTTCAGAGGCTGAATAGGACCCTATCAACTCTCACACCTCATTGTGTGAAACTGTTTACCAGCACTGCCTTTTCTGTAAATATTACAAGCAGAGCCCTGAAAGGAAAGATGTGTGAAAACAAAATGGCCTGCCTGGGAGCCCTTGGCTGGGCAGCACAGCTAGGTGGAGGGAAGCCTGGCAAGTGCGGTTCTCACTGGTGGTGCTGAGTCCCACCTACGCCTCCTGCAAAGTTGTGTGTGTGTGCTGGTTAATTAGACAACATTGAATTTGACTTTGTATCTGTGTGGGAAAGAATATGGAAGTGGGACTCTGTAATTAGGGCGTCCAGATCATTTCTGTCACAGTTCCCCTCCTGTCTTATACAATGCCTCCTTTTCCAGAATTTTCTTACATTGCCTCTTGTACTTGACTGGTAATAGTGCCGCTGTTACATGAATAAAGCAAGGGGACAGTCCTAGGCTGCGTTTTGCTGGTCACTAGTCAGAAATAACTTCCTATTTGAAATGAAAGCCACTGATCCTCTGCCGAAGCTCATAACATTGTAGATGGCACCCCCCCCACCCCATTTCTTTAGTCTTTATTCTTACCCGTTACATAGGCACAGATTTTCAAGTGTTAAATAATTCTGAGTTTATGAAGAAAAATAAAGCCTCCCCAGTTTCCCTCGTGATCCCCTTGGCCTCCGTGTGTGTGTGTGTGTGTGTGTGTGTGTGTGTGTGTGTGTGTGTGTGTGTGGTTGTGGGTGTGTGGGTGTATGAGTACCCACCATGGGGAAGGAGCCTTACTTTGACTATTTTGAAGGTGATAGAATTGAACCGTGCTATTATCATCATTATTATTATTTATATAACACAGGAGTAACGGGGTTGTTTAAGTTTCATGTGTACAGCTCAGTGAGTTTTGATAGAGTAGAACTTCCCTTTTCTTTGTGTGGTACCAGCAGTCACACATGGGCTGAAAATGCTAGATTTTCTAGAAATAAGCAATGGCTGTCATAAGAGTGTACTACCACAGTTCCTCTATTTTGTTATTATGTTTACTTACTCATTAGTTATGGTGCCTACTTAATACAGGTTGTCATGAGTGTATATGTACAGGACCAGGCAGTGGGGACACATAGCACAAACCTCTCTACCATTTCAGTCATCCTTTGGAAGACTTGGCTTGTATCCCTCCCAGGTGAGGGGGCCCCTGTGCTTGAGGCACACTAACCTAGAAATGGAACACTCATATAGTTCATAAAGTGTTCCTGTACCTTGCTTCCAGCCTGTCCAAAGCACACTGCTCCCAGCTCTATTGTTTACATCATATTACTCTTTCCCAAAAGTCCCATGTGCAGAGACCTGGAGGAGGTACTCTCATGTGTCTGGCCTCTTTTATCCAAAGTGATATTGAAGTGGGGTAGAAAGGCCAGGAAAGTCTTGAGAACACAAGAAGGGAAACGGGAATCAGATCCTTGAATCTGGTTGAAGCCTGTCACCAGCAGGGAGACAAGAATCCCAACACCGCTTAAGGCCTTTCTCCCTTCCCAGCCGTAAACCTACAATTTTCTAGGAATCTCACCAGAACCCCCATTTATGGGGAAAGGACCTATACTAGACACCCTTGTGCAACCCGAGTGGCTTCTGGTTTTCCTGTGTAGGATTACAGTTCCACTCAAGGCATCTCTGGAGCCACTGGTATAATCTTACACACAGGGAGGGAGAGAGGGAGGGGTTTCTTGGCAATCTTTTTATATGTAAATTGAGAGTCATCAAAAAGGTATATATGGTTAATGTTAAGACCTTTGGTTGCAACTCTGCCTTGAAGAGCCCATATCCACCTGGATATGTCTTACTTTCTTTGTGGTTAAATCTGTATTAAAAATATCTTCAACAAACTCTACACCTCTATTTCTAAACTGGCTAGTCCTGAAATTCTTTGCAGTATTGAAGCCATATATCCTGATTTGGCCTGAACTGAGGTCCCTAAGAGTCTAGAGGAAGTTCTCAGGCTACTAAGGGTGGCAGCATGGAGCTGTATCTTTCTCTCTCTCCTCATTACCAATTTTTGAGATTCACAAGGAAGTTTGTTTCTTCTAACTGCCAAGCTGTGGTCAGTCCGTCTTAGCAGAATGTTTCTGCTCATGTGTCAACACATTTGTTGACTACCATTCTGGTGTCCTCATTCTAGGTTATTGAATCAGTCTAGTATTGATTGTAACAGGCCCTGTATAGTTTAGATAACAAGTCCTTTGTTAGAAAAGACCTCAAGGACTGTGGAGATGGCTTTGCCTGCAGGCACCTGGACTGGAGCTTGGGTCTCTAACATGCACATAAAAACTCAGCAGGCCTGATAGCCCCCTGCAATCCTGCACTTGGGACTCCAAGAAAAGGACCCTGGAGCATGAGTTAATGCATTAACGATAACCTCAGAGGGCACCAAAGCATGCTGACGTCTCGTTAAGGAACGACAGCAAAGCCGTTTCCTCTTGCATTAGTTTGACCGAGAGTGAGGCACAGTTTGAATCCTCTACTTCTCTCCCTGTGCCGCTGTCTGTCTGTAGTTACTGGTCTATCTGTGACCTGTCTGGTGTGTGTGTGTGTGTGTGTGTGTGTGTGTGTGTGTGTGTGTGTGTGTGTGTGTGTGTGATCTGTCTGTCCCTGATGCTTGTGTGTTCTGTGTCTGTCTGCTGTGCCTCTCTAGTCATTGAACAGCACAGAAAACATGGCATGGGAAAGAAATGGGTGAGTTTTAACAGGAATCTATAGCAGCGCTTTACAAAGGAAGAAGTTACTTTACTTCTCTCAACAGACCCAGAATAGCATCCAACACTGCAAACAGAAGCTGGTCACAGAATATTTGTTTAACTATGTAAAGATGTGTTGCATTTGCTATGTTGCAGAATATTTGTTTAACTATGTAAAGGTGCGTTGCCATTTTATCTCGCCTTCCTAAGGCACCTGATTGGGTAATAAAAAGCTGAGCAGCCAATAGTGAGGGGGGAAGTATAGGCGGGACTTCCAGGCAGGGAGAGTAAGGAGGAGGAGGAATTTAGGGTCAGGGAAGAGAGAAAAAGAAACAACAGGGGCCAGACAGACAGACACAGAAGAAGCAGGAAAGTAGGACAAACAGAATGAAAGAAAGGTAAAAAGTCCTGAGGCAAAACAGATGAAGAGAAACAGGTTAAGTTATAAGAGCTAATGGGACAAGCCTAAGCTAAGGCCAAGCGTTCCTAATTAATAATAAATCCCTGTGTCTTTATTTGGTTACTGGTTGGCCGCACAAAGAAAATTCCAACTACAGAAGTTAGGCTGTGCCCACAAATGCTTTCAACATTCATGGTTACATACAACCGGATTTGTTGTATAAGGGGGCTTCCAAGCTGTTGGCTGCTTTCAGCAAATGATTACCACAACAAATATATACATTATATATGGGTCAGGGGCATGGAAGAGTACATAATTCAAAATTAAAGCTGGTAGCATGGAAAAATCCAAAGCACGGCGGGGTTGGTTACATTGTTCTCTTAGAGGGAGGTTAAACTTAAACAGGCTGAGCACACAGGCCAGGAAAGTAAGCACATAGTCTTCTGTATCTCAAGGCATGCTGTTACCCCGACTGTGATGGCCAGCAAAAGTCTCTCTGGAGTCAAGAGATGTTGTCATAAAATTGTATCCACACAGCCAGCAGCAAAGCTGGCTAGCTAACTAGCAGGATTGTGCAGTGTCAAGGTCTGTCCACCCAGAAGCTCACGCTGACATTCACTGGTCTTCCTCTGCAAAGCTGTTGGCATCAGACTTTGCCCTAAGCCTCCTGCCTCAGTCTCCCTTTAGCTCATGCTGTAAGGAAGAGGTTGAGATTCTTCTGGGGGTTCTATTTTTAAAATGGATATAGTGAATAGGATCATTTTTGCCAACTTTCTCCACTGGACAGACAGACAGACACACACACGTATGCAAAAACCAATTGACCATACATAGATCTGTGATCTCTTTCAGAACTCCATTCTGTTTTGTTGACCTTTAATCTTCATGGAAATAATTATAATCTTGAAAGCTGGAAATATGCTTTTCAAGCTTGTTCTTTTAAAGGTTGCACTGACTATTTCTTATATTTTGCATTCTTATATACAGCATGAGTTACCAGTATTCCTTTGTCATCAGTCACTGGAACAAATGACCAAAGATTAGCAATTTAGGGGAGAACAGATTTCAGAGAGTCTCAGTCTATCATGGCCAGGAAAGCAACAGCCTCAGAAACAGCTCCGGCTCTGATGGTGGGAGCTGGTGGTGGTGACTCTTCACATGGAGGGGACCAGATTTCAGGTATAACATTGAAAGGCTGGGCATGGGGGGTGGGATTAGCAGCTTGCTTCTAACAGCCAGGCCCCACCTCAAAAGGCTCCATCCACAGCCTTCAAAATAGAACCACAAACTCAAGACCAAGCTTCCAAAATGTAATCCCATGGTAAGAGGCTGGAGGCTCTCGGAGTCTAATCATAGTGTATACATTTTGCAAAAAACATGTTAATTCACAATAAAAATATTCCTGGGTACCCAATGTCACAAAGTCAACCCAATCCAACTCCTCCCTAGAATCTTGGGTGTTATTACACATAGATCAGTTAAAAGAGAACTGTTTCCTTAGAAACACCATCCATTAGTGTGGTTTTTAACTTCTTGTTTAATAACTTCCTGCGATATAGTCTGGCTTTCTTGTTCAATTCTTTTTGTTTGGGTTTTTTATTTTTTATTTTTTGTTTTTTTGTTTGTTTGAGAACAGGGTTTCTCTGTATAGCCCTGGCTGTCTTGGAAATCATTCTGTAGACCAGGCTGGCCTTGAACTCAGAGATCCACCTGCCTCTGCCTCCCAAGTATTGGGATTAAAGATGTGCACCACCACCACAGCTCTTGTTCAATTCTTCTATTGTTGTGGGATATTTATACACTGTATGATGTTGTGTTGCTGTGACTGGTATAATAAAAAGCTGAATGGCCAATAGCTAGGCACTGGTGGGATTTCTGGGAAGACAGAGAACTCTGGGAAGAAGAAAAGCAGAGTCACCAGCCAGACTCAGAGGAAGCAGGATGGACAGTAAGGAGATGAGGTAATGTCATGCGGCAGAGCATAGATTAATATAAATGGGTTAATTTAAGTTACAAGAACTAGTTGAGACAAGCCTAAGCTAAAGGCCAAACTTTCATAATTAATAATAAGTCTCCATGTCATTATTTGCAGGCTGGCACTCCTGACAAAAAAGTACTACTACATTACATAACTTTTATAAAACTTAAGTAATTCATGTTTTTTTCACTATTATAGAGTTGCTTTAAATTTTCATTTTAAAGCTGTTTTGATGGGGAAAATGTACTTCTTTTTGTTCGTTGACCTCAGTTCTGTTTCTGTGGCAGGTTCCTTAGGCAGTTGTGTGTGTACTATCATGCCATGCACAGAAAAGACATCCTTCTAACTTCTATGCCCTTGCCTCATCAGCGAGGGCTCCCAGGACAATGTTTTACCAGAGGTGAAAGAAGTGGAGATCTCATTTCTGCTCTCAGAAAGAAAGCATTCCATGTTGACCATAAGTATGGGGTTTTGTATATGCCCTTTATTAGATGGATAAAATTCTTCTTTTCTTGGTTTTTGGATGTTTTCATCATGCATAGTAGATTTTTTTTTTGAAATGTTTTTCAATCAAGTGAGAAGTGGTGTTTTCACTTATTTTGTTACTTGATTCACTACACATACTATTTTTTTTCTTTTGTTTTTTCAAGACAGGGTTTCTCTTTATAGCCCTGGCTGTCCTGGAACTCACGATGTAGACCAGGCTGGTCTTGAACTCACAGAGATCTGCCTGCCTCTGCCTCTCGAGTGCTGAGATTAAAGGCATGCATCAGCACTGCCTGGCCACTATTTCATTTTTAATGCATTAACCATCAATCCCATTTTAAGTTCCTATTGGTAATGTTTATCCTTTGCACATACTACTAACTTGAATTTCTAACATTGTATTCAGGGCTTTGCATCTTCATTCATGGGGGATTTTGGTCTCTCTCTGTCTCTCTCTGTCTCTCTGTCTCTCTGTCTCTGTCTCTGTCTCTGTCTCTCTCTCTCTCTCTCTCTCTCTCTCTCTCTCTCTCTCTCTCTTTCTCTCTCTCTCTCTTTTGCAATATCCTATCAGATTGTTTTCATGTTTGTTACCTCACCCAGCCTGGAACTTGCAATCAATCCTCTTACCTCAGCAGCCAGAGGATCTTGCAAGCATGTGGCTGCACCTGGCTCCCCCGAATCAGGTTCTGCCAGCAGGGATGCTCTGCTCTCAAATAAAAGCTTGGAAAGTGCTTCCTTCTGTTTTGTGTTTCTTTTTTTTGTTTGCTTGTTTTTTTTTTTAGTTTTCCAAAGACATGAGTTTGTTTGTTTGTTTATTTATTTTTCCCCAAACCTTTGGTAGAACTATGGGGACTGGAGAGTAAGGGTGCTTGCTGCTCAAACATGAGGATCTGAGTTCAAATCCTCAGAACCCTAAACACCTAGGTGTGATCATGTGTGCCTGTAAACCCGCACTTGTGTGGGACAGAGACAGGAGGGTTGCTGGGTCTTGAGAGATCCTTCCTCAAAGGAATGCAGTGGAAAGGGACAGAGCAGGTAAGCAAACTTTCTCCTCTGGCCTCCCATGTACACATGGGCACTGTTAGCCTCATATACATCCAAATGTAACACATACACACTGAGAGAGAGAGAGAGAGAGAGAGAGAGAGAGAGAGAGAGAGAGAGAGAGAGAGAGAGAGAGAGAACCCTTTGGTAGAACTAACCAATAAATCTATTTGAACTTGGGATTTTCTTTGTTGAAAGATTTTAAATCATGAATTCAATTTTGAGATTAGACAAAGGCCCTTTGACTTTTTCTGTTTTCTCTTCTAATTTTGTTAAGATGTGTTTTTCAATAAATTTATCCACTTGTGATAAGATGTTGGATTTATAGACATAAAATCATTCCTCGCTTTGTCTTCTTGGCGAGTGGAGCCCTTTATCACAATGTAATAGCCCTCTTTATCAGTGACAGTACTTCGTGTCTGAGGCCTGCGTTGATGTTAATAAAGCTGCCACCTTTCCTCTGATTTGTGTCTGCATGGTGTACCTTCCCACCCGGTCTTCATTTCTCTCCCCACTTTTACATTTTTGTCCCTTTTTGACTAATTGAGTTTTTATGAGTCAGTGTTATTTCTACTACTGGATTATCATGTATGTGTCTTTTTAAAAAAATGATTTGATCAAAGTCTATTTTCAAATACTATGATTTGACTCTGTGTCTCCTACAGCAGCACCAGATCTCCAAGCCTTCCCTTCTGATCAAGGTCTAGCTCCTACAAGTTCTGTCTCCTACAGGACGACAGGGCCCCAGGCCTTCCCTCGGGGTCATGCTCTGCTGCCTGTTCCTCCTGACAGATGTCACCAATAGGTAAACATTGTGCAGAGCAATTAAAAGTAATGGAGCATAGGGCTGGGGAGGTGGCTCAGTCAGGAAAGTCCTTGCAGTACAACATAAGGACCCGAATTTGGCCCCAGAACTCAAATAAAAGAGCCAGGCATGATGGGGAGTGCTTACAATCTGAGTGCTGGGGAGGTGGGGACAGGCGGGTCCCTTGGAGATCACTGGCCAGTCAGTCTCACTCACCCAGCCAACTCCAGGATACTGAGAGAACATCACTTTGGTAATTAAAAAAAATAGAAATGCTGACTTGGTGGTACATGCCTGTTGTCTAATGTCTCATGCCTGTAATTTCAGCACTCAGGAGGATTAGGGATTCAAAGTCAGTCTATGATACACAGTAAATTTTGAGGCCAGCATTGACTGTATGAGAACATGCCTCAAAAAAAGCAAAACAAAACAGCTAGGCATGGTGGTGCATGCCTTTCATCCCAGTACTCTGGAGGCAGAGGCAGGTGGGTCTCTGTGAGTTCGAGGCCAGCCTGTTCTACGATGCCAGTTCCAGGACAGCCAGGGCTGTGAAGAGAAAAACTCTCTCTCTATCTTGAAAAACCAAACCCAAACCAAAACAAACAAATGAATAAAACAAAAATAACTATCATTTTAATGATCTCAGACTGAAGTGAAAGGACACATAGGTGTGTACAATCTGCCATCTTTATCTGGACATCAAATTTGAATGTCTCATCGGCTTAGCAATGAGAAGGAAACCTACTACCCTTGTGCTGTGGGATGTCTTTCTGGACGCTGTGAATATGCGTTACTCTCATTGGTTGATAAGTAAAACCGTTTGGCCAATGGAGAGGCAGAATAAGTTTAGGAAGCACATTCAAACTGAAGATGGAGATGAAGAAGGGTGGAGGCAGGAGAGACGCCAGCCGCCTCCGAAGGAGCTACAAGATGCCAGCAGATGGGTAATGCCACAACCACATGGCAACATATAGATTAACAGGAATGGGTTGAGTTAAGTTATAAGAGCTAGCTAGCAAGAAGCTGAAGCTATAGGCCATACAGTTTGCAATTAATATAAGCCTCTGAGTGATTATTTTACAGGCATCTGCAGTACCACAGGGCCAGGCGGGACTGAGAAACTTTGGGCTCCACCTTTGTATCTTATTTTGCTTTTGGTAATATAAGCTTGCTTTTGTTAATATAGCCACTTTCATGATACTGATTGCTGTTCACATCTTAAAGGAATTTTGCCTTCTCAGGGAGAAGAGTACCAACCCCTGGTGTTCACTGTAATGCGCATCTGCTGCTGCAGTAAGAACTGAGCTTGTAGTAACTAATTTAACTGCTGCAGCCAGCTTCCCATACAGTAACCCATTGATCTTCATTGTTAGAGACCAGAGTAAACTAAGCTGCACCAAGATAGGTCATTTGTACAGAGATGCATAATACAATCATGACAGGATTTAAAAGCACATTTGTAGAACGCATTCATTTTCAAGGCAATGTGTTTCACAATGACGTTTCCAGCCACGTATGGCATACGCTTTGAGTATATTCATTCTCTGCTACTCTCTTCCGGTCTCCTCTCCTCCTGCTAATCCCTTCTCTTCTCAGAGAGTCTTCCTTATGTTTTCATGTCATATATATGCCTAGATAATCTGTATCTGTCTATGATGACCTATATCTTTATATCTATTTATTTAAATCCAGCTTCTGCATAGGAGAGAAAGTATGCAATATCCATCTTTCTGAGTCTGGCTTATTTTGCATTTTGCTTAATACAAGGGCCTTCAATTCTATCTATTTCCTGCAAATGGCATGGTTTTGTTCTTCTTTCCGGCTGAAGAAAACCACATGTTCTTAACCTACTCATCTGTTATTGGGCATCTAGGCTGATCTCTTAACTGTTGTAAACAGTGTCCCGTGAAAACTGGGTAAGCAGGGTGTCTGTAATTGGCTGGCTTGAACTCCTTTGGGTATACTCCCAGGGTTGATAGGTCTGGGTCATGTGGTAGTTCTTATTTTAGGTTTCTGAGGTCCTCATACTGATTTTCACAGTGGTTGGACCAGTGTACAATCCCACCTGCTGTGTGTATGGTTTCCTGCCCCGATCCCACTCCCTACCAACAGTTGCTAATGTTTTCTTGAAGATGGCCATTCTGAGGTGAGAGGGAACCGCAGTGCAGTTGTGATTGGCATTTCCTCAATGGCTAAGGCTGTTCAACATTTTTCAGAGTAATGACTACTGGAGGAGTGTCTATTCATGTGCTCTTTGATGGATTCGGGGGTGTGGGGTTTGGTGTTTCACTTTCTGAGTTTTTTACACAGTGTAGATGCTAAGCCCGGATCTCAGGCACAGCTGGCGAAGACTTTCCCACACCTGAGTCTGTCTTTACTCATCACCTACTGAGAAGAAGCCTCTTTTTTCCTGGGTCCACTTGTCAGCACTTGCTACTTGATTTGCTGAGCTGTTGGGTCCTTCTTAGGAAGCCCTTGCACATTCTCTCCAAGTGTCTCCTCTGCTTTCCTCTAGCATTCTCAGTGGTCAGATCTTCTGTTAAAGGTCTTTGGTCCATTTTGAGTGAGAGATAAAGGCCCAGTTTAATTCTTCTGCATGTAGAAGCATCATTTGTTAAAGTTGATATTTCTCTAACATATGTTTGGTCATCTTTGCCAAAACGCAGGTAGCTGAAGTGTTTGGACTTATTTCCAAGGCTTCTTTTATATTCAATTGTTCTGTATGTCTGTTTTTGTGCCAATGCTGGGCTGGTTTTGTTACTATGGCTCTGTAATACAATCTAAAGTCAAGGGGTGTGATACCTCCAGCATTGTTTTTGTTTTGTTGTTCTCCTCAGGATCACTTTGGCTCTTGATGGTCTTTTCTCCTCCTATGTAATTTTTAAGATTGTTTTCCTTATTCCTTGGGGAATGCCAATGGAATTATGATGAGGGTTGCTTAAAACCTGTAGTTTGCTTTTGGTAATATAAGCTTGCTTTTGGTAATATAAGCTTGCTTTTTGGTAATGTAAGCTTGCTTTTGGTAATATAGCCACTTTCATGATACTGATTGCTGTTCCATGAGCATGGGAGGGCTCTCTGTCTTCTAGTGCCTTCTTTACTTTCTTGCTTTAGTGTTTAAAGATTTTAATGTAGAGATCTCACACCTTAGGTCAGTTCATAGGTTGGTTTTTGTTGGTTTCTTTTGTTGTTGCTTTTTGGGGGGCATTGTGGATGGGATTGCATTCCTGATTTCTTTCTCAGCATGATCATTATTGTTACACAGAAAAGTAACTGGGTTTTGTGTGTTGACTTTGTATCCTCCTCCTTTGCTGGAAGTGTTTTCAGGCTTAAGTGCTTTGGGTGATAGCCTTAAGTACTTTGGGTGATGGTGTGCTGTGGAATAATCCTGTATACTGTGAAAAAGTGTTGCTCTCTTTGTTAATAAAAAGTTGATTGGCCAATAGCCGGGCAGGAAGAATAGGTGGGACAACCAAACTAAGGACAGGGAAGAAAGAGCGGTGGAATCAGAGGAGACACCAGTAGATGCAGAGGAAATAGGACATGTAGAAAATGAGATAACAAGCCATGAGCTACATGGCAAAGGATAGGTAAGAAATATGGGTTAATTTAAAGTGCAAGAGTTAGCTAGTAACAAGCCTGAGCTATCAGCCAAGCATTTATAACTAATAAGACTCTCTTGTGGTTATTTGGTAAGCTGCTGGTGGGACAGAGTTGATCATGATTCTGATGACAAACTTCACCTACAGTGCTGTTAAGTGCTGTGGGTGGTGGTGTTAAGTGCTTTGGGTGGTGGTGTTCAGGGTTTAAGTACAGGATCATGTCTCAGCACATGAGAATAGTTTGACTTCTTTCTTTCCTGTTTGCATTCCTTTGATTTCTTTGTCTTGCTTCTTTCTGATTAAGACTTCAAGCACTATTTGAAATAAGGCAGGAAAGGGTGGGCCCCTGTGTTCCACACCTAATTTAAAAGAAGCACTGAGTTTTCCCATCTTAGCTTATTGTCAGCTCCAGGTGACATTATACTGTCAATTAGTGTAGTAGCGCCTATGCCAATCTTTATTATGTTGAAGATTGTTCCTTCTATGCCTAGTTTCTTCAGGCCTTTATCATAAAAAGATATTGGACTTTGTGAAGGTCATCTTCAGTGTCTATTATGAAGAACCAGCCTGCCTCCATCTTAAGCTTAAAAGTCATCTTATAGTAAAGACAAACTAGGTTCATTCCTGTTTATGATTAAACCTCTATTTTTAAAGGATTGCCCTATGCCCCACCTGTAACCTTAACTACAAATGGTTCTAGGAATGGCGATCATATCCTTGCTTCAAAAAGTTATTTATAACTACCTTAAAATCCTACCTTTGTTCAAACAGTTGTATGAGCCCCTATGATCACCTAGTTACAATAACCTTTGTTTTTCACCACCTGTTACATTCTGTTCCTGTAACCCCACCTATTCCCCACCCCCCCAATTTTGAAACCCCTTACCCCTGAGCTATAAAAGCCTTGTCTTCCTCACATCCAATGATGACCTCTGGAACCCCACCTTAGGGGGAGGCAGCCGATGTACATGAATAAAAAAGCTTGCTTTAATTAATTGCTTGCTTTAATTAATTTGGCCATGATGATTTGGGTCAATGGTCCTTCTCCTCCCATCTTTGGGATTAACAATTGAAGTGGATTTGTGATTTCTGCCCTCGAGTCTATGTAAGTCCTTACTGCATTTATTGGCTTGCAGTATGTTGAACCATTCTTGTCTGCCTGGGGTGAAGCCACTTCATGAATCACAGTGCATGATCTTTTTAATGTGTCATTGAATCTGAGAACCTCATTTCTCAACCACTGGGTTTGAATCACCTCCAACAGATGAGATGATGGCATTCGGGGATCTTTGCTTCATTCACACCATCGTTCCTCCAAGAATATCAAGCAAATACACACTTACCGCCCGTTACATGCCCAGAACTGCTGTTCTCTGTGGGGTACAGCGGAGTGTGCAAGCACCTTCTACTTCACAAAATCTCCAGTCTTCCCAGAGAAGGCCTTAAAAACCAGAGCTGTTGCAGCTAGAACACCACTACCCTCTGGGGGAGGAACGCTCAGGCTGATCTGGATGCACAGAAACCACCGGAAGCATATTCGTGAAGACTGCTGTTAGCACTCTCTCAGCCTTTGGGTTGCCCCTGCTGCCTTTCCTGCCCCCTCCACTTAGGTTTTCGCACCCCAGTTTTTGTGCTTGTGATGCTTTGTAAGGGCCTCTTCCCCAGAGCCTAGTCTGACTTAAGCTCAAAAGTCTGTAAATGTCTGAAGAGCGAAAAGACCCAGATTCTTGATCATGGTGAGGTACACGCATACACATATATGCATATTTTTTTTGTCCTGATTATGTTCTTTTCTACCCAAAGTGGATAACTGAAAATTAACATAAATCCACAGTAGATGCTCCCTACTTTTTCTGGAATAGCTGTGATTAAACAGAAGGTTAATGATGCAACCCTACCTTTCGATTGGCTAGACAGAAGCTGCCTCCCAGCAGGGGTCTAATCAATATTTATCTTTTCATTGAAGGAATGAGCAAAATGAAAAGAAATCTCTGCTGAATCTTTTTGTGAACAAGAAGGAAATTTTTGTTACTTTGTATTATTTGGAGAATAGCTTTAGTGCTAAGTACATCAACATAACACAGGAGGAAGCTGCAGTTCCTTGAAAGCCCCACAGGACTGTGACTGCGGGTTAGGGTGTACCCCCAGCAGAATACCATCTCCTTCCCAGCACAGCACCTGCAAGGGAGCAGAAGCATTAGAATGGTGCAATGATGAAGCACCAGACGACACCCTGATACAGATGGTGCAGACATAATTCTGTGTGTACTGTGATCTTCTGTCTCAAAGGAAGATTTACACAAAATAAACAACAATAATTGAGCAACTTCTCAGGAAAGATGTGATAATGCCGAGATCAGAGGGCAGAGGGCGTACCATCTCTGCTAATCACCAAGTCACTCTGTAACCTCAGGAAAGTTGTCTCACCTCCCTAAGATTCAATTGTCTAACCTTTAAATTTGGTGCAGTAATATAATTTCATATTCTTGTACGGATTAAATAAAGTACCCAATGGCAAGAATTTGTATTATGGCCAACTAGAATACATGCTGATTACATAATTATTGCTGCGTCTCTCTCTCTCTCTCTCTCTCTCTCTCTCTCTCTCTCTCTCTCTCTCTCTCTCTCTCTCACATACACACACACACACACTCACACCACTTGACAAAAACAGGACAATCTACAAGGGAGGTTTTTTTTTTTTTGTTTTTTTTTTTTTGGTTTTTCGAGACAGGGTTTCTCTGTGTAGCTTTGCGCCTTTCCTGGAACTCGCTTTGGAGACCAGGCTGGCCTCGAACTCACAGAGATCTACAAGGGAGGTTTTATAATCTTCTTTATCTTTTCTTTTTTGTTTAGGAATTTTGAAAGACATTTGCTTTTGTTTTCATTTTGAGACAGCTACTCTCTAGGTAGCCCAGGCTGGCCTGGAACTTACTTTCTTCTTGCCTCAGCCTTCCCAGTGCTAGGATTATGTGTGTGCCACTTCACCTGTCCTTGAGTGACATTTGTGTGTTTTTCAGAGCATGTGGAAAGAAATGGGAAAGGGGCTTGAAATCCTTCCTAGTTTCTGAGCAATGTCTTTTATGAAGGATGTAGGCTCACAGGGCTTACCCTGTCAGTGGACTAGGAAGGCAGCAGTCACAATGGGTTCTGCACGACACAGCAATTAGCTCTCATTTGTCAGGTGTCAGCTTGTTGACATGCTACCCTAAAGATACAGTGCTCAGAGATTCGTAGAAATCAGCAAGGACCTCATCTTCCTGGCAGGTCTCTTACTTCTCACAACACTTCCACACATACTGTTATTTTCATTTTCACAAAAATATGTGAAGAGCCTGAAATAAGCATCACCATGCTCACTTTATAGAGAAATGAACACATCCCAAGAAGTGGAATCCTCATGTCCAATGTTGCGTATGACTCATGACTAACCTAGAGCTTATGTCCAAGTTCTTGCTTGGGGTTCAGCATTTTGTCTCAGTGAATTTGGGGACCTGTTTGGTCAACCAAACGCATCTCTTTTGTTACTGAATGTCCTTGTACGCATTCTTGATTCTTAAGAGTTTGTGTCATGAACTTATGTCTTATCCATATGTAGAAGTTAAAAGAGGCAGCCTAGTTTCTAAACGTTGTTTTTTAAAAGTTATTTGTTGCAATTCTTTTTCATGCAATGTATTTTGATCACATTCTTTTCTTTCTCTTCCCCCACCTTCTCCCAGATTTACCCCAGCCCCTATCTACCCAACTTGATGTTCTTTCTCTCTCTCAAAGAAGAAGAAAAGAAGACCTAGATAATCAAAGCAAGTAGACAAACAAACCAAAACCCAACAACAACAACAACAGCAAAAATACAAAAAACTATGGCGTTTGTTTTCTGTTGCCCAACCACTTACTCCTGAGAATGGAGCCTGCCCTAGAGTGTGATATCGCTAGTGACATGCCACTGGAAAAAACGGATTTTCCCTTTCCTAGCAGGTATCAGCTGCAAATAGCTTCTTGGTTAGGGGTGGGACCCTGCCCTCACTTCTCCTTCCCGATGCTGGGAGTCCGTCCGGCTGGAAGCTCTGCAGGTCGTGCGCATGCTGCCACAGTCTCTGTGAGTTCATATGTGTGCCAGTCCTGTTCTGTCTGGATGATGCTGTTTGCTTGAAGTCATCCACCTCTTCTGACTCTTACAATCTTTCTGCCTTCTCCTCCGCATAGATTCCGGAACCTTAGGGGAGGGGCTTGATGAAGACACCTCATTTACATTAGACCTCCACATCTCAAGCCCATCACTGAAGGAGGTCAGGGCAGGACCCTGGAGATGGGATTGAAGCAGAGGCCACGGAGGAGTGCTGCTTACTGGCTTGCTCCTTATGGCCTGTTCAGCCTGCTTTCTTATACCACTCAGGACCATAGGCCTGGGGGCGGCACTGACCATAGTGGGCTGGGCCCTCCCACAACAATAATAAATCAAAAAAATGCTCCAGGCTTACTCCCCAGGCAAATCTAGTGGGGACATTTTCTCAACTGAGTCCTCTCTTTTCAAATGACTAGCTTTTGTCAAGTTGACAAAAAACTAATCAGGACACTGGTTTCCAGATGGTGGCTTGTTTTAAAAATTCTTCCTAGAAGCCAATCTTGAGGTTATTGTCAATTCCTTACTACAGAATTTGTACCACATTCACTACATCGTGTGCACAGGTGGTCACTTGGCAATAAACGGATACCCAGCCTCGTGATTCTTTCTTCATCTTATTTTAACTTTTATTGATTCTTTGTGGATTTCACATCATGCCTTCGGATCCCACTGATCTCCCCTTCTCTTCAAATCTGCCCTCTGCCCTTGTAACCTCCCCAAATCAAAACCAAATTTAAAAGAAAAATTAAAAACAAAACAAAGAAACAAAACCAAACCAAAAACAAACAAAACGAAGTCTCTTCTCCCGGAAGCTGTAGTGCCGCCCATTGAATCACACAGTTTTACCCTTTAGTCCATTCATCTTTACTTGCAAGTTCGCTGCCCTGAGTCATTGGTCTGGCCCGAGGCCTCTGGCTTCTGCTTCACCACCCATCGATAATTGGCTCTCAGTGGGGCTCCTCCTTGGATATCCTGTTGTTGTCCTGTGTCATGGAGATCCTGCTGTTTTGGATCTGTAGGTTCATCCCCTTCACATGCTCCAACAGTTCATAGATTCTGTGGATGCTGGGTGGGTCAACTCATAGCCCTAATTCTGGGCCTGGGGAGCAGCTGGGTTGGTCAGCCCACCAGCTTTCCCTCACTGTTACTACCAGGTCGAGCTCCCTAGCACTGCCTTGGCTAGATCACCCAAAGCAGTCTACAGCAAGGAGCAGGATCAGTTCTGCTCTGGGGCCCTCAGATCAGGGTCTTCCTCACTCTTATTACCGGGGGCCAGCTCTACCGTTATGCCGAGGCAAGCTACAGGGCCCTCTCTCCTGATTGCTGTGTGCGGAATACTAGGAGGGGGCGGGGTCAGCTCTCCTGCTCTCATGCCCTCAGGACCGGCTCACCTGTGCCCACGGCAATGGCAATGGCAACGGCAACGGGATCAGCTCTCATTTGCTGCCCAGGCATGGTGCAGGACCTGCTTTCCTGTGTGCTGAAGCCAGTGAGGGTCAGGGCTAGCTCTCCCGTCTTGTGACCGCAGGGCCAGCTCTCTCACCTGGTAATGGGTGAGTGACAGAGGGCGTCATTCCCTGACCTATGTCACCTTATGGCTGATGGGGGAGGCGGGGTCAGCTCTCCTGCTCTCCCGCCCTCTGGGTCAGCTCACCTGTGTCTCCAACCACAGGGTCAGCTCTAACGTGACTCCCAGGCTAGGTGCACGCCAATGGCGAGGGATGGGACCATTTTTCCCAAGGCAGGGTGAGCAGTATCCAGCGAAGGACAGGGCCAGCCGTCCCAGGGCCAGTGAAGGGAGGTGCCAGCTCATCACAGGGCTACAATGACCCCTGTACTAACACAGGCAGGACATCACCACAAACCCCGACTGCAGCAGGACCATGGACCTAGACATGGCCCTTTGCAGCAGCTCGGGCCCAGACTCCACCTCGGCCCACTAGCCTGATTCTTAATAGATGGTGTGTATGGTGGTTTGAACGAGAATGGCCCCCAAAGGTTCTTATATTTGAATGTTGAGTACATAGTGGGCTGTTTAGGAAGGATTAGGTGTGGCTTTGTTAGAAGAGGTGTGTCACTGGGTGTGGGCTTTGAGGTTTCAAAAACCCACACTAGGCCCAGTCTCGCTCTCTGCCTGTTACCTGCTGCTGGAGGTAGACCGAGCAGAGTTCTCCAGAGAACACCGCCGGACTTTGCTACACCTTTCCCAGACCCTGTAAACTATCCCTTCACGTGTAAGTTACGCCACAAAATAAACCTCCCTTTTAACTACGTCGAGTGGCCTTAATAATTTCACCAATAAGGGGGGCAAAGGGGGAGGAGGTTTTTTTTTAAGGCAACTATGATGGCATCAGGAGGACGCTGCTCGGGTCCCCAAGGGGCGGGTCCCCAAGGGGCGGGTCGGAATACTAACAACAACCACATCCACGAAGCCACTAGATGTTAATCTTTTTGTTTGGTCCAGTCTGAAGCTTCAGTTGTCAGCTTGATTATCTGAGGACATTATGACTTCTCTGAGGCCACTGTTCAACATTGGAAAAACATGAGCCAGAGAGAACTTTTAAATATGAAATAATGGCTCTTTGCCTTCTGTATTCTTCTACAAAACCCAGAGGAAGGTTCTACTCATCCACTCACTTATTTATCTAATAGTTATGTACAATATTTACATTAACAAAGTACTTTACGGAGTAACAGGATGGGGAGACATTTCCAGCAGGGTATATAATTGTCTTTTCTCTCATATTAATTTATTCCTTTGATTTCTGTAATACGCTCTTCACACTTGGTCTTCTGAGATCATGCACAATAATAATGCATTTAAAGTAATATTAATAAAAGATTGTTTTGTGTCACTCACAGGGAAAGCTGGCTTGGGCATGTACATCTCTATTCTTCAAAAAAAATGTTTTGTAAGACAGCGCAGTCATTCCCAGAACACTGTCTAGAACGGCAGCCATGTCCCATCTTGAAACATATTGAACTCCGGGTTAGCTTTCTTTTGTTGAATTTGCTCTTTTCTCTTGGGGTGCCGGGTGAACAACTGATTAGTCTCCCTACTTCCTTTTTCTTTGTCATGTCCCCTTCCCCTCTTGCCCTGTTCAGAATCCTGGAACCCCAGGCTTTGCTGAGAGTCGCTAAAAGCCGTCCCGACAAGCCAACAGTGGGTCACTTTTCAAGCCACTGTAACGTATTTTAAAGCGCCCTCCCCTCTCCCCTTGCGGTGTGAAGGCTCTCAGCCTTTATCTCGCACATTGTCTCTTCAGTGAGTCAGATTTTACCAAAAAGGATTACCAAAAGGATGGATGCCAAGACCATCGCTTGGATACCCTATGGGCTCCGAGACATGACTATGTGCAATTAGCTTAAAATGCTGCTCTCCAAAAGGTCACTGGGGCTACTATTATTTGTTTTCCTTGCAGTAAGGCACCTACGTTCAGTAAAGCTTAGAAGTGCCAATGTGGAGTCCTGTTCAGAAGGAAGCCTCCAGAACAGGCACGCTAGTCAAGTGCTTCTCAACCCAGGCCACATGAACTGACCGTAATGTGCTCTACGGGCCATCCTCTGAGTCAGAGTCTGAGGGCAAGCCCAGGTGGGCCAGGTGAGCCACAGCTGAGAACCAGTGGGTCAGGCAGGCCTCTGTGTCCTCTGTGGAGAACTGTCTCACTTCTGTAGTAGCTGTTAGTCGCTGCTGTCCCCAGCTGTAGGGTCCTGAGTCTCACTTAGCTCCAGCCATCCTTAGACAGGTATCAGTTTGTCAATGTTTTCTGGAACTGGTTTGATTATCTTCAAGCCGGCATCCACGTGGCCTGGTGGTGCCGTAGACACCCTCTCCTCAGACTCCACAGGGCTGCTCTCTCCTGCCTTGAGTTCCTAACTGCCTCCCTGGGCTGAGCTCTGACTGCACCTGTAGGGTCAAGATCTTGCTCCCCCCATTGGAGCTGTCAACTCTTTCCTTCTTCTCACAGGTCTGAGCATCCATCGCTGTGCAGTCTCTTTCCAGAGTCATCGCAGCCGGGAAGCTTCTGCCATGGAGTCACCAGTGGGGTCGGCATCCTTGGATGTGAGAGCCTTCATGAAGCATTTGGCCACCTCTTTGACTCATGCAGAAATCAATTCCTCCCCTTTAGCAAGAAGCCAGGCAAGGGCTCGTGGCAGGAGGCCTGAATGCCAAGGATGGGTAGAAAATGGGGCTATTCTGGCAATCAATCAACCTCCGAGGGGAAGCCAATCATCTACTCATTGGGCATTTGAAGGAAGGAGCAAATAGTGTGGGAATATCAGCTATCTGAGAGTTGACTTTGATCTGAAGTGAAAACAAGGTGATGGGTACTAAATTAACAGTTATCTCACCAGCAAGGGCCCAAGTTTGAGGATTTGGATGCACCTTAAACAAGGTAAATGAGCTGTGTAGAAGTGTCAATCATTACAACCCCAGCGAGCCTCTCATAGACCTGAACTGAAGAAGTGACTAGGCTAGAGCCTGGTAGCCCATGCGCAAAGCTGAATGCTCCTGGGTGACAAGCAAGGCTGCCTCGAAGGCCCCTGAGCTACCAAAAGCCTCTCCGGATTTGACTGGACTTGGTGCATTCAGTTTCTACTCCCCATTTTTGCCTGTGGCAGGGCCTCCTTTCTCTAAGTCCTCTCAAGGCACCACAGTGGACTGAGGAAAAAGGGGCCATGCCATAGAGCGCTTCCTCTTTGAAGCAGCGAAGAGCTACCACCCTCCCACAGCGAAGAATGAACCTCATGTTTCAATGGTAGCTTTAAAAACTCATGGAGCCATAGATCTGTCAGTGACAAAATTGAGTACAGCCATCAGACTCTTCATTGGGCATGAAGTTTGAAGGAAATATTGAGCCAGGGAGCACTGGGTGTTGCTTTTTACAGCAGTGGAGCCTGACGTATCTTGACTACCTGGAGTGCTTTAGAACTCTACTCAACAGGGCTGAGTGGATTGCTCAGTGGTTAGAACACTTTCCCTGCAAGCCTGAGGATCAGAGTTCAGGTTCCCCAATCACACACCCAGTCATTGTCTGGCCAGAGGTCTCACTGTCCCTTCTGACCCTATAGCCTTGTCCTCCTCCTGCAGCATAAACTTGGGGGTGGGGTTCTTTTTAATTTTATGTGTTTGGGTGTTTTGCTTGCATGCATATCTGTGCACTACATTCATATAGAGCCCACGGAGGCCATTGAAGGAGTGGGATCCCCTGAAAGTGTAGCCACAGATGATTGTTTGCTGAGAACCAAACCCAAGCCCTCTGGAAGGGCAGCCAGTGCTCTTAACCACTGAGCCATCTTTCCAGCCCCAAGGAATGAACTTCTAACCCCTCAGAACTTGTTAGCATCTTCTTCCTAGCCACCATCCCTTTAGAATCATCTTAACTAGATGAATATTGTAGTCAAAGCTGTGATTCATAGGCCAGTTTTGCTCTTGGACTTCGCCTAGACTCATTTTTACCGACCTTCGAGATCCACAGGCCACCAGTCTGCCTGTCTGTTAGACAGTCAAACATCCCCGGGTCTGTTTAAAGCCAGAACAACCAGAAACACCTTCACCCCGGGCTGAAAGCATGTGAGGCTTTCCCCATTTGACAGTGGGGGTGGGGAGAAATAGGTCACGCTGCGGAGGAGGCAGTTAAGTTAAGGAAAAGCAGAAGACCAAACTCTGATCAAGCAATGCCCTTTGGTGCAGGAAATGTTTCCGGCTACCATCCCATGACTCTTAGAAATATGCCTGGACTTGAAAAGGACCTTGGTGACACTTGGGATTGCTTAGCAGAGTGAGAGAACATAGCAAAGCCCTGATGCACATCTCCAACTGACCCTCCGCCTGCAGAGTCGGACAGAGGGCTCCCCTCGGCCCACAGTCTTTGACTCATGACATGACTTCCCGATGGAAAGCCAGCATTTCTCTCAAGTGTAACAATATTAATTATCAAGTCATTTTAAAACACGTGTGATGTATGTGTGCATTTATTTCACAGGAATGGTATAAAGATTAAATACTTAATGAATCCATTTTTCATATCAAGGATATATTTGCCCTATGCCTAAATATATCTCTCCCTTCTGTTTCTCATGAAAACTACAGCTATCTTTATTATGTAATCAGTAATATATCATTCCTTCTAAGCAGGATCTAATTTTAGCACTATGATGAATGGCCCGGGAACGAATTCCACTGCCCTCTACAGAAAGGAATATACATCAGACCTGCCCAGGTGTGTGTCATTTCCTTGTCTTGGGATCTCTCATCTCTCAAGTGGCAGCCTGAATTTTTCTGGTTGGGAGCTCGTGTGTGTGTGTGTGTGTGTGTGTGTGTGTGTGTGTGTGTGTGTGTGTTTGGGCTTGGTAGGCACTACTGGGAAGTGGCCAGAGCTGCACAGTAAGCAGTGCTAGCCCAGCCCTCGAGGTCTCTGTCACTCCTGTGCCCGTGGAACTGTACAGAACGTGGCTAGCTGGGTGTTTTCTTCAATTCATTCACGAGCAGGGGGCATTTATAGAGCACCACACCCAATTCTCCTACTACCTCACTGTTTGATTAACACCATAAAGAACCAGCCACTTGTCTTTCATATAAACAGGGTCTTGAGTAACTCAACTCTCAAACTCTCTAGGTAGCGAAGGATGACCAGGAACTCCAATTCCTCCTTCCCAGCTCTTGGTATTGCGGATATGTGCCGCCATACGAGATTTAAGATGCTTATTTTTATTCCATGTTGTCTGTGAGGTTAACAGCTACTTCTGCACACCAAGGACACTTCACGTTTCAAAATGTAATTTTAAAACTACCATTCACTTTTCAGTTCATCTGTGGGAGGAGAGTTAAGGTCATCCTTGATTCCCATTTTGTAGACGTGAAAACCGAGACCAAGAGAAATTAAGTGACTTATTCAGCTTCTGGGATATGGTCCGATAAGGACTAAACTCCCAGTCTCCACATTGAATTTCTCCATGTGCTTTCTTTTAAAGACATTGCTGTGAGATGGAACGCAAGGCTAGAGATGTCTGCTTGTGTAGCGACTGTCTGGGTGAGGCTCTGAAGTTCCTTGGACTAAAGTGTTGACTCTAAGATGAATGTTTTCTCACGTTCAAGTCTTTGAATGATAACAACGTAGCTGGATGTGTCTTTCTTTCTTAGGGGTTGCAGAAGATTGATTCTAAAAACCATGCATCTGCTCCCCTCCCCCCCTTCTATTCCCACACTGCCTGTACAGCCATCCAGTGAGGCCAATTTCTCTCCTCCGTGCATGAGTTCGTCTTCTTCTTTCTTTCTTCAGCGCTGCTCGACCCCGTCCCTCACTCTCATCTCTCAGCCCCGATGCCTTCCATAACCACAGGTCTTTCTTTGCCTGAGACCTGTCTCTAGCCGCCACGATACTACTTGCCGGCTGTGGTAGCTAAAATAATGTGTATTCACAAATTCTTTAACATCCCTCCCTCCCTCTGTCTTAAATGTGGCCCAGACTTCATGACTTGGCTTGTTCCTACCAGACAAAGTGTGCTGGGGGTAACGGACTTCCGAGAGACCAGACCGTAACAGATCCTGTGCCCCACTTTGTTCTCATCACTCACTTTGGGGTGGATTGGATGCCTCCTGGAAATGATGCTCAGACACTCAAATGGTGAGTTTTACACGCGGAGGAATTTGGCCTCTGGCCAGCGGCAGCCGGCACAGCCTGGCCAGCCATCTGAGTGTCTTACCAAGGAAGCAGATGCTCCAGCCCACCCTAGGCCTTCAGACGAGAAGAGTCCCAGGAATCTCGTGAGGAACTCTGAAGCAGAGACAACCATCAGACACTATCCCAGGATTCCTGACCCTCAGAAACCACATGGGACAGTGCGTATTCATTACTACGCTAAGCTGCTGAATTTGGGTATAAATTGTTGCATCTATATATATGACTAAGTCCATCCAGATGTGCTGGAAAGGATGGCAGATGTTCCAAAAGTATCTCTCTACCACGGCGGTGGAGTGGCCTCTATGGGTATGTCCTCACACTTTAGGTAGGATAAATGAACTTCTAGAGTCTCCCCAGGACTGAGCTTCCAATTTCCCAAAATAGTTTCAGGATTGATCCCACTTTTTGTCAATGGGGTGGAGGAATCCCTGAGTGATCGAAGTCCTGAAGGAAGGCGTATTGTTGACATAGGTACAGCAAAGACCAAGGAAGAGGACCCATCAAAATTGGCGAAGCTTTTCCCCTAGGCCAAGTTCAGTGGAAAGGCAAAGGCTTCCTCTGTCCCAGCCAGATATACGGACTACTAACCAGTGTGTACAAAAGTTAGCTGCGGCAGCTTCTCCAGGAGGATGGAGACCTCGGAGACCTCCAACGGAGGCTGCTAATACTTCCCGTGCTGTACACAGTAAATACACCGAGGCTCCAGGTTGTGAGGACAGTAGGTGCGGCTCCGTCAGAGTGCACACATCCCACCTGACCTCAGCTTTTCTATACGAGTATCTATGTGTCTATCCTTTCTATTCCCCAGGTGACCCTGGTCAGGGTTGCAGGGCAAGCTGAGCAGGTACCGCCTTGATGCCTTTGCTGACTGCCTCCCGGCTCACGTCTCATGTCCGACTTCCTCAGGTCCCTTCTGGTGTTCTTTCACTTCCCACCTTCCTTACTTGTTGTGGCAGGAAATGAGAATGTGAACTAAGGCCTGTTAGTCACTTTTCTCACGGGTAGGACGGAATCCTCGACAGAAGCAGCTTACAGGAGGAACGGTTATGTTGGTTCATGGCGTTAGAGAGATTTCAGTCCACCCTGGTCGAGGAGGCATGGCAGGGGAGAGGCTTGTTTTGTGGCACCAGCAGCTTGTCACAGCGGCTTGTTCAAATGACAGCCGACCGAGAGACAGAGAGAAGCAAGACAGGAGCAGAAGTGAGTGGAACCTTCAAAGGCCTTTACCTAGTGACAGTTCTGCCAGCCAGGCTCCGTCTTCAAGGGTCCGGCGACATTCCATACTCTGATGTAACATTAGGCAGGTTCATGTGATTAGTTGTCAAACCCTGTGCATTTTTTCCATTTAACACATTCTTTTCAATGGCCCTCATTCAAATACACTAGTTTAAGCTTACACAAAAACAAACACAAACTTCACATGTAGATATATTTTGGTGAAAATATTTGCTTCCTTCATTTTAATGCATTTTTTAAACTCAAAGCCAAGAAAGGAAAAATCCTTGTCAAGATACAAAGAAAATCTTCAGAGATCGATTGAAGAAGGAAGCGAAGGAGAAGCACCAGATGAGCATCAGATTAAAGAGGTGGCCCATGTGACTGTGGCTCTGAGGGCCCTGTACAATGGACCAGGGGAGTTTGAGTCCTGGGGGTTCTGGGAGCCTGGACACAGCTGCCCATCTGAAGCCTAGTGTCCTGATGTGCCAATCTGGCATCTCCTGAACTAAGCATCAAACTGTCCACCAGCCCGAAAGACGGTCAGAGACATTTGCAATATTGCTGAGCTATCAGAGTAGCAAGACTCACTTCAAAGAAAGAGATTCGCGCAGCAGGCAGCAAGGCCTGGGTTCCTTCCCTTGTACCGCAGGGACCCCAGAGTATGAAGCCTTTGTAGAACGTTGTTCACAATTGGTAGGTGTTGACCCCTCCAGAGAGGGCCTAGAGTGTGCAAAAGCTCCGCAGACTCCTTTCTGCTCACACACGTCTCCATGAAGATGAGTTTATACAAAGCCAAAAGGGAGAACAAGGAAGCCCCAAAATACCAACAATCCAGAAAACACCTCAGGTCGGTGTGCTCAAAACATTCCCAGATGTGAAGAAAGGGCAGGGGAGTGTAAATCACGATTAAAAATTCTTTGAAAAATAACAAGAAAAGTGAGTAAAATAATGTAATAATTGAAGTTGGAATAAAACTGTTGAGAAATCAGTGGGGCTATCAAATGTATGTGACTGGTAGGAGAATAAATGAACTGGGAGGCAAGTCTGAGGAAATCATCCAGAATTCAACACAAAAGAAAAAGAGATGAAATAATCAAGTAAGATGTCTTATATTGATTGGTTAAGAGTTTAAAATGGATTTAGAAAAAAAAAATAGAACACAGGCATGGAAGGAGATAAACAAAGTTTCCATTCTGCAACCCCTGTGTCCTCAAATTAAAAAGAACCTCTGATCCTGCTAAGTGTGACCTTTAAAACTACCAGAGAGGGGCCGGGCAGTGGTGGTACACTCCTTTAATCCCAGCACTTGGGAGGTAGACAGGTGGATCTCCATGAGTTCGAGGCCAGCCTGGTCTACAGAGTAAGTTCCAGGACAGCCAGGACTACACAGAGAAACCCTGTCTCAGAAAAACAAACCGAACCAAGACAAAACACACACACACACACACACACACACACACACACACACACACACACACACACACAAAACAACAACAGCAGCAACAACAACAAAAACTACCAGAGAGAAAACACAGTCTACAAAGGAATTCTTCAAGGAACATGCCTCTCAGAATCCAGCAGGACACTGTGGGGAGATGGGCCTGAGTAAAACATCAGTGTTCCTGACCAAAAGTAAAATAAGGGCAATTTCATCAATCTTAACAGTAAATAAAGTATTCACTTGTGTCTAACATTAATACAGAAGTAAATTTATAAGTAATAAAAGGCATGCGGCATTAATTGCAGACCCTAATTTAGATGTGTTAGTTTAAGGACATACTTACAGGGCAGAAGGATAAGATGTGCCATTTGATAAGTGAGCTAGAATATTACCCAGCCAACAGCACCAGCTCCTAGGAAGAGCAGAGAGGATTGTAAAAGGTGTGTGTGGGTGGGTGGGGGAGGTGGGGGTAGAGAGAACTGCTACTTTATCCGAAATAGTATACAACTTTCCAAGTTTTTATTATATTTCTCTCTCTCTCTCTCTCTCTGTGTGTGTGTGTGTGTGTGTGTGTGTGTATGTGTGTGTGTGTGTATGTGTGCATGCACACACTTGCTGTGGGAAACATGGAGGTCAGAGGACAACTTGAAGGAGTCAGTTCTCTCTCTCCACCACATAGGTCCTGGGAACTGATCTCAGGGTGTCAGGCCTGGCTGCAAGCCCCTTTGCCTGCTGAGCCATCTCACCAACCCCTTACAGCTTTTGAAAGTCCTTCCTGCTACACCCAACACAACAGCCAGTAGACCAGGCTGTACCACATACAACGTGATTATATTGTAGTAACGTCCCTTCATAAATTGTCTTACATTCTATATTTCACTTTTACCTTCTTTTGAATTTCTTCCAGAGGATAAAATCCAGAACTCTGTTTCCTGTGTGCTGTCCTGAAATCTCTTCTGGTGTGATCCACAAGGGCTCACAGCGAATGCTCACAGAGTAGATTTGTTCAACTGAAGGCAGTCCTCTGGGTGGGAAGCAATGACGGAGAGAGATGAACAGAGGAGATTTTGACCATCTTCTGATGGAGAACTGTCACAGCCCAAGTAATAATATAACCTGCCCATCTCAAGGTTACTTACAGCCCCAGCATTCTGCCAGGCAGTTGTGGAAGTGTTGGTTAAGAACGTGGGCTTTGCAAATGAATGGAAACACATGAACTATGAACCAATGGCTGAGGGGTCCCCACTGGATCAGGCCCTCCGAATGGGTGAGACAGTTGATTGGCTTGATCTGTTTGGGAGGCATCCAGGCAGTGGGACCAGATCTTGTGCTCATTGCATGAGTTGGCTGTTTGAAACCTGGGGCCTATGCAGGATTGTTTGGCTCGGCCTGGGAGGAGGGGACTAGACCTACCTGGACTGAGTCTACCAGGTTGACCTCAGTCTGTGGGGAAGGCTTTGCCCTGGAGGAGATGGGAATGGGGGGGGGGGCGTTGGGGGGAAGGTGAGGGGGACGGGAGGGGGGAGAACAAGGGAATCCGTGACCGATATGTAGAACTGAATTGTATTGCAAAATAAATTAAAAAAAAAAATTAAAACATATAGTAAAGGACATATAAAAAAAAAAGAACGTGGGCTTTGGAGTCTTTGGACAGATCTGTTTTGAGTATCTGTTTAGGTCCACGGGCACTCTGTGATCTGGGCAAGCGGCTCGCCTCCTCTGAGCCGGTCTCCTGTCGTGTAAAAAGGGAGGAACAGAAGGATGGGAAGAGGCAAGCGCAGAATGCGGCTGAGTTAGCCAGCTTTCACTGTGACAAGACACCTGAGCGAAACAAATTCAGATTTTTTTAAAAAAGGATTATTTTGGCTTATATAGTTTGGGAGGTTTCGGTCTGTGATTGGCTGGCTCCTGTGAGGCCTGCAGAACATCACGGCAGGCCTGTGGAAGAGTAGCTGCTTACATCGGCCAGAATAAAGAGAAGGGAATGGGCCTCCTGGGAATAAGACCTACTTGCCTAGGGCGTGCTCCCAAGGGCCCTCTCCCTTGAATTAGATATCACCTCCGATGTTCTGTAATAGATTGCACATGAAATGTGCCTCCCCACAAAGAGGATCGTGTATCAAAAGCACACATGTTGAGATGGAGTTTGTCAGTCTAGGTACCCAAGTGTCCATGCTAAATAGAGAGAGCCCTCATGAGACCAAAGAACGTGAGTGGCTGACCTTCTGCTTTATTAAGTCCTCCCAAGTACAGGACTTCTTGTTTCTGCAGCAAATCTAGACCATCCTGACTAATATAATGCTAAGTCACAAGCTAGAAAGGGCTACCTAAAGCCATACCTTAGAATCCACAAATTCATACTTTAAAAAATACGTCTTTGCATAATGATTTGAAGTTCCATCCATTTCCCTGCAAAGTCATTGTTGGTTTTTAGCAGCGCTCTTACCCTGCGAGGAAAAGTCACGAAACAGGACAGAATCGACTAACAAGAGTTTTATTAAGATGAGGAGAAAAGGATAGATGTGATCAGGTGGAACATGGGGACCGGCTTTTAAAGGCCAAGTCGCACCTGCGCACACAGGCCCCCACTTGGCTACTCCACACATGTGCATAGATCACGTGGTTGCACTGCGTGCTTTACGCAACCACGCAGCTGCCTGGTCATGGGTCACGCAGGTATGACCTGGAAATGACTAGGCAGAAATGACTAAGTGTCCTGCCGGGCATGCTTGACCATGCCCAACTGTGGGGGCATGGTGGGAACTTCTATCAGTAGAATTCCGTTGTGTATATGCACCACATCTTCCTTATGCATTCCTGTGTGGAGAGTTACCTAGGTGCTTCCATTTTTCCAGCTGTTACAGAAGGAAGGCAGGGAGCCAGCAGGGTGGGTGGGAAGAGAGGGTGGGGGTCAATAAAAGCAAAGTATTCTGAAAAAGCCATGAGGAACCCCATTACTTTGTATGCTAATTTTTTGTTTATTTGTTTGTTTTTCAAGACAGGGTTTCTCTGTGTAGCCCTGGCTGTCCTGGAACTCACGATGTAGACCAGGCTGGCCTCAAACACACAGAGATCTGCCTGCCTCTGCCTCCTGAGTGGTGAGATTAAAGGTGTGCACCACCACCACCACCACCAGGCCTGTATGCTCATTTTTAAAAACTAATAAAACTCTCTCCCTCCCTGTCTTCCCTCCCCCTTTCTCTTCCTCCCTGTCTGTCTGTCTTTCTGTCTGACAGAGTCTCACTATAAAGCCTAGGCTGGCTTTGAACTTGTGATCCTTCGGCCTCTGTCTCCTGAGAGTTGAGATAAGCATATGCTATGGTGCCCAAGTGCTTAAAAATAATGCCTGGGCTGGCTAGACAGTTCCCCAGTTCAGGGTGCTTGCCAGCAAGCCTGACAACCGGATTTTCATCCACGTGGTGGAAAGAGGGAGCACACCCTACAAGTTGTCTTCTCCACACTACCCCCCAATACATCAATATACTAAAATGTAAAAATACTGCTGCCCAGCGTGTTCATGTCTGCTCCCTATTGCACAGGTTCTTGGGAACAAACATAGGAGTGAGCGCCTCCACAGGTGGGCTCCGACCGGGGTGAGCAGGCAGATGCAGCAGGCTGTTGAAAGGAAGTTTGCGGACTATGCAGAGAGATAAGGAACTCAGCACAATCAGGAAGCCTTATACTTGGGCCATTTAAGTGGGATCAACTGCTTCCGCAGGGCTTTGAAGCCGTTCTCTATGACAGCAGTGCACACACTAATTTATTATTGCTTTACTACCCTTGAATTTTGCTTATTAATTTTATTTTATTACACTTTTTTTTAACTATGCTTTTCCGGTTAAACACTCATTATCTTTCAAGCATCATCTGAAACACTTTCAATAAGTAGAGGGTCACTTAACCCTCACGGCATGCCTCAGGCGAGGAAGGTCTATCCCATGTCTGTGGATGATGGAGCATGTTAGTAGCTAGGGATCGGCAGCCGCCCAGCGTCCCAGGGCCGATTTGGCAACACCAGGAGTTGTGCAAACCCAGAGTGTCTGGATCGGAGTTCCCTCAACATCATGCCTCCCCCGCCTTAGCAGAAATCATAGCCTGACCCGCAAGAAAGGCTAGATTCTATTTCAAGAAAGCCTACTTTAAAAGGCTGGCAAACATGTGGGACATTTTGGGAAATGTTTCTATTAACGAAAAAGACTCCTTTTTTTAAACAAGTGTTGGTGCCTCTGAGGGAATAAAACTGGGGTTATCAGGAAAAAAGCCACACGTGGGAAGCAGCAGCCAGGCCCGGATAAATGAGCAGCCCTGAGTCCCAGTGATCTTACAAACGCCACGGGAGTGCTAACTGTGAACCCTTTAAGCCCTTTCACGGAGAACGAGGAGTCTGTTTTCTTCGGCCGTAGGGCCTTTTCTTTTAACTGCATTTTTCGAATAGAAAAATTTGCTTGCCACTGATGAACAACTTCCCTGACTTTATAGCGTGGGAGGAAAGGGTCACGATCGGAGGGCGAGATGGGAGAGGTGGCTGCCAGAGAGGCCCCGGGGCCACTTCATCTCTCTTCCCGTTCCCTTAGCCGGGTAGGGAGCAGAACTCGGACCTCTGCAGAATGCAAACGCAGAGGACAGAGGAGACTGGGATTCTGGCAGGGTCTCCCTCACTGGGGACACGGGGCAGTTAGCATTTCTTACGTTACAGCATTTTACTCCTGGCTGCCAGAATGCCATCGTTGAGGCTCCACTAACCATGCTCTGGAAACCTACGAGTCCCGGGTGGAGCGGATTCCTGGCCCTGAGGTGGGCGGGGTCGTCAACCCACCTTCACAGCAGCTTCGCCTTCGATGTGCCAGGCTGGGTGACCTCGACTGCTACGTATCTATCAGGCCACTTCTGACGACTCCTAATGTGATCCACATTCGGCACTCTAGTCACAGGATTTATGAGGTCTAACAAGGGGAGAGAAGTGAGGCTGGGACCTAATTGTGACTGATGTGAAACAGACATGTAGAATGAATGGCTTTACAACATTTTCTTTGAAGTTTGTTAAAAGCAGTAAAGTGATATTCGCTATAAGTAAAACCTGCTGTTAGAGAACTCACTGCAGGGGGAACCTTGGCTTTTGCTTTATTTCTTGAATTTTAATTTGCCACTAGGAGGTTTTGAAATTTTCTCTTTGGACATGGGATGGAAGTGAATGAACGAGAGAGAGAGAGAGAGAGAGAGAGAGAGAGAGAGAGAGAGAGAGAGAGAGAGAGAGAGAGAGAGAGAGAGAGAGAAGAGAGACTCTGGGCCAGGGAGTACAATGAAAATAATGATAAAATATAGCATGTTGTCAAAATATAATAAAATGAAAATCAGCATGACATACGATGATGAATCTAATTGTAAGTGTAATGATGAATAAACCTGCACTGTACTTTTATTTCTGTCCTTTGTTGTTAGCTTGTTGGAAACCGTAATTTACTATGCATCCCAGGCTGGCCTCAAAACTGTAACCACTACCACCACACCCAGAATTTTAAAAAAAAGTTTATTTATTTTGGGGGGAAGGGTGTGCCATGGTATATAGTAGGCCACAGGACAGAATTTCTCAACCTGTGGGGCACAACCCCTTTGGGGCCAAACAACCCTCTCATAGTATCAGATCTTTACATTACAGTTCATAACAGTAGCAGAATTACAGTTAGGAAGTAGCAAAGAAAATAATTGTATGGTTGGGCATCACCGCAACATGGGGAACTATATTAAGGGGTCGTAGCATAAGAAGGTTGAGAACCACTGCCCTAAGACAACCTTAAGGAGCCAGATTTCTCTCTCTACCAGTCCAGGACTGAATCCAGGTCATGGATTTGGTGGCAGGTGCCTTCCCCCACTGGGCAGTCTCAATGGCTGCCTCCTCCAGCCTTGTAATACTTTTTTGATGGAGGCTGGTACAGATGCCATATGCAGCCCTGCTTGCTATCAGTCTCATTAATATCTTCTTTAATTCCCCAGCACGATTCTAAAAGACTGCAAGGTCTTGAGGAGTAATGCTTCAAAGATTTAAGAACCTTTCCCAGGGTCTTAGATCTAGAAGTGGGAGATCTGGGTCCCCAAACTGTCGTCCAAGTCCTTCCACTGAGGCAGAACTGCATGTACAGGCATCTATGCATCAGAGCACCTGGTTAGGAATCAAAAGTAATGAATGAAAAATAAAGAATGTGCTCATACATTCTTTATCAAAGAAATAAATGGAAAATCAACTCTCGGGTTGGCATGTGTTTTTCCATATAATATAGGACAATATCTGGACGTGTATGTATCCCAGATGTCCCCAGCGTACCAGCTTCAGGGGCAGGATTTCCTTTTAATCCTCAAATAATGCTGTAAGCCCCCATCTGACTGCAACACAGGAAGTCCCGGTTTTATTCCATCCCTATGGCCCTTTCTAGCCTTCTCCGGGGGCCTCTGAGGACCACGTAGGTCCTCTAGCTAGTCCGGCTTGATATTAAGAGTGTAAGCTGGCAGCTTGGCACCAGATAGTCAAGATCCCTTGTTGGGTTCTCATCAGCTTGCCACATCCTTCCTCACAACAACTGCTGCTTCCTCACCCCTGTAGGGTGGCCAGCCCCTGTCTCACCTGGTCACAGCTGAGTTGGCATTGAGAGCTCTACCCTGGCTTTACCGGAGTCTTTGGAATATCAGTTGTGTAACACAGAGGGTAGCTTGTGACTAATGCCTAGACTGACATGCTACCCCAGGTTCCAGGGGTGAGGACATTTCTAGGAGCTTTCAGTTTTAAATCCAGGGCCATCACAGACTAATTCCACTCCTTGTCTGTCCTTCAGCCCTGACCTGACCTGAGCTTACTTTGGTATCAATCTTTGCACTAAGACTACTTCGGCTTTGGAAACTGATTTGCCCAATCCATCAGCTTTTAGGCTCTAGATTCCAGAGCCAGGTTGACCTGAGAGAGAAATAAAGGAAGAAACCTCCCCTTAGGTGCCAGGCTAACCTCTGCTCTTGATTCAACGTAATCAATAGCATGAATGGTCCTTATCTCTCAGGGAAAGGTGTGAATTAATGAATAGCAGCAGGCCACCCTCAGATGTCTGCCCTCAGGCTTCACCCAGAGTGAAAGCTACTTGGCTTTCAACAATGCTATGCACAAGGGCCCTAAGCATCCAATACAGGAAGTTCTCCATCACATCAAGGGAAATGTCCAGCATTGGGTTTGCTAAGTGAGAGGACACCTGGGACGTTGCCTTTGCATTTTACAATCTCTTCTGGGCAATGTTGAGATTAAAATGCAGACACCTTTCCTTAGGAACAAAGTACTGCACAGGCAAATATCAGAATAAAGCCACTTTTTAGTGGGGAGAGGGCCTTACTACTCTCCAGGGCACAGCACTGGGAAAATACAATTCCCTCATTGCCAAAGGGGTGTGAGGCATCTCCGTTTGGCTACCACACTGCTTCAGGACTTCTGCCAAGGGAGATGCACGGGGACACTGTCTCTTCTTATTCACCGAGGATAGGTCTCAGAGCTCCCTGCAGTTACCAAGTTCTGCAGCTGCTAGTGTCATAAATATAGACTAGTGTGCTACTTGCATAATAACCTACACACAGCATCCTATATACTTTAAACCAGCGATAGATGATTTCTAACAGTCAATAAAATATAAATATCATGTAAATAGCCGTGTTAATCACTGTTTTATCAACAATGCCACAGAAGTCTGTATATATTCATCAGGGAATGATGAATCATATTTTTCCTATTCACAGAAATAATTTTTTTGGATATTTTTCACCTATAGCTAGTTAGATTTGGAATGATTGTGTCCTAAAATATGGTTTGGTGTTCTTATTTTTTAAATACTTTTGGGTGTTTGTGTGTGTGTAATGTATATGTGTATTTGTATGATGTGTGTGCGGTATGTGTATGGTCTGTGCGTGCACATGCATTTGTGTGTGAGTATGGGTGTGTGGGTGCCATGGTGCACACTTAAAGGTCAGAGGACAACTTCCGGTGTTAGTCCTCCCTGGCACCGTGTTTGAGACAGTCTCTTTGAGGTTCCCTGATGCATTTGCAGGGGTAGCTGGCCAGGTGATTCTCTTGTCTCTGCTCTATCTCACTGCTGGAGCACTGGGATTGTGCTCCCCATTATGTGAGTTCTGGAGATTCAAACTCTAGGCTTCCTGCTTGCACAGCAGGGGTTTTACCTCCAGAGCCATCTCCCCAGCCTGTTTCCAGTGTGTGTGTGTGTGTGTGTGTGTGTGTGTGTGTGTGTGTGTGTGTGTGTGCTGCAGAAACATATTACTTGAAATGAAAGGTCAAACTGGCTATAAATGTTCTTATCATCACCGTTCCCAACATATGTCAAATCCCTTTGATTTTACAGATGACCAGTCACAAGAAAAGGGGAATGAAATAGATTGGACAACAAAAATCCCAACTAAACCTAAGAAGAGTGTTGTGCTGGGACCTGGATAGACCTCAGAGTACATGAAGCTGAGGGTCAAGGAAGAATAAGGTCAGAATGCAAGACTGTGGCTAGGCTTTATGTTGTTGTTGTTTTTCGAGACAGGATTTCTCTGTGTAGCCCTGACTGTCCTAGAATTCACTTTGTAGACCAGGCTGGCCTGGAATTCACAAAGATCTGCCTAACTCTGCCTTCCGAGTGCTGGGATTAAAGGCGTGCACCACCCTGCCTGGCTAGTTTTTTATTTGATAAAAAGTCAGAATTGTGCAAGCTGAGAAGTGAGGTACCAGAGCAAGTTGGGAAGGCTCCAGAGACCTAGCTGTGGTGAATAGGACTCAGCCAAGTCTCAGCTCAGCTGATGAGGATTGAGACTGGGCAGGGACAGAAACCTAGGGAAGAGGTGAGAGAGGACTACCAGCTGGATCCCGGGTCAGGCCAAAGAAACTGAGCTTCCTATGAAGTTGTTCATGTAATCTACTTCTTAAAGTTGAGGTTTGAGAGATGAGCATACAAGATTGACATCAGTAGAACAAGTGACATAGTTAGCCCAAAACATGTCCCCAAGTTATCTCTGATAAAATTCAACACCCATATCTGAGTCAAAAGCCAAACAAAGGTTTATGCTTTCTAGGAATATAGAGGAGCCAGGAAATGGGGCCACTAACCAGGAAGAAAATGATAAAAATCACAAACATTAGGATTAACTGATAAGGACCTTGACTAGCTGTTTAAATTATGGTTATGGGGGAAAAATAGATATACCATAAGACCAGTTGGGATGTCTCAGTAAAGAAACAAATAGTTAAAAATTTGCACTTGATAACTCTAAAATTGAATATTTTCATGTCTGAAAAAATTGTAATCATATTATTGGATTATTAGGGGAACTAACATGGCAGACAAAAAGATGAATGAGCTTGGATGTAGAATCTCTACTAACTGAACCACGGGGAGAAAAATGGCCCGAGGCAGAGCCGTGGTCTTCCCTACACCACCAGATACCAGGTACTCAGACACACATGGACGCCAAGAAAGGAAAGAGCTGTGAGCTCAGGCATTCCCAGCATCTGACAAAAGATATCGATCCGCCAATACAAAAAGGGCAGCAAATTCCAGGTGAAATATATTCTGACAGAGCCGAGCCCACGCATCCTTAGTTCTGTTTCTTAAAGCCTAATCTCAAAGACAAAATCTTAAGAGCAGCCTGATAAAAAGAAGCATGACATTTAGGGCAAAAGCTACAGGAATTGGTGTATCTTCATTAATATGGAAGCTAGAAACTAAAGGAAATTGATAGCTGAAGTCAAACAAAACCCAGCAACCTGGAATTCTGTCAGGTAAATGTGTGGAAGTGTTTCACACATAAACAGATAACTCTATTTTTTTTTACATTTGTTTACTTTTATTTTTATGTGTATGACAGTTTTACTTGCATACATGTCTGTGTGTCATGTGTGTGCCTGATGCTGATGCCAGAAGAGAGTATCAGATCCTCTGAGACTGGGTTACAGACAGTGGTGAGTCACCAGGTGGATTCTGGGAATCACACCCAGGTCTCCCGGAAGACCACCAGTGTTTGGAACCTCTGAACCATTTCTCCAGACCCTGGATACTTCTTCAAATGAAAAAAATAAATAAATAAAGATATTTCAGGAAAATTAAAGTCAAGAGAAGGTGTCGATACCATGAGAATCTTCAGGAAAGAAAACAGAAACTTGGATCCCTACAAAACATTAAAAAATAATATCTGAAAATGAATGGAAAGGTCCAAAAATGTGGAGTAAATATCTCATTTAAAGGACTTTGTTTTCTTGTTTCTTAAAACAGTAATAAAAACCCAAGTGTAATAATAGTAAATGCAAGTGAATTAAATAATCTTTAATGGGAGGAATTTGTCAGAGGAGATTTTAAACAATTCTACACAATTTCTGCTCATGAGTGACCTCAGTAAGAATATAAATACACCAACTAAGGATGAAAGTTTTACAAGATATATACAGTAAAACTTGTGTCAGGAACACATAAAAAAATGATTGTGTACTACTAAAGAGTCACAACTTTTTAAGTGTATACAAATTTGAACAGTCCATTCCCAATAGAAGTAAAACACCATGGTCAATAGCATATGAAAGACATTCATTAAAATCACAATGAGTCCGTTATGGTGGAACACACCTATACACCTGTAATCCCAACACATGGGAGGCAGGAGCAGGGGGGGGGGGTGTCACTAGTTTGTGACTTCAAAACAAAACAAACATAAAAATCACAGTGAGATACCATTATATACCCACTAGAATCAGTAAATAACTTCAAAAAACATGGCAATATCAAATTTTAGTGAGTGTGTAGTTAGTGTGGCAAGAAGCAAGTGCCCCACTAGCAGGAATTTTAAGGGATGCAACCTTGGCTTTGACGTCTTCCTGCACAGTTCACAGACTCTGAGCCAACTGCTCCAGTCCTAGCTGCAGACTTACAGTGAATGGAAACATGGGATCCTAAAGAGGTGTATCCTTGAGTACTTGCAATGGCTTTACTCACATAGCATCCACTTGAGAACAGCCCGCAAGTTCACCCAGGGGAGACTGGACGAACAAACGGATATATTCCTATAGCTCGTCAATAAAAAGGAACGCCCTCCCAATGAGCATGATAACATAAACAAAGATGGAAAACATCAGCAGGACTTAGTGTGAGAAACACATGCCTTGTCCCAGTGCTTGGGGGCCTGAATTAGGAGGATTGCCTGTTGAAGGCCAGCCTGGGTTGCTTGGTGATAATGTCTACAAAATAAACTCCATATCTCAAAACCACTCTGAGGAAAAAACAAAACAACAACGAATACAAGAGGTACGATTCCATTTGTGGCATGTTTTCTAATAGGCAAAATTAATCTGGGATCCTAAGTACACACTAAAAAGAATTGAAAGCACATGCTTTAAAAAAAACCCAACAACTTATACACTCAGAAGAATGAATAATAATAACCCATCTATGGATCAACAAAATATTGTATTACCAATCCAAGAAATCTCATTTCACCAAAAAAAAAAAAAAAAAGAGAAAAAGAAACAAGGTCTTAAAATATGCTCCAATAATGGATAGTTCTTACAAATGCCAGTAACTGAGAGCCAGGCACAAAATCCCACACATCACAAGATTCCACACATGTGAAATGTCCAGATAGGCAAATCCACAAATCCATGGAGACAGAAAACAGATTAGTGGTTGCCAGTGGCTGAGGAGAAAGAGTTGTACAGAGCAACTGCTAATGGCTGTGTGGTTTCTTGGAGGGATGATGAAATGTTTTGGAATCAGAAAATGGTGGTAGTTGTACGACTTTGTGAACATAATAAATACCACTAAATTGTATACTTTAAAAGTTTAAATTTGTGGTATGTAAGTTGTATCTTACACACACACACTCACACACACACACACACACACACACACACACACACAAGCACACACACACACTGCAAACCATAGGAGGCTGGAGAGATGTCTCAGTGGTTAAGAGCGATTGCTGCTTCCCCAGAGGGCTTGAGTTCAGTTCCCAGCACCCACATCAGGTGGCTCACAAAGTGCCTACAACTCCAGCTCCAGAGGATTCGGTGCTCTCTTTTGGTCTCCATGGGTACATATTCTCCTCACATGCTTATATCTCACCCCCACCTCAAACACACACATCACTAAAAATAAAATTCATCTTTAAAAAATACTGCCATTCAAGTAGCCTGAACTGGCCATCTCCTGTGACCAGATTGGTGCCTGGCCTAATTGTCATCAGAGAGGCATCATTCAGCAACTGATGGAAACAGATGCAGACCCACAGCCAAACATTAATTGGAGTTTGGAGATGCAGAGGAGGAGGAGGAGGAGGAGGACGAAGAGGAAGAGGAGGAGGAGAAGAAAGAAGTATAGGAGCCAGAGGGGTCAAGAACACCATGGGAAAGTTCACACAATCAACTAACCTGGTCCCATAGGGACTAGAAGAGACTGAACTGACAACCAAGGAGCTTGCATGAGACTGACCTAGGCACTCTGCATATATGTTACAGTTGTGTAGCTTGGACCTCTTGTGGGACTCCTAACAATGGGAGCAGGAGCTGTCTCCAGCTCTTTTACTGACTTTCGGGACCCTGTTTCTCATACTGGATCACCTTGCCCAGCCTTAATACACGAGGAGGTGCTTAGTCTTACTGCAACTTGATATGCCATGTTTTATTGGTACTCATAGGAGACCTGCCCTTTCCTGAATGGAGACAGAAAAGAAGGGGATTGGGGATAGGGGTGAGGGAATGGGGAAGAGGGACTGAGAGGGGGAGGCTTGGGCCAGGATCTAAAATAAACAGATGAATAATAACAAAAAAAATTGCCATTCATTTAATGAGAGATTGTTAGAATCAATATTGTTTATTGTCCTCACTTTTTGCAAAAGCAATAGCTTTCCTATATAATAGCAAACTCTGGTCAGAAAATACAATGAGCCAGCAAGATGGCTCAGCAGGTAAAGGCATTGGCTCCAGGTCTAATTACCTGAGTTCCATCCCTAGAATCCACACAGGGGAAGAAGAAAACTGCCTCCTGTGAGCTGTCTTCTGACCTCACGAATGCGCAATGGCACTTGTGTGTTGTGGAATAATCTTTTTGTACACTGTGAAGAGGTGTCAATCTGATTGGGTTGATAAAAAGCTGGATGGCCAATAGCTAGGCAGGATTTCCAGGCACAGAGAATTCTGGGAAGAAGAAGGTGGAGTCGAGAGCTGGATGCAGAGGAAGCAAGACATGCAGGGTGAGAGGTAAAAGCCACGAGTCACACGGCAGCACGTAGATGAATAGAAACAGGTTAATTTAAGTTATAAGAGATAGTTAGAAACAAGCCTAAGCTATCAGCTAAGCTTTCATAATTAATAATAAGTCTCCATGTAGTGATTTGAGAGCCAGCTGGCTGGGTCAGAGAAAAACTCACAATATTGATACCCACACACATGCACAGACAAATTAATAAATAGGAGTAAAACTATTAAAGAAAACACAGTGCTAAAATGTTTAGCAGAAACAGAAAATGTACAGGGGAAAATTGAACAGGTGTCCAGGACCAATGTGCAAAACATTATTAAATTCTACCAAGGAATTTAAGAGTGACTTTAAGAATGTAAGGGCACACCTCATCCTTACATGCTTAAATGAATTTTCTCCAAATATACTCCCATATATAGTCCGGTGTAAATCCAATTTGATAAAAATAATTCTAAAACTAATCTAGATGTGTGTATATGCAAGATGGCTAGGAGAGGAATAAGGAGGTAAATTTTCATCTCCAATTATTAGTCTTCATCAATTAAGATTGGTGTGGAGCTGGTACAAGAAGAAGAAAATCTGGAAAGAAAATTAATAATATGGGGTCAAGACAAAAACCAAAGCTTGAGTATGATTGTGACAAAGGAAATACAGCACCAAAATAATCTGGGAAAGGTTGGATTGTTGATTTGGGGAGAGCTAACTGTCTATCTGCAAGGAAAAGTGAATTAAAGATTCGGTGTGCAAACAAAACCTTAAAAGCACTAGTAGAAATAGAGAACTCAATTCATCAGAAGACTCTTGAAGAAGAGCTGCAAAAGGAACTCAACAAAGGTAGAGTCTAAAGAGAATAGGACTCACAACTGGACATGGTGGTATACCTCTATAATCCTAGCACTTGGGAGAACGGAGGGGAAAGGTCATGAAGTCAAGGTCACCTTTGTATACATAGAGTTTGAGGCCAGCCTAGGACACATGAGCTTCACCACAAAATGAAAACATTATATTGTAATCTTAAAAGAACTAAAACAAAACAAACACTTTTAGGACTGGGTGTAGCTCAGTGGTGGAGCATCTGCCTAGCCTGTCCGAGGCCCTGGGTTCCATGCCCAGCACGGCAAAGCAAAGGAAAACACGAAACAGAACAGAACTTCTATTGCACAAAAACCTTCTTAAATAAAATTAAAGGATGAACAACGGATACTTAGCTCATAGGAAGAAGTGTCAGTGACTCCCTAGCACATGATTTTGTCGGGCCACTTTTAACTAAAAGGGAAGAATCTAACTCAAATGTGCTGGAGCACTCCAGATTTGTTGCTCTCTGTAGATGGAAAGCCCAGCAGTGAACTGACTCCAGTATCTTCAAAGGAAACCATCTTGGATACTCCAGTCCTACCCTCTGTTCTAGTAGCTTCTGTTAGCAGCCAGGAAAGATGTCTGCTTCTCTGATAGCTCCAAAAGAAAACCATTAGGAGGATTTGGGTCCAATGTGGATCATAGATCCATCACAGAATGATTCTTGTTTCTGGAGCGGTATACTCTGATGGCCCAGAGGTGGGCTGTGAGGCACCCTTCAATAGGGAGAGGGGTAGGTAGGTCATGCCATCCAAACAACTCATAGTGGCTTCTCTCAGTGTAGTAATCCTGTTACCAGAAGAAAGGAGAAGGTGAAAGGGCAGAACCTGGTAAGTTTTCCTAACATATATAAAGAGCTCCCACAAATCAGTAAGAAAGAATATTATCAAAAGAAATAACACATGAAAAGCTACGGAGGCTCATCATTAATTAGAATTTACCTTTCTCCCATGCCATTCTTTTATAGCTCTGCCAAATGCTTCCCAAGGTATGGTGAGCTAATTTGACAAATTAAAGCTGTAATAATTTATCACAAGATGTTAACACTGCCTCAGGAGTTTCTTCTCCCCTTAGGAGATGTGGGGAGTGTGCAGGCCTTCTCTGGTGATGTTTCAATTCAAAGGAGTGTCTCTCATTGAGAACTTTAGACCGGATGACTGAGACACAGCCCCTCAGGCAGGATGAAATCACATCTTTATTTCATGAGTTCAATCAACCCCTTTTCTTTCATCTCTCAAAAGTACAGGAGGGTCCTGTTCACATGAATTTCCTGGAGGAACCTATGACTGTATGCAGCTACTTAATGTTGCCATTTCTTAAAGCTAGGGGCCTAAACATCCCTGATTTTATTTCAAATTGTCTCATTGAAGAAAAAATTTGATAATAGCTTGTATATATTTTACACAAAAAGTTCCCTATTAATAGGTTTTTTAAATTAATAGTCTGGTTCTTTTTTTTTTTAACAAAATAAGTTGTATGTTTTAAGCCTCTAAGATCCTATTTATAGAAGATAGAAGGTTTGTTATTATTACTATTATTATTATTTTAGAAAGCCTAACATTCCTATTAACTTAGAGTCCCTCAAAATTAGAAGGTACAAGTTTGTATGGTTTTATTGTTCATGTGGTTTTGGCAAATCTTTTTTGAATTTTTATGGCTGAGTCAAGGGAGCTTCTCCAGGTGGCCTTTCATGGAAAACTGTTCATCTTTTCTGGATCCTGGATCTTCATTTGTGAGTGGGGATGGCAACAGCCCCTCCCTTATGGTGTGGTAGATCAATATCATTGTGGGTTTTTTTGTTTTTTTGTTTGTTTGTTTTTTACAGATGATTTGGAGAAGTGGCTCCTTGGATCAAACACTTTCTGTTTAGATGTGAGGACCAGCGTTTGAATCCCCAGCATCCACTTAAAAAGCTAAGAGGACAGGGTGGCTCACCTAGTCCTCAGAAGGAAGAGACAGGCTTCTTGGGGTAACTGCCTAGCTGGATTGGCCAGATCCAGAGCTCTTAAGAAATATGATATTATTGATATAAACCAAATACTGCAACCTGCCTCCCCACCCCCAAAGAAGCTAAATAGCAAATACATTTATTTATGATCTTATTAATGTTTTAGTCAGGGTGCAAAATAATGACTTTCACTCTGATGCTTTCATGTGTATGTAACTGTATATATAATTTTCTTATAGTTGTCTCCTCACCCCATTGCCTACCCTCTTTCATCTCTTCCTCCCCATTCCCTCACTTTCTCCCTCCACCCAAATAGTCCCTGCTGTGCTTCATGTCACGAGATACATATGTATACATATGTATGTGTGTATGTACGCATGTATACAGCACATATAAGAGAAAATATGGAATGTGTGTATTTTTTTGGTCCACCAATACTCTGTTTCCACCTTTCTGTGAATTTCTTTATCTAATACTGCTCTCTGCATCCATCATGGACATATCACTGAGGGTTTGCCTCGTATTTGTGAATGAATGAATGAATGAATGAACGAATGAATGAATGAATGAACGAATGAATGAGCCAGCAAATGAACAAAGAATAAAGCAGGTGGAGAACTCCCAGCTCCCTTACTGGCACAGCCCTCTCCTGGCTGGTTTGGGCTCTGTGTGCTGTGCACTGTGTGTGCCAGAGCCTGAAGCCCCACAGGCTGACTGTGCAGATGACCCACGGGCACTGGGGCAGGTCTCACCTCTTCTGTATCTGTTGACATCACTGTTCAAAGGCTCGTTAAAGCTTCTTTTAAAAAGACAATTTTATCAACATATGCACTTCAGCCACAAATTCCGAAATGCCTCTGAAAAAATGTGAAATATGACACTACTTAGGTGAAATCGTTGGGCCAATTTTGTTGGCCATTCATGCATATATATTATAAAAGATGAAATAGCATCGAAAGGTGGTCACCGAAAGGGAACATGATTTAATTTAGGGGAATTAAAAGGATGAGAGGGAAGCAATAAATATTGTTGAATTTGCTAAACAGTTTCCTAAGGGTGAGGAAAAATACGTGTATGTGTTAGATTTTTGAACAAAACAAAGTATCACTTTGGTTGGAAATATTTTGAAGTTTGATTTCTTGCAGTAGGTGTGATTGCTCCTCCCTCCCTTCACTTCTTCCTCTTTCCTTCTGAAAATACTTAGGTTCTGTTCTTGCATGATAATTTAATCTTTCTTTCTCTTTATAAGACCTGGCTTATTTCAAGTTTGGCGTATTGTGCAGTTGGGTTCGGTTCAGCTCAGGATTTGCTGGGGTAGTGTGATTCATTCTGATGGTGATATCACTGGCAGTGTTAACACTGACACTCAGGCAAGTCAGAAAAAAAAGGGGGTAGAAACAACCTCACTCACAGTGGGCCAGAATCTTCTGACAGTTTTCTATGATCTATATTTCAGTTTGGGAAGCAGAGTTGGGGTTTAATAAGGATATTTTAATATAGGCTTAAGCCGAAGGGTTAAGGGAAAGGGAGGCACTCAGAAGAAAGACAGACCTGAGCACATGGGTGTGGACTTCCTGGAGAGGAGCCTGCTAGGTTTTGTCTTCCACTGCTGCTTTATTTCAGTACTGTGGGAATGAGTTCCTTGTATGCATTCATTGAAATTTGGAATCTGAGGAAGTGCACTGTAACACTTTCTGACCTGACTGTGCATAGGAGCATTGTGCATGCACAGGAAAATAGCGAACACCCTGAGCGATGGAGCAGGGCAGAAAGATGCTGTGCTGGTTAGTTTTTTGTCAACTTGACACAAACTAGAGTCGCCTGAGGGGAGAATTTCCATAGAGGAGATTCCTGTTTTCTTGATTATTCATTGATGTGGGCGGTGCCTCCTCTGGGCAGGTGGTCCTGGAAGGTATAAGAAGGGTAGTGAGGCTGGAAGCGTGCCAGTAAGCAATGTTCTCCCATGGTTCTGCTTTGGCTTCTTCCTCCAGGTCCTTGCCTTGAGTTCCTGCCCTGCCCCACAATGATGCACTGTAACCTGTAAGGTGACATGAACCCCTTCTTCCCTGAGTTGCCTTTAGTCAGTGTTTTATCACGAGCAATAAAAGGTAAAGTAGGGCAGATGAAAACGACAGGACATGAAAAGGAAAAGGAGCCCCTCACTCTGGAGTCCGATTGAAACCTCTCTCCAGCTACCAATCCAAGAATTCCAGGACAATTAACATTTGCTGTGAAGGCTGATGTATTAGTCAGTGTTCTCTAGAGGAACAGAACTTACAGAATGAATACACAACACACACACACACACACACACACACACACACACACACACACACACACACACAGAGGATTTGATACAATGCCTTACAGGCTGTGGTCCAGCTAATCAAACAATGGCTGTGTAACAAGGGAAGGTCCAAGAATTCAACAGTTGTTCAGTCTACAAAGCTGGGGGTCTCGGCTGGTCTTCAGTATACATGGGAATCCTGAAGAACTAGGCTCTAATGCCAGTGAAGTGATAGACTTGCTAGGGGGAGTAAGAGCAAACAGGCAAAGAGAGAGCTTCCTTCTTCCATGTCCCTTATGTAGGCTGCCAGCAGAAGGTCTGCCCTGGATCAAGGGTTGATCTTCTCACCCCAAAATATCTGGATTAAAGGTGGGTCTTCTAACCTCAAATAAGTTAGTTGTTAATTAAGAAAACAGTCCCTCACTGGTATACCCAGCCACTTGGATTTTAGTTAATTCCAGACATAGTCTAGTTGACAATCAACAACAGCCACCTGTAGTTGAAAGTTTTCTCTGGTCCCACCCAGCCACTTGGTCCTACCCAACCCCTCAGTCCCATAGACCCTTATAAAAATAATCATTCAGAGGCTTAATACTATTTTTAAACTGTATGGTCTATAGCAGGCCTCTTGTTAGCTAGCTCTTATATCTTAAATTAACACATTTCTATTAATCTATGTTTTGACAAGTATTCCATGGCTTACTGGTCACTGGCATGTTATTTCTTGGGCAGCAGCCTGGCATCTCCCTCTGCTTTTTATCTTCCTATTTCTCTGCTTAAATTTCCCGCCTGCCCCTAAGCTGCCTTGCCATAGGCCAAAACAACTTTATTTATGAGCCAATGGGAGCAACACATATTCACAGCAGACAGAAAGACATCCCATAGTACTTCCCCTTTTCTATCTAATCAAAAAGGAAGGTTTTAACTTTAACACAGTAAAATTACATATAATAGACCAGTTATCAAGCAGGAATTAAATTTACAATAGCTAGTCTATTTGTATTTGGCAAAATTAAAGAAAATATTCTATCTATCCTGTATTTATGAATCTGAAGTTTTATATCTAACTTATCTTTTATTATAACCAAGGAAAATTATCATTATAACTATCTAGTCTTCAACTACATCAAATACCCCAGAAGGAAATAATATTACCTAAGTAAACAGGAAATGCATTATAAGCAATCTCCAAAAAATCTAGAATGACAGAGACCGCTGGCTGCCTGGACAATCATCCAGAATTTCTCTGTTAACATTTGGGCATCCATCTCCAGCCTACAGGCCTAGAATTTTTCAGTTGTTTCTCCCTGTGTCTTGTAGAATATATGGCAGTCTCCTCTGTGAAGCAGGAACCTGAAGAACCATCTCACCTTGTTTTGGCAAAATTTAGTGGTCATTTTTCCATGGGTCCTGCATGTCCAGTTGATACTAAGCAGTCCAGGCAAGAACAATTTCTTGCCCAAATGGCTAGTTCTGCCAAGAAGAAGTTAAACTCCATGTGGAGTGTCTTTGATGCCCATCTTTCTCTTTGAAGTAAATCAGTACTGCCAGAAGCAGACGTGTCTCACTGTCCAGAAAGTCTAAGTTCTTAAAACATTTTAAATGCCATATTCTGTATGTCTTTGAAGTGTTTGAAGATTATCTACCTAATGGAAACATATATTTGTATATCTATAAAAACTTAACTAATGTGACTATAAATTTGATTATCATAGATGACTATTAATCTGTATTTCTTAATTATATATTACAATTTAAATGAGCTGCATAAACATAATACCTTAAACAAGAGTAGAAGTATACGTACAGTATAACAAAATTAACTTTAAATTTGTAATAAACTAAAATCTATAGCAATGTAAAACATTTCACACAAGTTGTTGCTCTTTAAAAGTAGATTCAATAATCTACCCTTTTATCCTATCATAGCTATAGCCCTTTTACTTCTTTAGAAAGAGATTGCATTTATAATCAACCCCCTTTAAATAAAAATAAATATTGATAAACAATATTTTGCGAATTTGTGCATAATTTCTCATACTATTTCCTGCTGGTTGGGAATGCTGGCAATCTTATGAGGATCCTGAGAAAACTAAGAATTATAGTTAAATCTTGGCTGTAGCAGTCTGTGAGGATGGATCATCTCAACCAGTTGCTTTGAAACTGTTTTTGGATGTCGGATCATCTGGGCCATGGTGTCATTGGAGACCTTTCAGGGGGCCTTGATTGATCAAACCATGTTGGTCTGGAAGTAATCCATAGGTTCTCATCTTCTGTGGAAATAAAAGCAGAACCTCTTTTCTAAAGCAACATATCCTTAGACACAAATTTTGAAGTCAAGATACCTTTTATATATATATATATATTAGTTTAACTTAGCAGCCTTTACTATCAAATGTCTTTCTGCAGTTAAAAATGCCAAAGACAATATAATCCAGACTCTCTGTGTGATTTCAATCTTTACATGGCATAACTTTTATATTACCTTTACTGTCTCTTTAAGGATTTTATTTTTTAAAACTATTTCTTTATATAACTACATATATTCCTTTTTCTCTCTCTTCCAAGCCTATGTACATTTTTACACACATTGTAAACAGTTGAGAGTTTTATTCCATCTGAACCTGTCTTATTGTGAAACTATAATCCTTCTTTGACCAGGAGATATTTTAAACTATTAAACTCCATGGCTAGGATAAAAAGCAGCAACCTTGGCTCCTGACTCCACCGATCTCAGCTTCCCAATATGGCGGAGGTATGCCTACCACCAACTCTGGGAAGCAGTGGTTCTATGCCTCCAACAAGCAGTGTGTAGCCCAGAAACCTTTTTTATTTTTTTTGTCTGTATTAGCAAAAGCAAAATCCACCATGCAGTGCATTGCGTGGCTTGTGTACTGCAGTGGAAATCTGCCATACTGCTTAGTTTATGGTGGCTGGTAGCCAGTTCCATCTTATAGGCAGCTGTTCAGAAATGAGTCTCTATGCTGCTTCTGGCATGAGACTGTGAGTCTAGGAAGCTTATTGTGGCTCCATTTCTGTGTGTTCAGAATCTTTAAGCTTTTTTAGGTCTATGTGGATCAATGCCCCACATTGGGTGCCAAAAGTAGTTGAAAGTTTTCTCTGGTCTCACCTGGCCCCTCGGTCCTTCAGTCACTTATAAAATAATCATTCAGAGGCTTAATATTATTTACAAACTGTATGGTCTATGGCAGATCTCTTGCTAGCTAGCTCTTATATCTTAAATTAACACATTTCTGTTAATCTATGTTTTGCCATGTGTTTTGTGGCTTACCAGTCTGTTGGCATGTTATTCCTTGGGGAGCAGCCTGGTGTCCCTCTCTCTGCCTTTTTTCTTCCTATCTCTCTGCTTGGATTTCCTACCTGCCTCTAAACTGCTTTGCCATAGGCCAAAACAAATTTATTAGCCAATGGGAGCAACACATATTCACAGCATACATAAAGACATCTCACAGCTGAAAACACAGAGAAGATACTCATTGCACATGGGGACACTTTATGTTAAAATAGCAACAAGCCTTACCTAATGCCTAAGTCTATATGACCTTACAGTGTGGTACTGTGGGATGGTCTTTATGTCAAATTGCTCTGATTGGTCAATAAATAAAACACTGATTGGCCAGTGGCTAGGCAGGAAGTATAGGCAGGACTAACAGAGAGGAGAAAAGAAAGAACAGGAAGGTGGAAGGAGTCATTGCCAGCCACCACCATGACAAGCAGCATGTGAAGATGCCAGTAAGCCACAAGCCACATGGCAAGGTATAGATTTATGGAAATGGATTAATTTAAGCTATAAGAACAGTTAGCAAGAAGCCTGCCACGGCCATACAGTTTGTAGGCAATATAAGTTTCTGTGTTTACATGGTTGGGTCTGAGCGGCTGTGGGACTGGTGGGTGACAGAGGTTTGTCCTGACTGTGGGCCAGGCAGGAAAACTCTAGCTACAAATGGCGCCCAACATGTTGGCAAGAGTTTCCACCTAAAACCTGAGAAAAAAGATTCTAAAACAGAGCTAAAAACAGTTCTTAATTGTTTCTCTCAAGTTGGTGGCAGCCTGCATGTTTGAGCTACTATGGCATTTTCTGGCATGTGCGCTTGACCTGCAGTTTGGTGGGAATGAGGCCTCTGCAAGTGGCACAGTAAGCTGAGTCGTGGATTTAGCCTTTGCTAGTACAAAACAAAAAAAGAGGTTTCTGGGCTACATGCTGCTTTGATAGAAGCATAGACCCACTATTTCTGAGAGTTGATGACTCCCAGTGCTGGCAGAAAACGTACCACCGCCAGTGGGAAGCTGAGGTGGGTGGAGCCAGCAGCCACAGGGCCGTTTCAGTCTTAGAATGCTGCAGTTTAAAGCAAGTTCAAGGTAATATAAAAAATAAGCCACGTGAATATGGCTACCACACAGAGAATCTGGATTACATTCTCTTTGATATTTGTAACTGAAGAAAAACATTTGATTGCAAAAGCTGTTGAGTTATGCCAAAATGTATATTTTAAAGGTACCTTGACTTCAAAATTTGGATGTAAGGATATGTTGCTTTGGAAAGGAGGCTCTGCTTTTGTTTCCACAGAAAGCCAGAGGCTATGGATTTGTTCCAGATTAAGATACATCAGGTTTGACCAGCCAAGACCCCCTGAAAGGTCTCCGATGACACCAAGGCCCAGATGATCCAACATCCAGAACCGTTTCAAGGAAACTGGCTCAGACGATACAGCCTCATGGACTACTCCATAATCCTAAAATTTTCTTTGTGTCCCCATAAGATACAGCGCCCCCCTCCAGCAGGAAGTAGTAAGAGAAGCTACACCCAAATTCCCAAATGTACCAAGTTGGCTTTGGAGATGTGTAAAAGTTAAAACCTTCCTCTTTAAAAAAAAAAAAAAAAAAGAAAAGAAAAAGAAAAGGGGAAGTACTGTGGGATGGTCTGTATGTCAAATTGCTCTGATTGGTCAATAAATAAAACACTGATTGGCCAGTGGCTAGGCAGGAAGTATAGGCAGGACTAACAGAGAGGAGAAAAGAAAGAACAGGAAGGTGGAAGGAGTCATTGCCAGCCACCACCATGACAAGCAGCATGTGAAGATGCCGGTAAGCCACAAGCCACATGGCAAGGTATAGATTTATGGAAATGGATTAATTTAAGCTATTAGAACAGTTAGCAAGAAGCCTGCCACGGCCATACAGTTTGTAAGCAATATAAGTTTCTGTGTTTACTTGGTTGGGTCTGAGCGGCTGTGGGACTGGTGGGTGACAGAGGTTTGTCCTGACTCCGGGCCAGGCAGGAAAACTCTAGCTACAGTGTGGCCTTACTCTTTATCTAGATTCTCATAAAGAAGAGTAATTCCCTTTTTGTAGGAGCAACATCTAAACTTCCCAGCAACCCTGTGACCTAGGGTTTTACCTTATTGGTCACAATCCAATACAATGCATAGGAATCACCCTAGTAGCCCATTCAGGTTGCTTAGCAACACGTTGAGATGTGATTTCAGAAGCCACCAAAACCAGTATATAAGATTACTGTAAATACACTTAATTTTGACTCTCAGCAGTGTATGCCCATGCCATCTCACTTCCTTCTGAGTGCCTCTTTCTTTTAACCCCCATGGTTAATGAGCTACATTGAAAACAACATTTAACAAACTTCAACTCTGCTTCAGAACAAGTTGTTGGGGCTGGATCAATGGCCAGCAGTTAAGAGGACTGGCTGTTCTTCCAGAGGTCCTGGTTTCCATTTCCAGAATCCACATGGTAGCTCAGAACCATATGTAATCCCAGTTCTAGGAAATATAGCACCCTCTTCTGGGTACTGATTGCATGTGGTGGGCAGAACTCGGGTAGTTGTATTCACTCACCTAGCTTTAATTCTTGCCCTGTACCCACCTATGGGCTCAGCTATCTGCTGATTCCAGGTACTTAGTGCCCTTGTTAGAAACTTTCCTGGGGAATCTTAATATCTTCTGTATATGCTCAACTACTTATGGCACATGAGAATTTGAATCCTTGTAACTAATGACAGTGGGTTTTTGTTGTTGTTCAGGTAGTGGTATGGTGTGTGTGTGTGTGTGTGTGTGTGTGTGTGTGTGTGTGTGTGTGTGTGTAGATAGCATCTCCTGAAATTCAGGCTGCAGCTCACTATGAAGTCAAAGATAACCTTGAGTTTCCAATTCTTCTAACTGAATCTTCTGATTGCTAAGATTATAGGCATGCACCACAACATCCAGTTCATGTGATGCTAGGGCTTCATGCATACTAGGCAAACACTTACCAATTGAGCTACATACTCAGCTCACGTATTTTGTAATTTGAGAGAGCAGCTTGCTATGTAATCAGGCTGGCCTTGAACTCACAACCCTCTTTTCCTTAGCACCTGATTGCTAAGACTACAAACAATGGACCATCATACTTATCAATAATTGATGATGCAGTTGTGTTCTGTAAATCCTGTTGCACATGACTTCTTGTGCAATGAGATTCATCTTATTCATCTCTATACTAGCTTTTCTTGGCTCTGCACTGAACAAGGGTTACAAGCAGTAGAAATTATTAATTCCTGTCTTGGGGACACAGTTTGGGATAAGGGACAGGCTAGATGTTTTACAGTATGGCTGAGAAATTACACTACTGAAGAATGCATGTGGAAGCCTTTGCCCCAGGTTCAGAGACATTTGGGTATCATTTGACTCAGGAGTTAAAAGGAAGTGGCACAGTGAAAGGCCACCCCTGCCTGGGGACCTTGGTGGGGCCTGGGGGATACCTTGGGAATTTGGAAGGCTGACCATGCCTAGTCTATAAATAACTTTACAAAACCAGCTGAGGCATTTAAACTTCCACAGGCACCGGGAAAGTGGCAGGGGTTTTCAGTACTGGTATACCTGATCAGTTTTTCCTAGGATGCCAACTCTACCTTGGAGGAATGGCACTCATTCTAGAGAGTTGATATTTAACAACATGGACATCCAGCCTGGCTTTTAGCCTAGTAATTCAAAGGTCTCAGGTGATATTGATGTAATTGAACTTTTAGCAAATAAATAAATGAAATTGTAATACCCAATTTGTCTAAAATAACAGTAACATACCCCCTACAGATAAATCTTGATTTTAACATATGAATCTTCAATGTGCAAAATGCAGCTAGTGTTTTAGAATCAAAACAAGATACAGGCATTGAATATCAAGTCCTACAGTGGATTCAGGTATACCTGGGCAGTATGCACCTGGGCCAGCATGCACCTGGGCCAGCATGCACCTAGGCCAGCATGAAGGTGGACTCCTGGTGGCAGCAGATACACTGTCTGTGAGGTCAATACAAGACGTGAATTAATCAAGGCATTCAAAATAAAATCACTGGCAGCCCAGAAGGAGGAGAGGATGGGGTAGAATGGCCCAGACCCTGGGCAGACCTGGTAGAAGTGGGTGGGCAGGGAAAGACAACAGAGGAAGACTGTGATACTCTGGACCAACCACCAGGGCTGCTGGTGAAGAAAACTGAGCAAGGGCACATCAAACAAAGTTTAAACCAAAAGGAAGATTCAGAGATAGATATTCTAGAATGTCCACTGGCAGTGTTTGAAGGAAATTTCTTTCTTTCTTTTCTTTTCTTTTTTTTAGTTCAAAACATGAAGCCCAATCAATGTGTCCCTATTATGATCTCTCTGGGTACTGTAAGGACTGTCCAGCCTTCTCAGAGGCCCTTGCATTCAGTGTGAGGCAGCAAAGGCAATACCAGCAGTCAGCCTGCTCCTCACTTGGAATTTTCATAGACATTATTTCTTTAAAAATTAGGAAGACAGAACCTGTGAGCTATCAGATATGTCTCTCTCTCACACACACACACACACAGGCACACATACTTGCATACACACAAACACTAAACAAAAACAACAACAGAACACTAACAACTACAATAAAAACCCAAGCCAATCTGGTGCCATTTTAGAGAGGCTCCCCTCCCTGCTTAGTGACAGGAGCCTAGGGTTTGAACCCACCGTGTTGAATAGAGAGATGGAAATGGCCCAGAAGCCAGATGTAAGATTTAAGGGTGCTGACCCACTCACTTAGTTACTGGATGACCTTGAATGTGTTCCAAAGCTTTCCTGGGTCACTGTTTGTCCACAGATAAGAGTAAGATACTGTGATTCTATGAGAGGCAGTGTGGGAGGCCAGCTCCCACTTTTACCCAGAGTACTCTTGAGGAGAGAGGGATAAGAAATATTTAGATAGAAAAACAGTGTGGAGAAGACAGACAGAAACACAAGATGGCTTCGGGAGGACCTGGATCAATATCCAGCCCCTTCTGTCTCTTCAAAAGGGCTTTTATAGGAATGCCAAGGGGCAGGACAAAAGACCTCTCCCTAGCACAACCAAGTGCAGACCCTTCTAAACACCTGGTAACCGTGCATGTGGTCAAACAATCCCCTAATGCAGCCCTGATGAGTAAAGCAAGCTCAGATCGCACTGAAAAACCTCTGTGGACCCCCACAAGGCAGGCATCATGACTTCAGATATTCTCCTTGGTCCCTAGCAGGGCACTATGTCCCTGAGTCCAGGGAGGGTTTAGGTCTATGAGGTCTGAGCAGCCAGGAGAAGGAGAAGTGTCTGCTTGGTTGAGTGTGAGCTTAGTTTGTGTGGTGGTTTGAATAAAAACAGCCCCCATAGGCCTATGGGGAGTGACATTATTAGGAGATATGGCCTTGTTGGAGCAGATGCAGCATTGTTGGAAGAAGTGTGTTGCTGGGGAACAGCTTTGAAGTCTCAAAAGCTCAAGCCAGGTCTAGTGGCTCTCTGTCTCTTCCTGCTGCCTGTGGATCCAGATGTAGAGCTCTTGGATTCTTCTCCAGCACCATGTCTGCCTGCATGCTGCCATGCTTCCCACTATGATGATAATGGGACTAAATCTCTAAATTGTAAGCCAGCCCCAATTAAATGTTTTCCTTTGTAAGAGTTTCTGTGGTCATACTCTCTCTTCACATCAATAGAAACCCTAACTAAGACAGAAGTTGGTGCCAGAGACTGGGGTGTTACTGTGACAGGCCAGACCATGTTTTTGTTTGGAGGAATTTGAAATTTGGGACTTGTGGTTGGGAGAGCAGTGGAATGCTTTAAGCAATGCTTAATGGACCACACTAGTAGGAACATGGAAGACAGTGGTGCTAGGGGTGATTTGAACTGTGGGAGCCTGGCTCAAGAATATTCAGAGAAGAAGAATTTTAGTATGTTGCCTAGAGACCATTCTTGTGATATTTTGGTGAAGAATGCAGCTGCTTTCTGTCCTTGTCCAAAACATCTGCCTGAGGCTAAATTGAAGAGTTTTGGATTAATTGTATTTGCAGAGGAGATTGCAAAAAGTCTTATGTGGACTTTGTTGTATGGTTGTTAGTGTCCAGTCTCATGCAGATCTATAATGAAAAGGTGCAAGCTGAGAAAAGAAAAATATAAAACATATAATATGAGGAGAAAAGGGGCACCAGGAAGTGGAATGTAGCTAAATCCTATGTTCAAGAGGAATAAAGGAAGTGAGGACCTCAGAGCAAGATCCTACCCAGCTAAACTTCCAACTTGTGAAAAGGAATTAAAGAAAAGTTTAGAGCCAGGTATGATGATGCACACCTTTATCCCAGCATTCTGGAGGAAGAGGCAAGCAGATCTTTAAATTCAAGTTTGGCCTAGTCTATAGGACAGCCAAGCTTAGATGGTGAAGGAAACCATCGAAAACAGAAAGTTGATAAAGATGTAATTGAACAAGAGGTCATGTTACAGCCCCAGCAAGCAGCAGAGCTTGGAAGCTTTGGCCATGTGGTTCTGACTTTAGAGTCAAGGATAGAAGAAAAGGGTTATGAAATCTCCCTCCATGACTAAGGAAAGCTGCTGGGGCCAGGCACATGACAGGGGTGTCCCTGAATGGAGGCCCAGGGAGGCCATTATGTGAAGCTATGGAGGTGAATCCTGGATTGCCTTGAAGACCCCAAAATGTTGGAGATGCTAGAACTATGGGATATCTGCCTAGGAAAGCTGCTAACAGGGAGTGGAGCCAACCCAAGAGAGAGAAGTATGTTTCATTCAACAAAACTGAAAGGAGTTGGAGATCTGAAGAGTGTTTTGATATCAGACATGGAGATGCAGAGTTTGGAATTTGCCCAGCTGGTTTTCATTCTTCCAATGGTCCAGTATTTCCTCACTATGCTCCCATTTGGAATTGTAATGTACATCCTATGCCATTGTATGTTGGAAGTATGTGATCTGCTTTTTCACTTTGATTTTACAGGGGATTACAGTTAAGAAATTGATTGAGTTTCAGAAGAGACTTTGAACTTGGGAATTTAAACAGTGTTGAGACTGTTCTAGACTATGGGGACTTTTGAACTTGGACTAAATGAATTTTGCATTATGACATTGCTACAAGCCTGTGGGGGCCAGGGAGTGGAATGTGGAAGTTTGAATAAAAATGGCCTCCATAGGCCCATAGAGAGTAACACTATTAGGAGGTGTGGCCTTGTTGAAGTAGGTGTGGTGTTGTTGGAGGAAGTGGGTCACTGGGAGCAGGCTTTGAGGTCTCAGAAGCTCAAGCCAGGTCTAGTGGCCTTCTGTCTTTTTCTGCTGCATGTGGATCCAGATGTAGAGCTCTTGGGTACCTCTCCAGTATATGTCTGCCTGCATGCTGCCATGCTTCCTACCATGACGATAATGGACTGAACCTCTGAACTGTAAGACAGCCCCAATTAAATGTTTTCTTTTATAAGACTTTCTGTGGTCATACTCTCTCTTCACAGCAACAGAACCCCTAAGACAGTTAACTAGGAACTGGGGATCTGACTCTCATCAAACCTCTTAGTAGCCATTTGCTTCTAGCAATGTACTTAACCTTCCTGATGCTCGATTTTCTCAAACATAAAATGAAAATAATGAATCATATGTACTATAGGCTTTCCATGAGGACTCAGCAAGATCTTGATCCTGCCTCTCCATCCTGCTCTGAGCTTAGCATCCAGCCTGACAGTGATGGCTGCCCCCTCCCCACCACCACCACCCTGAATGTTTCATGGTTATCATTGTCTCCCTTAAGAATTTGGGAATGGTTGTGCTGCTCAAAGCAGACAGGCTGCTCCTGGAAGACCACCTCCTCCCTCCCCAGCCCCGAGGGCTCGAGGGCATCCCACCCAACTGCCAGCAGCCTTTCCTTGGGTGCTTTCTTAGAAGAGATTGTTGGGCAGCTGGCTGGAGATGAGCTGCCTGCTGTCCCCAACCCTGGACACAAGCTGATGAAACTTCATCACAGTAAAGTCTTGGAGGGTGGTGACTGAAGGGGACATTGTCCTACTTTTTCAATTATTTGATGTACTTAATCTCTTATTAGCATGTTTTGCTATGTACGGAGTGTTATAATTTTTTAAATTGCAAGAGTCAAGTATTTGAACATGTCATCAAGGCTTACTATTCCTTAAAGGGGGTGTGTGTGTGTGTGTGTGTGTGTGTGTGTGTGTGTGTGTGTGTGTCTGTGCCTGGGTGAGTGTATTGTGCACATCCCCTTTTCTAGGTGTTAGTTCCTAACACTTCCAGCACATCCCCTTTTCTAAGTGTTAGTTCCTAATACCTAGGAACACATTTTACCCAGAACCCCTAGTGGCCACATCTATCAAGATCCTAGAAGAATTTCCTACCAGGCAACACATAGCCACCACACTTTGCTAAGAACCAGAGAGGGAAACCAAAACCAAGGAACAAACACCCTCCCAACAAAGACAAGACCATATATCAGCACCTAGAATTACAATCTTCCCAAAGCCAGATGCCTAGATGCCAGCATAAAAATGCAATCAATAATAACCAAGACAATATATCTCCACAAGAACCTAGTAACCTTACTCTTGTGATATTGTGTTCCCCAAAATATTGTGCATCCTAATAAACTTATCTGGGGTCAGAGAACAGAACAGCCACTAGATACAGAGGCCAGAAAATGGTGGCACACACACCTTTAATCCTAGTATTCCGAAGGCAGAGATCCATGCAGATCTCTGTGAGTTCAAACCCACACTGGAAACAGTAAAACATGGTGACTCATGCCTTTAATCCCGGGAAATAATGGCAGAAAGCGGGAAGGTATTTAAGGCATGAAAACCAGGAGCTAGAACTGGTTAAGCTTTTAGGCTGTTGAGCAACAAACTGTTCAGCTGAGATCCATTCAGATGAGGACCCAGAGGCTTCCAGTCTGAGGAAACAGGATCAGCTGAGGAACTGGCGAGGTGAGGTGGCTGTGGCTTGTTCTGCTTCTCTGATCTTCCAGTGTTCACCCCAATACCTGGCATCAGGTTTGATTTTATTAATAAGACCTTTTAAGATTCTGCTACACCTTACCATAATAGACTCTGAGTATTGCAATGTAGCTAAAGCACAAGACAAGGACCTTAAAATAGCTTTTAGGAATATAATAGAGATCTTTAAAGAGGAAACGAATAAATCCCTTAAAGAAATCTACAACACACACACACATACAGTGGAAGGAAGTGAATAGAACAGTTCAAGACCTGACAATGGAAATAGAATCAATACAGAAAACCCAAACTGAGGGAAATCTGGAAATGAACCTCAAAGACCAGCCTCATTAACAGAATACAAGAGATTACAAGAGATGGAGGAGAGGATCTCAGGCATTGGAGACATGATAGAAAAAATGGATACATCAGTAAAAGAAAATATTAAATATTGAAAAAATCCTGACACAAAATGTTCAGGAATCTGGGACAATATGAAAAGACCAAATGTAAGAAGAGTAGGAATACAGAAAGGAGAAGAACTATCAGGAACACTTAGGTCAAAGGCATAGAAAATATTTTTTAACAAAATCATAGAAGAAAATTTCCCTAACCTAAAGAAGGAGATGCCTACCAAGGTACGAGAAGCATACAGAACACCAAATAGACTGGACCGGAAAAGCAATTCCCCTCTGCCCATAATAATCAAAACACTAAATGTACAGAACAAAGAAAACATATTAAAATCTGCCAGGGGAAAAACCAATTAACATATAAATACAGACCTATTAGAATAACACCTGACTTCTCAATGGGGACTCTAAAAGCCAGAAGAGCCTAGGCAGCCTCTAAGACACCACAGATGCCAGCCCAGACCACTATACCCAGCAAAATTTTCAATCACAACAGATGGAGAAAATAAGACATTCCATGACAAAGCCAAATTTCCACCTACAAATCCAGCCCTATAGAAGGTGCTAGAATGAAAATCTCCAACTTAAAGAGGCTAACCACACCCAATGAAACATAAGGAATAAATAATCCCAGACCAACAAGTCAAAAGAGGGGAAACACACACACACAAACACACACACACACACACAAACACACACACACACAGATACACACACACACACACACACACACACACACACACAAACAAACACACACCACAACAGCTAAGTAACAGGAATCAACAAACACTGGTCATTGATATTTCTCAATATCAATTGTCTCAATTCCCCAATAAAAAGACACAGACTAACTGAATGGATGTTAAAACAGGATCCATCCTTCTTCTGCACCAAAGAAACACACCTTAACATCAAGGACTGACATCACCTTCACCTTGGGTTAAAAGGATGGAAAAGATATTACAAGCAAATGGACCTAAGAAGCAAGCTGGTGTAGCCATTTTAGTATCTGAAAAACCAGACTTCAAACTGAGACTAATCAGAAGAGATAGGGAAGAGCACTACACACTCATCAAAGGAAAATTCATCAAGAGAACATTGCAACATTCTTAACATCTATGCACTGACACAAGGACACCCAAGTTCACAGAAGAAACATTACTACAGTTTGAATCACATATTGACCCTCACACACTGATAGTGGGAGACTTAATATCCTGCTCTTGTTAATAGACAGGTTATCCAGACAAAAAATAAACAGAGAAATGCTGGAGCTAACTGATATTATAAACCAAATGGAGCTAACAGATTATTTACAAAACATTTCACCCAAACACAAAAAAAATATCTTCTTCTCAGCACCTCATGAAATTTTTCTCCAAAATTGACCACATACTTAGACACAAAGCAAGTCTTAACAGATACAATAGACTTGAAATAGCATCCTGCATCCTATCTGACCACCACAGATTAAAACTGGATATCAACAACAGAAACAACAGAAAACTTACAAATTCATGGGAACTGAACAACTCTCTACTCAATGAAAAATGAATCAAGCCAGACATAGAGAAAGAAATTAAAGACTTTCTAGAATTGAATGAAAATGAATACACAACATATCCAAACTTATGGGACACAGTGAAGACAGTTCTAAGAGACAAGTTCATAACACTAAGTGCCTATGTAGAAAATTTGGAGAGATCTAATACTAATAACTTAACAGCACACCTTAAAGTTCTAGAACAAAAAGAAGAGATCACACTCTCAGAAAAGTAGAAGGCAAGAAATAATCAAACTCAGGGCTAAAACCAATAAGATAGAAACAAACAAACAAAAATACAAAAAAAAAATCAATGAAACAAAAGTTGGTTCCTTAAGCAAACTAATACGATTGACAAACATTGAAAACCCCACCCCTAAGCCCATTTTCAGTAACTTAATGACAGCAGGACACATTAGTAGCCAAGATGTGACACATTCCCCCTGTCTGAGTTGCATATCCTCCTTATGCCCAAGTACCACACCCCCCTATTAAAAGGAAGTCCCTTCTCTCCCTTCCTCCCTCACTCAGAAGCAGCCTCTGCGTTCCCCTCCGTCCCCCAATAAGCTTCTCCAGTGCGATCTGTTGCATGGTGTGACTTTGTGGTGTTATTTGGGTTCAATCTGACGAGGTGCCTTCTGCCGCTTAAATCACTGCAGCAAACCCCTATCTAAATTAAATAAAATATGGAGAGGATTATCCAAATTAGCAAAATTAGAAATGAAAGGGGGAACATAAAAAAACAGATACCAAGGAAATCCAGATAATCATAAGGACATACTTTAAAACCTGTATTCCATCAAATTGGAAAATCTAAAAGAAATGGATAATTTTCTTGATGCATACCACTTACCAAAGTTAAATCAGGAGCAGATAATCAATTTAAACAAACCTATAACCCCTAGGGAAATAGAAACAGTAATTCAAAGTCTCCCAATCAAAAAAAAGCCTAAGGACAGATGGTTTTAGTGCAGAATTCTACCAGACTTTCAAGGAAGAGTTAATGCCAATACTCCCCAAATTATTCCACAAAATTAAAACAGAAGGAACATTGCCCAACTTGTTTTATGAGGCCTGAAAGTAAAAAACTACATGATTTTCTCATAAGAAAGCCCTTTGACAAAAAATCAACAGCCCTTCATGATAAAATTTCTGGAGAGATTAGTGATAAGAGGGACATACCTCAACATAATAAAGGCAATTTACAGCAAGTCCACAGCCAACATCAACTTGAATGGATAGCAACTCAAAGCAATCCTCTAAAATCAAGAATAAGACAAAGTTGTCCACGCTCTCCGAATCTATTTAAGACAGCACTTGAAGTCTTAACTAGAGCAATTAAGGAAGTTGAAGGAGATTGAAGGAACACAAATTGGAAAAGAGGAGGTTACAGTGTCTTTATTTGCTGATGACATAACAGGATATATAAATTGTAGCTAGAGTTTTCCTGCCTGGCCCACAGTCAGGACAAATCTCTCTCACCCGCCAGTCCCAAGCCGCTCAAACGTCTCTGTGTTTACTTGGTCGGGTCTGAGTGGCTGTGGGACTGGCAGGTCAGAGAGTTTGTCCTGACTGTGGGCCAGGCAGGAAAACTCTAGCTACAATAAATGACCCTAAAAATTCGGAAACTTACAGCTCATAAAAAACTTTCAGCAAAGTAGCTGGATACAAAATTAACTCACAAAAATCAGTAGCCCTCCCATATATAAATGACAAACAGACTGAGAAAGAAACCAGGGAAACAACACCTTTCACAACAGCCTCAAATGGTATAAAATATATTGGGGTAACTCTAAGCAAGCAAGTAAAGACTTGTATGATTACAAACATTAAGATATTGAAGAAAGAAGTCAAAAAAGATATCAGAAAATGGAAAGATCTCTCATGCTCATAGATTGGTAGGATTAACAGTAAAAATGGCCATCCTGCCAAAAGCAATCTACAGATTAAATTCAATCCCCATCAAAATTTCAACACAATTCTTCATAGATCTTAAGCTTCATATAGAAACACACACACACACACACACACACACACACACACACACACACAAATCAAAAAACAAAAACAAAAAAATCCAACAATCCAGGATAGCTGAAACAATCTTGAATAATAAAGTAACTGCTAGAAGTATCATCATCCCCAATTTCAAGCTGTACTACAAAGCTATAGTAATAAGACAGCATGGTATTGGCATGTAAGACAGACACATCAATCAATGGAACTGAATCAAAGACCCAGACATAAATCCACAGACTATGAACACCTGATTTTTTTTATAAAGAGGTCAGAAATACACACTGGAAACAGAAGAGCATCTTCAACAAGTGGTGCTAGTCAAATTAAATGGCTGCATGTAGAAGAGTGCAAATAGATCCATATTCATCACCATGCACAGAACTCAACTCCAAAGACCTCTACATAATGCTAGATATGCTGGACCTGATAGAAGAGAAAGTGGGGAACAGCCTTGAACTCACTGGTACAGGAAAAGACTTCCTGAACAGAACACCAACAGCACAGGCACTAAGATCAACAATAAATAAATGGGACCTCATGAAACTGAAAAGCTTCTGTCAGGCAAAGAACACAGTCAATTGGACAAAGCAGCAGCCTACAGATTCAGAAAAGGTTTTTTGTTTTTTGTTTTTTTCTTTTACCAACTACACATTCAATAGAGGGCTAATACCCAGAACATATGAAGACTCAAAAAAAAAAAAAAAAACTAGATATCAAGAAGTAATTAATCAAAAACAGGGTACAGACCTAAAGGAATTCTTAAAAGAGGAAACTCAAATGGCTGAGAAACAGAAGTATTCAACATCCTTAGTTATCTAGGAAATGCAAATCAAAACTACTTTGAGATTTCATCTTATACCCATCAGAATGGCTAGAATCAGTAACACAAATGACAACTCATTCTGGAAAGGATGTGGAGCAATGGGAACACTTCTCCATTGCTGGTGGGAGTGAAAACTTGTATAGCCACTATGGAAATCAATATGTGATTCCTCAGAAAACCGGGAATCAATGTACCTCAAGATTCAGCTATATCGCTCCTGGACATATAGCTACCACAGAGACACTTGCTCAGCCGTGCTCATTGCTGCTTTATTCATAATAGCCAGAAATTGAAAACAACCTAGATGCCCCTCAATAGAAGAATGGATAAAGAAAAATATGGTGCTGTTGTGGGAACTTGCTCCACCAATGACCTTGGGGTATCTGGCCTGATAGAGGCATGTTTTTTTCCTGGGTATGTAACTGCTTAGAACTGAGGAGGAGGCATGCTCTTGCTCTCTCTTGGGGCAATCGGAGACTGGATGGCTGGTTCCATTCACCCCCAGGCAGAACAGAGGACAATGATGACTACGATGTCAGCTGTTACTTTGTTCTGTATCTGTGAGGGTATTTCTCCCCATTTTATATCTTAATAAATCCTTGATGCCTTTTAACAGATTCTTGTGGATTCGCTAAACACGGTACATTTACATAAAGGAGTATTACTTAGCCATTAAAAAAATGAAACAGTGAAATCTGCTGATAAATGGATGAAACTAGAAAAAATCATCCTGAGTGAGGTAACCTCAGCCCCAAAAGACAAATATGTTATGTATTCACTTTTTTGTAGATATTAGCTGTTAAGTCAATGATAACAAGGTTACAATCCATAGAACTAGAGAGCTTAGGTATAGAGTAAGGGACTGGCGGGGGGCAGAATAGATAGTTATGAATGTAGGGGGTCTGGAAGGGGAAGGTCAAGTGGAGAAGGGTAAGGAAGAAGGGGATTAGGGATGGAATATCTGGAAAGATGGCTAAAATTAAGGGGCATTTGAGGGGTTGTATGGAAACCTAATACAGTTGAAGCTTCCTAAAATATGTATATGTATATATATATATATATATATATATGTGTGTGTGTGTGTGTGTGTGTGTGTGTGTGTGTGTGTGTGTGTGTGTGTATAAAGGTGACCTAAATGAAATCCCTGAATAACGGGAGGAACAGAGCTCCAACTGGTCATCCCTTGTCACCAAATGAAACTTCCGGTACTGAGTCTGGATTGAGTATATCTGATTGAGTTGTGGGCCAAAGGGTCTACACGGAACCCTCAATCAACACAAGCTGTTGCCCAGACTACAGGTGGCTCTCCACAAACTGACAGCAAGGCCACATTGCTGAAGACAACACCCACTCAACTCACTGAACATGGAGAAGTCAAGCTGGTGCCTGCGTAGAGCCCTCACCCCTAATTACTTCAGTACAGGAAGATACTGTGCACACTACCAAAGGAGAAATAGAAACACCAATGCAGCCACAAGACCTTTGACCTCCAGTGGTGTCCTGCCTATAAGACATGCTAGTGCAATGGTGGCACAAGGTTCGGGGGTGGGGGGATAACCAACCACTATCTGATTTGACTTAAGACCCACTCCATGGGATACAATCCATGCCTGACACTGCTTGGGTGACCAAGAACCAGAGAGTAGGTAGCCAGGGACCTAGGGGAAAACCAAATGCTACTGTTCTACAAGAAAAAAAATGTAGCAATAAAATGACTCCTAATGACATTCTGCTAGACTCATAGATCAGTGCCTTGCTCAGCCATCATCAGGGACGCTTCCTCCTTTAGCAAATGGGACAAATACAGTCCAGAGACCCACAGCCAGACGTGCAGAGCATGAGAGACCTTGACCACTCAGTCTTAAACAGGATGTCTCTATCAGGGAACCCCAGGGAAGAGAAAGAGAAACCAGAGGGAGAACACTAGGAAATCAAGGACTTCTAAATTGATAGGATCCACACACAGAGGAACTCACAGAGGCTGAGGCAGCATGCCCAGGGCCTGCATGGGTCTGTACCAGATGAGGTCCTAGAGCTGAAAGAAGTGGACACATGCCCCCATCCCTAACGCAGAAGCAATCTCCAATTGATAACCACTTGCAAATGAAAATTTAGTTTTCTCCAAGAGTAGTTTCATTAGGGATACTCTTCGGGTAGGCTGCACGCATAGCAATAACGGCCAACAGAAAATGAACTCAATGGCGTCTTTGGAGGTTCCTTGTCTCACAGTGTTGTGTCAGGGCTCCTCCCTTTTTTCTATCTTATTATTATTTTTTAACTTTATTTATATATTTTCTTCTCTCTTTTTACCGTGTAGGTCCTTTGTGTATATGCTCTGGCTTTCAGCTGAGGGTTTGTATGGGATTCCCGAGTATGAAAACAAGTGGGTCTCTGTTTCGTGTACCTCTTCTTGGGCTCTTTCCCTTCTGTTTGTGTTGCCCCAATTCTGATGTGCTAGTTTCTGCATTATCTTATGATATTTTATTATTATCCCGTAGAAGCCTGTTGCTTTTCTAATGAGAGACCAAAAGGGGTGGATCCAGGTGGAAGGGGAGCTATGGAGGAGCTGGGAGGAACGGAAGGAGGGGAAACCAAAATCAGGATATATTATGTGAGAAAAGAATCTATTGTAAATAAAAGGGAGAAATGCACATTAAAAAAAAGACCCAAACCAAACCACCTCTGCCTAAGACTCCATGCTATGCTAAGCCCATAGTGCTGACAGGGAAGGCTTAGTTGTACTCTAAGCAAAGGCAGGTTGTGTAGTCAGTGGCACTTTTCCTTCACCTGCTGGTCTTTGGGCACTTGTTTTAGTGTTTAAACAGCAAGTGCATTTGCCAAAGGCTGCATCAGCGACAGTTAAGTAGAAGAGTGTGGGTTTAGGACGCAGTGCTCGGCCAGGCTACGCTCCTGTCGCACCGCACAGCTCCTCCATTACTTCGCATCAGAATCAGTTATGGTTGTCTGACTGATGGACAATTTTTCTCCCAATGCTCTCTCCGTGAGTGACCCGCACTGTCTAGACAGTTGCATATTACTTATACATTCATCTCAGATTTCATGTAGGTTTTTTTTGTTCCTTTTCACTGAAGTTTTATGCAGTCAAGTAACTACTATGAATGTCCTCCCTGGAAAGCTGGATAATTGCACTAGGTGATGGGTGGTTGTCTTAGTGTACTGTCCCGTCAAAATAATCTTCAAGTTTTGTTTTTTGCTTTAAACCATGATGTGAGTTCTAGGAAGTAATAAGACAAAACTGCCAAACTTCTGCCCCTAAACACACACACACACACACACACACACACACACACACACACACACACACACACACACGAGTGTACACTCATGCATACGCACACACGCACGCACGCACGCACCCTGCCCATCTTCAGAGACCAGCAGCACACCACTGCGAGAATTAAAGGCAGCTGATTTCCAGGGTCCTCAGTCAAGTCAAGTTGATCCCATTTGTTGACTAGGGAGTCAAATGCTTATCTGCATGCTGTTTCAAATTCAGAGTTTTTTCTAATTGAGCAGAGGCTGGAGAATCTCTAATAGAGTGACCCCCTTGGGCAGGAAGGAAATGAATCTGAACAGTGGTGAGTCTGATGGCTTGCGAAAGTTCCACATGAAGCATTTATAATGATTTCTTTCTGGGTGGTGGGGTACGGCGGGGAGGTGCTATGGCTTAGGTAGGCAGAAGCTTTGTCTCAACACCAAGCTGGCACACAGGATGTCTTTCACACTTCCATCTTGACATTTGATGCGTAGACGTCACAACCAGAGGGGAAAGAACAGAGATGTCTGGAGATTAAAGAGGGTGTGCTCCCTTCCTGACATGCCTCGGAAGCTGAGAGTGAGTTCTCCGTGGGTCCCAGGCTGACCTCACTGCTCTCTGCAGGCGCCTGTCTTGGAACACTGTAGTTCTCAGCTTCCTTGTTGAGTTCCTTCAAGGCTGTGGCCTGGCTAGCTCCTGACATTGTGTCCTCCGTGGGGGGTGGAGTAGCACAGAACTGGTTCTCTTGGGAGAAGAATGCTCTGTGTAGCCAGATGTGAAGGCATACCTCTCATAGTCCCTCCTCTCTGATTTCACACTCCATTGCGGTTCCCTAGGAAAATCCCAGCCCTGGTGGAATTGATGTGTGTGCCCCACATACCAGGACTATGTCACCACTTTGGGACCAGGTTATACATTAACCCATTTGTATCTCAGTTTTGTCAAGTGGAAATGCTGAGGGTGAACATTTCATAGAAATCTAGGAAGGAAAAGCATAACACCAACCCATCAGATCCGTGTTTGAATCCTTCAGGACCTAACCACACCCGAATACACAGAATCCCACTGGGAGTCACTGTTGGTGTCTTAAAACCTCCCTAGCTGCCAGTGGCCAGCTGTATGCAGCTTATCAGCCAACATGAACATCCAGTCCTCAAAGCGGCTCCTCGGGTGGGTTATGATGGGCGTAAAAAAGCATCACAACAGAAACATAGTCTTTAACACTTTCTCAGGAGAAGGGAAAGTTTTTCTTGCCTAAATAGCAGTTTTAAAACACACCATTTCCTTCAATAATGCCGCAAATGGGCTCCTTTCAAAAGCTGTTTCTTTCTCGGTCTCGATTTTATTTGCGTTCTACTCCTCAGGTGTGAGATTAATTCCCACAGTCTGCGCGTCCCCCCGGAGTTCAGCGCCCATGTTTACTGAGGTGTACAGCTCTCAAATAACTTCCATGCCTCTCTCACTCACTGTTAGGAAGTATATTTAAAAGAAATTGCCTTTTATAGATTTAAATTACAAAAGTCCTGATATCATGCAAAGGCAGTTTAACTCATGCAAGCATACAAATAGGTAAATCTTAGGGAAAAAGATACCAAGACTAATATGAATTTAAATAGGATTAGCTGCCTGCATTAGCAGAGGCTGTGAAATTTAAAGTCCCTCTGGTAGTTATTCTTTTAAATACACCTATATTTCATGTGTGCATTTGTAGATATTTGGGAATATATTTTACTTGGGTTTTGGTTTGAATTTTGAAACAAGGCTAGCTGGTGGCCTTCACTTCTGCTCACTGGTGGCCAAGGAAGAAGGGAAATTTTGGATGGTTCAATATTTGTTGCTGTAAAATTTTAAAGCTCTAGGAGCATATGGTAAAGAGTGGCAACAAAAATGTAGGTGCACACTACAAAGGGATTAGAAACGCAAATGCCACCTCACTTCCCCCTTAAGAGAAGCCTTGTGTGTGATGGCAAGCTCAGCTAGACCAGGCTCAAAGACACACACTTCCTGCTTTTGTCCGTTCCCCGAGGCAAGAACCCATTTTATGTTTTGTTTTGAGCTAGAGTTTTTTTTCTTTTTATTATTTATTCTTTTTGCTATTTATTTCTGTTTTAGTGTGTGTGTGTGTGTGTGTGTGTGTGTGTGTGTGTGTGTGTGTGTGTATGTGTATGAAGGAGTGTCTGTGTGCAGGTGTGTGTATATACAGGTGTGTGACTGCTAAGGGGTACGTGTAAAAGTCAGGGGAGAACTTTCTGGAGTCAGTTTTCTCTTTCTTGGATGGTATTCAGGTTGCCAGGCTTGCCCAGGAAGCTATTTTGCTTTTTAAAAAGTTAAGGCAGAACCGAACAGAAGTACCCAAGAAGCCACAGGTCTGGGACTTGGGAGGGGGCTTAACAGAGTGAGGGGGAAAAGAGACAGCATCTGGGCTCAAAGCTCAGGTGTGTCACACAGAGCTTGGTCTGTCTGTCCTGTAGTGTCCTTATCCACAGAATGGGGCAATGGGACCTTGTCCTGTAGGGCTGCCAGAATCCAGTGAGATGATGTGTTCAAAATGTTTGGAGGAGGATCTGGACTCGGGTAACTCAGTGAATGCTGTTTATAGTTTTCCTGCCTCACTAGGATTTTGTATTTAAAGCCTTGTGAATTCAAGACATTTCCATTATAAAAGCACTTGTTCTGTAGTCACAAACACTTTCAAAGGGTTCAATGGCCGGGGTGCTTTGCAGTTGTGTTCGCAGATACCTCCATGGGAAGTGTCCAGGTCTAAGTTAAATGCTAACAGTGTACCTTCCAGGAAATGCTCAGTTCTACTGGGCTCATCCCACCTCTGGGGATGGATGGGACACAGCAAACTGGCCTGATTTGCTTCCAGCCAGCTTGTCCTGCCTAACAGCAATAGATCTAGTAAGATAGAATTGGGGTTCCATTGTTTTCACTTGAGGACTTTGAGGCCTAGAAACTGGGGCAGACATGACCAAGCACAGGGTGATGAAGGGAACACAGGAAAAGCTCAAGTCTGAGAACTCTTACTCAGGCAACGTTTCATTATTTTGTTTCACTTTTTTTTTTTTTTGGCTTTTGAAGATGAGGATCTCATTATGTAGCCCAGGCTGTCCTGGAACTCACTCTGTAGACTAAGCTGGCCTTGAACTCATGATCTTCCTGCCTCAGCCTCTCCAGTGCTAAGACTCAAGCATTTACCACCATGCCTGGTGTACTTGGAGCCTTAAGTTCAAATTAAGCAGAACATAAGAATGTGCACTCAGCACTCCTAACGTAGGGCCAGCATAGTTTAAGCCCTCTGTAAACACAAGCATTCCTCTATGCAAACGCACAGGTGAATGAGATGCTTGAGCTCTTCAGGGTCCCCTAAGGTAAACATGCAAGTGTGAAGAGAGCTTTATGTCTGGGATTAAAGGAAGAAGATGGCCCATGGGATCTTTTTTAAATGGCAGATCAGCTCCAGTTCCTATACCTGAGAGCCTGTCATGAGGGCCAGTTCTAGCCCCCCATTCTTTTGCCAGATAAGAGTGTGAATTATTACGGATTCAGCCCACATAAATTTAGCTTATGTTTCTTCCCTTATACTTAACATATGAAAAATTCAGGCGGGTGGCAGTGGCACACGCCTTTGATCCCAGCACTCGCGAGGCAGAGGTAGGCGGATCTCTGTGAGTTCAAGGCCAGTTTGGTCTACAGAGTGAGATCCAGGAAAGAACGCAAATCTATACAGAGAAACCCTGTCTCGAAAAACCAAAAAAGAAAAAAAAAGAAAAATTCATAGTACAATTGTAGAATTTATGAACATCTATAAACAGCATCCGATCTATATTGGAATAAGGTGTGGATTATATTCACTAATCAACAAAGTGGTATATGGGTTGTGGTGGTTCAAATAAGAAATATCTTCTATGAGCTCAGATATTTCAACAATTGGTCCCCAGTTGGTGGCCCTGTTTTGGGAAGGCGACGGAACTTTTAGGAGGTGTGGCCTTGCTGGAGGAAGTGCATGATTGGGAGAATTTCCTGTGGTGATATTGTGTTCCCCAAAATATTGTGCACCCTAATAAACTTATCTGGGGTCAGAGAACAGAACAGCCACTAGATACAGAGGCCAGAAAATGGTGGCACTCACGCCTTTAATCCTAGCATTCCCAAGGCAGAGATCCATCCAGATTTCTGTGAGTTCAAATCCACACTGGAAACAGCCAGGCATGGTGACTCACGCCCTTAATCCCAGGAAGTGATGGCAGAAAGCAGAAAGGTATGTAAGGCAGAAAACCGGGAGCTAGAGCTGGTTAGGCTTTTAGGCTTTTGAGCAACAGTTCAGCTGAGATTCATTTTAGATGAGGACTCAGAGGCTTCCAGTCTGAGGAAACAGGATCAGCTGAGGAACTGGCGAGGTGAGGTGGCTGTGGCTTGTTCGGCTTCTCTGATCTTCCAGCGTTCACCCCAATACCTGGCTCCAGGTTTGTTTTTATTAATAAGACCTGTTAAGAATTTCCACTTCCAGTTCACTCTCTCAGCTTTGTGTTTGTGGCTGAAAATGTGCTCTCACAGCCTTCTGCTCCTGCCACGTGCAGGCCTTTAGCGGCCATGCTTCTCCACCATACTGGAAACATAAGTCGAAGGAAACTTTTCTCTGTGAGTAGCCTTGGTCCTGGCATTCCATCACAGCAGCACAAGAACTACTAATACACAAACAGAGAAAGAAATAAGTGGAAAATGAGAAAAAAAAATAGGTAAGTAGAATAAAAGTCACTCTGGGAACCACTTAGCTCGTTTAGATTGGCACATGGTAGGTGCTTAGTGAACAAAGGTTGATATAATAGATGGATGCATTTTTAGGGTTCCTTCCTCCTCCCCACCTCCTTCTTTCTCTTTTAGTTTAGTTCCATTTGTTTTGAGAACAGTCTCGCTCCATAGCCCAGGCTTCCCTAGACCTCACTATGTAGACCAGATTGACCTTAAACTTGTGATCCTCCACTGCTTGGATTACAGACATGTATCACTACAATGGACTCTATGATACTTCTTAGTATGCAAGCAACCAAATATAACCTGCTCGTTAACTTGATCAGTCTGGGATATTATCCCACAACCCTTGACTCAAACCAGAGCCTTCCATCTGTCCTGGTGAGAGGTCAGGAAATACCAGTTCTTTTTCCTACCGGGGAAAATCTGATAGATCAAAATGTGAATTCTCAAAACAGAGTGAAGAGGGGGTACATCTTGCTACTCATTCATTCACTGAGTCTCTATCTGCTGGTATGGAATTAAAGCCTGTCCCTCATGTGGTGTGTAGTCTAGAGAGCAGTGGACAGGTAATTGAGATATTTACAGTTATCAGTTTAACAGGTAATTCAAGCTATTACGGCATGATTACCCACCACAAAAGCTGAGCCACAGGTGTGGCCTGTGGAGATGTTTGGCTAAGGGTGCCTTAGTAAAATGTTGGTGTGGTTTTGAGGGAAGGCAGATTAGGTCATTCATGAGTTGGAACATGTTCTCTGGGGTCTAAATTGTGTCTGACATTTTTCATACAGAGGCTGCATGATCACACCTCACCAGCACACTTTGGGGAATCTCTATGCTAGGTTAAAAGATTGTAAAAACAGGAGCCAGTCTGGGCTCACCCACCAGATCCAGTTCTTGCTTGGTCCATAGAGGCCGCTTTTTTAAAGGCTATGTGCACAAAGTCAAATTCATTTGGAGGAAGTAGGAAAGAGGTCAATTTTTGAGGCTATATCAAAGTCCTTTGAACAGCCATGTTAGTCAACCGTGTCTGGTTCATTAACTGGATGGATACTGTCTCAATGTGATTATGAACATTCATTGAATGTAAATCATAAGTAATGGATGCTTAAGTTACATTGAGAACAAGTTATATATTTGTCAAATATTTAGTGGAAGCGTTTTTTGAATGCCTAGACCATACAAAACATTGATCTACATACAGTAAGGTGGCAACTACAAAGGCATGTTGTTCAGATCGCCCTTCAAAACAGAACTTGCCATTTTGCTTCAAGGAAAGCAGTTACCCAACAGTCTGTAGCTGTTGGCCCTCAGAATTCACCCTAGCCTCCAGCCAAGGCCATGTTTTGCATAGACAGTCTTATCTGATGATCAAATCTTGGTCAATTTTGCCCTGTGCTATATTCCATCAATGGACAGTCTTTGTTCTGGAACTCCCCATCAAGTTGGCTAAGGTGTTATCTCAGCTGAACATCGAGTTCTGAGGCTCAGGCTTCCTTGTCCCATGTCCTCTCCATTTACCTTTCACAAGATCTGCGTCATGATTGAAGGTGTTCCTTAGCCAACCCTTCCCCCCTTGACCCAAGCTGCCTCTGAGCAGGCCCTTGTTGACCTCTGCCTCTCAATAGTCATGCTCTCTCCTTGGGCCTGTGCAAAGTCTCATGTCTCATGCCTCACTTCTAACAGACACATGTCAGCCAAAGTGATGGGATGTCACTTCTGAGGTTAGGTGACAAAACACACATGGTGCGCTTGTTGGCACATCACTGCCCTTGCTCATGATAGTGGCAGTCATATTCTAAGTAGTCCCACAAAAGGACACCATGGTAAGATAGAAGGGTAGACTCCTACCCAGGTGATGAGACACTGATGACTCCCGGTAACAGCCAGTGATGAACCGAGACCCTCAGTTCAAGAGCCTGGAAAGAACTACCAACTGATTGACTGGGAATCAATTTCTTCTCCAGATAAGGCTTGAAATGGTAACAGCTTCAACTGACACTTGATGACAGCCTATGACAAACTCAAAGCTCCTAGTCAATGCTTCCCACATCTATAGAACAATGGGAAAATTTCTTACTAGTGATGGCTAAACAACACCTCCCCTGACACCCTTTCCTGGATATCACTCCCAAGAACTCCCCTACTACCTAACACCATTTTGGCTTCCACTTGCTGTTGGACCCAGCTGGGACCAACAGACTATCACATCTGGTGCTTATAGGAAGTCAAGTAGGAATACAGATGTGGTGGCCGGCAGCTTTGCCATGGAGCTTCACGGTTGGCACACCAGGGCCTGCAATTAAGAGGAGGCAGTCTTCATGCACTGGGCAAAGCCAGACTGAGAGACCTGGCATCATCAGAGTCTCCTCCTCCAGGACAACTCCCTCCCTCTCCCCAGCTCTTCATAGCCAGTCCCTACAGTGATAGGGAGGTAACATCAAGACTAATAAACCATTTTCTGGCTCCCCAAATAAATTTTCTTTCTGCTATACTGTAAGTTAGAAACAAAGTGATGCTTTGGACAAAGGTGTGTATTGAGAGGCTCTGTGTCGGAAGCCCACCAGAGCTAGGTGACACCTTCCTTGTTCCCAGTGTGGCCCTTATCACACTACATCAAAACTACTGGCTTTGCTGGCAGCCTCCTTAAGAACTCAGGAGAAATACTTGAACCCAGATGAGCCATCTCCATCCTTGGCTTCATAGCGTTTCCCAAGGCAGGTGCTTAGTAGGACGTCATATGATGTTTGAACAAATAGATAAGAGAACATGTGGAGTGGGCTGAGCGGTGTAGCCTTCAGGTAGTGTAGATATTTAAAGTTCCTTGTTTAACAACCACCCAGACCACCCCACCCACCCCACTCACCCCCCCCCACTCCCACCCCCCATCCCTCAATGGGGGGAATTGTTGTCACTCTTCAATTTCACCAGGAGTGCCTCAATGTGCCAATGAGGAGGCAACTGAGCTGGACCTTAGATGCAGGGACTCAGGGATCAGCACTGGGTACCAGAACACATTGGATTCTTGGTGTTCAAGCTGCACATATGCAGGAATAGTCCCTCCAGCTCCTCAGAAACAGCTCGACAATCAGTCCTTTCCTGCTGAGACTGTGCAGTCCCCAGGGCTGCTGCTGTCCTTGGCTGCAGTGTGAGCTCCACTCTTTTGAAGGGCAAAGCTGGCCTGGATGCAAGGGTGATCTTCTGTTTCTCACCTAGCCTGTTCCACTGCAACTCAGCTGCTCTTGGAGTCATGGAGACACAGACACAGCCTGTCTTCTGAATTCTGTACCGACCTCTGTCAGAAAGCACCAAGTTGTGACAACAGGCAAATCATTTTCTTCATCTGGGATCATTACTCTTTAACTTCCCTCCTCCTCTAAGCTGACAAGGTGTACAGTTGCTGTACACAAACAATTTAGTTAGCTGATCCCCCCCCCACACCCCTGCCCTGTAATAGGAACCAGCAAGTCTGCAGGAATCACCTACATGCAGGTAGGAAAGAGCGGGAAGCCCCAGGATGAGCATGTCTTCCTGTCGAGTAGACATCTGGCAGACATTGTCTATTTCTATTTTGGCAATAGCGAGGGCATTTTGCAATTGTTGAGCAAATTCTTGTTAGATGTGTGCCATGTTTTTTTCCAGAATTGAAACATCCAGAAAAATGGCCACAGAAACCATCCTTTTGCTGATTCAATTCAATCGAATAATTGTATTTGAATGATTTTTAAAATCTAGATTTCTAGACAGAGCCTCGGCACACGTCACTTCGATCAAAAGCACTATTCTGTTTCTAATTTATAACATAGCCAAAAGGAGATTCATTTCAGGAGCCGGGAAATCCGTCATTCATCTCCATGCAAGCGCCGCTCACCACAGGGGCAGGCTTGGAAGACAGGCAGAAGGCAGCTCAGCAAACCAAACTCAAATCAGGTGGGCCGCGGCTCTGCCAGCAGAGAAGCCGGTTCTCTGAAGAGGATGCAATCCTGTGGGGCAAGGGCGCAACGAGGAGGCCCGCTTCTTGCCTGCACGCCTTGCTAGTCAAGAGACAGCATACTGACCAATAGCCTCAGACTCCAGAATGGGTTACAATGCACAACCTCAGGCCCACTCAGACCCGCCACCAGTTTACAAGAATCCTCAGGTGATCCTCAAGCCACTGTCCTTCCAGACCAGCAGTATATATCTGTCACACCCCTGACTTTAAAATGCATAATTCACTCAAGAGCAGTATCTTTATGTGGGAATCTCCCAAGCACCAGTGTGATGAATGAAGACTCTCCTTGGAAAGAAAAGATTCTGTGGGGAGACATGTTTAGTATGGCACAGTGTTAGTGCAGTAATACACATTACCTTCCTAAGGGCTCTGAGAAGTCCTGCAACAAAGGAACCTCTGTAACCAGCATACACCTATTTGACCCTTACAGCATTTCCACATAAAATTGAATATCATCCTGAGTGCACTGAAGGAAGTGGTTTGTAAATCCCCTTTGCCTTCATGATCTCTAAGACAGACCTCATGCATTTCAGATAGCCTTTGAGCTGTGACCGACCAGCCTTCTCAGTGATGGCCAATTCAATCTGAACACCTCTTTTCTCAGCTAGAAACCTAGAGAAACAGGAAAACAGGGGAGGGCCAGCAGCATCCCTGCTGCCCTGAGGCTTCCTGCTTTTAGCCTTGGCTGCTCCCTAGCTCCTTAGTCCTAAGCAAGCAGAACATTTGGTCACTCCAAGTGACCAGTCTTTGTCTCTGCTTCCCCCTCTATCCAGTTCCCATGTGCCCATGACATTATCAGCATAGGTAAGGACTCGGGGAAGGGGAGCAGGTGGGGGGAGGGGGAGGTTTGCAGGCAGTGCTCCCTTGGGTTTCTGTCCCAGTGAACTTGTCCCCGTCAGTTAAGATCAGGACAGCATCACATCTCCTGGTCCTCTTGACGCTGCCATGGAGGACTCCTTCACGGCAAGGACATCTGATCTCTGGTGCACATGTCATCAGTTTCTTGCAAAGGTGTTGTAACTCTCTAGAAATGACATGTAGGTCACTTGAGTTCCTGGGTAGTGAGCACCAACCCTGCCCCACCTTGGACATCTTTTTTTCTGAGCCTTTCTTTCCCGTATCTTATATTTGATTGAGCAGATCCACATGGATAGACACATCCTGATGTGGAAGTCTGACTTTTCCACCGTGGTCCAGTCTCTGTGAAGGGTACCTTTTTTTTAAAGTCTTGTGGGGTTTCCAAATTCCCCCTCATCCTGTTCCTTATAATCCGCAATTCCAGCCTCATTTTCCTAAGCTTTGTTTTTATAATTTTAGTTAAACAGAAAATTGAAAAGACACCATTGCCATCAGAAATGGATGCCTGTTTTTTTTTTCTGATTTCCCTTTTGCAAAAGCAAAAACAAGTCGGCTCACCCGTTAAATAACAGTATTTTCTGATGTTGGTGTTGAATTAATCCAGGAAATGAATATGTATTGATGGTATTCTTTGGGGTTTTGAAAATCCTTACAACCACATAATTAAATGAGTGCCTTTAGAAATACTGATAAAAGCACGTTGCCATTCAAATATCTATACAAGACAATGGCCCTAAGCTGTGGGTTTGAGAGATTAGTTTGGCCAAGAGCCAGTGTTTATCACAATATTTCCATCTCAGCTGATAAAATTTAATCATTCTTATTTAAATAGAAATCAGAATTAATGCAGGTCATAAAGAGAAGGAATAATAAACGAATCGCTGTCTTCATTTCTGAGCTCCTGGCGTAGACGCCTCTTCAGAATGGAAATGCTGGCGGTTGTTGTGTTGGGTTTTTTTTTTGTTTTGTTTCTACCTGGAACTTTTATTCCAGAGCCCTCAAAAATAATGAGCCCGTGCTGCTGGAATATTCATTTTTCCAGTTCTGCTTCAAGGCAAGCATCTCCTCTCTTCTCCCCAGGGCGCACTGGGGTCGTGCTTGATGAGGACAGATTTGGACAGGAGTCACCAGGACAAGTACTGAAAGCTACTTCTCTAGAACAGGGCAGAGTATCAGATGGTCCCTTGCCTCATGCTGGCTCCCTGTCTCTCTTGAGACTAGAAAGCTGAGTACAACAGGCTGGTGGGGACCTGGGACTGAAGCACTGTTCACTGGGGAGCCAGTCCTGGACCAAGCCTACCCTTCAGGGAGAGCCTAGAGATGCGATCTCACTCTTCAAACTTTGTCTCTTCCCCTTTGGGGAAGGAAGCAGAGGCCCGGTGAGAAGTGATTGCAAAGAGTCACCAACGGATTCAGGAGTAAATCCATTCTGTAAATCCGGCTACAGCCCCCAGAGTTATTCAGCAGGCTGAGGCAGGAGGATTGCTTCTGAGGCTTGCCTGGGCTACATAGTGAATTCAAAGTCAGCCTGGGCACCTTAGCAAGACAGTGTCTCACTATAAAGTAAAGAAGAGCTGAGAATGTTGTTTAGTGATAGAACACTTGCCTGGCACGAGGTGAGCCTGGGTTCAATCCTTAGTACTTTGAAACAAGCCAACAAACCTAAAATAATAACAGTCTTGCCACTGTTTTTAATAATTTATAACATTTTAAAAATAATTAAACAAGGTAAACTTCATTGATGGCTTGTTATATTCTATCACTGTTTGGACACTTTAGTCTCCCTGAAGCCGTTCAGTACCCCTGTGGAGCAGGCATTCTTTTATCTGCATTTTACAGGCGAGAATACTGAAGGGTGAGGGTTCCAACTTGCCCTGGTGACCCGGCCAACAAGTTGGCAGGGCTGGGCTTCTCACAAGCTGTTTGGCTCCAGGGCCAGGCCACAGAACTGTGGCTTCAGAAACAGGGCTTTTTGCTGAAGCCAATGCAAGGACTTACCTCTTAAATGCATCTTCCTGTTGCCATGGGCACATAGTTACTCCAGCCTGGAGTAGGCCTGTGAAAGTCTGAATAAAGGATCAGACTGGGTGGAACGGGCCGTTGAAACCCACTTAAATCTATTGCTTTTGACTTTGTTATGAATTTTGGTTTGGGTTAAGGGCATATCAAACTTCAAAAACGTCTGCTTAGGTCATTGAAGAACCTTCCTGAGGCTTCACAACCCCTTAAGACTTCCTTTCAAACTCAGACATTTCCTCTGTCACAGGACTTATAAATAAATGTTTTGAGAAGCAGCGAGCCTTGTTCCAATGAGAATAAGCTGTGTCGGGAAGGATGGTTTGCTAAGACTTAGATTTGCAAGTTCTGTACATTTTCTGAATAACTTTGGCACTTATGCCTCTCTCTCTTTGTGGGGTGTGTGTGTGTGTGTGTGTGTGTGTGTGTGTGTGTGTGTGTGTGTTTAACAGTTTCTTGTTAATCCACAGCTATCATTATAATCATGGATAAAATTCTCGGTGTATAAGTGAGTCCCCTAGAAAATGCTCTTTGGGGGTTTGTGGGTTCCCAGAAAGTATCATTTTGCCACAACAGCCCCTAAATTACTTGACACTCAGATGTTGTGACGTAAGCAGGACTGAGGTCACTTTATAGTAACATCTTAGAGTACAGAATTTTGAGAACATGTTAACTGTGGTATGTGAGTGGGGAGGGTCAGTGAGCCATCTGTGAGTAGTGGCCCCATGCTTCCTGAAATAGGCACTGCCAGGGCCACTTAACAGTACCTGAGGGACGGATGGTCAGTTGACCTGTGACTTGCTGTCATCAGCCACATGGGATTACTGTTCCCCCTAACCAGATGAAAGCAGCTCACAGCTCCTTTGGGATCATCTGCAGGCTGTGAGAAAACTCTTTTGCCCAATCTCTGCCTTCCAGTGCTCACTGACCCCTCCCTTGCTAAGCCGGCCCCTCCTAGCCCACTGTTTCCACCCTCAGCTGTTTCCCTTCTCCAGTCTCTTCCTCTATCTGCCAGGATACACTCTCCGTTACTGGGTCTGGTCCAAAACTGGCCTCTACTGCTGTGTGATTGTGGCTGAGTGGTTTCACCTCTCTGGGTCCTCTGAGGGCACTTACTGCTCAAGCGATAAGGGACTAGGATTGGATGAGCAGTGCACGCCCAAATGAAGGTTTCAGGACACAAGAGCACGGAACGAGCCAGCACACTCTGCTGTGTGCTCAACCCCACCTAAGGTACTCTTCACTGTCCTGAGGAACCGAGCACGCTTTGATTGGCTGAAGGACACTGCTCTCTCTGTTTTCTTTTCTTTTCTTTTCTTTCCTCTGGCTAAGAACAGATGCAAGATGGCGAGAGGCTTGAAGAACAAGCACAGGAAAGAAGCACAATGCAAATGGCTTTCACCTTGGAGTGTAGGAGAGCACAATGGGAACCATGGAAAGAAGAGCATGCACGCATGTGCACACACGCACACGCGCACATGCACACGCACGCACATGCAGCCCGGGGATGCTACACTCTCGTGCAAGGATCAGCATATCTTGGCTCCTTCTACTCTCAGCAAGATTTAGAAATATAGACTTTTAGGGCAAAACTTCCCAGTATTTTGTTTTGTTAAATAATGCTAACGTCCTATTTAATTTTAAAGTTAAAAGGGGTACAATGAGTGCAATGTACCCCTTGCATAAGGCGTGGGGATCATATCTAGGGTTGCATGCCCGTTACAAGAGCTCAGGTTCCCAGGCACAAAGACAGCGCTTCAGAAAGGGTGTGGCATTTTAGGGACCTGCTGGGTCCTTCTATCCTAAAAATATGCTGACACTACCCTAGGCATGGATTGACAGCACTTCAAGTTCAATGCTGCTCGCCTAGAGCTGCATGGGGCATCATTTCACAGTTTCTCTAATTGCTGCCTTTGTGCTTCATCTTGTTATCAAGATTGGATTCCTCACTGACAAACCAGAAACCAGACTAGGGTCCCATCTGTGTGGGAGAGTCAAACAGGCCACCTCCCCAGGGTCCACTGTCACTGTCCCTGTCTCTTCGGCACCTCCAGGGTTCATCTTTGTTGTCCCCTGGCCACACCAGGGCAGATGTCCTGCCTGAGTCTTTCTAGTGGCTGGCTACGTAATGTGACTTATCCTACACCTTTAAGGGGCTTCTCGCTCTCTTAAGGTAAGCCCCAAGCACTCGATGGGGCCTGAAAGGCTGGATGGCTGGAACTCCTACACTTTCCTGCCCTGCTTTCTCTGTTTCTTGCTTTCACAGGGCCTTCCCATCTTGGGGCCTCTGTTGGCCTCAGTCTTCAAACCCTTCTTGGTTCAGACTTCAACAGGAGCCTTGACCCTTTGAGAAAGCCTTTCTCAAGCCGGCTGGCAAGCCCAGGCTCTCCTATGGTATTGAAGTGGGAAACTTGTCTGTTTACCCTAGCTAGCAGACTTCACAATAGCCTCACAAACCTAACAGCAAACACTTATTCAGTGAGTGAATAAAGACAGAATAAATTCAGAGCTGCAGAAAGCATATAATTTGTAGGGACCTGTTGGGTCCCTCTATCCTAAAATTCTACTGTCACCTAATTCTGCTATCAGAGGCTGAGGTCTCTGCTCAAGAAAACATTCCAATTAATTAAATAATTTCATGTTTTTACTATTTTTTCCAAAGTCTTGCTATGCAGCCCAGGCTAGCCTCAAACTTGGGATCCTCATCGTCTCAACTTCCCAGATACTGAGTTTTCAGTCTGTGCCACCATACCCAGGTCTGGTATGGGGTGTCCCTTTGTTCCTTTCTGATAATAGAGCTTAAGAATAGACAGAAGGAACCTGGTGCCTGTTATATATATAATATACTATATTATATTTCTGGGCACCACAGAACATGGTAAAAAGTGCCATTGATAAATGCACTTGAGCTTGAGTGCACAGCACGGGGAGTCATTCTTGTCTTTGGCCCCTCCCATGTGGTGGGAGCTGGATAAAATGTAACCTTTGTGTGACAGGCACTTTTTCAGTTCACTCTTGTATTCCTAGTGCCTCAGACAATGCCCAGTACACAAAAGCTATTCATCAAGCATCTGAAGGAACAGTTGATCGAAGGATGGCATGGTAGAGGGAAGGGATGTTTGAATGAGGGAATATTTGGGATGAAGGAGTAAAGGCTCAAAGAAATGGGCATGTGACCAGGCCTCAGTAGGTGTGGTGGTTTGAAAGAAAATGGCCTCCAAAGGGAGTGGCACTATTAGGAGGTGTGGTTTTGTTGGAGTCAGCGTAGCCTTGTTGAAGGAAGTGTGTCACTTTGGAGTGGGCTTTGAGGTCTCCTTTGCTCAAGCTACTCTCAGTGTGGTAGGCAGTTCACTTCCTGTTACCTATGGATCAAGATGTAGAACTCTCAGCTCCTTCTCCAGCATCATGTCTGCCTGCATGCCACCATGTTTCCCTCCATGATGATAAGGGATTAATCCTCTAAAACTATAAGCTAGCCTCAATTAAATGCTTTCCTTTATAAAAGTTGCTGTGGTCATGGTGTCTCTTCACAGCAATAGAAATGCTAATTAAGACAGCAGGTGTGTAGATGATGGGCTGTTTACCTAAGGGCACAGAGACCTGGAGGAGGAGGTGATGGTGAGTCTTGACTACCAACTTGATTTGACTGAGAGAATCTGAGGAAATTAATGGAACACAGCTCTTGTTGCATCTGTGAAGGTCTCCAGAATGATGAAATCTTGGGGGCTCTGATCTAATGCATAGTTTAATCTATTTATATATTCAAGTTTTGAATCTACCCTTTGGAGGTGTTGGAAATGGAGAGTGTGGGGCCTGGCAGGAGGCAGTGGATCACCATGGGTGTGTGTCTGGTGGCTCTATGTTGCTCTGGTCTCTTCCTGTGTGCTGCCCTGTAGATGTAACCAACCGTCTTATTAAATAAGAAACACAGAGCCAATTCAGAGAAGAAAGCCAAGAGGTCAGAGCTAAGAGCCTCACCCTTCCTGCTTCAGCAATCCTCTTCAGCCAAGAGAGCTCTCCGAAAGGGATATACTTCCTGTGTGTATGTCTTTATATAGTCTAGCTGTTCTGCCTTCTCATTGGTTGTAAACCCAAACACGTGACTGCCTCATCACTGCCTGTATGTACCGCCCTCCAGGTCCTTAAAGGCGTGTGCCACTGCTGCCATGCACTTGCTATGGCTCTAATAGCTCTGACCCCCAGGCAACTTTATTAACATACAATTAAAATCACATTTCAGTACAAGTAAAATGCCACCACATTTCCCCTTTTCTATTTTAATAAAAAGGAAAAAAAAGAAAAAGGTTGTAAGGATATGTTGCTTTGGAAAGGAGACTCTGCTTTTGTTCCCACAGAAAGCCAGAGGCTATGGATTTGTTCCAGATTAAGATACATCTGGTTTGACCAGCCAAGACCCCCTGAAAGGTCTCTGATGACACCATGGCCCAGATGATCCAACATCCAGAATGGTTTGAAGGCAACTGGCTCAGACAATACAGCCTCATGAACTATTCCATAATCCTAAAATTTTCTTTGTGTCCCCATAAGATACAGCGCCCCCCTCCAGCAGGAAGTAGTAAGAGAAGCTATGCCCAAATTCCCAAATTATATGTAATTTTACTTTGTTAAGGTTAAAACCTTACTTTTTGAAAAAAAAAAGGGGGGGGAAGTGCTGTGGGATGTTCTGTATGTCAAATGTGTTGCTGATTGGTCAATAAATAAATCACTGATTGGCCAGTGGCCAGGCAGGAAGTATAGGCGGGACAAGGAGGAGAATAAAGCTGGGAAGTGGAAGGCTGAATCAGAGAGACACTGCCAGCCGCCATGATGACAAACAGCATGTGAAGATGCCGGTAAGCCACGAGCCATGTGGCAAGGTATAGATTAATGGAAATGGATTAATTTAAGCTGTAAGAACAGTTAGTAAGAAGCCTGCCATGGCCATACCAATATAAGTCTCTGTGTTTACTTGGTCGGGTCTGAGCTGCTGTGGGACTGGCAGGTGACAGAGATTTGTCCTGACTGTGGGCCAGGCAGGAAAACTCAAGCTACACTGCCCCATCCTGCTTCCTGTCTCTCATGCTGTGAGCTCTTCTACCACACCCTCCCTGCTCTAACAGGTGGAAACCCCAGAAACTGTGAGCTGAATGAACCTTCTTCTTGTGACTTATGTCACAGTGAGACCAAGTTTGACTATCACAGAGGGTTTGAGGGGCCTTCCTGTGTCCTCAGAAGAGAATCGCCCACCTGCTTAGAACTCTGGTTCCGAGGAAGGCCTCAGAGGACAGCTAGACTACATTCCTTTTTCTTGTTCAGGCCTAGTCAGTGGCAAAGGACAAGCCCATATTTGGGGATTAGTAAGAAAACACCATGGGCATTTGTCACAGTTAACTTCCATTGTCAACTTGACACCAACTAGGGTCATCTGGGAAGAAGGAATCTCAACCACAGAACTGCCTCCATCAGATGTGACTGCAGCGTGTCTGTGGGGTGTTTTTAAATTACCATTTGAGGTAGGACAGCCCCGTCCACTACGTGAGTGGTACCACCCCTAGGCATGGGATTCTGGGTGTGTAAGAAAGCTGGGTGAGCATGAACGAGAGGGATCAAGCCAGTAAACAGCATTTCTCTGTGTTTGCTGCTTCAGTTCAAGTCTCCGGGTTTCTGCCTTGAGTTCCTGCCTTAGCTTCCCTCAGTGCTGGACCATATATAACCTGTAAGATGAAACAAACCCTTCCCTCCCCAACTTCTTCTTGGTGAGCATTTCATCCCAGCAACAGACACCCGGCTAGCGCACCATTTAACAGCGTGTTTGCCACGGCCCTTTCCACACAGCTTGCTCAGCTTGGTCTTCACTTGCAACCTGTGGTGATCAGGATAAATGTGGCTCCCACCTATCAGTCCTCACCATGCTTCAGACCCCCATTGGATTGATCCTGCAGTGGATCCACAAAAAGATCCCAGACACAGAGGAAAGAAACAGAGAATGTGGGACCACCAAGAGCTTGCTGATGCATCTGAGTGGAGGCCCACAGGCCCAGGCAGAACTTAGGAGGGAACACACACTTTGTGATTGCAACAGTGTCTAGGAGACCAGGCCCGAGAACTGATGAGTGTGGGACCTGGAAGGTGGTGTATCATTTGGGGAGCTGTCAATCATGATGAAGAGAGTGGCAATAGCTAGTATTTACGTAGTACTAACTTTGCTAGGCACAGTCCCAAGAAATTTACTTAAAACATTTGACCTACATAACATGTCTCAGTATCAAAAAAAAAAAAAAAAAAAAAAAAAAAAAAAGAAAAGAAAAAGAGAAAGAGCAAACAAATGAACAAAGACAAAAACAGAACAAGATGACCTTCACCCTCCTCTCTGCTCTAGCTGGGGTGTCCACCTTCACCCACCCTCAGACCTTGAGCTCCCCGTTCCTTGGTATCTGGATCCAGACTGAGACTTTGGCCAGCAACGCCTTCTTCCTCAGCCGGTCAGCTCCGTCATAGCTTTCTCTACTTTCAGGCGGCAGACCTGGAGACATCTCAGCCTCCTCGAGCATGTGAGCTATTCCCAGGACATAGCCTTTCTAGCAGTCTGGCAGTGCCTAGACCTGATAAATACAGGGACCAGACTTTGAAGGAGTGAGTACATGCCCTGTGGAATGACCAGCCCAGCCAGCTGCGGTCACCGTTCAGAAAATACTCTCCTGCGTATGTAGAGAGGCCTCTTTCCCAGCTTGCAGAAATGATTGTGGCTCTACGTTTTGCTGCCTTATGGATTTGTTGGCCCACTGTGAAGGTTCGCCCTTTTGTAATGAACTCTCATTAAAATGCCCAGTTAGTGATATCGATAACTTTAGCCTTTGCAGAAGGCAAGCCCGCTAGCGCTACAGTGGCACGGTCTCTGGGTGTTCTTAAGGCATCGATTAACCCTCACCTGCCAGAAATCATTAGCGAATGGATTGCTATTTTCTGATAGTTTTGAAAGGAGAGTGACTTTCAGTAAATAATCATTGGCTGCCTTCCCAGGGGAAGCCAGCTTGGAAGAGTTCTGAAATGCCGTGTTGGTTCATTTTTGAGTGGGTGTATGTAGGGAGGGCTGGAAATGGCATTCCAAGCAGCTAATTATAGGATAAGTGTGTCTGCTTACCCAGGCAGTGAGCACGTCAGCTCTGCTCAGACCTATCACATTACATACAGTTTCTGTTCTCTGGATAATTAACAGGATCAAAATATTACTGTCAGATTCGAGGGGAAAATTAACACATTATCTTAATTGTCTTTTCTGCTCAGGTACGAGGAGACATTACCATTTCAAAAAGGGCTTGTCTAGGGCCCTGGAATTTTAAACTGCAGTTCTTGAAGACATGGTTAATCCCTCCCAAACTTTGATCCGCTGTTGCTGTATGGTTGAACACTGGTTTCTCGGTTTCAATTTTGAGCCATCTAAAAATGGCTACAGAAGGCACCACAATGTGTTGGAGACAGCTGGGGCCTCTCCAGAGTCCACTGCTCTCTGTTTAGAGGTGTTGTAAACCTGGCTGTACAGCGCTATTAGTAAAAAGCAAGCTTCCTAAAGTGGCACTAAAGAAGTCATACCATGACTAAGGCGATGGATACTTAACACACATCACTTCCTGGTTGCTTTGCCACATTTTGGTATTATACAAGTCTGAAATGTGACAGCTGTTGTATCTGCATATGGGGAGTAGCAGATTCTGAAGAGCTGGTGCCCATCTCTCCCCAGATCTGCCTTCACCACGTCACCCTTACCTTGGTCTAGTGAAAACAATGATTGGGTATTCACAGCAAGATAACTGGAAAATCTCAACTCAAATGTTTTTTATTGTTCATATCAGGAACTGGTAAACATGGCTTATAGAGAGGATACCCACCCATTTTTTATCTATCTGTCTATCTTTCTGTCTGTCTGTCTATTACCGTGTGAGTGTGTGTGTGTGTGTGTGTGTGTGTGTGTGTGTGTGTGTGTGTGTGTGTGTTTGCTACAGTGCATGTGTAAAGCAGAAGACAACTGGAGAGTCTATTCTCTCCTTCCACCACATGCGTCCCAAGGATGAAACTCGGGTTGTCAGGTTTGATGAAAAGTACCTTTTCCTTTTGAGCCATCTCTCCAGGTATTATTTATTTACTTTTGGGATAGGGTCTTGCTATGTAGCCCAGACTGTCCTCAAATGGGTCCTCTTGCCTCCACCTCCCAAGGTGGGATACAGGCTTATAGTACCATGCCATGGATGACTCACTAATTGGAAAAAGTTTATTGGAGTGTGTGTTTGCATAGTACCTATATTGGGTGTAGTTTAACAACAGCAGAACTCCATCATTCCGGCCGCAATTGTTTGTCCTACAATCTTAAAACATTACTGTCTAGCCTTTTACAAAAATGTCACTAACCTCTGGTCTAGAGCAAGAAAATGATAAGGTTGTAAATCAGATGAAAATATCATGTCAGTAGCCATTACATCCTCAGTTAGCTTGTGTAAGTGAAGAGGGCCGCCTACTTCTTAGCTGTCTTCAGGCGTGGCTGTATCTCAGAGTTCAAATGCTGTCATTGGCTCACTCAGCTTTACTTCTTTTCTTTTCTCTCTTGCTCTCTTATTTGCCTGTGTATGTGCATGTGGCACGTTTGTGTGTGTGTGTGTGTGTGTGTGTGTGTGTGTGTGTGTGCGTGCGTGTGTGCGTGTGTGTATGTGTAAGTATGAGCATGTCCTCTCAGTGAACCCAGAATTGGACATTTGGGCTAGACTGACTAACCAGCAAGTCCCCAGGAGACACCCATCTCTATCCTCCATCCCGACAGCGGGGTTGTACGTGCAGGCAGCCACACCCAGTGCTTACGTGGATTCTGGGGATCCTCAACTCAGATCCTCATGCAGAGCAAGCCTTTATCCACTGAGCTGTCGTCTGCCAGCCCCTGCTTCCTATTGACTTTCGTCTTAGGCGTCTTTATCATGAAGAGATGAAGTGTCTCCTCAAAGTCCCCAACTAATATCCTAGAAGCGACAGCTCAGAGAATCTCATTCCTGCACAATTACAACAGCAAACCCCCTGTGCTGTATGATCCTGCCCTGAGCCATATGGTTGTGGATGCATCAGACACAGAGATGAAGTGCCTGGAATGGCTAAGCTTAAAACACGGGCCCATCATTGGCGATGGGGATCAAGATAGGCATCAGGCCACCTGATTGCCCTGACTTAGAAGAAATGTGGCTGTCTAAGAGGAAAAATCAGGTTTCTTAGTAGAGAATGAAGCATTGGATGCTGGGAAGCCAGAACAGAGGTGTGTACCTGAAGTAGCATGTAAACTGTCACTGTTGGGAGTGGTCCAGGCCAGCTGCTTGAGTGTCACTGGGAACCTCTAAGAAATGGAGTCAGAAGTGCCACCCTTGGAATAGAGCCCTGGATGGTTTGAATACATATATTATGGGATGCAAGCAGTGCTGTGAGGCCACGCCACTCAGAAGGTGTAGTGACTTAACCAGTGTTGGCCAGGAAAAGTTGACTCCAAACCAACGAAGTCCTAGGCACAACCCACTGCTCTTTCTGCCTCCTCAGCATCCCTGCCCATACCCCAGCCCCAAACAGCACTGCCTGGGGCTCTCCTACTAATCTCTCAGACAGAAGCTGCCTTGAATTCTACACCTGGCCAGCAGACAGATTCTAGAGCAGTGATTCTCAACCTGTGAGTCGTGACCCCTTGGGAGTTCACCAACCCTTTCACAGGGGTCACCTAAGACTGCTGGAAATCACAGACATTTACATTACAATTCATAACAGTAGTATAAAATTACACTTATGAAGTAGCCACAAAAATATGTTAATGGCTGGGAGTAACTACAAGCATATTAAAGGTTGCAGCATCAGGACCGAGAGCCACTGATGGAGGGTGATCCTCACCCCTCAGTTTACATACAGAGCAACTGAAGTCGGAGGAAGTGAATGCGTTATCCCAAGTCTAAACGGCAGGATAGTCACAATGAGACTCTCCTGAGGGATTCTGGCCTCAGCACCCCATCATGAGAAACACAGAGTCAGACTTCCAAACTCCTGTGTACACACGGTGCAGGAGTGTCTGTTAGTCCTGGACGTCATAGCACCATTTTATTTATGTTGGCTGACACTGAACTCTATAGACTCCTACCATCATTATCATCCTGAAAGCAATGATAATAATGCAGAGAACTTTGTGCAAGCTGCGGGTGCTCCACGTCATCTTTGGAGCTGGTGTGGAGAAGCATGAACGGTGGCCGCTCTTGAATTCCCTTCCATGTTGACATCAGAAATGACATGTATGCTTAATGGACTTCCCAGGTTTTTTTCCTTGACTGACATCTCTCCGCTCAATCAGGGTGAAGGCTATGATTGGAGGGGGTATTGACTGACTGTTCGCAGGGCATGAGATGTCTCAAAAACATAGGAATGACAATTTAGATAAATATCCTGATACTTTCCGCTTAGTCTCTCTCTTGCCTAAATTCCCATTTTTACTTTTTTCTTTGAGCTTAAAAATTAATATTTTCTTTGTGGACATGTTCTGTCCCGGCATGCCTCAGAGACCGCTCCAGCAGCTTGTTAGCATTTCCAACTTAATTGGCTCTAGTCCTCCCTCACCCGTGTGGAATTCGCCTGCCACGGGTTTGTAATAGATCTAACGTCAAAAGAAGAAAAAAAGAGCATCTTGTTGGCTGCACAGTGTGTTTTCCTGTTCCCTGCATAGCCACCGTGGTTCAGACACAGGTTGAGGTTCCTTGGGGCTGGGGTCTGTGAAGTTCTGGTAACCTGGATGACTTGGGCTTACAGGAGGGGCTTGTCTTTCATTGGTCCATATTCTTTGACTGTTATAACTGCTTCATTCTGACCTGGAGGGATTTGAGCTGTTCCCATAGAGCATAGAAATGAATGAATGATGTCATTCCCTTTGGAACAACATTAAATTTGGAAAGATTTGAATCCACGCGATTTCCCCACTGGTAATGTGTTGCTTTTTTGGACACTCAGGGGTGACAGGAAGGTTTTAGTCTACTGGCAGAAATGAGATTTGTGGTTTTAGCTGGTGGTCTCAAAGATCTGTGCCAGTTGTTCAGTGTGCGTTCTTATCCTTTGCCCCAGCCAGCAGAGGAGACGGTTGGTGCAGGCTCACGGGCTTGGTCCTGGGAACGGGTTTGGCCAGTGTCCTATCCCTTGAGAAGCACCATCTACTATTCAGCAAAGGCTCCTCTCCCTGCTTTGCCTTCGTTCTGACCCCATTTCTTGCCCAGGTTACACGGAGCACTTGCCAGCGTGCCGTGGTTCCAGGTTCTAGGGAACATAATTATCTAGAGATTGATCTTGAGTCCTTCTGAATGCATGCTTACCAGACCTACTCACACCCTCCCAGGGGCTGCCTGGATTCTGTCATTTCTGGGAATCTCAGGACTTGGGAGCAGCTCTTTCTTTGTACATTATTCTGTCCTTCTCCACCAGACTCCCAGGCAACTCTGGCGAGTGTGTCTTAGCTCCCCTTTGCTTATAAGCAATAGATACAGTCCAGTTTAAAAACTTTGCATATGTCTCAGTTAGGGTTTTATTCCTGTGATTAAATACAAGACCAAAACAAGTTGGCAGGAAAGGGTTTATTTCTTCTTACAGCTTTGAAAAGTCAGGGAAGAAGCTCAATACAGGAAGCAATATAAAGGCCATGGAGGAATGCTTCTTACAGGCTTGTTCCTCATGGCTTGCTCAGATTGTCGCTAGGACCACCAGCCCAGGGGTGGCACAGGCTACTGTGAGCTAAGCCCTCCCACACTCAGTCAATATCAAGAAAATCACAATTATCAATCAAGAAAAAACATCCACAGGCTAGTCTGGTGGGGCATTTTCTCAAATGAGCTTCCCTCTATTAAAATGACTCTGGCTTGTGTTAGATTGAAATAAAACTAGCCAGCATAACAGCCAATCCTACTTTGGGCTATCTTCGTGTCTGAGACAGAGTATTTGTTTCCTTAGGTCTCAGTTTCCCCAACTGTAAAGTGAAGGATGTGGGTTAATCTCAAACCCAAAAGATGTGTGCATTTCAAGAGACTATCCCACATCCAGAGTTGGAATCTGGTCTGTCTCTTACTGAGACAAACATTATGCATTAGTAAAAACCAGCACGATAACGACCAGTCTTCATAAAACTGAGTTCCCTGTGTTGCCCGCCACCACATGCACACGGCTGCTGCATTCCCCCATTATGGACATGCTGGTGTCTGCTTCTGTGAATACCTAAGCACGTCTAAAGATGCAATTTCAACTCTGGTTTTCCCCTTTGTGGGCCAGTCTTTTGAACTGCAAATATATGAGCAGAGACGATGTGTGCATTCTGCTATGTGTGTTTGTTTGACTGGTAAAATAGAGGGTAAGGGACTATTTACAGATATCTTTGGGAATAATATGAGTGCACAAGAGGGCCGGGAATAATAGGTTACTATCACAGAAAGTGCAGACTGGTGCCGGCTTCCAAGCAGTTTGCATGATTCAATTATGAAGTAGCATCCCCCAGGAAGGACTTTGATTGTCCACACCTGACACATTTTCATGTTTGTTGGATTTTTAAAAAAAAAAAAAAAAAATCTCTTCCAGCATTCTTTGTGAAACCAGGGGGATAGGCTGTTCATGATAGGGCCTTTTCCTACATTATTTTCTTCTTCCCTCTGCTTGCTTTTTCTCCACAGCCATTGTGAGAAGGGACATCTAGAGACACATTCTGGATTTGGGATGGCAACTGCGTGGCGGTGTTTGTAGTGTGATGTGGTCAAGTACAGGCTCACTTCTGCGTGGAGTGAAGATATTTAACTCAGTCCGGGGATGACTCCTGAATTGACACTTGCTTATCACTGGCTTGAACCTTCTCAGAAAGCTCCATTCCCACTCTTTTTTCTCTATTTATCAGTCAACCACTTTAAAAGTAAAAGAATACCATAGAGAAACGACATGAAAAGCATGTGAGGAGTTGCGTATGGCAGTCGTTCTTGCCGACACTCTGCAGCTCAGGAGGCAGACTTCTCCTGATCCCTCAGAGCAGCACTGGGGTAGCCCACTACAACTACAGCCTCCCGCAGATTCTCTCTCCATCCTCTTCTTGGTTTTAGCTACTTCTGTTAAAGAAACTCAAGTCAGGCCCCTCAATCTGGATTTGGCATATTTCAGATGAAGGGTGAAGTCAGTACCCCTGCTTCCCTTTGGTGGAGTCCAGATGCTGCACTGGACTGCTGTTGGGTCTGATAATAATGGCAGCCACAACAGATGTCAAAGCTACAAGGACTTTTTTTTATTAACATCGACTTGGCAAAATGGCAGTGTTTTCATTTATTTTTATTTATTTTCATTTACCAGGAAGAAAGATGAACTTGAAGTGGTATTCCCATTCATGCCTCAGGTCTAGTCGGTCACCCAGAGATACTGTTTGCATACAAAAGGTGAGAGGGAGACTTAGTTTCCCCTATATTCATTATTTCATTTTGGTATTTGAGATAGAGTTTCCTATTGTTTATTCTGGTCTTGAATATGGCACATAACTAAGGATGACCTTGAACTCCTGATCCTCTGGCCTCCGTCTTCTAACTGCTGGGATTGCATGCCTGCACAAGAACTTAATTTTTAAGATAGTTTTCCTGTTATTTCAGAGGTAACCAATTAGTGTTTCCTAAGAAGAAAAAAATCTTTGTAAAATTTTACTTAGGAGTATAAAGAAAGCTATACATGGTGTGCAGGCTGTATTCCAAGCACTTAGGTAGGAGCCAGGAAGGCCTCAACCAAGGTTAGTTTGAGTTACACAGCGACACACTGTCTCAGAAAGAGAGACATGGAACACACACACACACACACACACACACACACACACACACACACACACACACATGCATGTACACTGGGTCGGGGGCAGGAAAACAAAATAAGTACCTAGGCATAAAGCATTTTTTGTGTATGGAAAATTATAAATACTTATGAAAGAAACCAAGGATCTAAATAAAAGGAGAGTTACTTCCTATCAGTGAACTTCAAATTATAATACATTAATATTGTTTCACTAGTCATAACAGGTGCATTATATGATACCAGATATTGTGGGGGGGGGGGTGAGACAGGTTTTCTCTGTGTAGCTCTGGCTGTCCTACAACTCACTTTGAAGACCACGGTGGACTCGAACTCCAAGATCTGCCTGCCTGTGCCTCCTGAGTGCTGGGATTAAAGGCATGCGCCATCACACCCAGCATGTGATATCAGCTCTTAACCATCAGGGAAACTGCGGAAGGAAGAATGAAAACTGTCAGAGCCGTTTTCGTGATTTTTCTATAGACTCAGACTGTTTGAAAATATGATGTTTGTTTATTAAACGTCTCTGTGAACTCATGGTGAAACGTATTTGATGGGATCCACTGGGTTGCAACTTTGCCCCTTCTGAAGTTTAAACTGCCTCTCCCCTGGTCTTGCCCAGGCTGTTTCTTGCATCCTCTGTACTTGATGTCCAGGTTGATGAGGTATCGCAGCGTTATCTTTATACTCAGACCCGAGACCCAACAGGACACCAGGGAAATAAACACAAACCCACACAAAACAATTACGGTAACCATACATCTTAGAAAGCTTTTCATCTTCAAAAACTTTTAAAACGTGTGATACAGAGGCAGAGCAAGAACACTGGCCTCCTGCCTCACAGGTAGTGGAATGCCAGAGCCCTTCACATCTACTTACAGACCATTCACTGGTTGCTGGTCTCAGGAACAATTGGCCCAGGTTGAGGATGATGCATGCTGGTTCTTTGGTCTGTTGTTTCCTGCACCCCCTTCAGCCATACCATATCACTGTATTATCATAACAGTAATTGCCATTTATATAGATTATTAGTTTTTCTAAATGTGCATAGCTGTTTTGCCTGCCTGTATATCTGTGTACCCACTGTGTGCATACAGTGCCAGAAGAGCGTCGGATCCCATGGAACTGGACTTACAAATGGTTGTGAGCCACCACGTGGGTTCCGGGAACCAAGCCCATGTTGTTTAGAAGAACAAGTATTCTCAACTGCTGAGCCATCTCTCCATCTCCCAAAGTATTTCTCTTTATCCAGAGCTACTAAAGCCTGTGACTTCAGAGCTGTGGATCAGTTGGAGATGTGCTCAGTTTCAAGTGTCAGTGAGCCCAGATAACAGTTAGATTCCTTAAATATGCAGGGATTTATTTTGTGACAAACCAAACCCCAAAATCAGGCGTCCAAGGTTGTTAACAGCTACCCAGCAGGACATATCACAGACCAACTCTTTCTATTTTTTCCTGCCTTCCCACCCTTACTTTGTACCATTTATCTTAATGGCATATTTATATATACGGAATTTCCCCTATATACTTATTATTTTTATATTACTTTGTCTTTTGGAAACAGGGTCTCATGCTGCTCTGTCTGGTCTTGAACTTGGTATGCAGCTGAAGGTGACCTTGGTCATAGAGTAGTTAGCTCTCCACTTTCAATTGTTGCACAGACTATCAATCCTTGAGGATGAATCATAAAAAAATAAAAATCCAGCAAAAATCCAAACACATATGAATGTTAACAACACAGTAGTCAAATCATTCTTCTTTCAATTTTCTGTGTAGCGATATCACACAAAAATATAATGCTCTTCTGATTGGTTCATAAAAATGTTTGGGGGCTGTGTGTCTGAGCACTAGGTACTTAATTTTGTACTGTTTTGACTTCTTGATATTTCCCTGGAGGAAATCAGGGAAATGTAGGGACCGTAGATAACCCCATAGTCCTAGGCAGATGTTCTAGAAGCCAAATCTTTTCTATAGCACATAGGTACCAGAATACATACATACCAAAGAGCCCTGTTAGTTCTGTTGAAAATCTATTCCACGCTTGGTGAACAGCATAACCTTCATCTTTTGTTTGATAGGCAGATATTAGTGAGCATAGAGGGATTTCACTGTTTACCTGATTTATGCCTTTGTCCAGTAGACATGTGTCTGTTGGCATAATGCTTTGTCAACAGTAGACATTCAATATGTGGGGTGTGGCATCTGTCCTCAGAGCTGTCACTGAGACAGGTGCTGAAAGTAACCACTTTCTGATAATAAGGAGCTCATATCAAGAAATCTAGAACTATTTGAAGACCACCAAGTCCTGCTCTACAGAGCTGCCCACTGATAGTGTGGCCGGGAGATTTGTTTGGGCCATCCGTTCCGACCTTTGGAGTCACGGCACCTTTTGACATTCTGCTGATCACATGACCACCACCACACCAAGGTCTGGTTGGATGGAAACTTCACTCTCTTCATCCCAGCAGGTGGGAGCAGGCAGAGAAGTTTCACCGACACTCTATGATGCTTAACCCAAAGGAGAAGAACCATGGGCCCATCAACCCCCCCCAAAAAAAAATCAATTAAAATCAACCTCACATATTTTGGAGTTAAAGGAGATCCCAGAGGCTCTCATCTTTGGAAGTATTGGAGCCATCTCATACATGAAAACATGCAAGCTTTAAACCTGTTAAAGGACTTGCCCAAGGTCGTGAGGGAAGCCAGAGGCAGCCGAGGTCTAGGATCAACAGTCTGCATTTCCGGTGCTGTTCTTTTCCTCTGACATGTGTAGATCCCTGTCTAAGATGGCATTCAGAAAGACCTGTGTCCACCCCCGCCACCAGGAGCAGCAAGTCTATTTTAACTTAACCATCTTGGTGCTCCTCAGACAGTCATCCTTAAACTGGGCCCTTAGGCACCTGGGACCCATGTGAGTCTGTAAGAATTCAGTTTCTCTCTTCAAAGCAAGTTGACTGATGCTGACGATGAAAATCAGATGGACTTGTATTGAAGTGACCACATGTGTGACCATCACAGGGCACGGCAGTAGAACACAGTGTCAACTGTATCTTTGCTGGCATGTGTTCCATAGTATTTTCTTTCTTTCCTGGTTGGTGTAGTAGAGTTTTCTCTTTTAAAATCCCTTATCTAAGTTTTAAGTACTAACTAATACGCAAGAAGCTATAAGTCCCTTTAATTCTGCCTCTGATTCTGCTCTTAAAACTCACCATTTTCTCTCATTACCCTCCCCTGGTCTGAAACCTTCAGCATTATCGCTGGCAACAGAATGAAGGATGCCAGAACATCACACATTCACGTGGAACGGGAACCACGCAGTAACTTTGGCTTTATCAGATTATAATGCCATTTACTTAAGACTAATATTTGATATGTTTTACAATTCCAAGCAATGGCAAGTTCTCAATGAACAGTCAAGAGGTTAATGTCTGATTGTGGCCCCACTGGATAACAAGTTGCCTGAACTGATGTTAAGTGCCACAGGAGAAAGAAAGAGCCCACCTATGAACCCCGGCCACTCACAAGTCCCAGGCTGGAGGACATTGCGAAGGTTCTGTCTGAGACAGGCCCACCTTCAAAAGGCAGTTCATATATTTCATTGTGTTGAGGAAGCAACTGAGGGGCTGAACTTCCCCAAGCCATATCCATTCAGTTCGGATAGGGGTCAATCTGAGTCTTCCTTAACCTGTGGCAAGCATCCTCTAACACACATTGCCCCCAAAGCCTTGAACATGTCCTCCTGGAATCAAGTGAGATGATATGACAATGACGACGATGCCATGTGTAGAGGCCAGAGGTCAAGTGTGAGGAATCAGTTTTTTTTTTTCTCCCACGGTTCAGGCCCTGAGTAATGGATCAAATTGTCTGTTAGTTCAGCATGTGCCTTTACCTGCTGAGCCACCTGGCCAGCTCCAGATAGTTTTTTTTTTAAAGAATGCATCTTAAAAGTCCATATCATAAACGGGAGATTATTATCACATGGGGTAAGAAAGAAAGCCACCACGCAGACAATAGAAGGATAAGATATATCCTTCTATTTGTCTGCGTGGTGGCTTTCTTTCTTACCCCATGTGATAATAATCTCCCGTTTATGATATGGACTTTTAAGATGCATTCTTTAAAAAAAAAACTATCTGGAGCTGGCCAGGTGGCTCAGCAGGTAAAGGCACATGCTGAACTAACAGACAATTTGATCCATTACTCAGGGCCCTGAACCGTGGGAGAAAAAAAAAAAACTGATTCCTCACACTTGACCTCTGGCCTCTACACATGCCATCGTCGTCATTGTCATATCATTCATCATCATCATCATCATCATCATCACCAACATACAGAGAGAGAGAGAGAGAGAGAGACGAGAGACGAGAGAGAGAGAGAGAGAGAGAGAGAGAGAGGATAGATGAATAAAAGCAATAAAAAGTCAAAATACATCTACATGAATTTTTTGAAGTGAGTCAGTTTGAAGAAGGGACCACCCACAAGTAAGAAGCATCCCAAAGCGGCCAGTCAATGGACTGTTGGAAACTGCTTTCTTGGTGCTCACTTGAGAATGGCTACAGGAAGCCAAGTCCAGGCTGGATGGAGAGGACACAGAAACAAGTTGGTGTCTGCACTGCTGCGAGGCTCTGTTTCCTGGTACGTTAGATGAGTGTGGTGATATTGTGTTCCCCAAAATATTGTGCACCCTAATAAACTTATCTGGGGTCAGAGAATGGAACAGCCACTAGATACAGAGGCTAGAAAATGGAGGCATGAATCTCTGTGAGTTCAAGGCCACACTGGAAATAGCCAGGCATGGTGACTCACTCCTTTAATCCCAAGAAGTGAGTTTTTAATCCCAGGGAATGATGGCAGAAAGCAGAAAGGTATATAAGGCTTGAGGACCAGAAACTGGAAGTATTTGGCTGGTTAAGCTCTCAGGCTTACAAGCAGCACAGTTCAGCTGAGATTCATTCTGGATGAGGACTGAGAGGCTTCCAGTCTGAGGAAACAGGATCAGCTGAGGAATTGGCGAGGTGAGGAAGCTGTGGCTTGTTCTGCTTCTCTGATCTTCCAGCATTCACCCCAATACCTGGCTCCAGGTTTGATTTTATTAATAAGACTCTTTAAGATTCATGCTACAGATGAGTCTCCAAATATCTGTCTGACATGTTTCTCCTGGATCTCAGCTTTGAAGAGCTGCAGTATAGAGGTGGTGGATCTGACCCGTGCCTTAGTCGCTCCAACAGATAGAGAGCATGAGAAGGATCAGTAGTGAGGCATGGACAGAGGGTGGTCGGGTCTCTATGCTCCAGGGTCACTTCTAGAAAGGGGTGGGGGCAGGTTTTGCTGAATGGGTAATTTTCCTATGGCATTTGGGAGCTGTAGTTGGAAAGGTAGACTGATGTGAAACCATTAACTTATTTAAGGGCAAGCCACCAAGTTGGGGTTGAGATGTAGTGTGAATTGACTGAAGGCTCCTCATCATTAGGACCAGTCACTAAGGAGACTCAGCTGCCCTGTGACCTTGCATATCCCCAAATTTGTCCTTCCAATTTGTTCAGCTGTGCCTCTGACCTTACTGTCACATCTAGAAGTGTTGTCCAAAGTGCCTATGGTAGAGTTGACAGGTCTCTACATAAGTTCATACATTCTGGGATCCATGTCTCTGGCCCAGCATTCTCTGGGGGACATCTTCAGATCTAGAAGGATGTAGCAGATCTCCAAGTGACTATTGCCCAGGACTGGGGCATTTGGGGATTTGGTGATACCTTTCCACCCATAGTAAAAGAAATAGTAATTTCTCCTTCTCTGTTTCCTGCAGGTTCTTCACACAGAGCTCACAGAAGGAATCAGGGACCATGTTCATGTGGTATTCAAACACATTGCGAGGTTTTGGAATGACCAAGGAGATGCACCTCTGGGGATGTCTGTGAAGACATTCCCAGAGAGATATAACCGATGAGGAATGACCAACTTTGAATGTGGTTGGCACCATTCCCTGGACTGGGGGGCCTAGCCCAAATGAAAAGAGGGAAGGGAGGAAGCCAGCTGAGCATGACTTCATCTCTCTCTGTTACCCGACTGTGGCTCCGCTGTGACCAGAAGGCTCCTGTTCAATGTCCCACCATGGTGGACTGTATCTCTTCAAACCAGAAGTCAAAATAGACTTCCTTCCTTCTCTGCATGACTTTTGTCAACTTTTGCCACAGCAACAACTAGAGTAACCAGTGCACAAGGTTTGTATAATCAAGTGATGGAGAGTTCCGTGCCCTTCCTGGGAGTCCAGGGCCTAATGCTCAGAGCTCAGCTTTATGAGCATTTAGGAGGCTCATTCTTCGTGTGTTTTGTAATTTTGTGTTGTGATCTCATCTTCAGTGACACTTTATATTCAGAAGCTATGTTGAGGCTGGCCTGTGAATATATCCTCACAGTGTCCTTGCTCATGTTTGACAGGTTTTCCTCTTCAGGGGATGGTCCCCGTTGGAGACCACTCAGCTGGCTGATTCCAGGATGAACTTCAACTGAAGAGAATCAGTTTTGTAGCTATTAATTCTCACAGCAGATACAATTTCCTCCTGCCTGGGCCGGGGCCTAGATAAATAGTCAAACACCCTCATCTTCCTGTGCTGCAAAGATTTCCTAGTTTATCTGTCACCAAGGAGGTAGCTCTTGGAGCATCGTGACTTGAGGTATTCATGAAGCTCTGACTCCTGCCCTTGCGTGCTTGCCAAAGCCTCAGCTATCACTTTGCCCAGCTTGGCAGCCAGGAGTCCCATCCTGAGACAGCTAAGGCATCGGTTCTCCTATAACCCTCAAGTCATCAAATGCTTCTTTTGTATTAATCCTCTGGGAATTCCCCTGACCTTTTATTTTCAAGTTCATCTTCAGATTTCAAATGATTCTCACTCCATGTCATCAAGTACTCTTCCTAGAGGTTTCAAAACCTAGTTATTATCTCATACAAAACATCTTCAGAAGTGAAACTTGCAAAAGGAATTCAGAGCCCTGTTTCCACTACCTGTACCAACTGTGCATGTTCTGTGACTGCTTTCCTCATGAAACCATCATTTGTGTGTGTGGAGGGGGGGAGGGGAAGGTGAGGGACAGTTTCACAAGAGAGAGGGATGAAAGAAAATAAAGTCTAAAACTGAGATGAAAATCAAGTTAAGGGTCTTCCAGGCACACTGCTTGTGCAGGGGAACAATGGGATCTGTGGCAGGCCCCTAACTATATGACATATGACTTCTTTTCCTTAAATTATAGAAGAGTCCTGCAGTAGAGGGAAGGATATTCCATTTTAATCTTTTACATCTGTTCACCAGGTACAGAAGGATAAAATAAGATAAAGCGGGGCTCTCTTGAGAAGTCCATATTTTCAAAGGCTTTTGGCATTAATGCACTTATTAATTGTCATAGATCGTTGCTGTCATCAAAAGAATATTGTATAATGTATGGTGATCTTTATGGGACGCTGGGAGAGAATTCCAAATTTCTATCACAACCTGAACCAGTCAAAATGAAAAACAAAGACCATTAAATCCTTTTCATCTCTAGTAGGTCCTAAATATTGTTTATTGGGGCTCTTAACTCACCCTGGAAAACGCTGTAATTATTGAAAGTGTCCAAGCTGTTAACTGGAAACAACACATGCCACATTTACATAATGATTTGCATATAATTTCCATGTAATTCATTTAATGTCAAAATGTACAGTTATGTTCCTAGCCCCTCTGCCTTTTCTCTCATGCCCTTCCCTGGTCCTACTGGGTTAGTGAGAATACCAGACTCGCTGAAAGCTCGTTAAGAGATGGGAAGCCGGATGCAGTGAGTCACCTGGTCAGAAAGCTTTGACCAAACATTTTTATTTCTCCTGAGTGGATTGACCAGTGCACTGGGACAATGTGGCTACCAGTTACTACATTCTGCTTGAGCCATATGGGCTCATTTTGCAGATGAAGAAGCAGGGCTCAGAGAGTTTCTGCTTGCTGTGTGGCAGCCCTGACTTGCTTCCTCGGTCTCAGCAACCCAAAGGCTGCCACCTTCTTAGGCTTGATGCCTTTAGGGTGGACTTCTACATCACCTGCTTCGTCTGATCTTCCTAAAAGCAAAAGTTTCAGATGAGGACCTAGATATAGGTGTTTTGCTATGGGCATGAGCCTGGGGTGCAGGTGTGTGGGGGTTACAGAGGAGGCAACTAGGGAAGCAATAATTTGATCCATTATGGAGGTAACTGTTCAGGCTCTCAGCTCTACCGGATAATCCTAGAAAGGTCTGGAATGCCTGTGGCATGCCCAGCCAGGGGTGAGGGGCTGAGACGTACCATGGCCGCCTGAGTGTTGTCTTTGGAGTGAATTTCCCTGCACTTTTAATTTAATGTATATATTTGGGGTGTGTGCACACTCGTGTGCCACGGTGTTGGAGGTCAGAGGAATGTTCAAGAATTGGTTGTCTTCTTCCACCATGTGGGTTCCAGGGATGGAACTCAAGCCATCTATTGGCTCTCCCTGCAGTTTCTGTTCCACAGATCCACAGATCCAGCAAGCCCTCTGGGTTTGTAGCAAAGGGCCAGAAATGGGCCTGTGTGACAGTGGGACCAAAGTGACTTGACATCTGCTCGGCTGTTCCGCCCTGGTTGAAGTCAAAGATCATGCTGACCCTATATGAAGTAGTTACCAGACATCCTAGGCCTGTCCACACTGACCTGTGCTGCTTCTCCTTTGTCTTCAAGACTGCACAGCACTTGAGGACAGGGGCTGTGTGACCGTAGGGAGTGTCTACAGAAAGTCAGTGCCCCACTGTTCCAGAGATGAGTATGTCAGGTATCAAATCGAGTCTGTCTTCTGCTTCAGACAATCTGGTTACTCCAAGCTCAAGGAGGTTCTGAGGGCTGCTTTCTTTAATTTAGCCCACTTTCTCCTCAGTTCTATGCATTCTAAAAAGCTGAAAGGAAATGACTCAAAGGCAAAACCTCACAGACCATCCTAAAGTTGCCAGAGGCTAAAAGAGGCTTACTCCAGACTCCTCCTTTGAGACAAAGTCTGAGGTGAAATCACAGCTGTTAATTGGCTTCTTTCTGTGGAATGGCCTCCAATGGGCCAGCTCAGCAAGTAGAAACCAAGGCCATCAAGACACTGCCAACTTCTTGTGGGGGAGTTGCATGCTCTTACCTCTTCACATTCTCTTTGACAATCCTTTTGAGTTCCTCCCCTATCCCCTCTGCTTCTCTCTTCTCCTCACTGGCTTGTCCACACTTGTACTTGCCAGGTGGGTCTCCAGCACACTCCTCAAGTACCGGGCCCCATCCAGACACCACCTTCCACACATCCCTGACAGCAGCCATGGGAGCTGTGTCCACTTTGACTCACAGTGAAGGAACGGTGCCAACTGTCCACAGCTCCTTCTCCAAGCAACCAGAGGCCTGATGGCCACAGGCTGAGAGAAGGTTCTGCAAGTCAAACAACTTGAATGCAGTCAGTGGGTCTGCAGAGTAGGGCAGCAACCTCCTGCCATCCCTGTCTTCTGTGTCTCTGTGGACTTCCGGTACCATGGAGGGCTTGTCCTCCTAAAAAGGCCTGAGGTTGAAGCTGGCTGCGGAGACCTGCCGGCAGAGTTCCCTCAGAACTGCTCATGCACCAAGGGGCGCACACACACACACACACACACACACACACACACACACACACACACACACACTGGAGAGAGACAGAGACACAGATAGTAATACATAGGGGGAGGGGAGCTCTTGGTACCCAATTCTTACTTGTTTGTAGTAAATAATGACAAATTGACTAATTGGTTAATTGTTTATCCCATTTCAGGCACAACAGTAAACATTTTACAAGCATTCAGCCTGTGCAACAACACTTTGAAAAACAGGTTCTATGGCTTTTCGCATTCATTCAAGGACAGAGTCCCAGAGTGAGTAGGTGACTGACTCAAGGTCATGCTGAGTCAATGGGCTGGCTGGGTCTCCTTCCAGGTAGAGAAACTGCAGAAACCCACCTGGGATCCTGGTAGACAGTTAGTGGACTGTGGGGTTGGTTCTTGGCTGTGCATCTGTGTGTGTGTGTGTGTGTGTGTGTGTGTGTGTGTGTGTGTGTGTGTGTGTGCGCACCGTGTGCAGAGATGTACTGAGGGTTCCATTGTGTGCTTGTGTGAGAAAACACGAATCTTCTCCGTGCACATGTATGCAGACTGTAGTGATTGTACTTACTAATGCTGTGGCTCCGGATTCCAGCACTGTTATTTCCTGAATGGGCGATCCGAGTCAAGTCACTAAGACACTTCTGCGCTTGTTTTATCTTCCATATGAAGTACCTAGCATCGAGGATCAGAAGCACTGAGAAGGGAAATGGCTTCTGTAGGCCAGCATACGCACACACTGAGGGTGCTTACAAGTGTTTCCAGAGGGAAAGCAATGGGAAAAGGCATTCTGACACTGGACTAGACCCTCACTCCCCGATTTGGTCCCACTTCTACATGGAGGTAGGCTGGTTGTTTCTGCTTTGTAGATGAGGGGTGGAGCTTTAGTGATGTCAAATATTCCTCTCACCAGACAAATATGCAGTTGAGGTCAGGCCAGGGAGCAGCCCTTTTGTCTTGCACGTTGGTGGAACTCGGTTTTTCCTTCATTCACCACTAGGCACAACGCTTTCCACAGGGACTTCAAGTTTGACTTTTTTCCAAACTGGGAACTGTGTCCATGTGCCTGCCTGAGACAAGGTTGCCACCAAGCTGCTTTTCAACGGGACCCCTTGTGGCTTTGTAATTGCCGCTATCTCTTTGAACATTTGGAATTTGTAATGAAGTCACTTTCCAGCCCTGATTCATCCCAAATTCAATATTCTGTTTCCTTTCGGTTTTTTCCCCCCAGCAATGAAAAGATCGGTAACATTATAAAACATCTGAAAGCGCGGTGGAAGTTTCCTGGGGCTTGGAGTGTTGTGTTATGTTATCTTTGGAATAACTTTGAAGTCCCACCGGTGTAATGGAAGCCGTTATTATGTCATGAGACTGATTAGCATGCCTGTGGGAAACATTAATTGACGCTGACATCATAGTTGGCTTTGCAATCAGTTTGTTTGGCTTCTTTTTTGTCCCACTCCCACCCCCGCCCCAGACCCAGGTTCTTAATGTAAAGGTGGTGGACCACTTTCCGAGGAGGGTAACGGAACATGTTTGGATGGGGCCAGGGAGAACCGGCAGCCACAGCCTCCAGACAGCCCTGGGAGCAAATGGTAAGACAAAGGCTTTGGCAGAGGCTTGGGCGGGGGTGGTTGGGGGGGGGAGCGGGGGGTGCCGGCCCTTTGATTTGCCTGGAAAGGTTTTGATTTAGCTGGCATTCCGACTCTTGATATATAAAACTTTTAAACTCAGTAGTCAGCATGGCTGCCTGAATCCATTTGGTTCCAGTCCTTTGCGATTAGGTTGATTGCTGGTGGCTGGGGGACCGTGGGGAGCCTCGCTGGCCTTCGCCGAGTAAGACGATCACATTCCAAACTATCTTTTCCTTTTGTACAGAAGTATATTCCATTGACAAAGAAAGCTTCAGAGAGGAGGCACAGTGGACTCCTATTATCTCAAATTGTGTATTATTAACATACACAAAGTGATAGCTTTCCATTCACCATGTACAACTAATTTATCCACCAATGTACTATTTAAGTATCTATCAGAAATACGAACTTTTCCTATAATGTATTCATCTGGCAAGGTCTTTCCTCTTGCCTTTCGACTTAGGAATAATATTTTCTGCTATGTGAAGGGTCTCTTGGGAGGAGAGAGAAATCCCAGGAAGTGTATAGAGCCCGCATGATGGGAAATGGGGCAAGTTCTAGATTCAGGACAGCTTGGTCTTCTTCCTCCCGTTAGAGCATCTGTGGCCTGCTCCCCTCCCTCACTGTTACTAACACAGTTCCACGCCACCTGCCTGTGGCTCCTAGAGAATGCTAGGGAGACGGGCCTGATCACCTCCCTGTGTCAAGTTTTGGCTGGGTAGACGGAGACTTAGTGTCCATGGTGACCTCAGGCAGGAAAGACTGAGAAGATCAGTGTTGCTGTTGTTGTTTACACATCATTTTATTAGAACATATTAATTGCACACATGATGGTTCCATCTTGACGTTCTCATACATACAAATACATCATATGCTTTGTTCATATTGCTCCTGCCTGCCTCCATTCTCCTACTGGTCCTTTCTTCTTCCCAAATGGTCCCCCTTTACTTCCATATCTGTACTTCGAATCTAGATTCTGTCTATGAGAGCAGACACCCATGGAATTAGAGCTTTCTTTTAGCTGCATACATAGACAGCTGCAGTTTTTCACCTAGATGCCTCCTGCCCACTTCCAAGCCCCCCTGCAACCTCCTGGAGATGATCATCACATGACCTCTTACTGCTCATTCTCTTCTACCCACCAGACGTAAGTTGTGTGAGAACAAGAGCCTTAACTGACACGGTTGCTCCTTTTCTGACAGCACTGGCACATAGTAGGTACTCAACAAATATCTCTTGACTGAGTGCGTGACTCAGCCAGAACCAGGCAGAAAACAGATTCCTGCAGACTGTTCAAGTGTCTCTAATTAAGAGATATGGGCAGTGTTAAAGGCGTAGAGAAAAGAGGGTAGAGCATTTGGATACCAGCAAGAGCAGGGGACTGCCACCCCTCCAAATGGGAAAGGGCAAATGAAAGCCATGCATGACAGGGCATGCCTATAATTCCAGCACTTGGGAGGTGGAGTTAGGCCAGCTAGAGGTTCAAGGCCACCCTTGGCTGGCAAGTTTAGAGATCAGTCTGGCTATGTGAAACTCTGCCTAAAAAGGGGATGGGAGGAGGGGAAGGGAAAAAAAGTAGAGGGAAGGGGGAAAGAGAAGAAAGGAATTAAGATAACTCAAAGGAAGAAGTGGACGGTGAGAGTCAGTGGGATCTGGAATGCTGGAGGACAGGCCATCTGCAAAGACCTTTGATCACAGTAGGTGATCTCCCAAGGAATACGGTCCAGAAAAGGGAAAGAGTGGAGACTACATCCTCAACCTCTCTCTCTCCCCTCTTTCTCCAGGAGTCTCACGTGCCTCCCTTAACAAACTCAAATGAAATCTAGCTGCCAGATGCATCTAGCAAGTCTCAGATCATTGTTTTTCAGTTCCAAATGAGGCAAAGAAGAGCAGAGGTAGGTCAGGGTGGGACAGACCAACATTCTCAAAAAACTCAACATTTGGGTGCTGTGGGATGTCTTTCTGTATTCTGTGAATATGTGTTGCTCTGATTGGTTGATAAATAAAACTGCATTGGCCTATGGCAGGGCAGGATGGAGCCAGGCAGGAAAATCCAAGAGAGATAGTAATAGGAGAAAGGGGAGTAGAGAGAGACGGCAAACCACCATCCCAGGAGCAACATGCAATGGGACACAGGTAAAGCCACAGGACACATGGCGATACATAGATTTATAGTTATGGGTTGAGATAAGTTATACGAGCTAGCTAGCAAGAAGCCTGAGCCAATAGACCATAGAATTTACAATTAATATTAAGCCTCTGAATGATTATTTTATTGGTGATTGCAGGACCACAGGGCTGGGTGGGACTAGAGAAACTTCCGGCTACATTTTGGTGCCTAATGTGGGGCAAGAATTTCCACCCAAAACCGGAAAAAGCTTTAAAAAAAAAAGATTCTGAAACAAAGCTAAAAACAACTTCCTAGTTCTGTCTGTATGGGGGCTTGCCATGCTGTATGTGGGCTTGAGCTACAATATGGTGAGTTTGTGGCATACAGGTTTAACCTACAGCAATGACAAAAATAATATTAAAAAAATATAAAGATAGAAATTACACAGAGAGTTTGGATTATATTTTCTTTCTTTGAGATTTTTAACTACAAAAAGACATTTGATTACAAAGAGTACTCAGTTAGCCGGGCGGTGGTGGCGCACGCCTTTAATCCCAGCACTCGGGAGGCAGAGCCAGGCGGATCTCTGTGAGTTCGAGGCCAGCCTGGTCTCCAAAGCGAGTTCCAGGAAAGGCGCAAAGCTACACAGAGAAACCCTGTCTCGAAAAAAACCAAAAAAAAAAAAAAAAAAAAAAAAAGAGTACTCAGTTAAACCAATATATATATATATATTTTTTTTTTTTAAAGATATCTTGACTTCAAAATTTATGTCTAGGGATATGTTACTTGGAAAAGAGGTTCTGCTTTTCTTTCCAAAGAGGATGAGAAGCTGTGGATTCCTTCTAGGTTAATGTGGTTCCATCATGGAAGACCCCCTGAGAGGTCTCCAGATGATCCAACATCCAGAACAGCTTCAATGCAACAACTGGCTGAGAGAAGACATCCTCACAGACTACTATAGTCAGGACTTGACTGGAATCCTAAAATGTTCTTTAGGTCCCCATAAGACTACCAGTGCCCCCAATCAGTAAAAAGTAATATGAAAAGCTACGACCAAATTCCCAAAATATTGTTTATAAATGTTTATTTTTATTTAAAGGGGGTTGATTATAAATGCAATCTCTTTCCAAAAAAGAAAAGGGGATATAGGTATCATAGGATAAAAAGATAGATTATTGAATCTACTTTTAAAAAACAACAACCATTTAAAATATTTTACATTGCTGTAGATTTTAATTTATTGATACAAATTTAAAATTTACTTTGTTATGCTGTATATATTTCTACTCTTGTTTAAGGTATTATGCAACTCATTAAAAATTACAATATATAATTAAGAAATACATATTAATTAATCATCTCTGAATATAGATATTAATTAATCATCATCTATTATCAAACTTATAGTCATGTTAATTAAATTTTTTAGACATACCAATATACATTCCAATTAGGTAGGTAATTTTCAAATACTTCAAAGACCTACAAAACATGGCATTTAAAATATTTTAAAAACTTAGACTTTTCTGGACAATGAGACACATCTGCTCCTGGCAGCACTGATTTACTTCAAAGAGAAAGATGGGCATCAAAGACACTCCATATGGAGTTTATCTTCTTCTTGGCAAAACTGGCCATTTGGGTCGGAAACTGCTTGTGCCTGGACTGCTTGATAATACATTGTATAAACTGGACATACAAGATCCATAGGAAAATGACCACTGATTTTGCCAAAACAAAGTAAAATGGTCCTTCAGGTTCCTGCTTTGAAGAGAAGACTACCAGACATTCAACACAACACAGGGAAAAATGACTGAAGGACTCTAGGTCTATAGGCTGAAGATAGATGCCCCAATGTTACAGAGGAACTTTGGGAGACTGCCCAGGCAACCAGCTATCTCTATCATATCTAGAATTAGGAAAGTTGCTTGCAATATACTTCCTGCTTACTCAGGTAATAATATATCCTTCTGGGATCTTTAATGGAGTTGAAGACTAGATAGTTATAATTATAGCTTTCCTTAGTCATGATAAAAGATAAATTAGACATAAAATTTGAAACTCACAAAAACAGGATAGATGATAAAATATTTTCTAATTTTGCCAAATACACATAGACTAGATATTATAACTATAATTCTTGCTTGATAACTGTTTTGTTATATATGATTTTACTATGTTAAAGTTAAAACCTTCCTTTTTGATTAGACAAAAAAGGGGAAGTGCTGTGGGACGCCTTTCTGTACGCTGTGAATATGTGTTGCTCTGATTGGTTGATAAATAAAGCTGCATTGGCCTATGGCAGGGCAGGATGGAGCCAGGTGAGAAAATCCAAAAGAGATCATAAAAGGAAAAAAGAGACTAGAAGGAGACACCAAAATGGGACACAGGTAAAGCCACAGAACTAGGGCGACACATAGATTAGTAGTTATGGGTCAAATTAAATTATTAGCAAAAAGCCTGAGGCAATAGGCCATAGAATTTACAATTAATATTAAGCCTCTGAATGATTATTTTATAGGCAGCTGCAGGACTGTGGGGCCGGGCGGGACTGGAGAAACTTCCGGCCACATTTGGGGTTATTTCGGAGTTTGGATTTTCAGGTTGGAGATGCCGAGCCAGCAAAATCCATGCAAGTGTTCCAAAGTTGGGACCCTCCCAAGTAAGCACTTTCCAAAACCGGGGCTCTCCAAAATCAGGTCTCTCCCAAATCAGGATCCTCTAAAATCAGGTCTCTGCAAAATTGGGACCCTCCAAAATCAAGGCCCTCCCAAATCAGGAACATTTCTGACTTCAAGCATCTTGACTAAGGAATACTTACTCTGTACTATGCAAACACTCCTGCCAACGAATAACCAAACAGAAGGAAAGGATCAGCCTGAGCCGCCAACATGGGCAGCACAAGCCTCTGCTGGAAGAGGAGCCCACAGACGGTGGGGTCCTACTTGTTCTTGCTCTGTGACATCACTAACAATCTCTGGAGTGCTGTTTCTTAACCACAGTAGAAGCAAGACCTTCAGGAGAAGCCGACACAGTCTCAGCAGGCTGAGTGGCATAGGGCCATTGAGAACAAGACAGCAGCCCTCCCCACACTTCACTGGTCCTGAAAGCACCACTTCCTCAAGAACCGTGTAGTAATGCTGCCACCTCTAATGATGGCTAGTTAGGTGGTCACATGCTCTAACACAATGCACAGAGAAACCTGTCCTTTGAAATGTACTGATGAGAATCATACAAATTAAAGACTACAATATAAGAGGGGAAGTGCTTGGATATTGTAGGTGAAGTTTTCTTGTGCCAGCAGCCACTCCCAAATAATCGCTCAGAAACTTATTATTGGTTGTAAATGCTCAGCTGATAGCTCAGGCTTGTTACTTGCTAACTCTTGCATTTAAATTAGCACATATTTCTTACCTACACTTTGTCACGTGACTTGGTCCCTTCTCTCAGCATGGGATGCCCATCTTGCTTCTCCCTGTGTCTGCTGGCAACTCATCTGACTCTGCCTTTCTTCATTCCAGCGTCCTTAGTTTGGTTGTCTCACCTTACTTCCTGCCTGACTACTGGCCAGTCAGCCTTTTATTAAACCAATTCGAGTGACAAATCTTTACAGTGTGCAAAAGGATTATTCCACAGCAGCATATTCTGATTCTCCCATCCCCCAAAGGGCACCATGTATGTGACTTTTACTTGAATGTTCAGACTACGGAGGTCCAAATGGAAGGTGAGAATTACAGCTAGCCCACATCCAAAGAATTCCTGAATCATCTTCTGCCAGACAGCAGGGGTGAATATCATAATTTCTGCCTTCTCCATTCAGAACTGCCAAAGATAGACACATAGTGCCTCTGTGGATGCATGCAGTTCTACTGAGTAGTTAGACAAGCAACCCTTCAGGTTTCTTTCTACAAATTCCTTCTCTCTCTCTCTCTCTCTCTCTCTCTCTCTCTCTCTCTCTCTCTCTTTCTCCCCCCCCAGTCCATCTCTCCTACTGCCGCTCTCCCCCTTCCCCTCCCTTTCCTTCCTTCCTTCCTTCCTTCCTTCCTTCCTTCCTTCCTTCCTTCCTTCCTTCCTTCCTTCCTTCCTTCCTGAAGCATGGTATTAGTATAAACACCCCTGACTGGCCTCAGTCTTACAACCCTTTCTTAACCTCTTGAGTACTCTCAAGCTATTCCTTCCTCCCACTTTGAATTCTGCATTTTCATGTTTTTATTAAATTCTTACAGCTGCCCAGTGGTATACTATTGGGCCCATGTTACATAGGAGGAAGGAAGTTCTAAGAAGGTGACTGACACACAGCTACACAGTTAGAGAACGGTAAGGATGTGACAGGCAACATTTACTGAAACTTTCTAAGAAAAGTTTTGATTTGGTTTTACTAATGGTGTTTGTGTATGTCTGAGTGTATGCAGGTGCCCATAAATGCCGGAAGAGAGTGTCAGATCCCCTGGAGTGGATTTACAGGTGCTTGGGAGCCACCTGACATGGATACTGGAAACTGAACTCCCGTTCCTCTGAAAGAACAGAAAATGTTCTTAGCTGATGGCCATCTCTTCACACCCTATTGGGGACTTTTACGTGCTTGGTATTGTAATGAGTTTAGGGATTATAACTATGCACAAAATACAGCACCTGTGTGAAAAACAACCACATATTCAAATAATTAGAACAGTGTTTAGAAAATATTGTAAGTGAGGTCTGCCTGGTGCAGGAGGAACAGAGGACACAGACTCACAGGGAGTGGACTTGGAGCTGGTCTAAGGATGGTTGGGGATTTCCCTGGCAGATGAAGGGGGACAGACACTTCATGAAGTGGGAGACTGCAGAAGCATGGAGCTATCAGAAGAAAGCGTGTTCTCAGTCACTGACAAGAAATCCAGAGTGACTCCGGCCAGGGGTGAATCAAAAGAAGAGGCAGGGAGCAGGCAGAGATCACCACAGCCTAGGGGAAAGGTAATGGGGACAAAGTGACTTGCCTCAAGTGGCACATGGGCTGGGTTTGAAGCCAGGCATGTTCATAAACCCAGTCCTCTTGGGTCTAAATAGGCAGAGCTAACTGTGTGGCTAGAAAACACACCCTGCTTGGGGGTCTGTGGGAGTCTGCCCAAGTGACCCTGTTCAACCATGTCAACTTGCGGCGACAGCATAGCTTTCGAGTCAAATACTGAGCACCAGCCTCTAAGGAGCATGGAGGTTTGGGGCATTCGTGAGTCATCTCTGCACTGAAGAATGAGACCTGCAAAAATTAAAAACAACACCTTTAATCCCAGAACTCAGGAGACAGAGAAAGGAGGATCTGCCTGTGAGTTCGAGGCCAGCCTGGTCTCCAGAGCAAGTTCCAGGACAGCCAGAGCAACACAACAGAAAAGACCCTGCCTCAAAAATTAATAAATGAATAATAATTATTTAAATATAAAGTGAGTAAATGATTAATAAATAAATAAAAATAAAAACAACAGGCTTAGTGTCCAGAAATGCACAGGCCCCTTCCTGACAGAGACTGGCTTTCCTTTCTTCCTCTAGTCTGTGCTGTGCCTCCTTTCCTCTTTCTTTTGAATTGAACACATTTATAACACCCAGGCCACCCAGGCCTCATCCTGCCTCCACGTGCCAGAGATATGCCTTCAGGGGGTACTTCATGGAGAACTTTTTTTTAGTCTCCCTATATATGCATCTTGAATGAATTTTATGTAGTTTTAGATGCTATAATTAGGTAGTAATTGGGCCTACAGGCCTCACTCTGCAAGCTCCAGGTAGCACCCATATTCAAATGATTACTATTCCTGCATCAAAATGAGTGAATGTTCACACTAATTGGGATATAGATGGATATAGATGCTAACTAGCCTCAGGTTGAGTCATATCACCAGAGAAGCCCGTACCAAAGGCTTTGTGTTTTGGAACTGTGAACTAGAAACTGCGGGTCTGAGCACACTCCACTTCTCTGGGCCACTTCTGAAGACATCTCTTCATGTCCAGCTCCGCCAATTCAGATGCTGCTCCTGGAGAGGACCCCACTTGTACCTCCCTGTACCAGAGGGAAGATGTCTCTTCAGTGGTTATATGAAAGTGGGGTGCTTGGGACTGAAGATTTGTTTGCAACTTGGTTCACTAACTACTGCTATGCCCCTTGCTGGGGTAGCTGCAGTGTGTAAGCTCTCATAAACTGGGGGTGAGGTGGGGCAGGGGCTCCTGTTGCCTGCTTCTTACACTTCTCTTTATCAGTAGTATTACCACATTGTCTAATCCCCCTTCCTTAATTTGATCCATGTGAAGTATCATCACATCTCCTTTTAGCTGGCACCTCCCTGCTTACTACTAATGACATCATACACAGCAGCTATCCTTATTTCTACTTGGGGATGATAAGCCTATTCATATCCTCTTAGCTCTCTTGCCTGTCCCCTCTCCCCTGCCCACCATTATGGGTTATTTGGATCTTGACTAAATAACCATTATTTATCCCCAGGTCATAGGTACATTATGCCAAAAGAGCATGAATTAACTTCTAACTGACACCTTACTCACTACAATTCTTCTAACTATTTATATATCTGGTTTTCATTCACTTAATTTGTCTGATCTTTCTTTTTTTATATATTCTGTGACAGTGTGATTCAATTTTTCCTTCTCCATGTTATGGATCAGTTTCTTTGATTATCAAATAATGTATATTTCCCACTCATTGGAAATCCTATTTTCACTAAGTAGCAATGAATATGACATCTTGTTTGGAAATTGGTGAAAACCTTGTGAAATGTTTAGATTTATTTGAGAATATTTTATAACTGTATAGTGTTAAGACAGTCCATCCATGAACATAGTATGTCTCCACAATTTAGGTTTTCTTTTGTGCCTGTACTTTTTTCCCCTTTCTTCTGAGAAGCCTTTGTGTTCTGGCTGCTGAGTGTCACCTGCTGTTATAAATAGTCTCGTGTCTGTCAACACCACTCCACAGCCTGTTGTTATTAATGTGAGGCCCCAGTGGCTTATCTGTCTTGAAAAAGAACACATTCTATTTCCTGATTTAGAATGCTTTCTGCTCTAGAATTCCTTACCAGATCACATCAGTTCTTTGCCGTTAAAATTTCCTTTGAAAATAAATTTTGAGTATTAATACTACAGAAGTTCATGTTTCCACTGAGGTAGTAATGCAGTTGTTGGATGCCTCGGTGCGGTTAATCACACTGAATTTTCCTGACAGTGCGTTCACATTCCTGAGATACATCGTAATTTAATCATTGCTGTTGTTTCAAAAGGCACCGTTGAATCCACTAGCTATTTTTCTTATGATAACCACACCTCTACTCTAAAGTAATTTTGTTTTCTTCTTTCTCTTGTGTGCAGATCTTCATGACTCTTTTTCTGCTGGATGGTTCAAAGAGGCACTGAGTGTGTGTGTGTGTGTGTGTGTGTGTGTGTGTGTGTGTGTGTGTATTTGTATGTGTGTAAATGTGTGTTTGTGTGTGTGTATGTGTGTGTGTATGTGTGTGTGTGTGTGTGTGTGTGTGTGTGTGTGTGTGTGTGTGAGAGAGAGAGAGAGAGAGAGAGAGAGAGAGAGAGAGAGAGAGAGAAGTGTGAGCATGTTTGGCCTAGAGGGAGAACATGGAATACATACACACAAATATAATTTGCCAAACAAAAATTATTCAAGGCATGGAATCAAGAAATAGAAAAGCCAAGTGATCTCATGCACCTATAACCCCAAAACTCAGATGGCCCAGGAGCACTGTGAGTCTGAGGCCAGCCTGGGCTACATTCTGAGACTGTGTCTCAAAACCACAATAAAAAAACAAACCACAACAAACAGAAGAAGAGCAAGTTCTTTGGGTTCTCTGGCATTTACAGAGATTGAAGACCTCATGCAGAGTACATGCCAGGGCTTCTTGGTTTGATTTGTTTTTATTCTTGGTGATTGCTGCTGTTTTGATTTCTCCTAGCCTGGGATATGGTGACTGTGAAAGAAGCTAGTTCTTCCGCCTCAGTCATCAGGCATGAATACTGACCATCTGACATATTCAGAGGGATCAAATTCTTAAGCCATCAGAGTGAGGAGAGAGAACTTCTCATCTCTATATTCTACATCTGGGGCTGTGCCAGGTTTTCAGTATCACATTTTATTTAGGACTCACAACTTACACAAAAGGAAATGGAAGTTTGAAGAAGCCAAGTAAATACAATAGTGACTGTAGAACAAGGCTCTAAACTGCTGCTGTCTCTCCCTGGGAGATTTGGGTTTCTTCGCGCTGTCTCTGAGAGTCCTAATCAGTCCCTTCTCTGTCTCTGCGAGTTTTTATCCTTGTTGATTTATTTACAACCAACCAACCCTTCCAATCTTTCTGCTAGGAAGTTCCCTGGATAGAAGTTGCCAAGGGAAGCCAAGTTAGTCCATCAGTGACCCTCCCTAACCCTGGGAGAATGTCAAGGCTGGCTGTCACAGGAATCCAGGATAATAAAACAGAAAATACCTGTGTCCTCAAATTAGAGGAAATTCTTAGAAAAAGGGCTGCTCTCACAAATGAAACAAGAGAAACAAGTTCCATAAGTTTGCTGTTTCTGCACTCCATTCTCAATTCTTTCTCTTTTTTCTCTTTGGTTTCTCAAGACAGGGTTTTTCTGTGCTACAGCCCTGGAATTTGCTCTGTAGACCAAATCGGCCTCGAACTCACAGAGATCCGCCTGCCTCTGCCTCCCGAGTGCTGGGATTAAAAGTGTGCGCCACCACCGGGCCCATTCTCAGTTCTTAAGAGGAGTGAAATGACCCATAGCTGACCCAAGAGAAGTTTGAAATGGGTAGAAAGTCTCGATTTAAGTCTGGAAAAATATCATATAGCTGTACAGTATAAAAGCAAGTAGAAAGCAATAATAATAATAATAAAATAGTAGCTATACATACAGTCCTTAGCTCCAGCAAAACACTTTTGTGTTCTTTATTTCTGTTATCCACCTGATCATCTCATTAAGCAGGCAAGAATTTCTGGTTTCTTTTCTTATTAATTTTGTTTGAAATTAAAATATAATGATATCATTTCTCCCTTCCTTTTCTTCCCTCCAACGCTTCTTATGTATCTTTCCCCTTGCTTGCTCTCTTGAAGTCATGGCCTCTTTCTTTTTAGTGTGTGTGTGTGTGTGTGTGTGTGTGTGTGTGTGTGTGTGTGTGTGTATGTGTGTGCATGTGTGCATGGGTATGTATATGTGTGTATAATGTGTGTACATGTGTATATGTGTGTATATGTGTGTGTATGTGTATGTATATGTATGTATATGTGTGTATGAGTGTGTATAGTGTGTGTGTATGTGTGTGCATGTGTGTACATGTGTATATGTGTGTATGTATATGTGTATGTATGTGTGTATAGTGTGTGTGTACGTGTGTGTGTGTAGCTTCTGTTTTACAGAGAGAGATGCTGAGGCACAGATCTTTATCCTGGTACAACAGTCTGCATGGCTGTCTCCGGATCCTTCACCTGATTTGACCTTTATCAAGCAGCTGGGAAGTCTCCTATTGAAAAGTAGAATGTGTGTCTGTGACGCTTGCTTCTGTGTCCGGCCTTTTTGGTTTTCCTTAGCCAGTGGGTGTCAGCAGACAGGACTGACATGCATGCATGCTGTTGCTCTCCTCTCATTCATCAGAGGTTTCCAAGAGAAAGACAGCCCCAACCAGCCAAGAAGAGAGATGTCAAAACAAACCTCATCCAGCTGTGATGCCTATCCAAATCCAACTGGAGCAGAGGCTGGCACCTGACCTGCAGTTCCAGAAGTTTTAACTGTATGTGGTTGCTCATTTAAGCCATGGGGTTCAGTTGGTCGTTACACAGCAGTAGCTGACTGATGCATCTACCAAAAGGTAGGCAGTAACTGAGAAAGCTGAAATTAGAGCCCACATCTTCAACTCACAGTTTTATATGCTTTCAGCAACCTACATTGTTTTGCATGCTGAAGTATATTTATTTAGATGTGAAAATACCTTAGGACCAAGCTGGGTCCTATTTATCTTTCATTCCCCAGAGTCTTATTTAGCACCTTGTACAAGACAGGCATTCAGGAAATATTCATTAAATAAAGACAACAACAGCAAAACAAGAAGCCGCCACCACCAAAAATCCCTAACAGGAAGCGCTCTCTCTCTCTCTCTCTCTCTCTCTCTCACATGTTGCCTTTCTGTTTTAATTAATAAAAATAAAGTAAAACAGGAAAGCATATTTTATACGGTAACCAAAAGCCAACTTCTAAAAATAGGTTGTCCCTTCAACTGCACAAAGAGGGCACGGTCGTCATTTTCTTTGCTGACATCTGTCCATATGTGGCATATTTCCTCTCTGAAGAAAGATCAAACCCCATAAAATGCATCATTTATGGGCCCCTCCCCATTAAGAAACAGCATGGAGACCGCTAATGAGAAGCAAAGGCTAGAGAAGGAGTTCCCTGAGTCAGTTTAGGCAGACTGAGGTAAAAAGGGTCCACCCCCGGGAACTGCGCACAGGGCAGCAGCAACACAGGGGCCCGACCCCGCCCACCCCTGACTCACCCTCGTCCCCATTCCCGGTCTCCACAAACACCTTGGGGTAGAGAATTTCTTGCTGCTGCTTTCTTTTTCTTTTCTTTTCTTTTTTTTTAAATTTCCAAAGTCCAAGCGTGTTGGCGGAGGTGGCTGTGACATTTGCAATTCTCCATGCCCCAGTCCATTCCATTTTCTTTCCTGGTGCTTCCTCCATGGTACAGTAAACCTCCAGCCTGACGATAATTATAGCCAGAATAAAGGGACGGGGGTAATGGGAACGAAGCGGCAGTGTGATTGCCTTTGCGTTGTTTGTAACAGCCATTTATTCAGTCACAGGCAAAAATCACACAGTAATTGGCTGACAATGGGAGGCAAATGCCAAATCCCACAATGCTGATATTTTTGCTTGTTGAGGTTTTAGACCTTTTATTCATATTTTGATTAAACAGCTGGAGCATTAAACTGACATATGAATGTATCCGTGGTCGAATTCTGAGGCATTTGTTTCTGCCCCATTCAGAATATCGGATTTCAACCAGCAATACAGTAGAGCTGTGAATACCCGTGGTCTATTGACTTTCAAATGTGTTCCTCCTCTTTAGCCCAGTTCATAAAGACAGCACCATGGGGAGACAACATGGACACCTTTTAACAAATCAGTTTTCAATAGGATGTTTCCAAAAAGAGAAAAAAAAAATTAAACCACATGGCGTATTTTGCCCCCTGCATTAGAATTTCCCACTCTTTTAAGTTTCCAACCCATTTATAAATAGACTCTTAGAAAACATCTGCTTTTACTGTCTCTTCCAGGAAAGGAAACAGAGACATAAAGGTGGACCAGATGCAGCCATCAGCTTTCCTTGTAGAGGAACAATTAGAATCATTGTGTCTAGAGTAAACATCGTAATGAAATAGTTGTTTTCGCTGTATCCGGTACAAACGTCAGAATGAATAGTTGTTTTCTAGAAGTACTTAGACTTTGAAGAAGTCATTGTGGAAAACAGTGACTGCTTTCTGTCATCCATAGAGTTGTTTTTCTGGAGGAGATTCACAGCCCTTGCGTGACTTTGGTCACAAGATGGCCCCGGGATTCCTGGAGCGTCTTGCATTATTGGGTACTGCAAATAGTGCACTCTAAGGACTAAGGTTGCAAAGGTGTGATGTTTTCTGAAGGAAAACATATAGTGTAGACCAGAGGCTTTAGTGTGAGAAACTTGTACCCCCCAAAAAACAACCTTTGTAAAACAATCAATAAATATGCCTTTGCACAACTGTTCAAGGTTCAGTTTTTTAGAAGCTATTCCTCCCTTCTCCTGAGAGCCTAAAATTGATCTTGAAGTAACCCTCCTTCTTTGGATGACCCACACAGCACAGAACACCCTGACATTTCCTCTAGTCTAAAGAACTAGAAACCGAGACACAGGTTCTTTCTAGTCTATTAAAACTGTTCAGCACCCCCATTCCCTGAGAGGAAGACTATAAAAGACAGGTGACATGGGTACTGTGCATGTAAGCAGAGGCCCCAGATGCACACACACTTTTATAGAAGTCAGGTGAGATGGATACTGTGCATGTAAGCAGAGGCCCCAGGAGCACACACACATTTATAAAAGTCAGATGAGATGGGTACTGTGCACGTAAGCAGAGGCCCCAGGTGCACACACACATTTCATGCACAAAAATATAAAATGGGTTCAATATGTTTCTTGATTGTAGAACTCAGTTTAGGTGCTTCTGACTCATAGAACGTCATCTTCTCTTAGGTTATCCAAGGGTCTAGCCTAGGGCAACTGCTGTGGGATGGTCTGTATGTCAAGTGTGCTGCTGATTGGTCAATAAATAAATCACTGATTGGCCAGTGACTAGGCAGGAAGTATAGGCGGGACAAGGAGGAGAATAAAGCTGGGAAGTGGAAGGCTGAGTCAAAGAGAGACACTGCCAGCCGCCACGATGACAAACAGCATGTGAAGATGCCGGTAAGCCACGAGCCACGTGGCAAGGTATAGATTTATAAAAATGGATTAATTTAAGCTGTAAGAACAGTTAGTAAGAAGCCTGCCACGGTCATACAGTTTGTAACCAATATAAGTCTCTGTGTTTACTTGGTTAGGTCTGAGCGGCTGTGGGACTGGCAGGTGAGAGAGATTTGTCCTGACTATGGGCCAGGCAGGAAAACTCTAGCTACAGGCAACCAGTACTGTGATGCCCCAGGAAATGCTCAGTGGTGACACCAGGGTGAGAAGACCAGGGTGAGAAGACACCAGGGTGAGAAATGCTCAGGGAAACTTTTTACTCTATAAACTTTTTATAGTATAAAGGTTCTCTTGGTTTAATGGGTGGAGTGTTCAGTTGCTGTACACATGACAATTGTGGAAAGAAGATGTACTGGAAAGGTATATTGTAGATATTAAGGCTGTTTATGTGCCTACACGTACATGTGCATATATCTCTGATGAGAAAAGATGAAATTGCCCCAAAGTCTTTCTTTATATACCAATGCAGACTTTCTACTTAGAAGATATGAAGTATATCATATGCACATGGCCTTGAACCTATTCCATCAACAAAAATTATGAGATGTTCAGACTGTAGTTCTGAGGAATTAATTATGGCCAGACAAGGGGAAGAAAATGGGACTTTGGAGAAAGTTCCACTAACCCAGAGCCAGGGATGAAGTCTTCACTTCACCTGCATCAAGTTCTCAGTGATAGAAGCCTACGGATAAGTATATTATTCCTGTTCCACACACTAGACACTCTACACATACTTACAGGTGTTCCACACACCTAGGGATGTTCCACACACCTAGAGACAGTCTACACCCTGGAGACACTCCACACACCCAGAGACACTCTATACCCTGGAGACACTCCACACCCTGGAGACACTCTAAACACTGGAGACACTTCACACACCTATAGACACTCTACACCCTGGAGACACTCCACACACCTATAGACACACTCACTACACCCTGGAGACACTCTCCACCCTGGAGATACTCCACACACCTATAGACACACTACACTCTGGAGACACTCTGCACCCTGGAGGCACTCCACATACCCAGAGACTTTCTACACCTAGAGATCAAGTCTTAGAGACGTGAGATGACTTGTTCAAGATTGTCAGACTAGTAAGATGCAAGAGTCCATGATGAAAATCCAGTAGCCAGATTTTTACCCTGTAAAATTGCTGATGACATTTATCACTTATAAGGGTTTGGAACTTAACTAATTTCTCAAGTCAATCCATAGAAGCTCTCTGATGCCTTGCCTCTGCTATGCATTACAAAGATTCAGAAGTGAGTAGAAAATCCCCATCCTCAGCTGAGCATGGAGGCACTCCCATGGCAGTAAGGCTGAAGCCAGCCTATGCTACACAGTGAGATCCTGACTCAACAAACCAACAAAAAACAAAAAAACAGGCAAATTAAAGCCTCCACATCCGGCATTGAGGATCTTTGCATCTTCCAAAGGAAGTCACAAACCGAGGCATGGATGGATCAGTCCATGGAAGAGGCTGCTCTGACTCGGGTGACTGGTTAGGGCTTCTCCCCCAAAGCAGGTACCAAGTCAAAGTTTCAAAATGTATTTGGAAGGTGATCCCAGGACACACGGACATGAAGTAAAGAGAAGGACAGAAAGGACAGGAAGGCACCACAGGATGTATCACATGTTCCTGCTGAGGAGATCTGGGTTCATTCCCCAGGGAAACTCTGAAACAGTGGAGACATGGCTTGTTGTCATCCCAAGTACTGGGGGAAAAGGTAGGCATATTCCCCTGTCCTGCCCATCATCCATCCAGGACTGCTCTGGAGACCTTAGGTCTTTGCATTTCTAGCTTACTGGATACATGGGTCCAGCACACTCTTTACATATCCTGTGCTTTAAATTTTCATGAGGACAGGACAAGGAAAGTTGTGTCACTGTCTCCATTGTCCTAATATCACTTAGGAAAGAAAGCTTCAGAGACGTTCTGTAATTTGCCCAAGGTCACACAGCTAGTGAATATCGGAGCCAGGATTTGAAGACCAAGCAGTCTGGCACTTGCTACCCTGTGAAAGTGAGTGTCCAGCCTCGAGTCACCATCTGCCTGTCCCTAGATACTCTCTTGGGGAGCTTGCTTTCAGGTGACATCAGGACATGTTCTTGAGAATATCCTGTGTAGACGTGAGTATTGGGCAAATATTGAGACCCCTACCCTGGTCACAAGTGACAAAGTGTGTCACAGAGGAGGGAGGTATTGCTGAGCTAGATTCCCAGTGTGAAAACTAGGCATTAGACAACAAGGTACCTATTGCAGGGGTCTGTGCACCTCTCTCCAAAGGGCCTGGCAGGCTCCATCCCAGAGGCAGAACTGGCCAGAGATGCTAAAGTCAATCCCAGTGACATCAGTCTCTGGCATCCTGTATGACGCCCATGTTATGGCTTCCTGAGTTCTTTACAACCAAGTCCCATTTGTGTCTTGAAAAGCTCCTAGCCACTCCCCCCAGGCTGCTTTTCCTGCCTATTCTCACCACTTCACACTGCCGCCCTGCTTCAAAGGGCCACCCTGCTTCACACAGCCGCCCTGCATCCTGCCTTTGAGGCCTTGTCCATCCTGAGAGCCTCCGTGGTAAGCTCCCTCTTGCACAACACCCTTCTCAACAATCTGGGCTAAAGGACTTTGCTTGGCCCCCTGTCATTGGCCCAGCACTCTTCTGTAGATTCTAAGCATGCCAGCAATAAAACGCCATAATCCACTGTATTCCTTTCCCAAATCCCCAAAGCTTCAGAAACTCTAAGGGTTTTGTTTCTGTCTTCATTGGTTTGTTTGTTTTGTGACTTTTTTTTTTCATCGTGTATGGTAACAGAAGCAGACCTAAACTGACACAAAGCTATTTATAGTTTTTATTTGATCTAAATATTCATACTTCTCACTGCATAAATATTCATGTCTTTGCTTACAGAATGCAGCCCCAGACCCTGCTGAGATTTTATATAATAAGTGATCTGTGTACCATATTTCTTCTCTACAAGCTGAATGATTCTGAATTATACAACACATCTGGCCCGGGGGGACTCTGTTATGGAGTGAGCGTCTGTGATAGTAATAATGACGGTGGCCACTTCTACAGGCCACACTCTTTACGTATCCTGTGCTTTAAATTTTCATGAGGACAGGACAAGGAAAGTTGTGTCACTGTCTCCATTGTCCTAATACCACTTGGGAAAGAAAGCTTCAGAGACGTTCTGTAATTTGCCCAAGGTCACACAGCTAGTGAATATCGGAGCCAGGATTTGAAGACCAAGCAGTCTGGCACTTGCTATCCTGTTAAAGTGTGAGTGTTCAGCTTCAAGTCACCATCTGCCTGTCCCTAGATGCTCTCTTGGGGAGCTTGCTTCTTCTGACACTGAATTCTGGGCTCTGTCTTCCAAACCCCATTCCTACAATGTCCAGTTCAGTTGGTGTGGACTTTAGATCTACCTGGGAGGCAGCTTTTAGCAGCTTCTTGTCTCTTTGGTGGTCCTCAGACTGTCTTGGTCCATAGTCGAGGGAGGAGCTTGTGTTTGGCAGCCCAGCCCCTCAAACCTGCCTCTCTATATCAATCTAGCAACTCTCCTTCCTTGCCTGCTCCTCCATGGTTAAAAACCACTTCAGTCTGCGCTCTAGATTCTGGAATCTTATGTGTGGCCAGGCCTTAGTGACAAGAGGTGAAAGTCATAAATACCCGGATGTGGAGGTCAGGGTCTAGGCTTCTTTGCTGGGGTGCCATGAGCTTGCTTATGAAATGACTCCTATGCTCAGCTCTGCAGTAGCATGTAGGTAGCAAATACTTCCACAGTGCCAGAGTTAGAATGGAGTCCAAGAAGAAAATGCTGGATCCAGAATTAGTCTCTACTGTGATGATGATGATAAGCACATGTCAATTGCTCGGTCGGTGTCGATCTCTATGATAGTACATGTGCCTGGTTGATCCTCACAACAGCCCAGCGAGGAACTGACTGCTCCCCAATCTTCCTTCCATGGGACAGGACTGAGGGACCAAAAGTGGTTAATCTAAGGTCTCACACTTACTCTACCAGCTAACTGTCACCAGCATAGTCGTGTAACAAAGCATTCCAAAAGTCAGGTGTAGAAGGAAACACGTGCGTGTTATCATTCACACGGGTGCAGTGCGGGATGATGTCTTAATCTCCCTGAGCTCTGATTGTGTGGCTCCAAGCTGGAGGCAGGTCAGGAGCAATGGCTAGTATACATGTGTTCTTTCCATGTGATGATGAAAGGGACCACTCTGCTGATTACCCAAGCAATTTCAACCTCGGATCACATCACACGCATAAACATCCATTAGTTGATATAAGTCAGATGAGCAAAGCCAACATCCTGGACAGGAGTTACAGGTGTAACCCCCTCCAGTTGGCCAAGCCAGGTAGTATGGCTCCGCCCAGTATCCATGGAGGAGGGAAACAGAGTGAGCCCCTGCAGAGAGCCATCTTGAGAGTGCTGCCAGACATGCCCGGGGCTTCCCAGCACTAAAGCTTGTCTTTTCGAGCCTTCTCCTTGGCTATGACAAGCACCTACGACAGCAAACACTGTCTGTGAAGTCTATGGGTTTTTTTTCTCCTTTGCTGGGGAGTCAGTTGGCAGAAAGATGCTCCTGCAGATGTGGGATAGTAACTAGCTGAGCATCTCAGAGACTCACATAGCCCTGCATCTCCTTCCCTCTGTGACTCAGACCTATTATCAAGGGACCCACTCTCTCATCTCTTTCCTTACACATTCCTCACCCAAGTACACACATGGCTTCTCTGTGCAGCAGACCCACCCTCGAATGTTCTTGAAGGAATAGTTAGAAATCCCCAAGACCTGGTGTTATTTGCAGTGGGAGAGGTCCAGGTAGGACTGAGTCGCACTGGACTCTGTCATCTGTGTTTTGTTCCAGCTCCTGACATTTGGAAAAGGCTTGAGCATCTTATTAATGTTTGCTATTTTGAGCTTCTCTGTGAGATGATAGAATTAACTGCAGAGTCCTGGAAAACAGACTTGCTATTTTCCTTTGTAGAGGTACAAAATCTGAAAGTCTTTTCTTAAGTGCTGGCATGGCTGGCGCTCACTGTCCGGGTGTTAAAATCTTGAGGATACGCAGATCTTCGCACTGCTGCACTCCAAGTCAGAAATGGCCTCAAGACATTCGGGAAACCACTCCCAAATGATCAGGGAACACTCAACCTGGCTATCATCCTTGTTCTAAAACTTCCTTTTCACTGTACTAGTGAACTAACTGTAGAGTTACCGGTAACACATCACCATCCTCTGTGCCAGTTCCTAGCATGCATCTGAGAAATCCTCAGTCTCCTCCCTAGAACATCTACCAGTTAATGCTTTCACACCCTGCGGATATCCCTTGGATCCTTTCGTGATCCCTCACACCAGGCAGAACTCTGGTTGGGCTCTGGTGCACACACCCATGCAGTCCCCTCTGTCAGCTTCTTTGGGTGACAAGAATGACTACTACCATGAGCCATGCACAGGATTGTAGCATATGCAGCTTTAAGCATGTGAGGGGAATGCTGGGACCCACCCTTGTGGGTATCAAGGGATGACTATGTTTGTTTGAATGAGTCAGTCCTTGATCTTGGGCTCTGAGGTCCTTTCTATACTCCAAGAACTCCCTTAAGCAGTGTGAGCAGAGGACAGGAAAAGGGGGTGAGAGACAGGCTGGTAACTGAGCTGTGTGGTGGGTCAAGCAAGGTCTTGAAAGGCTTTACTCGAACTTCCTTTTAGACCCAATAGGACACTGTTGGGTGGATTTTGTCCAAAGCAGACTTACAATCCCACATATGTACCAAAAAGATCACACTGGAAAACAGACATGGAGAGGGAGTAGGAAGCAGGAATGAGAATCTGTGCAATTACTGCACTCACCCACAGCATCTGCGATGGCGTCTTCCAATATGGCGTCAACTGTGGAGCCCACAGAATGGCCGTATTAGGGATATATTTTAAAGGTTTATTCTTGATGGATTGGCTGCCCAAAGTTTTTGGCTTGAAAATTACGTAACTGGGGTTGTCATTTTCTGAACAGAATGAGTAGGAAAAGGACAAAGATGAGGATACCTAGTTAAGTCTGAAACGACAACTATCATAGTTAGCTTCGGCTGTGAACTTGACACAAATCCAGAGGGCACCTCAACTAAGGAATTGCCTTATTCGAAGTGGTCTATGGTCATGTCGGTGAGATATGAAGCTCTTAACTGCTAATTGGTGAGGAGGGCCTAGCCCACCATGGGCACTGTCATTCCCACCAGGTAAGCCTAGGCTATCTAAGAAAGCTAGCAGAGTGAGCGTGGGGAAGCAAGCCAGTAAACAGTATTTCTTCCCAGTCTCTGTCTCAGGTCCTGCCTCCAGGTTCCTGCCATGAGTTCCTGCCCTGGCTTCCCTCCACGGGGGACTAGAACCTGTAATCTGAAATCAGCCTTTATACCCCTAATTGCTTTCATCATAGTGTTATCACAAACTAGAGCAGTGGTTATTAGACATATTTACAGGCTAGAGTGATGATATACATATCTCAGAGCATCCGGAGGGTTTATTTCTCCGGTGTGGTGACTACACCAATGTGGGCATCCATGAGGAGCTGATTCTGAGTAGTGAATCTAGAACCAGGCTTTATGCACTTGTGCTAGAACCACACTGAGCAGACAGGTGTCCAAGAGAAAGTGTGAAAGGTGCTAGGAAGTAATTAGTGCTTGGCCAGACCCCAGCATAAGGGGTTTGAGCATGAAAAGGGGAGCTAGCCATGTCCTGGAGACAAGGACACTTCAGAAACAGAAACACGACTCTTCAGTAGCTGGCCATTCTTGCCGTACCTCCAAGTCAAAATGAGGATGACCAGGTTGGATGCAAGGATGGAGGTTGGAAACTTGGAGTTGGAAGTCAGGAGCATGTGGGTGTCATGTAAAGCTGTGGAGATTGGCTCAGACCATTAGGGTAGGGGATTGACAAATTGCAGATTACAGTTACAATGGCTTTTCCTGTTGCCGATATATCACCACCAAACCAGCCTCCTTTGTTTAGATATTGCCAGCAATCTCCTTCACACCCCCGTGACACCATTTCCTGAAGAACAGCTAGCCCTTTCATGGGTGTCTACATCTATGTCTATCTGCCCATCTACCCTCAAATACACCATCACAGGCCACATCCTGATGTTTCTACCAGTGATGAGTGACATGCTCAATGATTGTCCTGTGAGATTGTAAGGCCATGGATTGCCTAACACCTACAATGCAGTGCCCATGCTTGTGGCGAGGCTGTTACAAACAGACTTGTTTGGCTCTGTTTAAAGACATATGTACCTCAAAAGTGCTACACTGCCTAACGTACTCAGTAAAGCAACATGTTGCAGGTTTGTGGGACCAATAGGTTATAGACACCCTGTAGTCTGTATGAGTAGGACGCTAGAACATCTAGGTTCACGTTAAGTGAATCTATGACCTTTAAACAATGAAAGAGTTACCTAATAGCCCAGAAAGTATCTGCATTGTTGAGTGATACCTAACTGTGTACATGTGCACAGATTCTAATCGACATCTGTAGAAGCACTTACCTGGGCTAGTATAAGTAATACTTTTAGATTACAAAATTGGGGTCCAAGTACATATCCTGCTATAACTTATTTTTTTTACTTAAGACATATAACCCCTCCCCACTCTCTCCTTTCTGATTTTAGTCATCATATTGTGATTCTATTGTATGGATTTATCAAAGAAAAAGCCATGAAATTATATACTATTTCTATTGACTTCAGTTTTGCCATTGTCATAATGATTTTTAGACACTACTCTCAAGCATTAATATGCCACTTGCCTATCTGCAAGTCAAAAGGTACACAATAGAAATGGTTAGGTCAAAGGGTATGTACATTGCTGTGGATGTCAATCACTCTGTATGCTGTGAATGTGTTGTTCTGATTTGGTTGATAAATAAAATGCTGATTGGCCAGTAGCCAGGCAGGAAGTATAGTATAGGTGGGATAAGCAGAGAGGAGGATTCTGGGAAGTGGAAGATTGAGTCAGGAGATGCTGCCAGCCACTGCTGCCATGAGAAGTAAGATGTAAAGTATTGGTAAGCCACAAGCCACGTGGCAACTTACAGATGAATAGAAATGGGTTAATTTAAGATATAAGAACTAGATAGCAAGAAACCTGCCATGGTCATACAGTTTATAAGTAATATAAGTCTCTGTGTGTTTATTTGAGTCTGAGCAGTTGCGGCCCAGGCGGGACTGGAGAAAACTCCAACTACAGTACATTTGATTATTTTGGTAGTTAGTGATCCATTGTTCTCTGAAAAGGCTGTGACAATGTACCTCCCCACAATTATATGAGAGAGTTTATTAGTTTTATAATCTTTTTAAATGTGGAAAGGGTTTGAAGACACTGATATAGAAAGAGATATAGAAATATATTTATCAATGAGTAGGGCTCTCATTATTTTGTGTACATAATTTTGACTTTGATTCTTTTATAATATAATCTATTTCTTAGTTTTGAATGTGCTACATTTATCTAATACAATTCTTGTGTGACTCAAAGCAATGCTTTATGGTACACATTTTACATATCTGAGTTGGGTTAAAGCAGTATTGGGTGGCTCATATAAAATCGCATTGATGGACTACCTCACTTTGCATTTCAATGTGACACACGCAGTCAGGTCTATTAAATATATATAATATGATAAATGAAATGTTTTCTATTTAAAACATCTACCACATTTCTCTCAGTTCTTGTTACAATGTGATTTTTTTTGTATCATGGCTCTTAAGACATTCTTTTTCTTGCAGCTAGATCTTTATTAAAGCCATTCAAAAGCTGTGCCATTCATGTTATGAATAGGCGTCATAATTATCTAACACAACCACTCCAAAAAATCAGATTCATAATTAGCTGGACCAGCTGATTGGTGAGGCTTTCTGGATGCTGTTCTTTAATGTTGGACATTCTCTTTGTGCTTGAAGGATTTGTTTGTGTGTTTCCTCTGTGTGATTAGAGCTTTTCCATAATTGGCTCCTGAGGGACATTGGATTCCAATAGTTAAAGAATAATTACTGCCTATGAAAAGTGGAATGGCCTCGGCTGCCTTTTGTTGTGATTTAATTGTATGCAACAAGTCCTGGACTCATCTCACTTCGAATTGTGATAGTGAAGATGTAGCTTGATTTAAAAAAATAAATGGGAATTTGGTAAAATGGCAAATTGGCATCATTTTTAAAACAAACAAGCAAATCATCCTATTAAAATGAGTCGTGTGTTCTTTCATTAGTTTGTAATTTTGATTACAAATTAAACTGTGCCAGAGTGAGAAGTCGAAAGGTTAGAGCTTCCGGGAGATGGCACAGGATGAAAAAGTTCCATCCAGAGCCGTCAGTGGTGGAACGCAATTGTAGCAGACTGCTAATTAGTGCCAACCACAAGAGAAGAGGGAATGACAGACCAGCTCTGGAACATCATGTGGATTGGGGCTGAAATGGGAATAAAACACACCAAAAAGACTGGATTTCTTCTGATATGCTTTCTAGTTCAGAAAAATTAGGTTTGGTTGGGTAAAAGTTTTAAATTGAACTATCAAGATCCTTTTTTCTCCAAGAAAATGTGAGTGATAAGAGCCATTACTTCTCAGGATAAAATAAGATATTAACATTGCAAGGTGACAGCAGGGATGTGGCCAGCCAGCTCTCCCCAACTCAGGTGCTGATCTGTCACTCAGGGCCTTACTCACAGGTTGGCTGCAACTTGTGTCTTTGAACCATGGCCTCCCACATGCTCTCTGGATGATGGATGAAGAAGCAAAAGTCAAGCTTAAGCACAGGAAAAGACAGAAGGTTTCTGTAAGTCTAAATTCCACCAGTCTTCCCTGCATCAAACAGGTTACATGGCCCTGCCTCAAATCAACGAGATCAGAAGTGTGCTGTGGCCCGACGCAAGAGGGAATGAAAATATGAGGCAAGCCATCCCTGGGGTCACCCCAGGCACATGTCTTGATCCATGGCTGAGGTTATTTGTCCACCAATAGGAATTAGAGGAACAACTGTGTGACTTTGACTGTCTTAAGCTACACTTCAATTGGAAAATGTTGAAGCAGACAGTGTGAGATCACATGGCATGCAGCACCAGCTGTGACAGGGGAGTGCACAGCTGTGCATCCTGCGAAGTGACAGTCAGCGGAGGTAAGAAACCTACAGAGGTAAAGGAGAAGCTTCCATCTGTCTATCTGGCAATCCTTCTAGATGAAAGGATGCTATGAGAAGCAGCTGTGTCCTGAAAACATGGGCTTTAAACTTGTGTTTGTCTCTGCAAAGCTCGCCTTGGTCCAAAGCCAGCCCCAGTGCAGTGTCCACATGACTGAGGCAGCCTTGTTGAAGCACCTGCCTCTGAAACAGTTGAGGGGGGGTTGGTTTGCAAGGATGAAGGATGCTGTGGATCGGCTTTGGTCAAGGGCACCACCCACTGTGAGATGACTTATCTGTTTTCTATTATTTGGAAGCAATCCTGGAGGAATTCACAGCCACTCTGGGTCCCCTCATCAAATAACTAGAGGAGATTCAGGAAATCCTCAGAGCTTTTAAGTATTATATAATAAATGAAAAAGTAATGGATTGAAAAAAAACCAAAACAAACAAAAAACAAACAACAACAAAAAATGAGGGCTGGAGAGATGACTGAGCAGTTAAGAGCACTTCCTACTCTTTCAGAAGACCTGTCATGGGTTCCCACCTTAGAACTGCCTATAAATTCTGCTCAGGATGATCTGATGGCCTCCTCTGAACTCCATGGGCACCTTCAGACACACACACATACGCACACACAGACACACATATTCAGGTAATTGAAATGATAAAAACAAGTCTTTAAAAGAAGTGGCAGCAGTTGTCCAGGTAAAGAAAGCTGACATGTGATTCCCTTCAGAAAATTTGGTTTATTAGGAGAACGGGCCTCAAGGTCTTGATTGGTCCTTGAGATGAAAGGGAGAAAATTAGACAGAAAATGGCAGAGTCAAGCATGCTGGGCCTTTAAGGAGAGAAGCTTCCCTTTAAAACCTGAGGAGAGCTTGTTTGGAGGTTCTAGCAGGGGAGCCTGGGTGAGACAGTATATGCCTTTAATCCCAGGAGGCAGAGGAAGGTGGAGCTCCCAGTTAGAGTCCAGCCTGGTCTTCAGAGTGAGTTCCAGGATAGCCAAGGCTACAAGAGAAACTCTGTCTCAAAAAGCAAAGCAAAACAAAACAAAAAACCTGAGGAGGAGCTTCATAAGTAAGAGAGATTAGGAGAGAGAAATAGCCACCCTGAGAGGGATGTCAAGGGGTGGGGAGGGACAAGGTGAGGCCAGGGGAGGCTCTTTAAAGAGAAACTCTAGAGCAAAGAAAACATCAGACCTTTTTTAGGTTTGCAGGGGCTGTTGGGAAGTTTCATGTCTTGTGATTTAGTTTAAGATAGCACACATAACAAAGCACATGAAGGGAGATACTGGTTAAGACCATGAATCGGAGGCTGCCATTGGGTCACAGCACAGACAGCTTCTAAACTCTCTGTCTCAGGGAGAACTGCAGGTAAGCATGTCTTGATCCCTCCAGGCTGTGGGATCTGGTCTTTCAAGAGTGACCACTGTCTTTAAGAGTCAGGCCCTTAGTCTAAGAACATGTTGGTGCTGTCTTACCTGGAAGAGATCCATAAAGGAAATTCCTTGCTTGTAAAATTCCTTTTGGAAACTGCAGTGGCCTCTCTAACATGGTACAAAAGTTGTATGGGGGAAAAAAAACAGTATTTGTGGAGAGTGGACCCTACCCGTGACTCATGAAGGGTGCCCTTCATGTGCATGGCCTCTTGATATGAACATCTGGCTCTCTATCCAAAAGCTCTGCCCAGCTGCTGGAGTAGGTGTGGTCTATGCTCCAGACAGGCCTGGATGCTGGAGAAGTTCATGTCTCCAAGGATCGACCCTTAGCCATGTTGGGTGGGGGATCGAGTTTAGCACAGAGCAACTTCCTCCCTCCTCATCTGAAAAACACGAGTTCTTCAGGTTCTGTGCTGTCCAAGCGGCTTAAAGCAGTGACAGCCTGTGTATGGTGTGTGTGTGTGTGTGTGTGTGTGTGTGTGTGTGTGTGTGTGTGTGCCCTATAGGTTTTCTTCTTCCATGACTTACCTACTCACGTCTCTGTAGGGGTTTCTCCAATCTCTTCCAAAACAGATTGTGTTCAGATCCACATTCCGAGGACTATCTGTGAGAAAGGATCTGACATCCACAACACCTGACAAACCTGCCATCTCTGACACGTGGTAAAAAATAAATATGATGAATCTTACTCTCCCATCTTACTGTTGGAAGGCAGAATCTGGTAGACCACTGGGAAAGGTCTTGGTGAGATTGGAGCCAGAGTTTAGATTCCTCATGTCCCAAGGGACTTGTTCAGAAATGGAAACAGACTAAAGAGGATTTTCTGAATATTCTGGAGATTTCTAGTTCTAGGAACAAGGTCTTAATTTTCTTGACTAACCTTGGGGCAGAAGATAAGTGCACATTCTCAAAATGTTAAAAAGAATGCCTGTCTTTTAGCATTCTTGTCACTTTTTTTAAACAAAAAGAACATGGTAAATCTCTTAATTCAAGGACTTCCTATCCCTGTTATGAAAGCAGTCTCAGAAGTTGCTCTGAGCCCCTGAGGCTTCGTACTTCTATTCTGGATGAGGACAGGGAGATGAGTCACCCATTTCTTTTTTTCTTTTTTTTTCTTTCTTTCTTTTCTTTTTTTTTTTTCTTTTTTTTCTTTTTTTTGGTATTTTCAAGACAGGGTCTCTCTGTGTAGTTTTGGTGCCTGTCCTGGATCTCACTCTGTAGACCAGGCTGGCCTCGAACTCACAGAGGTCTGCCTGGCTCTGCCTCCTAAGTGCTGGGATTAAAGGCGTGCACCACCACCACCCCGAAAGTCACCCATTCCTTGATTTGAATGTACAGTTTACTATAATAGAAGCAAGTCCCATTATCCCCTGGTGAGGTGAGGGACACTGGGCCCCACAAAGGTCATTTTCAGCTGCAGAACTTCCACACATGGATCTAGAATGGAAGAGCTAGCCACTCAACACTAATGGGGGGCCTCACAGGTACAGCCAGCAGTCCAGATTCATGTCTGTTTGGGATGGGTGGACCCCTGGACTGGAGAGAGGGGCCACCTTCCTCCTCACGGAGAGTCTCTGTATAACGTGAGATGGGTGGTCTGTGCCATGGAGTCCACAAAGCCATGCCTTCTGCAAAGGCTTTCTCAGCTGGACAGAGTCACCCATGAAGGCATCACTGAGAGTCTTGGAGAATCCAGGGGCTTCTCTGCCATGCCTTGTTGTTCTTAGAACAAACGAGAAATGAGGCAGACGGCTGGCAGTGCCATGACTGTTTGCGACATGGAAGGTCCTGGGCAGATTCAGCCACTCAGTCAATCCGAAACAAAGTTCTGCAGCCCCTAAGCAGAATCAGGGTTGACTTGTTGTCATCGAGATAGGGTCTTATTTGGACAGGCTGGGGTGACAGGAGTGTACCACCACTCTAGCTTAGAGTTTTCTTTGAACATAATCTGTTAAATCGATATCTAACTTCTTTTGCAGGAGGCAGTGTTCCTTTTTTAAAAAAAACTTCCGTTTATTCATTTGTTACTTGTGTGGCTGTGTGTGGATGTGCATATCTTTCACCTTGTGGGTCCCAGGGATTGAACTGGGGCATCATGCTTGATGATGGCAAGTGCCTTTACCAACTGAGCATCTCTCAGGCCCACATTTTAGATTGGGAGGGGGAAAAAGTGAGTTTCAGGTCCACCTAGGCTCCATGGAGAGACTCTGGGTCTCAAAAACCCAAATAGAAAGTAAAAGATAAAATTAATATGGAGACCCATCTGATCATCAGGCTACTAAATGAGAATATCTGTCTTATGTAATGACTGTGATAAAGGTTGTCTACATTGAACGGCTAGCAATTAAAAGACTCAAGACTCAGTTAATAGACTCAATTTTTTGTTTGTTTTCTTTTTCCTTCCTTCCTTTCTTTTCTTTCTTTCTTTTTTTTTTCGAGACAGGGTTTTTCTGTGTAACAGCTCTGGTTGTCCTGGAACTCACTTTTGTAGACAGGCTGTCCTTGAACTCACAGAGATCAGCCTGCCTCTACCTTCCCAGTCATGGATTAAAGGCATGTACCACCGCTGCCCAGCTTAGACTCAATTCTTGATTTGAATATACAGTCTATATAATAGGTGCCCCATTTTAAATTATTATCCCGTGAGATAAGGCACACTGGGCCCCACAAAGGTCACTTAAACCTGCAGGACTTCCACACATGGATCTAGATTCTGCCTATGTGTACATTTTTCAGTAGTTCATAGACTCCTTAAGACTTTCAAATGCAGTCACAGCCTCTACTTTATTTCTGTGTATGTTCACCATTGATTAATCCAGTTTCTTTGGAGACAGATTTGGGGAGAGGGCAGTCACTTCTTCCACCCTGAAGCCATTTTGGAAGTTGGTCTGTAAGGAAGAAGGAGGTCCCTAGCTGTCTGGGTTGATGGTCACCCTAAGGCACTCCACTGTTCTTATAAAATGGTCCCAGTTTGTCCAATCACAAGTACACACAGCAAATTCAGTCTAAAGAGGTTCCACCTCCTGCGCCTGTCCCTGGCCCTTCTGGGTTAGCCTCAGTTACAGCCTGGGTCTTTGGAAACAGTGGGTAATCTTGCAGGAATGTGTTGCCTCCCATCACCAGCACCTCCGGTTTGCCTTCTTGGCGCTCAAAGCCCCTCCTCACTCCCACCAGTCTTAAAGTCTTCACATAGTTTGCCTCCTGCGGAACCCACATAAATGCACCCTCCTTTGTAATGCTAAAACACACGCTTTGTTTTCCAGGCTCTTAGGAGGCACACTCACCTTAATCCTCTTACTCTGATTGCCTTGAAGTGATAGCGCTCTGCTAGTTTCAAGTTTCAAGGAACCAGCTCCCTCTGCTAGGGACTGGAATGACCGCTGCTGGGATTCCTACCCTATCGCCCTGGTGGGAGGCACTTAAAAAAGATTTTTTAGCTCCCATTATTGCTCTGGGCTTGGAGGTCTACCAAGAGGACTTTCAACAAAATTAGAAAGAGTAAAGAAGGGAAGGAGAGCAGAAAAGATGAGGAGGAGAGGGGATTCAAATGACAACACTTTGTTTCTATTTTTCTCACTCACCGCGCGCGCTCGCGCACACGCACACGCACACGCACACACACACACACACACACACACACACACACACACACACACACTCACGCTTTTTAAACATGAGTATTTTTTCAGCTTTTTGGGGTGTTCTTTATTTTAAAGTTCTGAGATCTTGCTTATTTTGATAAAATACTATATCCCTTCGATGGGATTTGTGCATTTTCTAACAAGTTCCAGTGTGTTGGCTCTTTCAGAGCAGTTTGCCAAACTCATCTCATATATCTTCCAGGTACTGGTCCACAAGCCTGCAGTTACTGAAGATTCTCTTCTCCCAGAAGGGAGCAGTAAGCACCAGGCACCTCCCAGAAGGTAGTAAAAGGTACAGAGACGTGGAGAAGAATTCAAAGAGCAATGTCAGCATGCCTGCCTGAGATTTAAAGACCCCTCTGGCTACAATTGGATTTAATGAAACTCATTTAACATCATCAAAGTATCTTCCTGCAACCTAACACGATTTCTCTTGAAACACACATCATAGGCTCCCATCTGCATCATCAACTCTTAGATGAGTTTGTGGAAAATGAGTATCTGCATCTAAAATGATTCCCCAGCCACTGGACTACATTGTTGGCTCTGCCTCTTTGTGCCCTTTTTAAATTGAGTCTAGCACCAGCGCCCCCTAGCGTCTGAGAGAGATGAGGTGGGTGGGGCATTTCTTGCCTTCTGGTCTATGGGGCAACTTTCTGTCACAGGCTCTGGATCGTTCTCTTAGCAATCCATGTCTCTTAGAGACCAGGCAGGAACAGGAAACCACTTCCTCACACAGCTAGTGGACACGTGATCCGGAGTTGGCTAACCAGCACATTCCATTCCTCTGGCCCATGAGGACTTGTGGACATCTGATTAAGCCAATCCTAGGAGGCCAATGTCTGCATTTTCTTGGAGAAAGCTGAGAAAGAAACACTCTTTCTGCTCAGATTCTTGTAAGTGAAAATTACCATATTCAACATTGGTTTTGTTCAGTTCAAACATGGAGTGTTGGATGTAGGGCAGGACCTAGAGCCAATGCTACACAGTCAAAACATGGTGGCTGAGTGGTCCAGAAACACATGGACACAAGCAATTCTCAGGCAGCTTCCAAGAGTCTTAGACTAGTCCAAAACCTGTAAGTAATCTAAAAGCTATCCTGTAAAATAGCTCTAAACTACACACCATATTAAGACCCTCCTACAAACAACCCTAATGGAACTCATTTGGCTGTATATTAGAAGGGGGACGAACTGGGAAGAGTAAAGGGATTGATTAATCAAAGAGTCAGGTAGTGGAGGCAGCAAGAGACCGTAACGGGGTGAAGATGATCAAAATATATTATGCACATGTATGAAAATACCATAATGAAATCCATTGTTATGTATAAGCAATATGCTAATAAAAATTAGAAAAATAACAAGGGATCTTGTGCTGATGATAGGACAGAACTTCGAAGTTTTATGGGAAATTCCAGACCTCTGTCTAGACCATCCAACTGATCATCCTTGAGAGGTCTCAAGCTGTGATGGTGCCTGCTTGGATTCAAGGAACAGAGACACACTCTCCTTAGAAACACTGGAAAGAAACCCCACTGTACCACCAAGAAGGATTTTGAAGTTGCACAGATAGACCTCAAGTCTTGAGCCCATTAATTGCTAGCTGTTTAATGTAGACAATCTCTTTAGAGATTTAATCTATAATATGCTAATAACAGTACTGCATAGGTAGCTACAACAATAAATGAGATAATACATGTAAAATGCTTAGCCTAGTAATTGCTTACAGTAATTACCCATTTGACTCTACTTCCACTTTCTGACCTCACCTCTTAGACATCATCTCTCTTTTACCTCACACTGAGATGTTTCAAAAATACCTTCCTATCACCTATCCTTCTAAGGTCTCTGCAGTAGGCACATCTAACTAATGCCGAGCTTAGGTCTCTGAGCCTCAATTTACCTGTCTGAAGAGAAGGACTATGTGGAGGGAGGAACATGGTTGGAATAAATGTTCACTGAAATATCTTCTGTGAGTTGTAAATGTAGGCACTTGATAACAGAACTACTAGAAATTCTCAGAAAACACCTCATTTTTGCATTGTTCCATAAGTAATTTTCGTTTTTTAAAGATTTTTTTTTAATGTGCATGTGTGCATGTGTCCATTTGGATACATATGGAGGCCATAAGAGGTCATAAGATCTCCTGGAGCTACAGTTATGGGCAGTTGTGAGCCATCTGATGTGGGTGCTGGAAACCAAACGTAGGTCCTGTGCAAGAGCAGCACATGCTCTTACCTGCGGAGCCATCTCCCCAGCCCCTACAGCATTAGTTTTATCGATGTGCTCTGTGCTATTTTCCTCCATCCGAGAGGAATTTGAGGTGTGACTCTCTCCAGATGAATTTGGCCATGAATCAGAACGACTTCTACTGGGCACTTTTGCAATTGCACTATAAATGTCACCAACTAGTAAGAATGTTCTTTTGAAGTTTGAAACCTACAAGATAAATTGCATTTTTAAAATACCCAAAGAGTCCTTCTTTTTCTTTTTTTCCAATTCTTTGATGCATGTAATTCTTTAGACTTTGGCCCAATTCTCATCTCTTGGCAAATGACCAACTCACAGATTCCAAGCAATATTCCAAATGTATTCAGCTAAAACAAATCAAGTCCGACAGTTGTCACAGAAGCATTTAACCAAAATTACTTCAACATTTTAACAACGCTTGACGTCTGCAGGGATGTCTTTGAAGTCCAGAGCTCCCAAAATATTTAGTGTTAACAGTTCTAGACAGGTGTTTTGCCAAAGACATGTAAAGATGTGTTGAGTGAGGATTATTATTTTGCAGCGAGTTTAGCCTCTGGAAAAATATTTATGTCTTAATTGGATGGAATTCCACCTGTCATTTTATCAAACACATTGCTTATGGTCCGTTTTGCTTAGAGTCCAAGAGAAATGAAAGTATTTTACTTGAGAGAATTAATGTGACACTTGTTTGGGCTTTTCGGAATTGCTGCGTTTGTTTGGTGATAATTATGAGAGAGTGTTTCAGAAATTTGAACCAGACGTTGCAATTAGAATATACAAAATTGGGTCTGAAAGAAAAGCTTAAAGGGAGAAGAATGAGCATCACACACACACAAAAGTTTCAAAGCCCCTTTCGGAAACCAAAGCCACAGGCCTCAAAAACGGCTTCATTATGGAGTCAATGGAAAAAGTCAATCTGCTTCCTAGAGGCAGCTATCCATTTCAGGAATGAGTTGCCTTAGTATCTGGTATATGCAAGGTGCTCAGAAAGAGGTAGCCTGCCATTTTTCTCACCTCCCATTTGCCTTCTTCCCCTCCATAAGCTCTTTGCTTAATGTTCTCAACAAAGAAAACTGGGGTTAGAAAATGAACGCCAGCAGCTCTTGACTCCATCTTTGAGTCACAGCAAGGGAACCTCCAGCCTTGTTCAAATAAGTTTTCTGCAGAGGGGTGAAGGATGACTGGTAAGATGTTGACTTGCATTGCGTTTGGTCAACCCCTGAAGGCTGATAAGGCTGTGTCCATGCCTGATAGATGCTATTTACTGTCGGACATGTGTCCAGTGTGTCCTTTCTTGACCATCTGAGATCAGTCTCATGGTTATCCTAACAACAGGGTCCCGATGAGGGAAGTGAGCACAGGTGTTTGGAGGAGGATCGAGGAGACTGTTGGGGCAATTTCTGAATATTCAATTTGAATAGTGATCTTAACAATAAGAGACTGGAATTAATAGCAAAAGTCTTGACTTGTTGGAGAAGGCTTGTTACAGTTTGAAACTGCAGTGTCTCCGCAGGCTCATGATTGATGCTTGGCCCCAGGGTGGCGGTGTTCTGGGGGTGTTGTGTAGCCTTTAGGAAGTGGGGCCTCACTGCTGGGAGGGGGGTCACTAGAAACAGGTCTTGGAAGGTTGTGTCCAGGCCCCAGGCTCCTGTGCTCTCTCTGCATCTTGGGTCACCGTGATGTGGGGAGTCCCGGCACAGTTCCACCATCACGAACTCTGCTGTGACCTTCCATCACTGTGGTGGACAGCAATGTTTGGAAATGCTGGGCTCAGATCCTCCTTTAAGCTGCTTCTGTTGAGTTTATGGTCAGAGCAATGCAAAGGCAATGAATATCGGGCTCCAAAGAGACAGAGGGCCATGGAAACTGCCTCAGTTTCCATTTTCCAAAGTTTTCTGGCTCACTGGTCCCACCCCTATGTGGCTTTCCACAGCCCAGACACTCCCAGACTGCTCCCATTCACCAAGTGGAGAAAATACTTAGGTACCAGGTTTCATCTGAGGAGTCCTCTTGTAAGAAACAATACATGGAGTGTAACTGGAAAGAAAGGGGGGCCCCAGGGCACCCCAGAAGCGGGTAGAGGGCATCTAGGTGTGATTAGGAGGGAAGGGCGGCATGAGGACAGTGAGGCAAAGCAGAGCTATGAAGCTGGCACCTTTGCTTCCACAACACTTGGGGAAGGTCCTGGTAGTCTCTGTGGTGTTGGCTAAGAAGCAGTACAGAGACAGAAATAAAGTGAGCGTGGGGTAGGCTCACTGGCCTCACACTGGACTTACTGTAGTCTAAAGGGCAGAGTTTGAGGCCAACTGAATGCCATGGCTCTCTATGGCACCTTGACACAGAGTGACCATAAGGACTGAACAGGGAAGCCAGCCCTGTCCCCGCCCCCGCCCCCTTTTATCAGCAACCTCCAGGTTGGTATTGGCTTGGCTGAGATTTTCTCCATCCCTTTTGTTCTCAGTCTCTCATGCTGTGGGATTCCTTTCTGGTCTGTATTACTGGATTTCTACAGCAGCATTCCAGGTACTTGTTTTGGTCAAGGTAACCAACAGTCCAGTATTGATTGTGCCTGGGGTTCCTGTCAGGCTTTGTGCCCACTAGCTAGCATCATTTTCCTATCCTTTGTACTATCCTGGGTCAATTTTTTCTATTTTTCTCGAATACAAACTATTCCTTAGGTAAACCAAGTCATAGCTAAGAGTATTAATTAAATTTGCAATGTACATGCTGCACATCGGCGCTACAGTGAGCTTGAGTTTCTGTTTGTTCGGGTTGTTATATGCCGGAGCTATTTATTGTAGCTCTTACCACGCAACACGAGAGGGAACTAAGATGAGGAAGTGAGTGAATGAAGGTGATGGGGGACACAGAGCCCACCGGATCAGCTTCTTGCTGTGGCTGACCCTGACAGGTGTTTAAGAAGTCCAGAAGCATTGAACATAGACCTGCTTTAGTGGGACCCAATTGAACATCCACCGGCTGTGCAAACAAGTCAGATCTCCTCGCCAAGCAGTGTGGACTGAGGAGAGAGGTCCAGCCTCTGGACGTGAATATCGTTTATCTTCCTAACTATAGACCCTGGACTTTAGGGAGACACTTAGTCTCTCTAACTCCATCATCTCTGTGTGGAGGACTGGAGAAGTAACTGTGCTAAGCGCAAAGGCTCCTTGTAAGTATGGCTTATGATCTATAAACCATGCCAAGGGATCAGAATATTGCTAAACACTTAACAAGCACTCAGAAGTGTTGGTGCCCCTGAGCCTCCCTACTCCAAAGCAATGTTTTTGTTTTTATTTTTGTTTTCCTTGAAATAAGGTCTTACTATGGATAACCGGCTGGTCTCAAACTCTTGACTCTTCTTCCTCAGTGTCCAGAATGCTGGGATTATAGGCATGTGCTGTCATACTCAGCTTAAAATCTGAAAGCTTTTGAGTGTTGAATGGTTTCACAAGCAGAAGGTTCTATACCTGGCCTTATGTGATAGGTTAAAAGTCAAAACACAGATACACTAAAAATATTGTATAAAATCTGTGTATGAGGTATATATGAAATATCAACAGATTTCCTGTTTGGACTTGGGTCATATTTCTAAAATATCTATCTCCTCTCCTCCTTTCTGCATGTCTCACACACACACACACACACACACACACACACACACACACACACACACACACTGTAATATCTGAAGTATTAGCATTCTTGAACACTTCCAGTCCCAAGCACACTGGGCTCAGGCTACTCAGCCTATTATTTCTGGGGAGAAAACAAAAGGTTCTAGAACTGACTCTCATTCACACATAAAATACACGACCCAGACATGGGCAAAACCCAGGACTCAGTGACAACGCAAACCTTGTTCCTGAGTGCTGTGGCACACCGAGTGTCTTCCCATCCTCTCTGAATCCAGAATGGAAGGTGAACCTGAAGGACTGCCAAGATCAGTGTTGGGGGGCACTGCCATGGAGCCCCTGCCTGCACCCCGGCCGGCTGCAGTTCATACTGGAAGCTGTGATTGCTGTGGTTTGTGGTATTCTGCGGGCACTGGAAGGCTTCCCTTGTCACCAGAAGTTTTAAGGAGTGGTATTTCTGATGATTGGCCTCCTCATATATTGGTAGCATTCCCTCCTCCGTCTTGCATGCAGCCAAGCACCGAACACATTCAGAATGCTAAATAATACAAATCTAGTAAGGTCAGGCCCGGGGATGGTTTTGCTGACATAAGACTTTTGGGCTTCGTTCAACAGACAAATTGTTTTTCTGGACAAGCCATACTGTGCGGTACATTTATTTAGACAGAATATTTGCAGAGAAAAATGTGCTGAGAGGCTGAGTTCTTTTCTTCAAATGATAGTCTCAAGACTAAAATTGTTAGGCAATTATTGTTTAACTGTTTGTGAAGGGACCTGATTGGAATGTTAGTGTTGGAAGAATCCAGAAGCTCTGACCCCTCCAATTGTGGCTTTCTACTCTCACCCAGATGTGAGCTGAGGAATCCTGTCTCTTCGGAGCAAGTCCCACATCTGGGGAGAGGCCAAGGCCCTCCTAAACATTCATGGGATTCTGGAGGGGGCAGAGTGGCTGCTGGCTTGTTTGCTTGGCTTTGCTTGGTTTTCATCCCATTTCTCTCTGGGTTCTGGTTTATTCCTCTGGTCTATGGATTGTCTCACTATACTTCTCTGCTGGCCCCATCAGTTTAGCCATGGGGCTTGAACTTTCAGATTATCACCCTGAAATGCACATGCCTTAGCCCTTTGTGTGCATAGAAGGTTTTGCTAAAATTACAGGAGACAAGATTGAGGTCAAGAGATGTATAAATGTTTTCTTGAAAGCATCATACACCTTTACTTTGTACTATTTATATATGCTTACTTAGTGTGCATGTGTGTGTGTGTGTGGGGGGGGTTGCTGTGGACATCAGGTAGTCAGTCCTATGGTCAGCAGTGTTTGTCACAGAACAGTGATCTTGCTTAGAAGCCAGCCTCCCTCTAGTCTCTTCAGTATTTTTATGAGGACAGGAAAGCAAACCAGATCACTTTGAACTCCGTGGGTGGGCACAGGCAATGTAGTGATCATTGGGATGGAGTGAGGTACAAGTAGATGAGGAATATTTCAAATAGGTAAACCAGGGTCCAGGCACAGAATGTGCAGATAAATGGCAGTGCACGGCCCCGGTTAGACAGCCGGGATGAGAACCGGGTTCACTGGAGATCCCCGACAATGCGTCTTTCTTCCGCATTGTGTCATGGTGCACATCATTTGAGACCACGGCCATCCTCAACTCAGTGTCCGTGCCCAGCACTAAAACCCAAGTGAAGAAGGTGAGTCTTTCTTGGCAATTCTCGGCACTTGAGGACCGTGCTATGCTTACAGGGTATCGGTGCAAACTACTCCCACCGAGCTTGGAGGACCCGCAGAGGACCAGAAGTCATGCTGAGGACAGACGCTGGGGATGCACCAGGCACTACCCTCTGCATTCACGGGAGACTTTAGTGCAGGGCAGGTAACTCTACTCCGCAAATATGCACTGGGCTCCCACAGGCTCTAGAAAGAGAATGGACAGTGAAAAGATGTCTGCCTTCTGGAGCAACAGGACTTAAGACTCAGATGCCAAAGTCATTGGGTGTTTTCTGATGAGCACAGGGGTCATGGAGCAGGACTCTGTAAGACGGGTACCCACAGCGTCCCACATGTGGGGTAGCCATCGTTGTCTGGCAGCAGGAGGTAGCGTCTTAGCCTTGACACAGTCCATTTCTCCCCAAGTTCCCTGTGTTGTCTCTGTTGGTCCAAAGCCTTCATCTTCCCATTGTGCTTTTGGTCTCAACCCTTTCTCAGCTCCTTGTCCCGGAGTCTGTAGAATCTGCTATCAACCATGCCCACTGCCTCCTTCCAGTTCCAACTCATTTGGTGTTCACATAGTCACTTAAGAATCTCTTCCTTGGTCTCAGGATTGAGGTACAGCGCCCTCCTCTGTGCATGCTCTCCCACCTGACGAAGTCTACCAGCTGCCTGCCATTTGTACCGCGTCACTTCCAATACTTAACGGTGTGGTTTTAAAATGTCCCTATGGCTCAGAAAAGCATCACATGCTGCCTGTCTTCTGATCACTGGCATCAAATACAAGAAGGACCTAGCTCATGATAAATAAATAAGCAGTCGTTAAATGAAAAAACACCATTTGGATCAGAGGAGAGGAGGGAGAGATATATTCTAAGTGGATATTCTTGTAAATTTTTTATGGAGCTGGGAGAGTGCGCTGTGTGCCTGGACAGAGTGTGTACCATGGAGTTCTGAGTGACAAGTGACAGAGCAAGCACTTGCTAACTTTAGAGGAAAAAGAATTCGTTGGAAACAGTGTGCTGACTCCAGCTTCTACAGGGACCTTGAGAACCATGACTGCAAAGTGGATGTAAGCCAAAGGCATCTCTCAAGAGGGCCACAGTAAGCGGTATGACAGTCACTGCAAGGCTCTGCAGGTCGTCTCAGGTGACCCTACACTTCACCACGCTGCTCGGCTTTCAGTCATCCTCCATCTTGAATTCCCTCTTGCCGAGAGCCAGGTCCAGGCGGAGGCACCCGAATGGGTGGTCTGGGTCCCATGCCTGCACAAGCGCTTCCGGGAGGAAGAAGGAGGACATCCATCCTGTTGGTTTTCACTGTGGTTGGTTCCTTCCTTCCACCAGTGCTCAGAAGGCCAGGGCCCCTCGCCAGACAAGCCGGTTCTCAAGGTGCTGAAAAGGTGACCTTAAAGCAAGTGAAGAGAGATGGCGGTGGAGACAGGCAGGAGCTGGGAAGAAGGGCATGCCGGGAAGGCGCTCTGGCCTCCTTCCAGCTGGGTGAGGGCATGCAGGGAGGAGAGTGGAGAAGGCTGAGGTGTGGAAGGGAAGGAAGGGCAGTAAGACAAGAAAGGTGACCAAGGGCACTGAGTTCTAGTTAGTTCCCAGGTCTGACCCACCCCGCTGCTCTTCAGTTGTCTATAAGGAGAATTGAGGCCAGGCAGGAAAGCTCTGCACTTCTCTTGGCTCTCTTTCCCACGCCTCTATTCCTTTCCAAGTTGAAGGCCATCCTGGGGCACAACAGATGCCTATAAAAGACACAGGGCGCTGAACCAGGGGTTTGTTTTGCGTTGTTCTTTTTCGAGGTGAGAATCGTTGCTGACTTAGGAAAGTATAGACATTGCAGTGCCCGTGTATTTGAGCGTGTTTGAGAGAAATTCTCCAAGATGCGGTATGTTTACCAGCCAGGAAGTGAGGAAGCTGTGGAGTGGGTCCCCTGGGTGGACTTGAAATGACTTTGAGTCTTTTGACACAGGGATTGGATTTTGGGTGGGTCACTTTCGTTGCTGCGACCTAGCCGCCCCCCAGCCTAGCGGAGGGTGGGTGCTGCTGATGGCTATCTCCTCGGGGGGCTTCTCATCCTCTCTCGACAAGGCAGTCTTTTGTGTCCTGGAGGAGAGGGAGCTGGAGGCACAGGGACAAGGTGTGGCTGATGGGGCCCGATAAGCGCCAGACAAAAAGCCCACTGTAGTAGTGAAAGGCTCTCCAATGTAGCTCCTTAATTTCCTCCCTTGGAAATGTTCCCCGTCTTTTCATCCCGGCCTTTATCTTAACTTCTAATCAGAGCAAAGCAGCAGCCTTTCAAATTGAACAAATAGGCTCCTCTGCTGGTGACAAGTGTACCTCATTTTCTCGCAAGCCTTCAGCAAGGTCACACCTTTTTAATTTATTTTCTGTAAAGAAGAATCTAGTTGCAGGATAGAGCAAGGGCCAGATCTCACGAAAGGTCATTCCTCCGGCTAGTCATAAAACAGGGCCGGATTAAAGCTTCCAAATGTTGGCCCTCACCTGCTGCACAGCCCGGGCAGGCAAGGAGCAGACCCCGGCCGGCTTCAGGTGCTCCTCAGCCTGATTCTGTGTGCCCCTGTGCCAGGCTTTCCCCGCCTCCCCCGGGCTTATCTCGGTTTCATACCCTACTCTTCTCCCCGACAGGGATGTCAGGCCTCGCATGCCGACAAAAGCTCACCAGTGGGAGTGTGGTCAACCTTTTCTCACGTAAACCGCTGGACAGAGGAGAGGCTGTTCTGCTTTTAATTTATTTGAGCCGTTCGTTCCTTTTTCATTCCCCACCCTCAATATTTTCCTCTGCGATTTTTTTTAGAGGGGGGTCATTTAAAAGATGAGGGGCATGGCTTTACACTGAAATAAAGAAAAAGGCTTTATTCTCGGTTTCAGGCATTAGAAATGTACGGAGATGTCCCTGCCAACTCACTTCTTACTCCCCGAAGCTCTCCCGTTAAGCAACTTTCTCATTCTGCCAATCAAATCATTGTCATGTGCACTCACGAATATAAATACATACATTTCTGTTTGAATGAAAACTCACCTTTCCCTCTAGAGAGAGGGGGGAAATACGTTGGGTGTCAACCTTCAACTGGGTAATTTTACAATAATTGTACATTCATGTCAGTTTTTTTAAAAAGTAAAGGAAAGTACAAAACCACCTTTCTTTTGGTAGAAAATTAAGAATGTGCTAGAATGGATAATAAATAAATTCCCCTGTCCACTTACCTCCAGGCAAGATGACTGAGGACCCTGTGTTACGTCCCGAGCATCTCCTTGGTTGTCTGGTCCTCTCGTCCTTCCTGCTTTGTGTCCTGAGCCAGCCTATGCTGTTTGAACACTCGGAGGGGGGTGCTGGTCTGTCCTGAGTAAGTACTTCACGTATTCAGGTACTGAAAACCTGCTTGTTATTTTCAGCTTGTAGCTTTCATGCCTGACCTGCCAATCACCCCTAGTTTGATTTGCATATTGTTGTGGGATATTTGTACACTGTATGAAGATATATTGCTGTGATTGGTGTAATAAAGAGCTGAATGGCCAGAAGGCAGGACTTCCGGGCAGACAGAGGACTCTGGGAAGAGGAAAGGCAGATTCCCCATGGAGACACTGGAGGAACAGGACATGCAGTCCAGAGATGAGGTAACTGAGCCACATGGCAGAACGTAGATTAATAGAGACGGGCTAATTTAAGTGATAAGAGCTAGTCAGGGAAAAGGCTAAGTTAAAGGCCAAATTTTCATAATTAATATTAAGTCTCATTGTCGTTATTTGTGAGCTATGGCATATGATCGTAGAAACATAGCTATTTAATTTTCTGATCAGTATTTTATCCTCCCCTTTTTATGTGTAGTTTTTTGATTTTGAATTTATAGTATTTTATATAAGATAGGCATTGATTTTTTTTCCTGAATAGCTAAATGATTTCTCTAAAGCTGGTTAGAGAACATCCTCTTCTGTGTCCTCTTCCACTGCCTGTTTGTTCTGGTACCAGTCTTTAGTGATTTATTAATAAACGTGGTTTATGCTTTCCCAGTAGTCTACCATTTTTATTCTTTTTTTTAAAACAAGATCTTTAGTAGTTTTGATCATCTGCTTAACAGATAAATTTAAAAATTTTCCTGAAAGTTAATGTTTAGCAAAAAAACATGGAGTATTTTAGCCAGTAAACTTTTATTTTATTCAATAAACTTTTTTGATTGTACAAAAAAAGGAGTTTGGTTTGATTCAAAGTGAATTGCAAAGTGACATCTCTGCATTATTAATTTTCCATCCACGGACACAGTGTGTCACTTCATTTGTGTTTTGAAAGCTGTGTTCCTCGCTAGTGTTTTTTTCTTGGTAGGGCTTAAAATTTTCCTATTAAGTTCATCCCTGTGTTTCTAACTTTTATTACTGTAATATATTGAACAATTAACTTACTTTAAAGAAGATGTTTGTGTAACACTGTGAATGTGCCGATCCACTGTCACTGTGGAGTGGCTAATGTTGAGTTACTTTAAGTTCATCTCAATCATTAAAATAAAAAATAAAAACCAGAGAAGTGTCATAAGTGGAGGAAGGCTGACCATGTGGTACGTGTTACATAGTGAGACCCTGTTTCAATAGATAGGTAGGTAGGCAAGCAGGCAGGCAGGCAGGCAGGCAGGCAGGCAGACAGACAGACAGACAGATAGGATGAATAACCAGATAAATAAACAAATAAAAACATCACTAAAGCAAGCAGGAAGATGGTGGCTGCCAACATCACTCCCCTACCGTGAGATGTCAAGAGAACCAGCTCTAGAAGACACCCACAAGACACAGCGACAGGAAGTCATGGGAACCAGCTCTAGAGGACACCCACAAGACACAGCAACAGGAAGTCACAGGAACCAGCTCTAGAAGACACTCACAAGACACAGTGACAGGAAGTCACTTATTGGGCCACTTCAGTGCAGATGACATTGACGGCCTGAGAAGCTTCAGTCAGTCTGTAGCATGTGAGTGAGGTCCCTAGAGGTAAAGAAGGGTGTACATCAGCTCAAACAAGGGAGGTGGGAGAGGGGGTGAGGGAGGCACACGGACTGTTAATGTGGGTTGTTAACACGACCGTACAGTTCAAGCCAAAGGAGGGACACACATATCTTTGGTGTGGAGAGGTGCATTAAAGACTCTTCTATTGTGAGAAAACACCAGAGGCAAGTTAGAGGGTGTTTATCTTGGCGTATGATCCCAGAGGGATCATCTATAGTGGTGGGGAGGCATGGAGGAGAGGAGCAGGAAGCTGAGAGCTCACATCATTAACCACACGCCTGAAGCAGAGTAAACTGAATGATGTGAAGTTAAAACCCTCGAAGACTACCCCTCATGAGATGCTTCCTCCAGCAAGGCTACGTGTCCTAAGCCTACACAATCAAGACCAGTGTTCAAATACCTGAACCTGTAGAAACATTTCTACTCCCTGGCCCCAGCTAGCTCATGGCCCTATCATAATGCAAAATGCATGTGATACAACTTCAAAAGTCCCCATAGCCTTTCACAATCTCAATACTATTTAAAAGACCAACGTCCAGGAGCTGGAGAGATGGCTAGGTGGTTAAGAGCACTTGCTGCTTTGTAGAGGACTTGGGTTCAGTTCCCAGCACTCACATGGCATATTATAACCATTTGTATCTCAGTTCTGGAGGATCTGATACCTTTTCCTGGCCTCTGCAGCCATTGGACACACATGGTACACATATCTGAAACAAACACTCAGCTGCATGGAATAAAAATTAATCAATTAATTAAAAAACAAAACAACAACGCAAACCCTGTCCAAACTCTCTTCTGAAACTCAGACGATCTCTTAATTGTAACCCCTGCAAAATGAAAAACCAGATTTCATACTTCCAAACTATAATAGCACAGAATACACATCTCCATTCCAAAAAGGAAAGATTGGGGGCACCATGAAGAAGTACTGCATCAGAGCAAGACCAAAGCCCAGCAGGGTGACTCCAAATCCTGTAGCTCCACATCTGGTGTCCAAGAACTTAGAAGGCTCCTCCTTTCCAGCTTTGCTGTCTGCAGCTTATGCTTCTCTCCAGGGCTGGTTCCATTCCCTGTGTGCAGTTCTCTTTGGCAGATATTCTACAGCGCTGCCATCTCTGATATCTTGTGGTCTCCACGGCAACCCAGGCTTCACATTCACAACTTCACACAACCTCTTACAACTTCTTACCCTTTCAGGGCCTTCATTCAGGGGCTCCACTGCCACACATTTGCTGGCCTCAGTGTCTCTCTGGAACCGTGGAGGAAGAATCCACAACCCGTTTACTCTTGCGTCCTTTGTGTCTCTAAAGCCAACAGCCGTGATGACTAGCAGCCAAGTTCTGCTGCTAGCTTGAGACAGACCCTGCTGGCCCTTTTGAACCACATAAGCACAGCTTTTGTTTGCAGTTGCTTTGGAGGAGCAGAACACTCCTTAGGCTCATCCTTTGCACAAATGAAAGCTTGCCTGGTTGGAGCCTTGCACTGAAGGCATCCTTCCTTTTGTTCTAAAGCAGCTCTCTCCTTAATGATGCTGACCTTCTGAAGAATTACAGCTGCAGGGCGGTGGTGGCATACACCTTTAATCCCTAGCACTTGGGAGGCAGAGGCAGGCAGATCTCTGGGAGTTCGAGGATAACCTGGTCTACAGAGTGAGTTCCAGGATAGCCAGAGCTGCTATACAGAGAAACCTTGTCTTGGGGGAAAAAAAAAAAAAGAATTATGGCCTCAGCAAGGTGTGGTAGCCCACACCTTTAATTCTACACTCTGGAGGCAGAGGCCGGCAGATCTCTATGAATTTGAGACCAGTCTGATCTACATAGTGAGTTCCAGGACAGCCAAGGCAATACAGAAAGACATTGTCTCAAAAAAACAAAACACACACACACACACACACACACACACACACACACACACACACACACACACAAAAAGAATGACAGCCTCTCTTCCTGCAGATTCCTTGCCTGTAACATTTAAGATTCCTAGTGATTTTTTTTCTTTCTCTCAATTGTACATTTTGTTTTTCTTTTTGCCTTACTTGCTCTTTGTAAATGTAGACCTGCGTGTTATTGCTAACAATATTGTGTTATCTTGGAACAGACTCAGCATTATATTGTCTTGAAATCTCTGCCAAAGAAGTTAGGTCATTACCAGTTAATCGGCCTCAGGCAAGTTCTTAGGACAAGGTAGAAGGCAGCTGCATTTACTATAATGTCAAAGGAATGGCCTCTAGCCCAAATGCTATTAAAGTCCTTGGTTCCTTCTGAAACCTCCTGATCCAGGCCCCTGCAGTCCGTATAACCTCAGCACTACTGTCTTCCAGGATCCTACTAGAATGGCCTGTTAAAACCTGCTCACATTTTTAACCACATTTCTAGTCTAAAGTCTAAAAGTCTTCCTCATTCCTCAAAAAACCAACAAGGTCAAGGTCTTCACAGCAACAGTGACTCTTTGGTACCAAGTCTATACTAGTTGTGTTTGTTTGTTTGTTTTGTTTTGTTTTGAGTCAAGGTTTCTCTATATAACCCTGGCTGTCCTGGAACTCACTCTGTAGACCAGGCTGGCCTCTGGTCTGCCTCTGTAGATCTGTAGATCTGTCTGCCTCTGCCTCTGAGTGCTGGGATTAAATTTATGTGCCACCACCATGGCTCCAGTTAATGTTTTTTATTGCAGTGATGAAACACCATGACCAAAAGCTACTTGAGTTTATTTTGGCTTAAAGTTCCAAAGGAATGAGAGTCCATCTCAGTGGGGAAACATGGAAGTAAACAGCAGGAGCGGGAAGCTGGGAGCTCACATCTCAAACACAAGCACGAAGCAGAGAGAGCAAACTGGAAGGGAAGTGAAACTGTGAAATCTTAAAGTCTGGCCCCAGTGACATACTCCCTCCAGAAAGGCTGAGCTAACTCCCCTAACAGTGCCACCAACTGGGGACCAAGTGTTCAAACATCTGAGCCTATGGGGGGCTGGTATTTCTTATTCAAACCACTTCTTAGGGAAAAGTTGTAAGTAGATGATTCTTGGGGTGCTGTGGGGTAGAGGTGGGTTCTCAGCTGAGGTGAGGGTGATCCATTGACCCATTAATTCTGGTGACTTAAAAACAAGACACCTGTATGAGGGTACTAGCAGGATTGATGATGGATGGGACAGTGGCATTGGAGGAAGAACCCAGCAGTTAATAATTACATCCCCCTGAGCATATCACCCCAATTTTAAATTCTTCTTTATATGTAGAAACCACTGCTGCTTTCTGGGAGTGGGGAGACTTATTACAACATTGCATGTTCCTTCATGCTGCTCTTGAGTGTTGGCTCAGCACATTGCCTCACAAAGCAGGTACCCGAGCAAATGTGGGTCCATGAAAAAAAATGTGTGATGGATGATAAGCGGTAGATAGATGATAGAAGACAGATGACAGATGATACATCATAGGTGGATAGGTAAAGGATTTTTAAATAATCAACAGGTGATAAATAATGTGTCGAGGTAGGACTTTAAGACATTATATTAGTCAGGGTTCTCTAGAAGAACAGAAATTAAAGCTAGTCCAACAATGGTTGTCTACCAACAGAAGGTCCAAAAATTCAATAATGGTTCAGTCCAGGAGGCTGGATGTCTCAGCTGGTCTTCAGTATACTCCAGCATCCCAAAGAAGTAGGCTCTAATGCCTGTGAAAGAATGGACTTGTTGGCCAGAGCAAGAGCAAGCAGGCAAGGAATGAGAGCTTCCTTCTTCCATGTCATTTCTATAGGCTGCCAGCAGAAGGTGTGGCCAAGATTAAAGGTGGATTGTCCCAGCTCAAAATATCTGGATTAAAGGTGGATCTTCCCACATCAAAAGATCCAGATTAAAAGTGGATCTTCTCACTTCAAGTGATTAAATTAAGAAAAAAAATATCCCTCACAGGTGTGCCCAGCCATTTGAGTTTTAGTTAATTCCAGATGTAGTCAAGTTGCCAACCAAGAATAGCTATCACAGGTCCACGCCTTGCCTTGTCAACTTGACTCACAATCATATCTCCCATATCATGTTTAAAGCAATAACCAGTTCATAATTACATCTCACATGATTATCCCTCATACAACTACAAACATATTGTAAATTTTAGAATAGGTAGAAATTTCCCTAAAGGGACATTATTTTGGTATCTCAAAACTTAAATATGATAACCACTGATTTTCTTTTAATTGATGTTACATTACATGATAAAGAAATCAAGGGAAAAACATGAATATCTAGACAAACACATTCTTAACAAAATATAACAGAAGCACTCCTGCCTATTATAATCCTCATTTCTACAACTGGTCACGTGGCCTTAACTGGTATTTATAACTACCTTCCTCTACTAACCATTCTGTACTCTCAGCAAGAACCTCAGCAAGTCTTGGCTCTTTTCCTGGAGGAGTGACCCATACCTTCATTCCTGAAGGGTCTGTGCCCTTTGTCATTCTGTCTGGGTTAGGCTGTTGTAGTTTCTCATTGACTTTAATCACAGGACGTGGTCACACCATGAGATGCCCTAAAGAATTTCCTGTCCTCCAGACATATTTCTTACCTCCATTGTGGAGAAGTAACCCAATTTCCCCTTTGTAATTGGGACCAATCCCCGCATTCTGACACTGTTATTCCTTCCTTAGCCTGTAGGCTTCAGGGAAACCGAAGTCCAAAGAGGCCAGGAGGAGGTCTGAACTCCCAGTCCAATGGAATGCTTGTTGTGTCTCTTGGCATGAACATACCCTACTTCTGGTACCAAATTTTGTCTTAGTTAGGGTTACTATTTCATGCTATGATGAAACACCATAACCAAAAGTAAGTTGGGGAGAAAAGGGTTTGTTTGGCTTACATTTCCACATCACAGTTCAAAATCAAAGGCAGTCACAACAGGAACTCAAACAGGACAGGAATCTGGAGGCATCTGGAGCTGATACAGAGGCCATGTAGGGGTTCTGCTTACTGGCTTTTTATCATGGCATGCTCAGTCTGCTTTCTTATAGAACCCAGGACCACCAGCCCAGGAATAGAACCACCTACAGTGGGCTGGGCCCTCCCCCCTCCCCTATCAATTACCAATTTTAAAAATGCTCTACAGGTTTGCCTATGGAGACATTTTCTCAATAGAGGGTCTCTCTCAGATGACTATAGCTTGTGTCAAGGTGATATAAAACTAGCCAGCACAGACACCGCATATCAATCACCAACTGTTCTTAAAATTCTGAGATTATTTCCAGATCTATATGGCCATTCAGTCTTCGCTTCAAGCTACAGAAGTGGACTCCGTCTAGTATGTGTAAAAACCACAGGTCTTAGATCAGTGGTTCTCAACCTATGGGTCATGACCCTTTTACAGGGTTCACATAAGACCATCAGAAAACATAGATATTAGATTATGATTTGTAACAGTAACAAAATTACAGTTACGAAGCAGCAATGAAAATAATTTTATGGTTTGGGGGTCACCACCACATAAGGAACTAACTATACTAAAGGGTCACATCATTAGGAAGGTTGAGAACCACTGTCTTAGATGAAGTCTTGGGAATTTACTAAAAACCAAAAGTTAGGAATGGGTTGGAAGAAGCCTTTGAACCATACTGAGTGAACTTAGCAAGTGTGTGAATCAGTGGCTTTTTGTCCCTCAGTCTCTCTCTCTCTCTCTCTCTCTCTCTCTCTCTCTCTCTCTCTCTCTCTCTCTCTCTCTCTTACACACACACACACACACACACACACACACACACTTTTCTGCTTCCTTCCTTTTCTGTCTCTTTCTCTGCTTCTCTTGCTTAAAACACGACCAGCTAAAGCTCCTGAGTTTATACAAGTCAGTTTCGACCGCCTGGAGTGAGATCTTGGCTCCATTTTGAAAATCCTAAGAAAGTGTTGTAATTGGCCCACACTGGATCGTATGCTCCATCTCAAACCAATCCTGTTCTCCATTTTATAAGCACAGTGTCTACCTGAGTATGTGGATGGAAGAGGGAGTGAAAGTTCCCAGCTTCTGAATCCAAAAGGAAGTGGCCAGGGTTCAAACACAAGAGGAATTTCAAGACATGATGGAGGTATTGGCTTCCAGTGCCCTCCATTAGGGCTATTTCAGAGTTGTCCCTGGTGACCCCAGCTGTCCTCCTCCACACAGGAGGAATTGTAATGACCTGCTTGAGGGACTAAGGAGAATTTGGTACAGTGTCACCGTAGTGGTTGTCTGTGAGACCCTAACACTATGAACATATGTAGCTCTGGTCTGACAATGAAATGCCCACAGAGGTTCATGTGTTAATGTCTGGTCTCCAGTGAATGGTGCTCCTTTGGAAGGATGTGGGAACTTTGGAATGTGGGGTCTCAGTGGAGGAAGTAGGTCACGGGAGCAGGTCTTTGAGGGGACAGACATCTGTGTCCACATCCTGTCATTTCCTTCGCTTTCTGGCTGGGCATGAGTGTTCAGCTCTTCTCTAGCATATGACCTGTTTGAGTACATGGGAGAACATGCCATGGGTAAACTCTCTGAAACCAGGAACCCTTTCCTCCCTAAGTTGTAACCCAGTCAATATGTAATAAATACACTTTGTCCTTAGAGAACCACATGTCTTGACTCACAGTACACAGAGTTCCAAGATGGCTGCTGAGGGTTCATATAAAGCCAAACATGTGCCTTCATGATGCCCAGCCTTTTGAAACAGGCAGTGGATTTGACAAGCAGTCACTGAGACCCCCAATAAGAGCATGGCCACATTCAACCTTGCCTCAGCATTGCAGGAGGGCCTCTGATGCACCAGCTATAACTTCTATGTTCAGGAGAATAAGAGAAAGGGGACAAAGAACACTGACTAACTGAGTCAGCAAACTTGTAGAGATATTTTCTCCGAAACCCCACCTGACATTCACTTACGTCCGGTCTCTGGAACTTAGTTTTGAGACTGCTGTTATGGGCAAGGAAGGCTGGGAAATGGATTTTATTTTGATGGACTGCCGTGGTGATATTTTGTTTGTGCTCTAACAAATAAAGCTTGCTTAAAGATCAGAGTGCAGAGCTAGCCACTAGAGGCCAGGCAGTGGTGGTGCACACCTCTAATCCCAGCACTTGGGAGGAGGAAACAGGAAGAGATATGGCTGGGCAGAGGAAGTGATAAGGCCAGGTAGAGACTGGAGCTCAGCTCTTTCAGGTTGAGGATTCCCTAGAGGTGGTGGCGCACGCCTTTAATCCCAGCACTCAGGAGGCAGAGGAGGGTGGGTCTATGTGAGTTCGAGGCCAGCCTGGTCTACAGAGTGAGTTCCAGGACAGGCTCCAAAGTTACACAGAGAAACCCTCTGTGGGGGACGGGGGAGTCTCTCTGGTGGTTGGCTCCTTTACTGATCTTTCAGCATTTATCCTGATTATCTGGCTCCGGGTTTTTATTGTTAAGATCAATTAGGTTTCCTGCTACAGACTGCCATACTGTTGTTTTGTTCCACGGGATAAAGGAGCAGATTGTGGACCTCAGAGTAGAGACAGATGTGTTGCTCACCAACACATCTGTCTCCTGCCTTTGCTTTGCTCTGTGTCAGCTCCTGCGTGCCCGATGATAATCCTTTCTCAGGCACAAAATTCCAGGTTTCCGTGTGAATTATTTGACTACTCATTTATTACTGAGCACCTACCTCATGGCAGCATTGGAAAAAATAGGAAAACACCCTTGCCTTCGCCGAGCTTCAAACTGGTGGGTGAGTAGACAAAAGCAAGATGAAACAGAGGCTTGCTCAGGGTCAAAGCTGCCCAAGCAAAGCAAATCCTACAAGGTTGGGGGGGGGGGGGTGTACCAGACCCTGGAGCAGTGGTTTTTGAAATTTAGCTAAAGGACCAATGGAGACCCAGGCACCAGAAGAGGAGCAGAGACGCAGACGATGATACCCAAGAGAAGAGTCTGCAAGAACAAAGGTAAAGTGTTGGAAATGGCCTGGAATGCATCTGACCTTTAAGTCAGGGTGCAGAGGACAGCAGCCATGAGTGTGTGGAGGGCCTCTGGCTTCCATACCCAGAATGTTTACCAACCAATCAAGCATCAGCTTTAAGCTTCATTTCACTATTTGTCTAATGAGCTGGTAGGTGTGTGGGCTGTTCGCCTTGAGTTGTTGGTGTTAGGTCTCAAAAACCCAGGGTCAAAAGTTAATGAGGTGCCTATTAACATATCTACGCGGATGCTGGCCCCCTCAGCATCCCTCAGCACCTGTGGCTCCTCCCAGCTCTCCCAGCATCCCTCAGCACCTGTGGCTCCTCCCAGCTCTCCCAGCATCCCTCAGCACCTGTGGCTCCTCCCAGCTCTCCCAGCATCCCTCAGCACCTGTGGCTCCTCCCAGCTCTCCCAGCATCCCTCAGTACCTGTGGCTCCTCCCAGTACTTCTCGCCCTGCCCCCTACCCGAATCCTCTCCCTCCGAGGGGCTGGGCTTCACTTGCCTTCCCCAGCTTCTGATTCCTACATAACTCAGCTACACTGACTGGTCTTTTGGCCCCTGGCCCCTGCTCACTTGGTGTCTCCTCTCTCGCTCTCCCTCTCTCCTCTCACGGTCCAGTTTAGTCTGCTGGCCATGTTCAGCCTGGGCTCTTCCCTCTGCCTGCTTTCACCGTTAGAGCTACACTAAAAATCTTCTCCATACTTTAGGAGTAGCCACGCCCTCCTTTTATTTCGTTTTTCATTAACTTGGGATCTAATAATAACCTTAGATTTGGACCTTGATTCTCCCCATCGACACACACATACCAGACACACCACACATGCATCAAACACACATCATACACATCACATGCCCATGTCGCAAAGGTCACACACATCACACATGCATCTCACCTACATCAAACACACATCACACACATCCCATACACGTCACATGCCCATGTCACACAGGTCAGACACATCACACATGCATCTCACCTACATCAAACACACATCACACACATCCCATACACGTCACATGCCCATGTCACACAGGTCACACACAGCACACATACGTCTCACATACGTCAAACACACGTCACACACACACATCCCATGCACATCCCACACACATCACACATCACATTTGCTCATACTTGTTTTTCTTCCTCTTAAAAAACCCAGCACTGCTACCCACCGGCTGGCTGTGCTGGTGCACATTTTTAAAGCCTCACGTCTTCAGAGAAACTGAGTGATCCCGCCTCACGCCGCTGACGTGAGTGGAGACCTCTATGGCCTGTTAGAAATGTATTGAATGTGAAAGCATCTTCAAAAGCATGCTTGAGGTGCGCCTTGAACAAAGGGATTGTTGCCGGTGGGTTTAAAGATGGGGCTGGACCCAGAGGCAGATGGAATTACTTAGAGGCAGTTAGGGAAGGAATTCAAAGTGCAAACCGAGACACAAACCTGGATTAAACCTCCCGACTGTGAGGAAACTCGCACTGTGAAGTTGGCCTGCTTCACTTTTCCCCCCTCTCCTCCAATCCCAGCCCCAAACTGTAAGTCTCAGACGAACAAGGGCAAGTGTAATTAACTGAGCAGAGTGGCAGAAAGAGAATTATGGGAGATGGGAAGCAGTTAGTATGATTCATGGGATGGAGCAAATGAAGCCCATGCTAGGTGCTGGGAAAGGGCTGTCTGTCTGAGAGACTGCGCTGGGGGCAGTTGGAGAAATGTCTGGAGCACGCACGCACCAGAATCTCAGCAGTTCTTATAATTAAAGGGGTAAATATTTTATAAAGACAGCGCAAGTAAGATCTCACCAGTATCATGGTGTGCCAGACATCATTACAGAAACCAAGCTCTTCTTCCTTGCTTGCTGGCCCGCTCCTGGGACCTGGAAGGCTGGGCAGGTGCTCCCCTGCCAATGGAAGGTTGCCGATGAGGGGCTTAGAAAGCAAGCAGTCGCCAGGTCCTTAGGAACCAGGACGAGGTCTTTCAACTCCAAATCCCTTGGTATTGCCACAGCATAAGCAGGAGCAACACCTGCTATACAAAGGTCAACCCATTGACTTCCTTAGAGGAAACAGACAATACCTTGCCGTCTTTGGGGAGGTCAGGGTTTATTGGGACAGGAAAAGAGCCACAGAACCAAGGGCATTAACAAATTCAAATAGTTCAAATTAAAAAGAACTCAGATGAATGGAAAATATGGTACATACATAGAATGGAACACTATTCAGTAGTGAAAAAAATGAAATCTTGTCATTTGTGACAACACGGATAGACCCAAGGGACACTATACTAAGTGTAGTAGGTCAGGCGCAGAAAGGCAAACACCACACAGTCTTGTTCTTTTGTGGAATCTAAGACTTTGCTTTTATAGAATTTCACAGAAACATATTTGCTTACCAGAGGCTGGAAGGGCAAGTTCACAACGAAGACGACCCACCACGGAGCAAATAACAGCTCCTCTTTCTTGTGAGAACAACGTGCGATCATTGACAGGGACCTTGCTGATGATAGCGCTCCTAGCTAGGACTGTAATTAGGCGCCCTTCGACCAGCGTCCTGCCCTCCCCTCTTAACATAAGAACTTCCGTGCATCAACAGTTCAAAAGGGACAAACAAAACACAACCCCAAAAGTGGGCTCAAAAGTTTGAACTGGCCGTTCATGGAAGCCATGGGAGTCACTGGTAGAGTGTGAAAGGCACCTAGCATTGTTAGTCATCAGGGAATTACAAATTAAAAGCACAGTGGGATTCCACTAATACCCACCCACAGCTGCACCTGTGTGTCTAGAACACAAGTCCAGTGGTCTTTCCGTGGCCTTTGCTTCACCTACTCTTCCCTCCATCCTGCAGCCGCCACCCCACCTGTCTCCTATCCCCGATTCCTCTACCTCCATTTCTCTATACTGCATTCACAGCTGACCAGTTTCCCATCTTTTGGAGTTCCCAAAACAAATGGCCACCATGGGCCTCCACGCTTCTGCCTCATCTCACGAACCAGCAGAGCCTCGATTATTTCCTCTGCGGGTTCCCAGACTCCAGTGTCCTTGGTTCTCTTTGTTTTCCTGGGGTTCTCTCAGTGAGAAGCCCTAAGTGTGCTCCTGGATCCTGCACGGCCCACCTTGCGCTTTGTGTCTTTTCTCCGCTCCAGCCACACGATGGGTGCTACCCATGCCACAGGGCCTTTGCACATGCCTGCGGCACTCTATTCCCATCCTCACTGAATCACCTCAGATCTAGCCTCCTCATCTCTGCCCCATTGTCACTGAGGTCGTCCCTGCTGTCCCAGCTGTCCTCACCCTCACAATTCGGATGCCCTGGGTCCTGTTCTCAGAGCACTGTGGATCTCAGTATCACTGTGCTAACATTTGCCCATGGGAGAGGTTCTCCCAGCTCCTCCGTTGGACAGAGAAGTCATGTTCCCTGCTCAGAACACCTCACAGCAGCACCCAGCAAGGTGTGCAAGGACCCCATCAAGGGGAGGAGGGTGGTCAGGTGACAAGGTCAGCCCGTACCAGATTGCCTTGCTCCTAATGCCAGCTCTGCCCTTCCTAGCTGCAAGACCTTCACCAAGTTTCCTGACACCTCTCTCAATGCATGACAGGACTTGAGGGGACATGTGGAGGGGAATTTCCTGGGGCCTTAATTTTGTCTGTGGCCTCAAGTTTCCTTCTCAAGAATACATGAATGCAGGATGAAAGGATTCCATGGCTAGGGGGCATCTGGATGAATTGTTGGCACAGAGTGACTGCTTCACCACTGTGTGCCATCCTCGTTTGCCACACAGTCAAGGAGGGACAGAACCCACAATTGCATTCTCTTCAGGAAATGAAGACAAGGGTTCCGTTAGCGCTTCCTGTGTGTGAGGGACACACGTGGAGGGCAAGGAACGGAACCCACGCCAGAAAGAGCTAGAAGAAATAGGGCTGCTGAGTTTGAGGCAGATGGGACGGTCTCCTATGCGTTCAGTGCATAGCTCAAGTCACTGGGGGTGGGCGACCAGTATCTACTGGACATGTGTGCACAACTTTTCCCAGTGTGGTAATTTGTTCCTTTCCTGCCCTTGGTTTCTTACACTGTCTGCAGACATACCCTGCAGAGAGCCAGGGCTTCCTGAATCCATGCATGGATGTTGCTCAGATTTCTGTCTTCTCCCCACCTCCTGTAACTACTATCGAAACCCAAAACCCAGAGAGAGGCATTTCGTGCACTCAGAAGCTGCATAGGGACCTCTGGGCCTGACCTTGAACAAGCAAAGCATGAGGTCTTTGCTCCATCAGTTCTGGGAGGTTCCTCTTTATGCTAGGACCAGCC